>NC_056062.1:50697500-51897500 GCF_016772045.2 Ovis aries
ATAACTTCACAGAGGAGAGCCAGTCCAAATGGCTTTAACATACTGTAATATTACTGTTCATCCCTGGTGCACAAAAAGGAATTTTAAAGCATTTTCAGCACTTAGTGTCCACAAAAGTTTCCACACGTTGTCTGTTTGACAAGTCTTTCAAGCCTCTAACAATCTATATTTTCTCCTCCATTTCTTTTTCTCCTTTAAATTTAAAAAGTTTCCCTCTTATTGAACACTGGTTATCTTGCAGTTTTCCTCAGAGTCTAGATTTTGCTGTTGCAGTCCCATAATATAAAAATAAAGATTTATGACATTTATGAACCCACTGGGAAAGCAAATATGGACTGGTTATTTGACGAGATTAAGAAATTATTGCTTGTTTTTTAGGGTAATAGTTTAGGGTGGTCTTGTTAAATATATGCTGAGGTATATAAAGAGCAAATGAAAATGATATAATGTCTGAAATGCGCTTTAAAATAATATGGGGGGCAGTTGATCTGTGGATTGCCTGGGGGAGCTCAGCCAAGAATAGGTATAAATCTAACAACACTAGTTTGACTTATTCTGAATATGTTCAAATTTCTTTATAATAAATAATTACATTAAGAGTTCTATCTCTAGAGTCTTCATCTGGGTTTGAATTCTGGCCCCAACACTTAGTAAATAAGTTGCTGTGGGTAAATCATGTCAACTTTTTGTTTCATAATCTGAAAATTGGAGCTGATAGTATTATTACTTTATAGGATTTTTGATCTGATTAAATGAGATAGTATCAATACACCTAAAGTGACTGGGACATATTCTGGCACATAGCAAGTATGCAATAAATTTTAGTAATCATCATAACTATTATTATTTTCTCTAAGATTTAATATTTGAAAACTGGGAGAGAGAGAGACAGAGTCTCTCCTTCTGAGGTCATGTGTTTTGAGAGTAACATAAACCTGGAGCTGCTGGTAGACATTTTTCCAGTGGAGGGAGCCACAGTTCAGAGGGGAACAGAGGCACTGGGTGGGCAGGGCCACTTTAGCACACTTGGAGCACCTGGGTTTAGCCATTCCTGAAGCTGGTGTACCCCTGGACTTAACACTTACTGGGGCAATAATTAAGTCACTTCCAGTTGGGTTTCTGACACTAGCAAATAAAGTTATTCTGGTCATTTCCATACATTCTAACATGTCTTACATAGTGTTCCACCCATCAGCTAAAGCACATGCTATTTATAGAAACTGCCACTCCAAAAAAAAAAAAAAAAAAAAAAAACAAAAACCAAACCCATTTTTTATTAAGTAAAACCCAACCATTCAGCCTGATACTGAACATCCTTTTTCAGTCGTGTCCAACTCTCTCATGGACTCTCCCATGGACTGCAGCACGCCAGGCCTCCCTGTCCATCACCAACTCCTGGAGCCTACTCAAACTCATGTACATCGAGTTGGTGATGCCATCCAACCATCTCATCCTTTGTCATCCCCTTCTGCTCCGGCCTTCAATCTTGCCCAGCATCAGGGTCTTTTCCATCCTTTTTGACTTAGTCCACATTTTTCTTTGGACTTAGTCCAAATCTACTTTTCCAGCTTTATGTTTTATTCTCCCAGACTTTTCATCTTTCTGACGGTCAGGGGCATTGACCCTGAGTAGCCACCCTGAGCCTGAGGCCAGGAGAGGTGGCTGGGAGGAGCCACCCATGCCCGAGGCCAGGGCTGGTGGCCAGGAGAAGCAACCTGAGGAGTGGTGGCTGCGCAGGCACAGAAGGGCCTAGAGGAGCTATCCCATGCTGAAGGTCAGGAACGGCGGCGGTAAGGAGATACCCCTCGTCCAAGGTAAGGAGCAGCGGCTGTGCTTTGCTGGAGCAGCCGTGAAGAGATACCCCATGCCCAAGGTAAGAGAAACCCAAGTAAGATGGTAGGTGTTGCAAGAGGGCATCAGAGGGTAGTTCAGTTCAGTCGCTCTGTCGTGTCCGACTCTTTGTGACCCCATGAATTGCAGCATGCCGGGTCTCCCTGTTCATCACCATCTCCCAGAGTTCACTCAGACTCACGTCCATCGAGTCCTGAAGCCATACTCACAGAAAACTAATCAATCTAATCACACTAGGACCACAGCCTTGTCTAACTCAGTGAAACCAAGCCATGCCTGCGGGGCAACCCAAGATGGGTGGGTCATGGTGGAGAAGTCTGACAGAATGTGGTCCACTGGAGAAGGGAATGGCAAGCCACTTCAGTATTCTTGCCTTGAGAACCCCATGAACAGTATGAAAAGGCATAATGATAGGATACTGAAAGAGGAACTCCCCATTAGGTGCCCAATATGCTACTGGAGATCAGTGGAGAAATAACTCCAGAAAGAATGAAGGGATGGAGCCAAAGCAAAAAAAAAATACCCAGTTGTGGATGTGACTGGTGATAGAAGCAAGATCCGATGCTATAAAGAGCAATATTGCATAGGAATCTGGAATGTCAGGTCCATGAATCAAGGCAAATTGGAAGTGGTCAAACAAGAGATGGCAAGGGTGAATGTCGACATTCTAGGAATCAGCAAACTAAAATGGACTGGAGTGGGTGAATTTAACTCAGATGACCATTATATCTACTACTGTGGGCAGGAATCCCTCAGAAGAAATGGAGTAGCCATCATGGTCAACAAAAGAGTCCAAGATGCGGTACTTGGATGCAATCTCAAAAACAACAGAATGATCTCTGTTCGTTTCCAAGGCAAACCATTCAATATCACAGTGATCCAAGTCTATGCCCCAACCAGTAATGCTGAAGAAGCTGAAGTGGAATGGTTTTATGAAGATCTACAAGACCTTTTAGAACTAACACCCAAAAAAGATGTCCTATTCATTATAGGGGACTGGAATGCTAAAGTAGGAAGTCAAGAAAGACCTGGAGTAACAGACAAATTTGGCCTTGGAATGCAGAATAAAGCAGGACAAAGACTAATAGAGTTTTGCCAAGAAAATGCACTGGTCATAGAAAACACACTCTTCCAACAACACAAGAGAAGACTCTACACATGGACATCACCAGATGGTCAACACTGAAATCAGATTGATTATATTCTTTGCAGCCAAAGATGGCGAAGCTCTATACAGTCAACAATAACAAGACCAGGAGCAGACTGTGGCTCAGATCATGAACTCCTTATTACCAAATTCAGACTGAAATTGAAGAAAGTAGGGAAAACAGCTAGACCATTCAGGTATGACCTAAATCAAATCCCTTATGATTATACAGTGGAAGTGAGAAATAGATTTAAGGGCCTAGATCTGATAGACAGAGTGCCTAATGAACTATGGAATGAGGTTCGTGACATTGTACAGGAGACAGGGATCAAGACCATCCCCATGGAAAAGAAATGCAAAAAAGCAAAATGGCTGTCTGGGGAGGCCTTACAAATAGCTGTGAAAAGAAGAGAGGCAAAAAGCAAAGGAGAAAAGGAAAGATATAAGCATCTGAATGCAGAGTTCCAAAGAATAGCAAGAAGAGATAAGAAAGCCTTCTTCAGCGATCAATGCAAAGAAATAGAGGAAAAGAACAGAATGGGAAAGACTAGAGATCTCTTCAAGAAAATTAGAGATAGCAAGGGAACATTTCATGCAAATATGGGTTTGATAAAGGACAGAAATGGTCTGGACCTAACAGAAGCAGAAGATATTAAGAAGAGGTGGCAACAATACACAGAAGAACTGTACAAAAAAGATCGTCACAACCCAGATAATCATGATGATATGATCACTAACCTAGAGCCAGACATCTTGGAATGTGAAGTCAAATGGGCCTTAGAAAGCACCACTACGAGCAAAGCTAGTGGAGGTGATGGAATTCCAGTTGAGCTATTTCGAATCCTGAAAGATGAAGCTGTGAAAGTGCTGCACTCAATATGCCAGCAAATTTGGAAAACTCAGCAGTGGCCAGAGGACTGGAATAGGTCAGTTTTCATTCCAATCCCAAAGAAAGGCAATGCCAAAGAATGCTCAAACTACCGCACAATTGCACTCATCTCACACGCTAGTAAAGTAATGCTCAAAATTCTCCAAGCCAGGCTTCAGCAATACGTGAACTGTGAACTCCCTGATGTTCAAGCTGGTTTTAGAAAAGGCAGAGGAACCAGAGATCAAATTGCCAACATCCACTGGATCATCAAAAAAGCAAGAGAGTTTCAGAAAAACATCTATTGCTGCTTTATTGACTATGACAAAGCCTTTGACTGTGTGGATCACAGTCAACTGTGGAAAATTCTGAAAGAGAAGATGGGAATACCAGACCACCTGACCTGCCTCTTGAGATATCTGTATGCAGGTCAGGAAGCAACAGTTAGAACTGGATATGGAACAACAGACTGGTTCCAAATAGGAAAAGGAGTACGTCAAGGCTGTATACTGTCACCCTGCTTATTTAACTTCTATGCAGAGTACATCATGAGAAACGCTGGGCTGGAAGAAACACAATCTGGAATCAAGATTGCCAGGAGAAATATCAATAATGCCAGATATGCAGATGACACCACCCTTATGGCAGAAAGTGAAGAGGAACTCAAAAGCCTCTTGGTGAAAGTGAAAGAGGAAAGCGAAAAGTTGGCTTAAAGCTCAACATTCAGAAAATGAAAATCATGGCATCCGGTCCCATCACTTCATGGGAAATAGATGGGAAATAGTGGAAACAGTGTCAGACTTTATTTTTTTGGGCTCCAAAATCACTGCAGATGGTGATTGCAGCCATGAAATTAAAAGATACTTACTCCTTGAAAGAAAAGTTATGACCAATCTAGATAGCATATTCAAAAGCAGAGACATTACTTTGCCGAATAAGGTCCATCTAGTCAAGGCTATGGTTTTTCCTGTGGTCATGTATGGATGTGAGAGTTGGACTGTGAAGAAGGCTGAGCGCCGAAGAATTGATGTTTTTGAACTGTGGTGTTGGAGAAGACTCTTGAGAGTCCCTTGGACTGCAAGGATATCCAACCAGTCCATTCTGAAGGAGATCAACCCTGGGATTTCTTTGAAAGGAATGATGCTAAAGCTGAAACTCCAGTACTTTGGCTACCTCATGCAAAGTGTTGACTCATTGGAAAAGACTCTGATGCTGGGAAGGATTGGGAGCAGGAGGAGAAGGGGATGACAGAGGATGAGATGGCTGGATGGCATCACGGACTCGATGGACGTGAGTCTGAGTGAACTCTGGGAGTTGGTGATGGACAGGGAGGCCTGGTGTGCTACGATTCATGGGGTCGCAAAGAGTCGGACACGGCTGAGTGACTGAACTGAACTGATGGGCTGATTGGCTTCTTTCTTTACCAGGTTCTTAAATATACTAGTTCTGTGCCTCTAAGCTTGGCTGCCTCTCACCTGAAATAGAACACCTTGCCTGTCCATTTAATAAGTGACTTCTCATCTTTCAAGGTCTTTTGCAAATGTCACTCTTCTCTGAAAACTGCTTTATTAGGAACTGGAAGGACTGTCTTACCTTTTATAGATCTTTGTTTTACTCCTTCTATAGCATGCATCACTGATAATTTGGTATTAATATTATTGTTAGTTTAAAAGTTGGGATGCTTAAAAAATTCCTGTGATATCATGTGTGCATGCTAAGGTGCTTCAGTTATGTCTGAGTGTGATCCCATGGACTTTAGCCTGACAGGCTCCTCTGTCCAAGGGGGTTCTTCAGGGAAGAATACTGAAGTGGGTTGCCATTTCCTCCTTCTGGGGATCTTGCCGACCCAGGGATTAAACTGGAGTCTCCTGTGTCTCTTACGTTGGCAGGTGCGCTCTTATGACTAGTGCCACCTGGGAAACCTATATGCTATCATGGATCCCCTTACATATGGAATAACACCCTATCACTTTTGTGTACAAAGGCTCACACAATGTGGCTCTTTTCCAGCTTCTCTGATGTCATAGAGATGATTGTCTCCCCTCAATATGCCACAGTCTAATAGGCCTTACTTACGTTTTTCAGAAAACCCAGCCTTTCCTGCTCTTGATCAGCCATTGTCATTTGCCTATGAGACCCTGGTTCCATATCTTCCTATGGTTGGTCTCTGCTCATCATTCATTGTAACATTATTTATCTAAGGTCCTTTCTCAAAGACCTGCCCTGATAGTTAAGTTGGTAAAGAATCCGCCTGCAATGCAGGAGACCTCGGTTTGATCCCTGGGTCAGGAAGATCCGCTGGAAAAGGGATAGGCTACCCACCCCAGTATTCTTGGGCTTCCCTTGTGGCTCAGCTGGTAAAGAATTGTCCTGAGATGTGGGAGATCTGCGTTTGATCCCTGGGTTGGGAAGATCCCCTGGAGAATGGAAAGGCTACCCACTCTAGTATTCTGGCCTGGAGAATTCCATGGGCTGTATAGTTGCAAAGAGTCGGACATGATTGAGCAACTTTCACTTTTTCTCAAAGAGGCCTTTAAGGTCATCCTACCTAAATTAGCCCCTACCCTCACCCTGGAACCCCTATCATATTATACTATGTTATTTTCTCTGTAGAATTTTCAAGTGTCTTGCATTACTATGTTTATTTGTTTCTGCTTGGATGTTTTTTCTGCCCCTTCTCCCAACTGCACTAGATAAATAGTTCTATGATGGGCAGGATCATTTTTGTCTTGTTTCATACTGTATTTATATCACATAGAACAGAGGCTGGGCTTCTCTGGTGGCTCAGAGGCTAAAGAATCTGCCAGCAATGCAGGAGACCTGGTTTGATCCCTGGGTCAGGAAGATCCCTTAGAGAAGGGAATGGCTACCTACTCCAGTATTCTTGCTTGGAAAATCCCATGGACAGAGGAATCTGGTGGGCTATAGTCCACAGGGTCTCAAAGAGTAGGATACAACTGAGTGACTAAGTATGCATGCATGCACTGTTCTAACTTTAAATTCATATTTTACTAGAGTTCAAGCCAACTAGTCTGCATTTCCTGAGAAGTCTGGGAATTGAGTTCAATAGGTATGGTACTTGATGCAAGGAAACTGCTGTGATGTACTACAAATAGTGAAATAATGCAAGACTTAGGCCACTTGTCTTTAGGACATGTGTCTTTCGTTTATTTTTATTTTGCTATGAAAGTGGCAGATTTATGAATATATAATTTTATGGCTTTATAGGTCTATCTTGAGTTTCATTTAATAAGGGTGTATCGTGGATATACAGGGAAGCCTGGCATGCTGCAGTCCAGGGGGCCTCAAAGAGTCAGACAGGACTGAATGACTGAACTGAACTGAACTGAACTGGTGGATATCAAGCTGTTGATGAAGAGCATATGCATTTAGCAGCTGATAAATAGGCTGGCTCACTTTTGGTTTCCTTTTGTTCTAATCTTTGAACTACTGGGACATAAAACAAAAAGATTGAATGAAAGAGCTATGTGAACATTATGGCCATGTGCTAATGAATGGAAGTAATTTGAAAAGATTAATGAGATGGGGCTCATTATAAAAACAAAATTGGCACAAACTTTGTAATAGTTCTTACTCTAAATGTTTCCCATCGAAACATCACAATTTCTACATTTTGTTATTCTAACCCCAGGTTGGAATTATCCTTATCATAGTTTTTAGGGACTCATAATTTAAATTTTAATACAAGAATTGAAGCTAAAGTTATATGTTCTAAAGTAGGATTTCTGTTGATGGGGAATTATGAATCTTTCTAAACGATTTAAGGCTTGCTATGAGAATTTTACTCACTGTGAAAAATATCACTGTTTAACAATCTTTCAGTTGTGTTACCTTCATTCATAGATGTAACTGCTATTGAAACTCATACACTTTCACACCCACCCACCGTATCTTGATTTATCAGGTTGAAATATGAAGAAGTAGTAGAAGTATACTTTCCTATTTAAAATTTTAGAGTTCTTTCTTTTTGTTCAAGTTCCTTCATCATGTCCTGTAATTTCATGCTACCATTTTAAAACTTATGTTACAGATTAAAAAAAACAAAAAACAAAACTGAGCAAAATTAGTTAAAGGATCATTTTCATAATAATGCGTTACCTCCGGTTAGGATAGCTGCATTTCAAAATACAAATGGTGATGCCCACAGTAATCACAAAGGATGAGTCTGAATGGGGGGAGCCAGGCACTTTTGAAGGGATGCAGGGCATTCTGTGGCTATTCAAAGTCTTAGTTCTACTCTTAGCTATGTGCTTCATCCAGTTTTCCCTTTCCAGTCTTATGCTGTGGTGCCTTCCTCTCCCTCTACATTTGCTCTACTGAGGAGTCAATGACATGCAGAGCTTCATATTTAGGTTTTTCTCTCACTTTAACTCCAGTGAGTAGTCCAGTATTGAACTTCAGCATTTTTACTGCTCAGTTTGCTTAATGTTTGACTTGCCAATTCCATTCCTGAGGCCACAGCTTGATTGAGGACCCAAACTTTTCACTAATTGATTTCTTAAATGTGAAATGGAATATCTTCTGCCTTCTCAATAAATAAGGATGTAACAGCCATCAGTGATTTGGGGTCTCCAAGTGTAAATGAGGGCTCCCCAAAGGGAAAATAATACCCAGGATCCAGCAGATACTGGCACCATGCCCCTCTCTCCCCACCCCAGGGATTGCTGGGGGGTGGGGAGGGTGGGATGGGGAGAGGATATGAGAAAAAAAAAAAAAAACACAAACCAAAAAAAACCAGGATGCTGGCTGCAGATAGCTGAGATGCATATGACAGGAATGACTTCAATAATCCAGACTCTTCCGTAATTCCATACATATGCATAGAAGAGCACTAAATTCCTTAACTTGAGCTCTCTGGTTTTCCTTAGTGTTAGTCCTTCCTTCCTGTTTGACTCTTTGTGACCCCATGGACTACAGCCCGCCAGGATCCTCTGTCCATGGGATACTCCAGGCAAGAAGAGTGGGTTGCCATGCCCTTCTTCAGGGGATCTTCCTGACCGAGGACTAGAACCTGGGTCTCCCGCCTTGCAGGCAGGCTCTTTATCGTCTGAGCCACCCCCACTCATTAGCAGTAATCTCTTCTGTTGAAACTGTCTGTCCCCCTTTGTTACAAATGTCCATATCCTGTGACTCCCTCCCTCGGAGTAGTTTCTTAGGGCTACCTGAGATACTGCCTCCCAGGTTTGAAGTCCTAAACATTCCCATTGAATTAAATACTCTTTGCTTTCAGGTTGTGACTTATTTTTCAGTCAACAGAAACTAAGCATAATTTGAATTAGTCTCCAGTGTATCACTACACAATTTCAATATGTGGAGTCCAAGCAGAACCCACTGCCCCAAACCTTTGGGCATGATTATTTATTTAGAGAATAAACTGAGAGAGACTTCTTAAAACAGTGAGTTCTCTGGTGATTATAACTGAAATATTCGAGGTTGTGAAAAGAACAGACATGAGCACAGGAGAGGTAATGTAAAGGTAAAATAAAGGAAGAAGAGCCTAAAGCCATTGGAGGAGCAGTAGCAAAGGAAGTGAAGTGAAGTTGCTCAGTTGTGTCTGACTCTTTGCGACCCCATGGACTGTAGCCCGCCAGGCTCCTCTGTCTATGGGATCTTCCAGGCAAGAATACTGGAGTGGATTGCCATTTCCTTCTCCAGGGGATCTTCCCGACCCAGGGATCGAACCCAGGTCTCCCACATTGGAGGCAGACGCTTTAACCTCTGAGCCACCAGCAAAGGAAGGTTGTATGCAAACATGCAGAGTCAAAAGTTCAAAATGTGTGCATTTTTCAGATTATCCAAGCACTAATGTGGCAAGTGGTGTATAGGGTTGCAATTAGCATGTGGTCATCAAAACTCTAGGATTCTACCTGTTCTGTCATCCTTTCATTGTCCATTCATCCACTGAAGCAAACAGAACACCTCATTTGATCTGGATCTCTGCCAGACATTTGTTTTAAAAAGGTATTTTTCCTCTTCAAGGGCTTAGGGCCAGTTTATAAACATGAAAGGAGGGGTTGATTTATTTATAGAGAAATAGGGTGATTTCCTATGTGGACTGGGGGACCAGGGAGAGGTTTAGTGGTATAGGAAGAAGAAAAAAGCCTAGTGAGCCTGGAATCTTTGCCTGCCAAGTCAAGAACAATCTTAGAATAATGAGTGGATTATTGAAGGCTGGGTTTTTAAGTGTTGAGTTTGGGCAAAGGGCAGATTGTAATGAACTTTTTGTTAGACTAGTGCAGTGAGAGCTTCAGTACAGTGAACTAAGTCAATTTAAGGAACTGTCTTTCCACCCCCGCCCTTCCATTGGTAATAGGTCTGTCTCTTCTACTTTTTAAAAGACAATGGTGATAGGTAGTTTAAAAAAGATTTTTGAGAAGAGTAGTATCATCAAAATGGGAATATAGGAGACCTAGTCTCTGTCTTCCGATGAAAATCAACAATTAGCTACCCACAAATAAAAACAGCTCTGAGCAAACTGGAGAGAAATTTTAGCAACACAGAGGAATAAAAAAACCCTGAGAATAACTGCATAAGAAAAAAAAAAAGACAACTCCATTTTGCAACTTCATCAACTTTATCACCCCATCCTCAAAATCAGAATTGCTCAGCAGAAGGAAGGAATTTCCCAGCTAGAATGACTTCCCCTCACCAGGAAAGTAAGAAAGAAGTACTGCACGAAGGTCTCATTTTCGTTCACCCCACCCAGACCAGCAAAGTTGAGACATAGAGAGCTAGGAACAAGGAAGAAAAGCAGGGGCTACCAAGAGCACTTGCATAGCAGGAGGGATCACGGTTCACAGTGACTTGCTCTGCAGACAACCCTAGCAGATTTCACCAGTTCGGGCTGACTTTTGGCTGTGCTGGGCTTTCACTGTTGCTCAGGTGGGCTTTTCTCTAGTTGTGGTGAGTAGGGCTGCTCTCTAGTTGCTGTGTGTGGGCTTCTCATTGCAATGGCTTCTCTTGCTACAGAGCGTAGGCTGTAGGTGCATGGGCTTCAGTAGTTGTGGCACATGGGCTCAGCATTTGCAGCTCCCGGGCTCTGGAGCACAGGCTCAAGAGTTGTGGTGCATGGACTTAGTTGCTCCGCAGCATGCTGGATCCTCCTACATTAGGTATGGAACCCATGGGTCCTGCATTGGAAGGCAGATTCTTTATCACTGAGCTACCAGGGAAGCTCCGCTTCTTGCATTCTTGAGTTTATAGCCAAGATTCTTATCAAACATACACACACACTTAAGCATATCGATGCCCTTTCCCTCTCTGCTGACACAAGGTTATTTTCACCTTTAATTGAAGATATATTAAGCATAGATGCAGCATGTGGTACTTAGCACAGTCTGGTCTTTGAATAAAACTGCCAGAAAATTTCTTGAGATGAGGGATGAAATCTACATGAGAACTCGGGGTTGGCAGTACTCATTGAACTTCTTCTTTCAGTTCTAGGGTATTACAAGTCCAGAAGAAGTTTCTAGTAAGCCAATACTAACAGCTGTGCTCAGTTGATGGGTAAGAATTGAAAAGAAGAATTAGAGAATGGTGATTATACAACTAAATAACTTCAGACTTGAATTTTGGTCACATTTATTTCAATTAAAGATCTGTATAATTTCCAGCTCTACACAGTGTTAGAAAAACTCAGCCAAAACTGAAGGGAAAAAAACCCCAAGAAATAAAACATATGTTGGGTTATGATTTTGCATGAACTATTTTGAAATTAAAAGTGCTAAATGATATATTTTAGATGAGCGGCATTTCTTCTTTAAGACTTGAAGTAGAAAAATACTTAAATTAGATTGCAAATTAAATTAGTGTTAAGGATTGGAAATATTTGAGGATATCCTTAAGGGATAAATACATAGTCCATTCCCCCTGTTTTTAAAAGGCTTCTACTGATTACTCTTATCAGAAAGCACAAATTGCCATTTCTAGTCAAGGAATAATAAAATGATTAGTTTGCTTCTGTGGTTCTAGATTTCCAGAGAACTGACATATTGACAAATTTCTCTATTGTGTCATAAGAAAATTTATCTCCCTTATTTGCCTTTGTGTATTTTGGGATGTCAAGTTCAATGTATTTTAGGGTGTCAAAGTCAATATACACGTCTTTTGGGGATCTACATTAAGCTGCAATGAATCATAGAATCATAAGGTTGAAAGGGCATCTAAAGGTAATTTGATCCTATCCTTAACTTCCAGGCAAGATTTAAGAATTGTGCTTTACCCTGTTTATAAAATCTGAAGGAAGAAAATAAAATAATCTAGAATAGATGATTTTGAAATATTTATCATAAATTGTTATTGTTGAATCTCTTATAATCTTTTTTTTAAATAATCAATATTAACAAATAAAAAATAGGTGAAGTTGTTTGATTTCCTTTGCAAACTAAGTCTTTAAGAGTTAACATATTAGCTTGGGTGCTTCTTAGCAGTCCATTTAGTAAGACAATGTCCTAGCGTCTTCAGCCAAGCCAGTACTAACTGCCTAAAACCCATATGATCATTGCTGTAGTTGAACAGTCCACATTCTTATCTATATATAGTCAGTTTTCCTTTAGATAGTTTATAATTTTTCCTAGGTACTGATCCTATACAAACATGCTAATTTACACCATTAAAAAAAAAGACTAAAAAAATTTTCTCCATCATTCCAGTTACCTCTTTAATATTTTCATTTTCTCTAAAAGAGAAATTGATTGAGAAGAGTAACTAAGGACATATACCATTTGCTATAACCCACAGAAACTGAACATTATACAAGTAGATCTATATAGACTACAAGATACTTTGTCGTCACTACAGTTTAAGAAGACACTAAATCAGATACTATTCTGAATCAAAGACAGTCTTGAGTGTCAGAGTCTTTTCAGTGTGACATTTCAACATGAGTATCACATTCAGTTATGTTGAATGAAACAGAGGTATTAAGACCAATTTTAAAAGCAACTTTTATCCATTACCCTTTAGAGGAAAGATGCTGGTTTTTAGATTCACAAGAACTTTAAATTTCTAATCAATTTGTTCCAAAAAAATGTCAAAAACCCATCTGACTTGAATGACTGAAATAAGTCTCCTGCTGGTCCGACCCTGGATAGGTCCATTACTGTAAGAAGACCGTGACCCAAGTAGTGGATTAAGACAGATGATTACAACACCAATGTCCTGGAGACTTTCAAAGAAGTAATTTCTTCTTTTTTAAAATGCTTTGATATGTAAATAACATGAAAACTAGCCCTCACTTTTTTCTAGGGTATTTCTTAGGGTAACAGAGAAATAATAAGACAATGGAAAAAAAACAATCAATTTTCCCCCTCTATTGTGATGCACTTCTTGGCAGCTGGTAGAGTCCAGGGATCTGGAATTTGTAATGTAGAAATGCTGAACTCTCTGTGATGGGTGCTTCATGCCAGAGAGCATGAAGTATCTACTTTTTCAGACCACAAAGCATCATTTGATAGAATTTATTCTGAGGAAACTTCTCTTAGAAAGAGTTTAGCTTGTCATGTAAAATTTCCTGAAAATTGACATTAGAGTACCTGCTTTATAGATCAAAGTTATAGCCTCATTAAAAACCTATCTACATCTGGAATAATTCTCACTGAAAACTAACTGAAGACTGGCAGAAATCCTTCCTACAACCAAGGCTATAGGAAGGATTCACATGGAATCAGGTAGGAAGGGAAGAGAAACAATCAGTTCAGGACCTATGCCCCTAGGAGGGGACTCAGGCGAAAAGGGACATTATGCAGACAGAGATCCTCCTTGGGGACTGAGTAGTTCAAGTCACATATGGGGTGCCCCAGCCCTGGAGTCCTACATAGGGAATATAGGCCCTTTTGGCTGATTGGAGGGCCTGTAGAACTAATAGGAGGGCTGTGGAAAGTCTGGCCTCTACTTGTGAGGCACACATGCATGCTTGCTCACACCTGAAGCAGGGTGAGAGGGTGGATTGAAAACCAGAGTGACTGGTTGGCCTTTTTGTGTCTGCCCCAGTGCCTGCCCCAAGCTGAACCAAGCAAATTCTTTAGCTCCACTTGAGAGCTTGTCTGTGAGACACAGGGGCAACTCAGACCTGAAGCGTCATCCAAGGAGGGTGGGGACTGCCACCGCTGGCACTGACACAGGCAGTACATCAGAAGCAGATCTCTGTCCACAACTGGAAAACCACAGCCTAGGCCCCAACACACACCTAGTGCTCATACCAGCACCTCTTGTTCCAGCACTGCTCTCCTCTGGGGCAAGGATGCTGGTCAGGGAGAGGGAGAGCACACATTTAAAGGGAAGCCCCAGCTCACACCTGGTTGCAGCCCTAGACTCTCCATCCTTAGCACCATCTCCTACCAAGGTGATAGTTGCTGGTACACCCTGAGAAAGACCTGACTTGTGTTTACATCATATCCAGGTCTCCCACCAAAGCCACTGGACATCTGTAGACTGTATAGAGACACTTCCACATAAGGATATCCCTTTAAGACCACAAGAGGTAACTGCTTACCATAGAGATAGTGAAAGTTAAGCAAAATGAAGACAGAAGGATTTGTCTCAGTTGAAAGAGCAAGAGGAAACACCTTAAAAAATAAATAATGAAACAGAAACAATTTATCAGACAAAGACATTACAGGAAAGAAGCTTATAGGCAAATATCTCTGATGAATATAAATGCAAAAATCCTTAACTAAATATTAGCAAGCCAAATTCAACAATGTATAAAAAGAATCATACACCATGATCAAGTGGGATTTAGACTGTTCAATATCCAGAAATCAATCAATATATATGCCACATTAACAAAAGCAATAGCAAAAATTATACAATCTTGATAGAAAAGGCATAGCTTTTACTCATTCAGGATGAAAGCTATCATGATAGTTGATATGAGAGAGAACATACCTCAATGAAACAAAGGCCATTTATGATACAGCTAACATCATATTCAATGGTGAAAAGCTGAATGTCTTTCCTCTAAAATTAGGGAAAAGGCAAGGTGGCTCACTTTCACCATTTCTATTTAACATCATATTAGAAGTCCTAATCAGCAATCAAGAAGAAAAGAAGCAAAAGGCATTCTTTTGGAAGGGAAAACTGGAAGGCAAGAAGTAAAATTGTTACTATTTGCAGATGATGTGATATTCTATACAGAAAATCCTAAAGCCTGCACCAAAAAACTATTGGAATAGATAAATTCAGTTAAGATGCAGGATATAATATTAATATACAGAAATCTGTTGCATTTCTGTTCCTGAATAATGAACTATCAGAAAGAGAAACAATAAGACAATCATATTTAAAATTGTATCGAAAGGAAGAAAATACCTAGGAATAAAATTAAGGAGGTGAAAACTCACTGAAATCTATAAAAATTAATGAAATTTAAAAATGATACAAAGAAATGGAACAATAATCTGTATTCTTGGACTAGAAAACTTTTGTTAAAATGTCCATACTACTCAAAGCAATTCATAAATTCAATGCAATCCCTATCAAAATACCCATGACATTGTTCACAAAAGTAGAACTCATAATACGAAACTTAAAATGGAACCACAAAAGATGCCAAATTGCCAAAATGATCCTGAGAAAAAAGAACAAAGCTGGAGGTATCATGTTCCCTGAATTCAGACTATACTACAAAACTACAGTAATCAAAACAGCACAGTACTGGCACAAAAAAGACACATAGCTCAGAGGGACTGATTAAGAAGCCCAGAAGTAAACCTATACCCTATGATCAATTAATTCACAGAGAAGGAGTCAATAATATACAATGGAGAAAAGACAGTCCCATCAATCTGTTGTGCTGGGAAATTGGATAGCTACATGTAAAAGAATGAAATTAGCACATTTCCTCACACCATATATTAAAGACCTAAATGTAAAACCTGAAACCATAAAACTTCTAAAGGAGAACACAGGCAAAATACTCTATGACACAGATCATTGCAGTACTTTCTTTTGGGATCTGTTTCTTAAGGCAAGAGAAATGAAAGCAAAAATGAAAAGGCAACCTACTGAATGACAGAAAATATTTGCAAATAATGTGACCAATAAGATTAATATCCAATATATATAAACAGCTTATACAACTCAACGACAATAAAGCAACCTGATTAAAAAATAGGCAGATCTGAATAAACATTTTTCCAAAGAAGACATACAAATGGTCAATAGGCACAGTAAAATATGTTCAACATCAGTAATCATCAAAGAAATGCAAATCAAAATCATAATGAGATATCACATGACACCTGTCAGAATGGTTATCATCAAAAAGACTACAAATAACAAATGTTGGCAAAGATGTAAGAAAATGGAATCCTCATACACTGTTGGTTACAAATTACAGCCACTATGGAAGACAGCAAGGATAAACTAAAAATAGGACTACCATCAGTTCAGTTCAGTCACTCAGTTGTGTCCGACTCTGTGAACCCATGGACTGCAGCATGCCAGGCTTCCCTGTCCATCACCAACCCCTGGAGTTCACCCAAACTAATGTCCATTGAGTTGGTGATGCCATCCAACCATCTCATCCTCTGTTGTCTCTTTCTCCTCCTGACTTCAATCTTTCCCAGCATCAGGGTCTTTCCAAACGAGTCAGTTTTTCACATCAGGTGGCCAAAGTATTGGCGTTTCAGCTTCAGCATCAGTCCTTCCAATGAATATTCAGGATTTCCTTTAGGATTGACTGGTTGGATCTCCCTGCTGCCCAAGGGACTCTCAAGAGTCTTCTTCAACACCTCAGTTCAAAAGCACCAATTCTTTGGCACTCAGCTTTCTTAATAGTCCAACTCTTACATCCATACATGACCACTGGAAAAACCAAAGCTTTGACTAGATGGACCTTTGTTGGCAAAGTACTGTCTCTGCTTTTTAATATGTTGTCTAGGTTGGTCATAACTTTTCTTCTGAGGAGTAAGCATCTTTTAATTTTATGGCTGCAGTCACCATCTGCAGTGATTTTGGAGCCCCCCCCTCAAATAAATTCTGACACTGTTTTCCCATCTATTTGCCATGAAGTGATGGGAACAGATGCCATGATCTTAATTTTCTGAATGTTGAGCTTTAAGCCAACTTTTTCACTCTCCTCTTTAACTTTCATCAAGAGGCTCTTTAGTTCTTCTTCACTTTCTGCCATAAGGGTGGTGTCATCTGTATATTTGAGGTTATTGATATTTCTCCCGGCAATCTTGATTCCAGCTTGTGCTTCCTCCAGTCCAGCATTTCTCATGATGTACTCTGCATATAAGTTAAATAAGCAGGATGACAACATACAGCCTTGACGTACTCCTTTCCCAATTTGGAACCAGTCTGTCGTTCCATGTCCAGTTCTAACTGCTGCTTCTTGACCTGCATGCAGACTTCTCAGGAGGCAGGTCAGGCAGTCTGGTACTCCCATCTCTTTAAGAATTTTCCGCTAAGGACTACCATATGATCTAGTAATCCCACTCTGGGTATATATCCAAAGAATATGAAAACACTAATTTGAAAAGATACATGTATTCCATTGCTCACTGAAGTATTATTTAAAATAGCCAAGATATGGAAACAACCTAAATGCCCATCAACAGATGAAGGGATAAAAAATGTATGTATATATATACACACAATATAATATTGTTATTGTTTAGTTACTAAGTCATGTCTGACTCTCTCGTGATCCCATGGACTGTAGCCCACCAGGCTCCTCTGTCTATGGGATTTCCCAGGCAAGAATACTGGAGTGGGTTGCCATTTCCTTCTCTAGGGGATCTTCCTGACCCAGGGCTGGAACTTGAGTCTCCTTCATTGGCAGGCAGATTCTTTACCACTGAGCCACCAGGGAAGCCCACAATCCACAAAATGAATTAAATTCTGTCATTTGCAACAACATGGATGGACCTAGAGAGTATTAACCTTGGAGAAATGGCAAAGATAAATATTTTGCATTATGACTTTTAAGTGGATTCTATAAAACAAATCAGTGTACATAACAGCAGAACCCAGAATCAGAGATATAAAGAGCAAACTAGTGATTACTAGCGGAGAGAGGGAAGGAGGAAGAGGTAAGATTGGGGTATGGGATTAAGAAATACAAACTAGTATGTAAAAGATAGATAAGCAATAAGGATATGTTGTACAGCACAGGGAAATATAGTCTTTATTAGTAATGACTTTAAATGGAATATAATCTATAAAAATATTGGATCACTATGTTGTACACTTGATACGAATTTAACATTGTAACTTAATTATACTTCAATTAAAAAGATCAAAGTACAATCCTGTATTTTCCAAGTTACAATTTTAGAAAAGCTTTCAAATTTCTCTTTTGGTTAAAAAATGAAGAAGGAAGGTAGTGTAAACTGAGCAACTATTCTGTGTCAGGCTCACATAAATGTAGTATTTTTGTATAATGGAACATTATTCATTCATAAAATGGAATGAAGTACTATATATACTACAACATGGACTATGCTTCAAAGCATTATGTTAAGTGAAAGAAACCAGACACAAAAGACCACATATTAAATGATTCCATTTGTATGAAATGCCAAGAATAGGCAAATCCATAGAGACAGAAAGTAGGTTAGTAATAGCAAGAAGCTGGGGGGAGGGGGAGTAGGGAGTGACTACTAATGAGTGCTGGGATTTTGGGGAAATGATAGAAAATTTCTGGAATTAATGGTGATGACAGTGCAAACTTGTGAACATACTAACAACCACTGAATTCCACACTTAAAAATGTGAATACAACTTTTCTACTTGGGTCTTCTTTCACACTACTAAATAAATTAGCTGGAATGGAAAAAGATTGGACCAGAAAGGAGCTATGTCTTTAAGAATTTAAATATCTCTTATAGGTGATTAACATATAAATTAATTACTTAAATACATGCTAGACTAAGATAATTATCATGAGGGTAAAACA
This sequence comes from Ovis aries, assembly GCF_016772045.2. Classification (NCBI taxonomy): domain Eukaryota; kingdom Metazoa; phylum Chordata; class Mammalia; order Artiodactyla; family Bovidae; genus Ovis; species Ovis aries. Next base: position 50,716,293 of record NC_056062.1, read on the forward strand.
CACCAACATTTTATAAAAACACTTTTTGCCTTGTGTCTTCCAATTATAGTCTTCAAATAATGTAATAATTTTGTTACAGGTGCCAGTATGTCTTTCTCCTTAACACAGTTATTTTATGAAATTGGCATAAAGTTCATAACTATTCAAGTTGAGAAATGGGTAAATGGAGTCCCTTTTCTATTGCTTGTACCTTTATGTTTATGTGAAAATTTCTGTAGAAATAAAGGTATTACCTATTTGGGAAAAGCATTATTTTCCTAAGTAACTTGGAGTATACTTTACTTTCCTGCATTTTTTTATAATAAAGATAAGATTTTTTCAGAGAAATGCACAGATCTTAAAATTACTTCCTTCACCTTAGAAATTTCCCAACCAATCATTCTCTTTCATAGGCAACCACTGTTCTGATTTGTCACTGTAGATTTGTTTTTCCTAGTTTTGAATTTTGTGTAGATGGATGTACAATATGTTCTTTTTTATGTCTGGCTTATTTTGTTCCACATAATATTTCTGAGATTTTCCCCAGTTGTTCTATGTATCAGTAGTTCATTTTTTTTTAAGAGTTGGACATGACTGAGCGACTGAAATGAACTGAACTGAACTGAACTGAAGGGGTATTTTATTAAATGAACATGTCATAATTTGCTAATCTTTCTCCTATTAATGGACATTTGGACAAGTTTTAACGATTTTTTAAGAACTATTATACTTCAGTACAAGTCTTTTTGTGAATATGTTTTCATTTCTTTGGGTATTTATGATAAAGCTATTCACGATTCTGCAAAGTGTTATATGAACTTACAATCTTACCAGCATAGTGACCGAGTGTTCTAGTTATTCCATATCCTCACTAACACTTAGTTTTGCCTGTCTTACTTATTCTAGCCGAACTAGTGGGTATGAAATGATACTTAATTTATGGTTTTACTTTTCATTTTCCCAATGACTAATGATTTTTAATATCTCTTTTTAAATTTTTAGTATCTTTCAATGTACTTATTAGCCACATGAAGTGGCTTTTCATGTCTTTTGCTCAGTTTAACAATCTGTCTTGTTATTTATTTGTAGAAGTTCTGCATATATTCGAGATCAATTTCTTTGTTAGATATATGTATAATAAATGTCTTCTTCAACATGTAGCTTGCCTTTTCATATTTTTAATTCTATCTTTTGATGAGTAAAGACGTTAATTTTTATTAAGTCCAAATTAGCAATGAAAAAATGTTCAGTGCTAAATAATCTTTGACTATCTCATGGTGGCAAAGATTTTCTTGTTTTATTTTCTTCTAGAAGCTTTATAGTTTTAGCTTTTCAGTGGAGTCTAGGCCATTTCAAGTCAGTTGTCCAATGTATTTACTTCCCTCCATCCAGCTAAATTGAAGTCAAGAGATGTTTTAGTTCCAGGTTTAGCACTTTCTCCTCTCCTCAGTATATTTCATGACAAGCCATTTCCTCTTTTCATTTCTGTTTCCCATTTATAAACTGAGAGCATTATAATAGGTGAATACAGTCTGATTATTTTCTAAAAATTGAAGTAGTCCCACATGTAGAAACTATTTTAGCCCTGCACCCCTACCAAGATGTTAATGGAGAAGTTAGATTATACGGATTGCAGTCAGTGTAGACAGTCCTTGTTATCTTACTATCTACTCATATGAAGAAAATACATGCGTAAGGAACTGTTCTAAAATCTCAGGGAAAATGCCTTCTAGAGCCAAACCTGGAAAACAAGATATTTATTAAGTGCAGTATGTGAGTAAGAATTACTGGAGTTAATCAGCTAATTCTGTTTTTGTCCTGTGATTTACCAAATATTTACTTGGCATTTGGGCCTGTGGTTAAACTGTTGTTGTTGTTGTTTTTAAATAAGAGTTGGATGAGGGGAAAGGTTTGCCAAATATGAACTACAGAATTGTATCTTAACACTTTCCAAATGTGCTCACCTGGGAGGAGTTCAGAGTAGTGAGAAAGGAAGTAGGGTTGGGGGCAGGAGAATCAGAAATGGAAGTGTATGCTCTGTGGATCAAAAGTGTGCATAACTGGGGTTTGGCTTCCAGTGTTTGCAGAAGAGAGGGGCCAGGTTGAAGAGAAGGAGCCAAAGTGTGAGGATTTAAAGCCAGAAGCAAGCTAAGTTTAGATTGTAGACATTAGAGATGGAAAAGATCCACAGGATAATATTACCAAACTCATTCCTGGCCAGCTCAGGATACATTTAAACAGAAAGATCAGATACAAAAGTGACCACAACCAAAGGCCAGTGCTCAGCCATTGCTCTGGGCCTTAAAATAGTGATGTGAATGAAGTTTAGTTTAAGTGGATACTATTCAGATCCAATCTAACACATCTGCCTTCTTAAAAGAAGCTGGGATAGAAGGTTTTTTAATGCTTGAAATCAAGAAAAAAGTATTCTGCAAATGTCTCTACATTCTCTAGATAATATAATTGCCATGTTTTTGCTCCTAATGTCTATTAGGAACAGAGGTGTGAATGAGTGTGAATGTTTGTGCAACAATATCCTAGAAAAGTGATTCCAAAATTGTGGATCATAGATTGATACAAATCCACAAAAGGGGGGAAAATAAGGACAATGTGTATTTTCCATACTTAATTTTACTAAAAGTAAAGGATTAACCTTAATTCTAAGATTAAGATCTCTCTATATTTTCACTTTTAGACTATCTTTTTGGAGAAAGAAGAGATAGTATTGGTATGTGTATTTTTAATCACCTTTCTTGGAAAAATGAAAATTGATAAATAACCCTATATAAATCCCTTTGTTTAAAAAAAATGAGTCTATGATATTTAAATTCAAGCTGCAGCTTCTTCAGAACAGTCTGAGGGCATCTAAAAAATGAAACAGGAAAGTCATGATGAAAATAGGTCTCTATTGATGTAAGACAACCTATTGTTTTAGATACGACTAAACTAGAAAACCTAGAAAACATATCAAGTAATTATTCATGCCATCAGTAATACGGCACATCCTAATATCAGAATTTTTAATATATGAAAACATATGGATATGACCGTAAGTATCTGTGAAATACAGTGTATCATTTGCATAAAGACAATTAATTCATTTAACACATAATTAATGATTATTCATTAATAAGTATTCTTCCTGAATACTTATTCATTGTACAAAGTACCTGAGTCCAGGCTTTGAAGAGTTTCTGAGTGATCCATAAAATTATATCCCATATTCTTCATTCATTTCCTAGTGCAAAATTTTCTTCACATTTTGAAGGTATTTCTCATTTGATACCTATATGTTTGGCTTTGCTAATTACCATTCTAGAGTTTCAACCATTCACAGCTCCAGGTACAAATAGCCAAGTGGAAACTCACTATAATGTGTGATATGCCTCTTAACGTTTGGCAAGGGGGACCTAGTGCTGCTTGATGCATTCACAAGTATAGTGTTCTTTCTGATAAGCCAAAGTGTAACAGGGGATATGCTTAGGGATCATAAATAGGAAAGATAAATTCAAATTTCTGTTTACCCTAAATATCCCCTTACATATTTCTCAAAAAGAGTTGCTAAAATTCTTTAGAAATCTCTGTCATATTCTTTAGAAAGCAAGGCAATCTTTTCCTTAAGCTCAATCCTTGAACATTTCTCATCACTATTTCACTTTGGTATTTCACCCTAGTGACAGGCATTTTATTGGTCTTGTGTTGATTTTCAAATTCCTTAGTACAATTACAGTTTTTGGCATTGCAAAATACAAAGAAATCAACTTGAAGTTTATAAAAATTCTATCACTGGGGGAATAGGTGGTTGATAAAGAGGTAGTTTTGGAATTTTTTATAAAGCAATTTCCCTTGTACTTGAAAAGCCCATGTGCTAGTAGACTGTTATAGTGAGGCTTCACTGAACTAAGAACATTTCTCTACCAGAAACATAAAATAGCTCTTCATCAATACTTAAATTTCCCCACTGCTTAGTATCCATTGTACAAGTACAAAGAAGCAGTGCATTTTAGGTTAAATGAAATTAAGATCTGGATTGAGAAAACTGGGTAATGACCCACACTAGAAAAACTCACTTTGGCCCCTTCTTTTTTTTTGTTTTTTTTGGCCCCTTCATTTTTAAATGTCTTCTTTGGATGGTGTTAACACCTCATCAGAGATAGTAGAGAATCACTTATAATGTTTTATGAAAATATTAATAGACATAAATGGGAAACAGCCTTAGCTGTTTCTTGGAGAGAGTTAAAATGAATAGTATATTTGCTGTCAACTGTGCACATTAACACTGAAAAACAACTAATAGGATAACTACAACACAATTATAAAACAAAATAATGATGATTCTGAAATAGTGGTATTGCTTGTGCCACAGGGTCAGGAGTAGGAAAGAATTTTAATATGCTTAGGATACGGGGTTTGATTTGACATTCTGATGTGTGATGAAGCTGAAAATATGTAACTTGGGATAAGAAAATGATCTGCAAGGAGGGGAAGGAAATTTGTGGCTTTTTTTTCCATTTGCAAATAATTATGGTTTCCTTTAGCCAACTCCAGGAGATTTAATAACTTTTTGTATTGGAGAAGGGTGGCCTCTGCCATATGGCTACCCCCTGGCTTCTGTGTTCAAGTTACAAATAGCACAATTTGGGAGCCCAGGACAATTTGTTCATTGTAAATTTATGCTATAATTCTTCTTTATGTCTTAACATTATATCTGAGACCCTTCCTGTCTCTTGGATTGCCTTAAACAATGACAACTGGCCAGTGTCTAGGGCAATAATTTCTAAGTGAGTGACAGAACACTGTGCCCTTTCCACAGTCCATTTTAAAACAAGCTTTGATGAGTCCACAATCCATTTTAATTACCTGTGCAAATACCTTATTTCTAATATTGTGACCAGTGAATGAGTGGCCTTGTAACTCTGTAACTGCTTGCACTATTGCTGCTTAGATATAGTAATGATTTATAAGGGGCACCTATTCAACCATAATATTAAAGGCCATAGTATTTCAAGTTTTGAACTAAGATTCAGTGATTTAACCTTGGATAATTCCAGTTTTCCTCTTAAATTCTCTGTTTGTATAGAGAGAAAAAAATCATGATTTCAGAATGTTATCATATTGTTTCTAGAATTTATCACATCATTCAATTCATGAATGCGAATAAAAATTGATTTCAACAGATATAATGATTAATGATGTGGTTATAGTATTCTGCTTGATGGAAATAGGAAAGCATAGGATATATGCTAAACATCTTTAGTTTTTAAAACAAATAATATTTAAATAATTTTATAGAGATTTTTGTTTTGTTTCTTTCCCAAAATAGACTCAGGGGAAATTTATGGCTACTTGGCGATTGACAAAAGTGTTTAGTGAATGACCATAATAACTTAGGTTCACTTTGATTCTGAGTAGTGTTTTGGCTAAAAGGCATTATACCTCAGGGATTAGAAACAAATATCTGAAGTTATCAATCTCTTCATATTTATTCTTCTAAACATGTAATAATGATTACCACCAGATTGTCTGTAAAATCCTATGTAGTCCTTGGAAGTAATATGCTACTTATTTGAATTATGGTAATTCCTTCTTGCCAGGAGAACAATAACCTCAGATATGCAGATGACACCACCCTTATGGCAGAAAGTGAAAAGGAACTAAAAAGCCTCTTGATGAAAGTGAAAGAGGAGAGTGAAAAAGTTGGCTTAAAGCTCAACATTCAGAAAACAAAGATCATGGCATCTGGTCCCATCACTTCATGGGAAATAGATGGGGAAACAGTAGAAACAGTGTCAGACTTTATTTTGGGGGGCTCCAAAATCACTGCAGATGGTGACTGCAGCCATGAAATTAAAAGACGCTTACTCCTTGGAAGGAAAGTTATGACCAACCTAGAGGAGCCTGGTAGGCTGTCGTCCATGGGGTCGTGAAGAGTCAGACATGACTGAGGTTCACTTTCACTTTTCACTTTTCACTTTCATTCATTGGAGAAGGAAATGGCAACCCACTCCAATGTCCTTGCCTGGAGAATTCCAGGGACGGGGGAGCCTGGTGGGCTGCCATCTATGGGGTCGTACAGAGTCAGACATGACTGAAGTGACTAAGCAGCAGACAGCATATTAAAAAGCAGAGACACTACTTTGCCAACAAAGGCCCGTCTAGTCAAGGCTGTGGTTTTTCCAGTGGTCATGTATGGATGTGAGAGTTGGACTGTGAAGAAAGCTGAGCACCGAAGAATTGACGCTTTTGAACTGTGGTGTTGGAGAAGACTCTTGAGAGTCCCTTGAACTGCAAGGAGATCCAACCAGTCCATCCTAAAGGAGACCAGTCCTGGGTGTTCATTGGAAGGACTAATGCTGAAGCTGAAACGCTAATACTTTGGCCACCTCATGTGAAGAGTTGACTCATTGGAAAAGACCCTGATGCTGGGAAGGATTGGGGGCAGGAGGAGAAGGGGACAATAGAGGGTGACATGGCTGGATGGCATCACCAGCTCAATGCACATGAGTTTAGGTGAACTCTGGGAGTTGGTGATGGACAAGGAGGCCTGGTGTGCTGCGATTCATGGGTCGCAAAGAGTCGGACACGACTGAGTGACTGAACTGAATTCCTTCTTCATATGGTACCATCCATTTTCATTAAAAAATTAACTGACCACTGTCCCTAAATGAACTGCTCCTATTATCTCTAAAATATGGAGTTGAAAATATCCCTACAGTTTTAAGCAGAGATAATAAACATAATATTGATGTCACATGCTCATTGCTGTTGCTCAGTCCCTAAATTGGGCCTAACTCTTTGTGATCCCATGAAGTGCAGCACATCAGGCTTCCCTGTCCTTCACTGTCTTCTGGAGTTTATTCAAAATCATGTCTATTAAGTCAATGATGCCATTCAACCATCTCATCCTCCGTTGTTGCCTTTTTCTCCTGCCTTCGTTCTGTCCCAGCATCAGGATCTTTTCCAGTGAGTGGGCTCTTCACATAAGGTGGTCAAAGTATTGGAGCTTCAGCTTCCGCATCAGTCCTTCCAGTGAATATTTAGGGTTGACTTCCTTTAAGATTAACTGGTTTGATGACCCAGAGAGATGTTGTGGGGAGGGAGGTGGGAGGGGGGTTCATGTTTGGGAACGCATGTAAGAATTAAAGATTTTAAAATTTAAAAAATAAAAAACTAAAAAAAAAAAAAAGAGAGATCCCAAATCAAAAAAAAAAAAAAAAAAAAGATTAACTGGTTTGATCTCCTTGAAATCCAAGGGACTCATATGCTTATATTTTTTTTTATTAAAATAGCTCTATTAATGCATTTTGAACTGTTTATTGAGATGGTAAATTCAAATGAATAACTATACCTTGGCAATTTAATCCACAATATAGATTAAATTATGTTATAATATTGACATATTAGTCTTAATTTATCAAAAACATTTTATTTTGTTAAATACAAAATCTTTAACATGTGCAATTTGGTGTGATGGTGAATAGGAGAAAGGTTCATAATGGTAAGAAGTTTGGAAACCATTAACGTGAAGTGAAATGAAAGTTGCTCAGTCGTGTCCAACTCTTTGTGACCCCATGGAATAGTCCATGGAATTCTCCAGTCCAGAACACTGGGGTGGGTAGCCCTCCCCCTCTCCAACCCAGGGATCGAACTGGAGTCTCCTGCATTACAGGCGGGCTCTTCACCAGCTGAGGTTTACCAGGGAAGCCCCCAGAAACCATTGACTTGGAGCTAAAAATCCACTGAATCATGAGTGTACAAACTTCTCCAGTACATTTTCCTCAGGTCTTTCTTGGGATAGGCCTGGATTTTGTACCCGTGACTCTGGACTGTGGGGAAATATGAGCAGCCTGATTTATGACTTTTACCTTGAAGCTGCAGTTACATGTGAGACTTTCCCTGTAGCCCAATGCTGCAACCCCTGCCTTTGTTATTACCTTTTCCTCCAAAATACACACAAACCCTAGCTTATAAGGGAGAAAACGCCAGGATCACAGCTGGAATATAGCCTAGGCCCTGGGGTTGAAGGGGAGCATCTCTTCAAAAAAACACAAATGTGTCTCAATTTTGTTAGAGGCAGAAGCCAAGCTGGTATTTCTCCTCTTTACCAGGGCCTGGGAGACCCCCTGAGAGAGCTGATGGGGAGCGGAGGAACTTCAGGGCAGGCCTGAGCTCCATGGGCTCAATGGGGATCCTATAACAAGGTGAGCCTGAGAGTCAGGCTTGAGTAGACATGCAGAGATTCATGCCTAAATCTCGAGAGGCAACAAGTTATTTACCTGTGCGTGTCTCTTCCTAAGGCTCTAGAAAACCATACTGATGGGTTCTACCTCATGTCCCATGTCACAGCAGGTCACTTGCCCATGAGCATGAGCCAACACAGGCATGGTCCCCACTCTCATGTCAAACAGGAGAGATGACACTAACCATTATACAAATAAAATGGAAAATTATAACTGCAGTCAGCACTATACAGGAGAGGTCCATCGTGCTATGCATACCCGGGTATCTGACCCAGATAAGGAAGGCTTCCTATGAGGACTCATTGAAGAAAAAAATGGAGATAGTTAGCTCGAGTCAGAAAAATCTTTTGAGGCACCAGGTGTAACTGCTGTCTTCTAATCTGAGGTTGCCAAGAAAGAGGTAGATAGGACTTGTCCTGGGAGATATCAGAATGTAGCGGAAGCTATAGAGAGTTAATGTTAGGTCACCTAGAAAGCTTACCAACTACAGAATGGTCATGGTGTATGCTAGTTTTGAACTCTTCTTGGGGCCACACTCTATGTTCAGTTCTATACATGTAATATCTCATTTACTCTTCACTGCAACTCTATGTTGGTCTTCCCAGGGAGCTCAGTGGTAAAGAATCCACCTGCCAGTGCAGGAGATGTGAGTTTGATCCCTAGAGAAGGAAATGACAACCCACTCCAGCATTCCTACCTGGAGAATCCCATGGACAGAGGACCCTGTGGGGCTAAAGCCCATGGGGTTATAAAAGTTGGATATGACCCAGAAACTAAACAACAATAATGCTATGTTAGAAATTTATATTTCTCTTCCTTTTTCAGATGACCAAACTGAAACATAGAGATGAAGTGACTGTCTGAGGTTGCCTAGTAGTGAGTGGGAGAGCTCAGGTCATCTGGCTCAAGAGCTGTGTTCTAAACTACTGTTCTTTATGGGGTTGGTGTGGGTATTCAAGTTTGGGCCAGTAGACCTAGAGAGGATTCAGGAAACAATGGAAATCCTTGGTCATTAATGTCCCACGTAGCCTAGAAAATACTCTGCTTCCTCTTCCAGCACCATCAAAAGGGACAACTTTACTGCTCGTCTCTTTGACATACACAAAGTGAAGTTGCTCAGTTGTGTCCGACTCTTTGTGACCCCATGGACTGTAGCCTATCAGGCTCCTCCGTTCTTGGGATTTTCCAGGCAAGAGTACTAGAGTGGATTGCCACTTCCTTCTCCAGGGGATCTTCCCAACCCAGGAATCGAACCCTGGTCTCCCTCATTGCAGGCAGAAGCTTTACCATCTGAGCCACCAGGGAAGCCACTGGTGACATCCACAAGCAAGTCCTAAAAGAAGGCATTGTGCAGGTAACCATTCTCAATATTAGTCTTTAAACTATGAGAAGTGATCATGGCTAGATCATTTTAAGGCCATAGCACTCTACCTAACTTTGCAATGCCATTACAAATGATACATGCAAAGTGAGTACAGTGTTTACAGTGGTTGGCCCCATGACACAGTTACATGTATACACTTTGTCATTAGGATAGAGTGACTATCCTGATTCCTGATTGATCTGACCATGATGAGACAGACGGGGTCTAAGTGAGGAAGAAGTACAAAGTCCAGTCACTACTTAAGGAGCTATTTTATGGGGTGACTTGAAAGAAGATAGCTTGATGAATTAAACTGGTTACCTTGAATTTAATGGGCCACTGTGAAATTTCAAAGACTAGTTCTCAAACTGCACAGAGAACCAGTGGCTCTGAGATGATATACTGGCTCAAATAGTAGCTCCACCTCCTTCCTCCTACCCTCCAAGCCAGGAACTTTGGATATGACCTCATTTGGAAATAGGATCTTTGCAGATATAATGAAGTGCAGATGAGGTCTTACTGGATTAGAGTGGTCCTAAGTCCAGTACGACTGACATCCGTCTTGTAAAAAGAGTGAAATTTAGATACACACAGGGGAAAATGCCATGTGAAGACGGAGGCAGCAATTATAGTGATGTATCTATAAGCGAAAGCGTGAAAGATTGCATGAAGAGGATGCCTGGGAGTCAATAGAATACAGGAGAGAAGCATTTACCATATTCTTCAAAGCCTCTAGATGATATGTTGATTTCAGACTTTTGGCTTCCAGATGACAAATTTTAGTTGATTCAAGCCACCTTGTTTACGGTAATTCGTTACACCTACCCTAGAAAATTCATACAGGTGATCACTGGGTCTGGTAGAAAATTGAACCACTAATGGAAAAAAGAAGTGTAAATAAAAGTGGAGGGCTAAGATGAGAACCTTGTTGGATATGCCAACATTTAGGGGACATAAGTCCAAATGAGGGAGAAGAGATAAATCAGGAAGTTCCAGAGATAATCCAGACGAGCTCTACTTTTCAAGAAAAGGACGTCAAATGTAATGGAAAAGGATGAGGAGATGAGAGCTAGAAAAATGGGGTAGACAAGAAGTAGGTTATTAGACTTCCAAGAAAACATTTCTAAAACCATTTGTCAATCTTGAATATGCAAAAGGATCATGCATAGACTTTGTTAAAAATGTAAGTCCTGGAGTCACTTTTCTGAGGTGCTGATTCTTCAGATGGAGAGTTGAGTCCATGACTCTGCATTTTAATGGGTGATTCTGAGGCAAGAACTTCTTGGACTTTATGAAATGATGCTAAAGTGGTGATGGTGGTGGTTTAGTCGCTAATTCGTGTCTGACTCTTGCATTCCCATGGACTATAGCCCACCAGGCTCCTCTGTTCATGGAATTTTCCAGGCAAGAATACTGGAGTGGGTTGCCATTTCTTTCTCCATGGGATCTTCCTCACTCAGGGATCAAACCTGCATCTTTTGCATCACAAGTGGATTCTTTACCACTGAGCCACCAGAGAAGCCCTAGGTCAGGAGAAAATCCAGGGTTTGTGAAACCTGAAACTAATATAATTTGGGAGCTTTTTTTTTTTTTTAACAAAAAGAATATAAAATTATAAATACCAAATTGGGAGAAAGGCAATATTTATTGATAGAATAATCAGAAAAGAAATAATTAGTTACACATTTTAAATATTATAATTATCTCAAACTTTAAAGACATTTTGGAGCTTCTATCAGTTTTCTTTAGTTTATATGTTTGGCTTCCTATTAGCATACTTCTTCAAAGATATTTGATTTTTAATATTGTTACTGATTCTATAAAATGTGCAAAATTTAAAATTAAAGCTGCTTAAGAGCCACTTAAATACATTTGAAAATCAGTTTGAGCCAAAAATTGTGAACAAATTGCTTTTATACCACAGTTGGATTGGATGACTTCCCAATGTACATGTGTAGGAATTTTGTCTTTGGAACAAATGTCTTTTCAGTCAGTTCCTCTGTGTTGCTGGCAATTTTATGCATAGCTTTGAGTGGAATACCTAGTCTTTTATCAGGATAAGATTATCAGATATGGTAAGATGCTATTTAATAACATGGGATACATAGATCACATTAATTTAAACAGACACATTGGCTATTTGTAGTTCTGCTATATATGTATGCCTAACAAATGGAAAGTTTGATTAATTTCATTCGTTATGACCTGCATTAAAAAGGAAAAATATATAGTGTATTATTGTATTTCTTATAGTCATCAAGAACTTTTTGACAAAAGAGAACATTCTGACTAAGTATCAGTGAGAACTGAATTTATTTTCCATTTGTAACCTCCCACAGACTAACTTCTGCTTCTCTTTCACATCAACATATTTCTGGTGTCAGATGCCATATTGCAATACAAGTTCTGGCCCTGCAACTTCACGCTGCAAATTTTATCAAAGCATATGCCTATCTGAACATATTGCTAGGGCCACTCCCAGGGCACTGGATAATAAAATAGAAGTTCTGAAGCTTGAGCTTTATTAGCTTAATGGAAGCTCTAACACTAACAGGTACCGAAGCTGACTTGTAGGGCGCAAAGAAGAGGTATCTGGTGGACAGGCAGTGGAGAGCTTACAGAAGACTGATGGTTCAGAGGTATTTAGTCGGGAAGAAGGAAGAGGTGGAGTGGTGGTTAGAAAGAGGGGTAGTTATTATTACATGAAAAAATTCTGTCTGTAGAATCACGGATTGCATTTTTAAATTCAGGGATACGAATATACAGAAAAGGCGGAAAGGGGACAATGAAAGGAGTGGAAGGAGAAGGAGAGAGAGAAGGAAGTGGAGGAAGGAGAAGAAAAAGAAAGAATTCGGGTAGCAGTTTTGAAATTTCTAGTCACAGACACTTGTCTCTTCTTCTTTCCTTTAAGTTGATCTAAGTTCTTGATGGGTTTCCAACATGGCTTCCACGTGGTCCTTGTATCAAGGGAGGGTATCCCCATCCTTTCTGACTTCCCCTAAAGAGCATCTCCGACCAGCACCTTGATGTTATTTCTTTTCCCTCTGCATCTCAGGTTGTTGCCAAAGCTTTGTTTCATTTTGGCCTCTGATGTCAGACCCTTAAAATTTTCATTCTTCTGCTCCCAGTCACAAAGTATGTTTCTTTCCCACATCCCTGAGAAACTTCTCAGACAGTAAGGGAGGGATTAGAGGAGGCACAATAACACAATGAATTCAAAATAAGAAGCTGAAGACAGATGACCTCAATATGGATATTTTCCCTGGAGAGTAGCACATTACTGCTATGCTTTCTAAAATCTATTGACTCAATATATAAATTGACTTAATGGGCCTTGATATTTTTGCCATGATAAGTGTTAAATACAAGTTATTTTTCAACATGAATCACAAAAAATTGTATTCTAAATAGGTTTTTTTTTTTTTTTTGGATATTGAATGGCTAGGTCTTTTAAGACATTTTAGAACTTGACACTTAGAAGGAACAACACAGTCATAAGTGCCACACTTGACTGTGTTCACATGCTGCCAAAACAATTCAGAAGAAAGCTGAAAAATTCACTCATTCATTTGGAAGTTTCCAAAGATCCAGATGTTTGGCATCATGCAGATTGTTATGTGACTGCTTGGGCTGTTCATATTCCGTATGTTTGGCATGTATAGGCAGACTCTGGTTATGTTTTCAGATAGGGAAATGAAACGTGTTTCATGTGCTCTCTTGGGACCCCACAACTAATGGTGTCAAATGGCTTTTCCCCATTTGATCCCCATGAAGACAGTTTAATTTCACTCATTTTTCTAGTCCCACAAAAATGCAGGTGCAGATATTTCATTGCTTCTAATCTCAAAGTACTAAAAGATTTGAATAAGAAAAACAATTCTGTTCCAACAGAAAGCATTTCATCCCAAGAAATAAAATTTTCCTTTCTTTATTCCAGCAAATGAACAATAAAAATACATGAAATCATATTATCACTGAGAATAAACATAAAAACTTGACTGCTTTCTTTAAGGCAGATCTAGAGGATGATTTTTTTTTAATCTTTCATTTAAATTGTATCTAAACATACTTTGTTAGTTTGGCACATCAAGATTTAGAAGAACTAGGAGAATGGCTGGCTAAATTTTACGATAAATAGTGATTCTTTGAAATCTTTTTGCCTAGAATTAAGTTTTTTGTCAAGTATTTCCCAGCTTGACTGTGCTATTCATTTTAAATTGATTGTGTGCTCTATATGGAGCTATAATAGAAAACTGGGAAAACAGATCAATTTAGGTTCCAGAGAGCTACCACAAAGAGATATTCACATTAAAAGAGACTTGGGCTTGTAAGACTTTTCTTCAATATGTCTAATGACTTAATTCAAGAAATATTGACTGAGCTGTTCTCATTTGAAGAACACGTGCCTTAGTATTATGGGGACATAGAGTTGAAGAGGGGAAAAGCCTTACATTTCAATTGACGAAGTCAGAGAATATTGTGCTGAAGCAAGAAATTTGATAAAGAATACACTGTAGGGATGAAATGGTACCTACTAAATAGAAATTAACGATCCATTATTAATATTTTGAGAATGTTACTGATATATCCTTAAGGAAAAAGCATAGAAATAAGGAATATTTAAGAAAATTTAATTCTTCCTGCTTCTATATGATACAGAAACCATTAAGGAGAAAATAGAGCAAAATAAAAGTAAAGAATGAGGATTGCAAAATTTCTGTTATACTTGAATGGTTTCAAATCATATATCAATATTAAAAAAAGTCTTCAAGAATTCTAGTAAATTAGCAAGCATTTGAGTGTTATAAGTACTAAAAGTGTGACAAGTATAAATCAATACAAATGATAAGTTGATGGATTGATTCATTAAGAAGGGATCAAATTATTAAAAGATCAAATGCAAAGGGGAAAATCCATAAATATTGATGTGTTCTGATACATTGAGGAAAAGACCTGCATTATAACAGGTGACAGCTCATCTATGTGGCAGATAACTAGTACAGTCCACCAGCCCTCCCTAGCCACAGGTTCCACATCCATGGATTCAATCAACCCTGGGTGGAATCAGAGGTGTGACTGTATCTAGGTCCTTTTATATAAGGGACCTGAGCATCTATGGAATTTGGTTCCCTTGGGGAGAGGGATCCTGGATCCGACTCTTTGCAGATACTGAAGGACGAATGTAATTGCAACCGGTACGTAATTAAGACAGTAAATTGTGGCAAATGAGTAAATAATATTTCTTAGATTGATCCTCAGTTGGGGACTGGGACAAATTAATGTAGTACAGTAAGCATAACTTTAAAAGTATTTCAGAAGTGAACTGCTAGGTGGTCGTGTACTGGCATGCACCCAGAGCAGATCAAAGTACCATTGCTGCAGAGATGTATATTCTGCTACAAAATAGTTTTAATAAAGCAGCTGAAATCGTCCCCTCCCTTCCACCAACTGTCCTATTTAACAGAAATAAGCATAAGAAAAATGTAGCTCTTGGAGAAGGACTAAACAAGTGTAGAAATAGGAGCATCAACATTAAAACGGCTGCTATTCCCAATGATAAGAAACCACTTCAGTAATTGTAAGAGTAAGCAAAACTTTCCTAGTGCTTCATTCACTTATACAACTAGAATCTGCGGTGCATAGGTACAGATCAATACAAATGGCCAAATGTGGCTGTTTGCTTCAGTCAGTAGAGACTGAATTATTGAAAGATTGAGTGAAAAGGGAAAATCCATAAACATCTATGTTGACTGCTACAGTGACAGGAACATCACAAAATAACTAAAGGCAACACGGAGCAAATCTTCAGTTCTAGTGTGGAGTTGAACTCTTCCAGGGAGGACGAGGATAAACCTGGTACAAAGATAAGGAGGCTCTGATAAACAAAACAGGCTTGGTGGATGCATTCTGAAACCCCATATATGAAGAACCCTTAAAGGGGTAGATAGCACAAAATACAGTGACAATAGAGGAGTGTCAAACTTCAGTTTAATTTAAGATACTGAGATCCAAATTTGAATTGGTAAGCGGCTACAAAATTAAAAGATGCTTCCTCCTTGGAATAAAAGCTATGAGAAACCTAGACAGCATATTAAAAACAGACATCACTTTGCCAACAAAAGTCCATATAGTCAAAGCTATGGATGTAAGAGTTGGACCATGAAGAAGGCTGAGCCCTGAAAAATTGATGATTTCAAATTGTGGTGCTGGAGAAGATTCTTGAGAATCTCTTGGACATCAAGGAGATCAAACCAGTCAATCCTAAAGGAAATCAACCTTGAATACTCATTGGAAGGAGTAACGCTGAGGCTGAAGCTCCAATACTCTGGCCACGCGATGCAAAGAGCTGACTCATTGGAAAACACCCTGATGCTGGGAAAGGTTGAGGGCAGGAAGAGAAGGGGGCAATAGAGGATGAGCTGGTTGGATGGCATCACCGATTCAATGAACTTGAGTTTGAGCAAACTGGGAAATAGTGAAGGACAGGGAAGCCTGGCGTGCTGCAGTCCAAGGGGTCACAAAGAGTCAGACACGACTTAGGGAACAATATCAGTAACAACAAATCATTACAGTAGAGGGACTCAGGCTTCAGTAAAATTCAAACTCAGGAAATTGTTGCTTCATATTATGGTGGTTTGATTAGTTTGCCGTGGGATCCCCAGCATTGGTTATGTAATAAGGATAATGTTCAACCCTAAGGGGAAACAATTGGAAGGGCTTAGAAGGCTGCTAACAGCCAAGTAAAGCAAGTTTGTTTTCAAGGAAAAGTCTGGAGATTAAAAAGCATATGTTTCTCTTTGCTTCCATCTAAGCACCCAAATACTGGTTTTATGGCAGCAAAACTGTATTTTGTGCACACTAACAGATGGAGACCCTTAATGTACTGCCTGCCTTGGCAGGATGCATTCAAGTTGAGTTTGGATGAGACTGTATATCCTAAGGGTATTTAGTGTCGATAGTTAAGAACTCAGTAAAATGAAGAATGAAGAACCAGGCCACATTTAGGGAAAGGGATACTGATTTCACATTCAAACCCAAATGTCAGCCTACAGTCACTGATTGCTTGTTTTATAAACACCTTAAGTCGAAAATATCTAAATCTAAGTTTCAATATTCTCCTTCAGACTGCTGCTGCTGCTAAGTCGCTTCAGTCATGTCCGACTCTTAGCGACCCCATGGACTGCAGCCTACCAGGCTCCTCTGTCCATGGGATTTTCCAGGCAAGAGTACTGGAGTGGGGTGCCATTGCCTTCTCCCTCCTTCAGACTAGTTCCTCCTTATTGTCATTTCAGGCACCTAGTTGCTCAAGCCAGCAATTTAAAAGCCGCCTTTGATACTGCTATCTCCCTTAGCTCTTGCATTCAGTCCATCACCAAACTTTATTAATTTTTCCTACAAAATACTCCTGGTCTCCGTGCATCTCTATCTTGGCTGCATCTCTGGTTCAAGCAGATGACTGCCTGTCAAGTTCTCCACTTCTTCTCCTTTCCTAACCTGTTCTCCATGGAGCAGCTTGATCTTGTAAAACTGTATATCAGATCAAATTACTCATCTGTTTCAAATAACTTCAAAGATCTTTCATTGCTCTTAAAGTTGAGTTTCTCAGTATAGCCTACGATCTTCTGCATGACTTGGGCCTTATCTGCCTCTCCAGGGTGATTTTTGACCATTTTCTCCCATGTTAACCATGCTTCAGCCTCACTGGCTTGTTTGTTTGTTTTTTTCCAGTTCTTTAACCATACCATTTTTTTTTTTTTCTCAACTTAAGGCTATTGTATTCTGTGCCTAATTTTTGCACCATACTTCTGGGCCAAAAGGAAGACCTGACAATTTTGTTTATTAAGTAGTTATAGCCAAAGAACTTGACAACTATTCATGTCCTAACAACTTAGTAGCTACTTAAAAAAGAGTAAATCAGGAGTTCTTTGGTGGTCCAGTGTCAGGAGTCTGCCTGCAAATGCAGGGGACATGGGTTCAATTTTTGATCCAAGAGGATCCCACATGACACGAAGCAGCGAGGCCCATGTACCACTACTGAGCCCATGTTCTAGAGCATGTGCTCTGCAAAAAGTGAAGCCACCACAACCAGAAGCCTGTGCACCACAATGAAGAGTACTCCCCGCTCGCCACAACTGGAGAAAAGTCTGCGCAGTAATGAAGACACAGTGCGCGCAAAAATAACTAAATATAAAAGGAAAAGCAAATTCAAAGAAAAAAAGAAAATTCTTAACCATAATTATTATGAGTGGGATGTCTGTACCATTTGCCCATAGCACAAATACTCAAACTTTGGAATCAGATTAAATACTGCCACACTTGTTTTCTCATCCACATTGGTTTCTATGTGGTATTTGCTTTTTATTGTAGAGAGTGCTGAAAATTCTGTAATTCTGCTTTAAAAAAGATATCACATCATGAAAAGAAGTGTAGCATGATTTCATACTAAAATTATCAACTACTTAGAATTAGTAGCTCCCCTTGTGTCTCCCAAATGCTGAATATCTCTGTATTCCTCTCTCTAAAATATAAGCTATCTTAGAGCACCCTAGTGACTTCACTGTGGTGCTCCAGGGTGCCTTGGCACACAGTTTGGAAACCATGGCTCTAGAGGGTTTGAGCAGAAGAGTGACCCGATTTGACTTACATTTTAGTAGAATCCCTCTGGTTACTGTAGAGAACATACCGAAGGAACAAAGGCAGAAGCATGACCAGTGAGTAGTACTGCAGTGATTGAGAGCTAATAGTGTGGAAATTAGACTGGAGTGGTGACAGCGGAGGTGATGAGGAGTTTAGACATATTTACGATATGAACTTACAAGAGTGGCTGATAAATTGGATTTCAGCTGAAGAGGAAAGACACTTTTGTTTATGGATAAACAAAAGTGTGGTTATATATGAAGACTAGAAGAGCTCTCTTTCTATTGTTCTTATCTTTCAGAAAAAATATAAGCAAAGTCATCAGCTGAGAGTAACGGTGGGAACTGAGTTGGAAGTTTGAGGAGAGAGAAGTTATGGAACAGCTTTATAAGAGAGTGGAACAACAAATAATATAGGTCAAGTTGCCTTGCCGGGGAATATTAATGGTCTACTGGAGGTTTGTGATCATGAATTAAAATGAGAACATTAAGCAGGGTTGTAGAGTTTTCTGAGCCAGGTTCAGCTTCCCTGGTATAAATCTGGAGTAGACAGCTAGACAGATAGACAGCTAGATATAACCAATGTTGTGTGTATTTTTTAAAGCATGATGAGGAAAAAGAGGTCAAGGGAATTGAGGGTTTATCTAAGGCAGCAATTATAATGACCAGTTCTAGGTTTGTGATTATAATTTTAAGCTGGTTAATAAGGCTAGTGAAGACATTAGGGAGGTAAGGATCAATGAAAAGAGGTAGAATCAATAGTTTGTAGGACCTGATGGGTTCAAAGAGTTGTTGGAGTAAAGGTTACTAGAGGTATTTCTGGTCGGATTGAAATGGAGATTATGGAAAATTTGCAGTTATTGACAATTACAAGGTAGAAGTATATCCATGGAGTGAATAGCTAAGCTAGGGAATTTAGAAGAGGGGCAGTCAGGCAGCTGCAAAATCAGGGTGTTGGGATGATCAGTTTTGCTTTTACGATCTCTGGCTTTTTTGGGCCATTCTTAGAAAGGCCTTTTGCATTCCACTGTTATAAAGGCAATTCTATGCTTTCTTCTGTTACTTTTAAGATTTCATTTTCTACACTGAATTATTTCATCTTTTAGGATTTTTTTTTGAAAAATGATTTTGAGACAATACTTAGTTTTTCCAGACACATACCTAGTTGCCCTAATGTCATTTATTGAACAGTCCTTTTACCATTGATTTAACACCTTTATCATATATTAAAATTACATCTGTATTTGGGCCTACTTTTGGAAATAACTATTCTATTATAGTCTTTGGGTCTGTTTATATACTAGTACAGTATTATTTAAATTATTGAATTAAATTAAATTATTATTATTTAATATCTGTTGAAGCTAACCTACCCACTCTCACTGCTCTTCTGTTTCAGTGATTTCCTGCTATTCTTACATATATTTACATATATACTTTGGAATTTATCTATTTTAGAAAACTATTAGTATTTTAAATGCAGTTGTGTTATGCTTGTAAATTATGAATAATTGACATCTTTATGATTTTGAGTCTTCTTGTTTAACATGTCCATTTGTGGCCCTTGCTGATGCACTAGTTTAACAGCATAGGCCTGATAAATTTTTTGTTAAATTTATATTAAGTAATTTTACATTTTTTTGTTGCTAATGTGACTGTGGTTGTTTTACTCATTATATATTCTAACTGGTTGGCTTTTGCAAATGTGAAAAACAATTAATTACCATATATGAATTTTTTACCCAGCTACTTTAATCAATTCTCTTTTTGTAGTAATAATTTTTAGTTGATTCCCATGTATTTCAAGGTATGTGTGTGCGTGCTAAGTTGCTTCAGTCGTGTCCGAATCTTGATGACCCTATGGACTTTAAGCCACCAGGCTCCTCTGTCCATGGGATCGCCCAGGCAAGAATACTGCAGTGGGTTGCCATACCCTCCTCCAGGGGATCTTCCTGGAGGAGGGATTGAACCTGTCTCTTACGTTTCCTGCTTTGGCAGGTGGGTTCTTTACTACTAACACCAACTGGGAAGACCATTTCAAGGTATATAATAATAATGTACTTTGAAAAACTAAGTTTATCTCCTTTTTTCCAAATTTTATATTTCTCCATATTGTTCTTATATCTAATTGCAGTGGCTGCTAATTCAACTACAATGTTAAAAAATAGACATGCTCATTATATTTCTCTTGCTCTTGTCTTTAATGGGAACACAGTTAAGCATAATGCTGGGTTTAGGCAAAAAAAAAAATTCTCATCTATACTTATGAATTATTAAGAACCAAGGATAGTTTTGAATTTCATTTTTTAGTATTCCAGGAGATGATTCTAAAGAATTTCTCCCCAGATACATTAATATGATAAATTATATTACTAGGTGAATTATATTAACAGATTTCTCTAATTCTGAACCATTCTTACATTACTGGAATTAACATCCTGCCTTATCACTCTTTTAAGTGTACTGCTTTTCATATGCTATTAATATATTACATAGGTAATTTTATTATATTCATAAGGAAGTTTAATCCTTTTTCTTTTCTTTTTTGTAGTATCTTCCAGATTTTGCTGTATATGTTTGCTCAGTCATGTCCAACTTTTTGTGACCTGATGAACTGAGCCTGCCAGGGTCCTCTGTCCATGGGATTTTCCAGGCAAGAATATTGGAGTGGGTTGCCATGTCCTCCTCCAAGAGATCTTCCTGCCCCAGGGATCAAACCTGTTCCTCCTGCATCGGCAGGCAGATTCTTTACCACTACACCACCTGGGAAGTAGGTTTAGGTATCAATGTTATATTTGTTTCATTTAAAAAATCCTTGGAATATTCTTCCTTTTTAATCCTCTGAAACAGTTTGTGTCATTTAGATTATTTGGTCTTGATGATTTGTTAGAATTCTCCTGGGAACCCTTTTGAGCTTTATTTGAGGGGGTTGCAGATAGCTTTTAGCTCTCATCTTTATTTGTTCTATAGATATTATCCGTTTAGGATTTTTCTCCAATTGTGAAGAAATTATGCTTTCCTAGAAAATTATTCATTTCATTCAAGTTTTAAAATTTATTTGCCTAGTGTTGAGTAGTTTATTAAAATTCTTTTAATTTCTTCTGTTTTCAATGATTTTATAGTTTTACTCCTTATAATTTCATTTAACAATATTTTCAGTTCATCTTTTTCCTGATTATCTTTGCTAGTAGTTTATTTATTGATATTTTAAGATTATTTTTAAATCATTTTTGTTTCCTAGCTCAGAGTAAATCCTTTTATTTTTATTAATTTTTTTCCTTCTGCTTTTTTGGTTTATTCTGATATCCTTTTCCTGAACGTTTGAGTGAGATTTTCAATTTATTTTTCACTGGCATAAATTCCTAATCACGAAAATTTCCTCTAAAAAATGTTTTAGATGCATTTCATAGACTTGATTTATAGTGTTTTTATTTTCATTGCTTTCTAGAAATTCTGAATTTTACATTTTTAAGGTAGAAAAGCCTTCCATTATTTTACTTTGTATTTAATTTTCTTCTTTGCATTTGAAACAAGGTGTATTCTCTATTTTTTAAAAAAGTCTTTTGGCTGTACCACAGGGTATGGGGGATCTTAGTTCCCTAACCAGGGATCAAAACTCTGCTCCCTACATTGGCAGTGCGGAATATTAATCACTGAACCTCTAGGAAAGTCCTGGTGTATTCTCTGTTTTTAAGGTGAAGAATTCAGTATATATTAATCAAGTCTACCTTATAATTATGTTCAGTTCAGTCACTCAGTCGTGTCTGACTCTTTGCGACCCCATGAATCGCAGCACGCCAGGCCTCCCTGTCCATCACCATCTCCCAGAGTTCACTCAGACTCACGTCCTTCGAGTCAGTGATGCCATCCAGCCACCTCATCCTCTGTCGTCCCCTTCTTCTCTTGCCCCCAATCCCTCCCAGCATCAGAGTCTTTTCTAATAAGTCAACTCTTCACATGATGTGGCCTAAGTACTGGAGTTTCAGCTTTAGCATCATTCCTTCCAAAGAAATCTCAGGGTCAATCTCCTTCAAAATGGACTGGTTGGATCTCCTTGCAGTCCAAGGGACTCTCAAGAATCTTCTCCAACACCACAGTTCAAAAGCATCAATTCTTCGGCACTCAGCCTTCTTCACAGTCCAACTCTCACATCCATACATGACTACTGGAAAAACCATAGCCTTGACTAGACGGACCTTAGTTGGCAAAGTAATGTCTCTGCTTTTGAATATACTGTCTAGGTTGCTCATAACTTCTTCCAAGGAGTAAGCGTCTTTTAATTTCATGGCTGCAATCACCATCTGCAGTGATTTTGGAGCCAAAAAAAAAAATAAAGTCTGACACTGTTTCCACTGTTTCCCCATCTATTTCCCATGAAGTGATGGGACCGAATGCCATGATCTTTGTTTTCTGAATGTTGAGCTTTAAGCCAACTTTTTCACTCTCCTCTTTCACTTTCATCAAGAGGCTTTTGAGTTCCTCTTCACTTTCTGCCATAAGGGTGGTGTCATCTGCATATCTGAGGTGATTGATATTTCTCCTGGCAATCTTGATTCCAGCTTGTGTTTCTTCCAGTCCAGCGTTTCTCATGATGCACTCTGCATAGAAGTTAAATAAGCAGGGTGACAGTATACAGCCTTGACGTACTCCTTTTCCTATTTGGAACCAGTCTGTTGTTCCATATCCAGTTCTAACTGTTGCTTTCTGGCCTGCATACAGATTTCTCAAGAGGCAGGTCAGGTGGTCTGGTATTCCCATCTCTCTCAGAATTTTCCACAGTTGATTGTGATCCACACAGTCAAAGGCTTTGTCATAGTCAATAAAGCAGAAATAGATGTTTTTCTGGAACTCTCTTGCTTTTTCAATGATCCAGCGGATGTTGGCAATTTGATCTCTGGTTCCTCTGCCTTTTCTAAAACCAGCTTGAACATCAGGAAGTTCACGGTTCACGTATTGCTGAAGCCTGGCTTGGAGAATTTTGAGCATTACTTTACTAGCATGTGAGATGAGTGCAATTGTGCGGTAGTTTGAGCATTCTTTGGCATTGCCTTTCTTAGGGATTGGAATGAAAACTGACCTTTTCCAGTCCTGTGGCCACTGCTGAGTTTTCCAAATTTGTTGGCATATTGAGTGCAGCACTTTCACAGCATCTTTCAGGATTTGAAACAGCTCAACTGGAATTCCATCACCTCCACTAGCTTTGTTTGTAATTATGTTACTTAGGTGATATTTTATGCCCTTTTTTCCCCTACTTGGCTTTCATGGATAGAGAAGGGAAATTAAAATCTCCTATTTGTAAGTGTTTCTGTTTATCTTTGTATCTTTTACAATTTCTCCTTTATGAAGTGTTGCTTCCATGTTGATTGATATTATTATGTGCAATTTTTAAAGCATTGCATGGAATCTCCATTTATTCTTTTTAGCCTCAGAGCAAATTACCTTAAAAACTAGTGCCTTAAAACAACCATTATTTGTTTAGTTCTCCATTCTGTGGGTCAGTTGGTTGATTCTTGTCTGGGCCAGTTCAGCTGATGCTGCTGGGGGTCTCTTCTGCAACAAGCTGATGGATTGAGTGGCAGCTGAAGCAGCCCACACACCACAAGGAGAGAGTCACCTCTGCTTGCTGCAACTAGAGAAAGCCTGCATACAATAATGAAGATTCAGAGCAGCCAAAGGTAAATAAGTAATAAGAAAATCTACTTGTTGACTATGTCAGCCTTACCCGGTAAAGTTCATGCCTTATTTGAGGTATTTTTCTTAACTAAAAATGATTATCCACCTGTACCAGTTTAAAAAATTTCTGTCTTTTTATCTCTAATTCTGTGTGTGTATGTGTGTGTGTGTGTGTGTGTCTGTGTTGTTATTCTCCAAACAAACATTCATTCTGGGCAATAACATTTTTTTTTCTAATAAGTTGCTCACCCCTGTGGCTTTGTTTTGGTCGGATTATATTTAGGCCACAGTTCAGATCTGCTCATTATTCTGGAGGCAGAAACTAGAAATTGGCTCCTTAGCATACTATTAAATAAAATAAGCTTTTCTTCTTTTGAATAATTGTTCTTTCAATAATACAAAACATGAATGCACAATAAGGAGAAGAGAAAAAAGAAAGCTTGAAAAGTGCTGGATAAAAATCCAATCTTTTGTTTGTTATGTTTGGTGGTGGAAACTGATTATATAACTTGCTATCATTTGTTTCAAACAAACTATAAAAAGGAACAAAACAATGGGGATTTAAACATGGGAGGTCGATCTCTATCAGGGGAGCCTAGAAAAGAAAGTTAGTGTCATGGAGGTTGTATTTTGTTTATCAAGTGGTGAAAGGGGAAAAAAGGGGCAGGATAGGGGTGGAGGTGAAGGGAATTTTCATTAGATTTTCCAGGTGTTTCTCAGACTAAACTGAGGTGTACTGGGAACGATCTTTTGTTCCAGGATCAAGCTTCTTCATATTGATACTATTTGTCTTGTATTTTTAAGTGGTTCTCAACTGCAACATCAAACTTTTGGAGGCCAGGATCCCTTTGGATAAAAGTGGCAGAGCCCACCTGACTAGAAATACTTCCGTGATATTTGGCCTCCGTGAATATGTTAGCAAATTATCTGTAAGCAGCAATCCAATAGGTTTTCCAGAGGCACATCCACTCCTCCCCACATTTCCTCTCTTGTTCCTGAAGAGTCACTGGGGTTTTGTTTCATTTACTTATTTTCACACTGTATTCCAGATTCTGTCTGTGGATGGACAGGGCATCAATGACTTACGTATTAAAATGTGTTATGAGGCATGGTTGCAAAATGAAAAAAAATAATTTAGATGAATGAATATCCCTTTAATAGGTATACATCCAAAAATACTATCTGGCTTAATTTTTCTTCCGTCTTCGCAAAGTTTCTCCTTTGTGAGTATGGTTTCAAGATCTCTCTCTCTACAACATGTGCATATGGTGGCCTCTCTTTCATCCTGAGAAAGATGATCTCACAGAACAGAGTAATATCTCTGGGACTGTGCCGCTGGGCAGGGCCAACTCTTAACAGAACTTTGGTTTGAGATGATCCACTTTTCATCACAACCAGCTGTTCTCCTGCATGCTGTGACTACAAGTAAGTACTCCATGCGTTTTAAAAAAATTTTTTTGCTTGCAGAGTTTTGGATCGCAGCCATTCTGACTGGTGTGAAGTGGTACCTCATTGTGGTTTTGATTTGCATTTCTCTAATAATGAGTGATGTTGAGCATCTTCTCATGTGTTTGTTAGCCATCCATATGTCTTCTTTGGAGAAATGTCTATTTAGTTCTTTGGCCCATTTTTTGATTGGGTCGTTTATTTTTCTGGAATTGAGCTGCATAAGTTGCTTGTATATTTTTGAGATTAGTTGTTTGTCAGTTGCTTCATTTGCTATTATTTTCTCCCATTCAGAAGGCTGTCTTTTATGGGGAGGGAGGTGGGAGGGGGTTCATGTTTGGGAACGCATGTAAGAATTAAAGATATTAAAATTTAAAAAATAAAAAGTTAAAAAAAATTTTTTTATTTTTACTTTATTTTAGTTTACAATACTGTATTGGTTTTGCCATACATTGACATGAATCCACCATGGGTGTATACAAGTTCCCAATCCTGAATCCCCCTCCCACCTCCCACCCCACATCATCTCTCTGGATCATCCCCATGCACCAGCCCCAGGCATCCTATATCCTGTATCGAACATAGACTGGCACTTCATTTCTTACATGATAGCATACATGTTTCAATGCCATTCTCCCAAATCATCCCACCCTCTCCCTCTCCCTCAAAGTCCAAAAGTCCGTTCTATACATCTGTGTCTCTTTTGCTGTCTCGCATACAGGGTCATCATTACCATCTTTCTAAAGTCCGTATATATGTGTCAGTATACTGTATTGGTGTTTTTCTTTCTGGCTTACTTCACTCTGTATAATCGGCTCCAGTTTCATCCACCTCATTAGAACTGATTCAAATGTATTCTTTTTAATGGCTGAGTAATATTCCATTGTGTATATGTACCACAGCTTTCATATCCATTCATCTGCTGATGGACATCTAGGTTGCTTCCATGTCCTGGCTATTATAAACAGTGCTGCAATGAACATTGGGGTACATGTGTCTCTTTCAATTCTGGTTTCCTCGGGGTATATGCCCAGCAGTGGGATTGCTGGGTCATAAGGCAGCTATATTTGCAATTTTTTAAGGACTCTCCACAGTTTTGCATAGTGGCTGTACTAGTTTGCATTCCCACCAACAGTGTAAGAGGGTTCCCTTTTCTCCAGATCCTCTCCAGCATTTACTGCTTGCAGACTTGGATCGCAGCCATTCTGACTGGTGTGAAATGGTACCTCATTGTGGTCTTGATTTGCATTTCTCTGATAATGAGTGATGTTGAGTATCTTTTCATGTGTTTGTTAGCCATCCATATGTCTTCTTTGATGAAATGTCTGTTTAGTTCTTTGGCCCATTTTTTGATTGGGTCGTTTATTTTTCTGGAGTTGAGCTGCATAAGTTGCTTGTATATTTTTGAGATTAGTTGTTTGTCAGTTGTTTCATTTGCTATTGTTTTTTCCCATTCAGAAGGCTGTCTTTTCACCTTGCTTATAGTTTCCTTTGTTGTGCAGAAGCTTTTAATTTTAATTAGATCCCATTTGTTTATTTTTGCTTTTATTTCCAGAATTCTGGGAGGTGGATCATAGAGGACCCTGCTGTGATTTTTGTCGGAGAGTGTTTTGCCTATGTTCTCCTCTAGGAGTTTTATAGTTTCTGGTCTTACGTTTAGATCTTTAATCCATTTTGAGTTTATTTTTGTGTGTAGTGTTAGAAAGTGATCTAGTTTCATTCTTTTACAAGTGGTTGACCAGTTTTCCCAGCACCACTTGTTAAAGAGATTGTCTTTACTCCATTGTATATTCTTGCCTCCTTTGTCGAAGATAAGGTGTCCATAGGTGTGTGGATTTATCTCTGGGCTTTCTATTTTGTTCCATTGATCTGTATTTCTGACTTTGTGCCAGTACCATACTGTCTTAATGACTGTGGCTTTGTAGTAGAGTCTGAAGTCAGGCAAGTTGATTCCTCCAGTTCCTTTCTTTTTTCTCAAGATTGCTTTGGCTATTCGAGGTTTTTTGTATTTCCATACAAATCTTGAAATTATTTGTTCTAGTTCTGTGAAAAATACTGCTGGTAGCATGATTGTGCTCTTTCTTCTAGTTTAATAAATACTCATAAACTCAGTATGTTGTGATACTTAAAAGAATGGAATTTGCAGTCAGAATGCCTGGGCTTGAATTGTTCTGCCATTTCCTGACTGTGTGACCTGAACAAGTTACTTACCTGGTCTAAGTCTCGGTATCTTAATCTTGAAATGAAAATGACATGTCACCTATTTCATGACATTGGTAACAATAGATCAATGAGTTTAGGGAACTAGCATTCTGCTGGACAGGTAGTTAAAGCTCTATTAATGTTAATTATTGTCAGAAATTAATGTGTGGATCACAAGAAACTGGAAAGTTCTTAAAGAGAGAGGAATGCCAGACCACTTTAACTATCTCCTGAGAAACCTGTATGCAGGTCAAGAAGCAACAGTTAGAACTGGACAGGAAACATCAGACTGGTTCCCAGAGCTTACTGCTATGTTCTATAATGCACTACAGAATATCAGTTTATTTCCTTGCCTTGGCTGTATTTTGCACACTTATCACACACATGGCAAATGCTTCTTTTATTCTTCTAGCTCCCATTGCAAATTCTGTGTAGTCAGGGTCTCATTTTAATAATATTTTATCCTCAGTGTTTTGCATAATGTATTTATGAATAAATTAGTGAATATGTAGATGATGCTAGAATTTCTGTTTAGATAATTCATTTTTCACTCAAAGAAGTTAAAAGGTCCTCAAAAAATGAAAAAAGAACCAAAAAAAAAAAAAAAAAGAGCCAGAGAAAGAAGTGCAGTGTGTTCCTGAGGGCTAAGCATAATCAAGAAACATGGATGGCTTCCCTGTTTAATGCAGGCTGCTGTGGTTTTGATATTAACTTGAGTGTATATGATATTATCATTTATGGTTGATAATCATAAGACATCTTTCCTCTCAACTAAAGATGCATAATGGTCCTTGCTTAGATGTTAATGTATTTTACTCTTTCTGCTTTTTCTTTTACTCTTTCTTATAATATTAGTTTCTAATACTACCTAAATTAGCAATCAATAAATATTAACATTTAGATACATTAGGTAGGAAGTTAGGCATGACAAATGAGGGGTGGCCTAGCCAAAAGGATGCAAGCTGATCTCTAAACCCTACCTCAGACATGCCTAGGAGAGCTCACAGATAGGCTAGAAAAATAACCACAGAGACTTTTAAACTCCTGCACATATGCCCTGGGCACACAGTGGATACAGACTAACCACAGGGGTTTCCTCAAGTAACCATAGGCAGCCAGGAGCCCATTAAGGGTTCATAAATATTCTATACATATATACATCTGATTATAACAGATTGAATTATGGGAATACATGCACAATAGAGCCTGTTGTTATATAACCTGCAACTGTCAATCAGTCTTTAGCGTATACCCATTTGCATTCCCTTTCTTGATTGTTGTCTATTTTGCCCAGGGTACAACCAAAAGGAGGTGACGGGAAGTATAAGAGGGGGGAACCAAGAGGGATCATTATAATGACTCTTTTGTGGTCAGTCTGCTCCCATGTCTTAGGAGTGTCTGTTTAATAAAAGACCTGTCTGCTTGAGCTATAACTGAGCTGTAACCTGCCTGTTGTTTAGTCTGCAGTTCTAAATTTTTTTTTAAGATTTTTTTGATGTGGACCATTTTGAAAGTCTTTATGGAGTTTGTTATCATATTGTTTCTGTTTTCTGTCTTGGCTCTTTGGCCACAAGGTATGTGGGGTCTTAGCTCCCCGACCAGGGATTGAACCTGCAAGTCCTGCATTGAGAGGTGAATTCTTAACCCCTGGACCACCAGGGAAGTCCCCCTGTAGTTTGAAATTTTTATTGTTATCAGACAAGAACCGAGGGAGAGAAATAAACCAACCTGACAGATATACAATTTGTCCTTTATGGCACATCCTTAATGCCTTCTATTGCTAATTAGAGCAGTAAGATCACAGATAGTTGTGTTTCTGCTGCTGCTGCTAAGTCACGTCAGTCGTGTCTGACTCTGTGTGACCCCATAGACGGCAGCCCATCAGGCTCCTGTCCCTGGAATTCCCCAGGCAAGAATACTGGAGTGGGTTGCCATTTCCTTCTCTAGTGCATGAAAGTGAAAAATGAAAGTGAAGTCACTCAGTTGTGTCTGACTCTTCGCGACCCCATGGACTGTAGCCTGCCAGGCTTCTCCATCCATGGGGTTTCCCAGGCAAGAACACTGGAGTGGGTTGCCATTGCCTTCTCCATAGTTGTGTCAGGAACCTTAACAGGTGTCAGATGGACCTGGCTTAAATTACTCTATTTTGCTAACTAGTGGTGTGACCATTTATAGGTTCTTTCTTTTCTCCAAGCCTCCATTTTTATTCCTTAAAATAGGGATAGCAGTAGAACATATTCTCACAGGGTTGTTGTCATTATTAAATGACGTATGTATTTAAAAGAATATTTAAGGAGGTGACATCATTAAGATGGTGACATAGGTTACTCCTGATTTTAGTCCCCCTCACAAGGAGATTACACTAGCAACTATCCAGACAAGCCACCACTGCAAAAATCCCAGAACTGAGGGGTAAGGGTGAAATGCCACCCTGGGACACGGGGACCTAGAAGGACTGCAGTAAAAAGGTAAGGGGGGGGTGGTCTCACTTTGAGTGCATTGCCCTCCCTCAGGCCAGCACAGTGCCTCATCCAGGGGATCTCTCTGGGTTTATGGCTTCTCCAGTGGGAAAAGAGAGCCCAGGGTGGACACTTAGCTTACTGGTCCTTGTGGGACACTTCCTGGGAGGCCTGTTCAGGTTTTGCTTCATAGCAGTTGAGGCAGGAAATACAGGGCCGGGCCCAAGGACAGCCTCCTTGTGCATAGGCAGAAGGCAAAGCCACCTCCTTGTTTGGCACTTAATGAGGCCACGACACATGAAGAAGGGCATCAAAAAGAGAAACTCTGTAACTTCTGAACAAGAAACTCTAACCGTGAAAACTGGAGGAGACTCAACAAAAGTGCAAAGGTTGCTGATGACACTGTACAACCTTTGCTGTGTGGGGCTTGACTAGTAAGGAGAAATTGAAGGGAAAACAGCTCTTACTATGCTGTCGGCTTCAGGAGACAAATGCATAGGACTGGGAATTGAGGCAACTTGGTACAATCCAGGCCACCCTCCGCCATCCCCTCAGTGAATATTCCACCCCCTCAATGAATATTTTACCCCTAATCAAAAGACCCCACCCATTCAAAGGACTAAAGATAAAAGAAGAATCAAAAAGCTCTGCTGCATGCCCCTTAGTAGGAAGGACACCCACATTCTTTGTGTCCTTTCATGTCTTCCCTAAATAAACTACCTTATTCTTCTCTTTGCTCCTCAGCTTGTATGTGTGTGTGTGTGTGTGTGTGTGTGTGTGTGTGTGTGTGTGTGTGTGTGTGTGTGTGTGTGTGTGTGTGTGTGTGTGTGTGTGTGTGTGTGTGTGTGTGTGTATGTCTCTCTCTTTGTATTCCTTGCCCAGATTCTTCTTGACAAGTTGAAAAAGAGCTTGGACTTGATAAAGCTTTTCTGGTATCATGATCAGAGGGGGAATATGCAAGACTCAACCACTGGGGACCAGCTAGAGATGGAAAAGGGGGGTGGGGCTTATAGCAATCAGGACTCATATTTTGGTCAGCATTCCTGCTTGCCGTTGTGCCTAAGCAGAGATTCCAGCTCTGCCCCAGTGTTGAGCTGAGCTGGTATGCCCATCAGGTCAGAGAGCTTGGTTGACAATTCTCCTTGATTGAGTCCCCAGTCAAGAGCCAGCCATATCTAATGGTTGAGCTTACATTCTATCCCTGCATAACTAGGGAACCTAAACAGTGACAACAGGAGCCTGAAAGTCCAGCCTATGGTATTGTTTAGTTATGGAGTCCAGGCTACAGTGGTCCCCAGCAGTGGAGCTCAACCAATGGCCCTATTTGATTGCTGAACATAGCCTATGGCCTTGCCCAGGCAAGGAGCCTAGCCAGTGATTCCCCCAGCCTCCAGTCATGGCTCCATCCAACCAGGGAGCCTTGACTGACCCTGCCCAACTGCAGAGCACAGTCTGTAGCCCCACCTAACTGTGGGATACAGCTGGAGGCCCCATCTGAACAGAGCGCCTAGTCAGTGATCTTGCCTTACAACAGAGCAAAACCAGTGGCCTATCTGATCTCAAAGCAAAGGCTGTGGCCCCACCCAAGTTTGGGTCACAGTCTGTTACCCTGTTTGATCAGAGAGCACAGTCTGAGGCTCTGTCTGATGACAAAGCCCTGACCATGCCTGGCCCTGCATGAACAGAGTCCAGCCAGTGGTACCATTCAGTTTGGCAGCAGAACCTAAGACTCCACCTAATCAAGAGCAAATGTGGAGTCCAACCTGTATCCTTATCCAATTCTAGCCCATGGCACTGCCCTGCCAGGAAACACAGTCTGCCATCTCACCCAATAAGAGGCGAATTTGGAATCCACAAGTGGCCCTACAGAACTGACTATAGAACACAACCAGCAGCCCTACCAAATCAGAGAGTCCATCCAGTGGCCCCGCTGGAACATGGAGCCCAACCATCAGGCCCAATCAAGCACGGCACCCAGACAATAGCATTAGATTACACCCTCATCCTCAGAACACAGGCAGTGGCCTCCCCCAACCAGAGACCCTTATATAAAACTACACCTACTTTTGGATGCCACCAGCTGATCCATCCAATACGCTTATCTGAGTTGACCAGTGAAGGCAAAGTCTTTCCCTGCTGTAGCAAACCTGTAAAATCAGGAAGAAGAAATTGCTAAAATGCATAGGTCATTGCAAGGATACAAGGATCACAAAGAATCAAGTAAGCATAATACCATCAAAGGAAACTAATAAAGGCCCAATAACTGATCCTAAAGAAATGGAGATCTATGAGATGTCTGAATTCAGAATAGTCCTCTTAAAGAAGTTCAGTAAGAATACACAGACGAGCAACTAAACCAAATTAAGAGAATAATACATGAACAAAACAGGTTCAACAAAGAAATAGAATCCATTAATAAAAAAATCAAATAGAAATACTACAGCTGAAGAAAACAATGACTATACTGAAAAATTCAACTGAGAGGTAAACAGCAGATTCAAACAAGCAGAGGAAAATCAATGAACTTAGGATAGGTCATTTGAAATTTTGATGGTATCATACTTCCTGATTTTAAATTATAATACAAAGCCATAATAATGAAAACGATGTGGTATTGGCAGAAAACTACATACATAGATCAATAGGACGTAACTGAGAATCCAGACACAAACCCATGCTTATATGACGATTTAAAATAAAGGCAAACAATGTACAATGGAGAAAGAGTAATCTCATCAATAATCAGTGTTGGGAAAATGGAACAAACATATGCAAAAAATAAAATTAGACCACACATAACAATTAACTAAAAAATGGTTAAAGATTTAAGACTTGAAATAAAAAAATCCCTAGAGGAAAACGTAAGTATACATTCTTCGACATTAATGTTAGAAATATCTTTCTAGATATCTCTCTTCAGGCAAGTAAACAAAAGCAAATATAAACAAATGAAATTGTATCCAACTAAAAAACATCTGCACAGCAAAGGAAACCAGCAATAAAACAAAAATACAGTTTACTAATGGGAGAAAATATTTGCAAATGATATGTCTGATAAAGAGCTAACATCCAGAATATATTAAGAACTCATATAACACAGCAATAGCAAAGCAACCTGACTAAAAAATGGGTAGAAGAGCTGAATAGACATGTTTTCCAGTGTGGACATACAGATGGCCACAGGCACATGAAAAGATTTTCATCACTACTTATCAGGGAAATGAAAATTAAAACCACAGTGAGATATCACCTCATACCTGTCAGAATGGCTATTATCAAAAAGACAAGAATTAACAAGTGTTGGTGAGGATGTGGAGAATTGTTGATGGGAATGTAAATTGGTGCAGCCACTATGGAAGACAGAATGGAGATTTCTCAAAAAATTAAAAATATAAATATCATTTGATCTATCCCTCTTCTGTGTATTTATCCATAGAATATTAGAATACAATCCCATAAAGATATATCATCCTTATAGTCTTTGTAGATTTATTTACAATAACCTAGATATGAAAATAGCCTAGGTGCCCTTCAATGGATAGATGAATGAGTAAAAAAGATATGGTATATAAATGTAATGGAATATTACTCAGTCATAAAAAGGATAAAACTTTTGCTATTTGTGGCAATATGGATGAATCTTGAGGGTACTATGTTAAATGAAATAAGTCAGATGGTGAAAGACAAATAGTTTGATTTTACTCATATGCGGGATATAAAAAGCTAATAAACAAAAAAAGCCCCAAAACAAACTAAATTAAACTATAACAAATAGAATAGAATAGAACAGTGCTTACTAGAGGCGAGGGGAGGGCAAATGGGTAAAGAGTAGTCACTATATGGTGAAGGATGAAAAATAAATTTTTGTAAGGCTAGAAACTCTGAAACTCTTAGAGGAAAACATAGGCAGAACACTCTGACATAAATCACAGCAAGATCCTCTCTGACCCCTCTCCTAGAGTAATGGAAATAAAAACAAAAATAAACAAATGGGACCTAATTAAGTTTAAAAACGTTTTCACAGCAAAGGAAATTGTAAACAAGGTGAAAAGGCAATCCTCAGAATGGGAGAAAATAATTACAAACAAAGCAGCTGACAAAGGATTAATCTCTAAAATATACAAGCAGTTCATGAAGTTCAGTATCAGAAAAACAATCCGATCAAAAAAATGGGCAAAGACTTAAACGTTTTTTCTTTTTATTTATTTATTTATTTATTTTTTTAGTTTTTAAATTTTAAAATCTTTAATTCTTTTTTTTTTTTTTTTAATTTTAAAATCTTTAATTCTTACATGCATTCCCAAACATGAACCCCCCTCCCACCTCCCTCCCCATAACATCTTTCTGGGTCATCCCCATGCACCTCCCTCCCCATAACATCTTTCTGGGTCATCCCCATGCACCAGCCCCAAGCATGCTGCATCCTGCGTCAGACATAGACTGGCGATTCAATTCACATGATAGTATACATGTTAGAATGTCATTCTCCCAAATCATCCCACCCTCTCCCTCTCCCTCTGAGTCTAAAAGTCCGCTATACACATCTGTGTCTCTTTCCCTGTCTTGCATACAGGGTCGTCATTGCCATCTTCCTAAATTCCATATATATGTGTTAGTATACTGTATTGGTATTTTTCTTTCTGGCTTACTTCACTCTGTATAATCGGCTCCAGTTTCATCCATCTCATCAGAACTGATTCAAATGAATTCTTTTTAACGGCTGAGTAATACTCCATTGTGTATATGTGCCACAGCTTTCTTATCCATTCATCTGCTGATGGACATCTAGGTTGTTTCCATGTCCTGGCTATTATAAACAGTGCTGCGATGAACATTGGGGTACATGTGTCTCTTTCAATTCTGGTTTCCTCGGGGTATATGCCCAGCAGTGGGATTGCTGGGTCATAAGGTAGTTCTATTTGCAATTTTTTAAGGAATCTCCACACTGTTCTCCATAGTGGCTGTACTAGTTTGCATTCCCACCAACAGTGTAGGAGGGTTCCCTTTTCTCCACACCCTCTCCAGCAATTATTGCTTGCAGATTTTTGGATCGCAGCCATTCTGACTGGTTTGAAGTGGTACCTCATTGTGGTTTTGATTTGCATTTCTCTAAACGTTTTTTCAAAGAAGACATACAGATGACCAACAAACATGTGAAAAGATGCTCAACATAACTCATTATTAGAGAAATGCAAAACTACAATGAGTTATCACCTGATACCAGTCAGAACAATCATCATTAAAATGTCTACAAACAATATAGGCTAGAGAGGATGTGGAGAAAAGGGAACACTCCTACACTGTTTGTAAGAACGTAAATTAACACAGCCACTATGGAGTTATGACCAACCTAGACAGCATATTAAAAAGCAGAGACATTACTTTACCAACAAAGGTTTGTCTAGTCAAAGCTATGGTTTTTCCAGTAGTCATGTATGGATGTGAGAGTTGGACTATAAAGAAGAATTGATGCTTTTGAATTGTGGTGTTGGAGAAGATTCTTGAGAGTCCCTTGGACTGCAAGGAGATCCAATCAGTCCACCCTAAAGGAAATCAGTCCTGAATATTCATTGGAAGGACTGATGCTGAAGCTGAAACTCCAATATTTTGGCCACCTGATATGAAGAACTGACTCATTTGATAAGACTCTGATGCTGGAAAAGATTGAAGGCAGGAGGAGAAGGGGATGACAGAGGATGAGATGGTTGGATGCATCACCTACTCAATGGACATGAGTTTGGGTAAACTCTGGGAGTTGGTGATGGAAAGGGAGGCCTGGCGTGCTGCAGTCCATGGGGTCGCAAAGAGTCAGACATGACTGAGAGACTGAACTGAACTGAAATGAACTGAAAATCTAATGATACTTAGCCATAAAAAGAAGCCAAGAATACTGAGTGGAGAAAAGATGAGTCTCTTCAATAAATGGTGTTGGGAAAACTGGATAAATATATGCTAAAGAATGAAACTATATTATATGCTAAAGAAAGATAGTCACTGTCTTATACCACTTATAAAAATGAACTCAAAATGGATTAAAGACTTGAATGTAATTCCTGAAACCATAAAACCTTTGAAAAAAACCAAAGGAAAAGCCTCCTTGATATTAGTTTTGTTAATGAGTTAATGGATATGGCTCTAACATATGTGTTAATTTGCTTCAGTCATGTCTGACTCTGTGCGACCCTATGGACTATAGCCTGCAAGTCTCCTCTGTCCATGGGATTCTCCAGGCAAGAATACTGGAGTGGGTGGCCATTTCCTTCTCCAGGGGATCTTCACAGCCCAGGGATCAAACTCACATCCCTTATGTCTCCTGCATTGGCAAGCAGGTTCTTTACTACTAGCGCCATCTGGGAAGCTCTCTAAAGCACACTCAAAGAAAGCAAATATATACAAATGGGACTACATCAAGCTAAAAAGCTATTGCATGGCAAAAGATACAACTAAGTGAAAGACAGTCTACAGAACGGAAGATCTTTATACATCATATATCTGATAAGGTGTTAATATCCAAAATATAGAAATAACTCATACAACTCTATAATAAAAAAAACCCCCAAACCCAAAACTTTTAAAAACAGCTGAATAAACATTTTTTCAAAGATATTCAGATGGCTAATAGTTACACAAAAAGGTGGTTAACGTCTGTAATCATTAGGAAATGCAAAACAAAACCACAATGAGATATCACCTCACACCTGTTAGAATGGCTAGAATTAGAAAGATAGGATATACCAAGTGTTGGAGAAAGGAAATCCGTGTGTACTCTTTGTGGGGATATAGACTGGCACAGATACTATGAAGAGTATGGAGTCCCTCAAAAACTTAAAAATAGTATTACGATATGACCTAGCAATCCCACTTCTGGGTATACACTGGAAGGAAATGAAATCACCATGTTGAAGAAATATTGCACCCCCACATTGATTGCAGCATTATTTACAATAGTCAAGACATGGAAGCAAGCTGGGCTTCCCTGGTTGCTAAGACGGTAAAGAATCTGCCTGTCACCGGCAATGCAGGGGACCTGGGTATGATCCCTGGGTTGGGAAAATCCCCTGAAGAAGGAAATGGCAACCCACTCCAGTGTTCTTGCCTGGAAAATCCCATGCTAAGAGGAGTCTGGCGAGCTACAGTCCATGGGGTTGCAAAAATCAGACACAACTGAGTGACTAAGCATGGAAGCAATCTAAGTTGCTTTATATATATAATAGAATATTATTCAACAATAAAAAATGAGATCTTGTAATTTGCAACAACATAGGGAACTATGAGGGTATTTTGCTAAGGGAATTAAGTATGATAGAAAAAGACAAATACTGTATTATCTCACTTATGTGTGGAATGTGGAAACAAAAAGAACAGAAACAGATATTAGATTGGGGGTTGCCAGGGGTTGGGGTGGGTGTTTAGAGAAATGGGTGAAGATGGTCAAATGGTATAAACTTAAAAGAGGAGTAAGTTCTGGGCTGTAATGAACCCACATATTGACTACAGTTCACAACACCATAATATACACTTGAAAGTTGATAAGAGAGTATATCTTAAAAAGTCTCACCACATACACGCACACACACACATACACAAATGATAACTATCAGAGGTGATGGATGTGTTAACTAACCTTACTGTAGTAATCATTTCACAATATATACATACATCGAATCATCGTTTCGTATACCTTAAACTTACACAACATTGTATGTCAGTTGTATCTCAATAAAGCTTGAAAAAAAGAATCCTGTATAGTACCTGGCATACAGTAAGTCCTCAATTAATGTTAGCTATGGTGTTGATACTATTTATGAAGACAGACTTTTCCAAAAAAATCTCTCTTATCTGTTCTAGAAATGTGGCATTAAAAATGAAGGAAACAATGCAAAAATATACCTTAAGGAAAATAAATGTAAATTCAAGGGTGGGGAAAGGCAGGAAAACTAAGATATGTTCTTAGTTTTCTAAAACATTAATTCTTAGAACTTTTTTCTTCCATTCTGGCTTCCAGTATCTCATGGAGCCAGGATATACTGACTGCATGGAATTAGGACTTCTCTGTCTCATTTGGCAAATGTGGGCAAGTCCTCTAGACCTAGATAGCTGCTTGGCTTACTATAAATGAGAAAAGGGGAAAACGGAATATTTAATACTTACTAAATATGATAGATTTGCTAGAGGTAGATCTGAAAGCCTGAAGCCAAATGTGAGGTCCATATGTTTCACTGGGTCCGAGAGTGAGAAGTACTGTGGTTATGAACTATTTTCTGGGGATTTCAAGTGGCAGAGAGGTACAGTAGGTCATTAGTGGGTCATTTAGCCCAAACAATATACATTAGACTTGCCTCTTTAACTTCATCTTAGGATCTAGGAATCAAGTCTGGACTAAACTTTGAGGTGCATTGAAAGGAAGAAAGTACATCTTCACTGCAGGACATGGACTATAAGCTGGGAGGCATCACTGCAAGTTACACTTGCCTGGGACTTTTCTAAGAAGTTCCATCTTGATCCAAACACACCAGGGTCTTGGATAACAGTGGGGATTTGTGTGCCAAATAACTCATCCAAACTCAGTGAACTTGTGAAATATGCCAATCCTCACTTAGGTCATTTTCATTTCAGCACTAGTACAGAGAGAATACTCCTTTGAAATGTACTGCTTTTGCAGCAGTTTTTACAACATATATTCCATTTCTTGTCATTGTAGCGATTCTATTGGTAAAATTAGAAAAAGAAGCATAGGATCTAATTATTTTACTTTAAAATTATTTAACTCATTCATTCCTCTACCATGATCCACAAATATTTTGAACAATTAATAATCAAAAGAGGTTTTACTTTCTCTCCAGAAGTTATTGTAAAGAATGTGCTGTGCTAAGCTGCTTCAGTCATGTCCAACAATTTGTGACCCTATGGACAGTAGCCTACCAGGCTTCTCTGTCCATGGGATTTTCCAGGTAAGAATACTCGAGTGGATTGCCATGCCCTCCTCCAGAGGATCTTCCTGACCCAGGGATTGAACTTGAGTCTTTTATGCCTCCTGCAATGGCAGGTAGGTTCTTTATCACTAGAGCTGCCTGAGAAGACTATTATAAAGAATATATGGTGTTAACTCAAGGCATACATGTATATGTACGTGTATATGTGTGTATATGTATAGATATGTATGTGTATCCACACAGACACATGACTGTTGAATTTTTGTCAAGCTCTTAAGAAATAGAATTGCTAGGAACTTCTCCCCCCACCCCCCGCCCACTGGAGTTTGGGAAATGTCCTATACTCATCAGTTTTTAGTGTAACTCTCTACTCATACTTGGGTACAAGGAGGATGTTTCTTGGACTTCAATAAAGTCACCATGGCTATGGTTTGTAATAGCAATTCTGTGGACAGAATGAGTTAGTTGCTACTGACACAGTACATATTGAGTTGTATTTTGGTTACCAACTATTTAATTAGATGTTTGAAAACCATGATTTATTTTGATGCAGTTATCCAACTGATTTATTTGCTTTCTACTCCCAGTTTCTTACATCCAGTATACCAATAGAAGAACATCTCACCTGGAGCCAAAGATAACGGAGGACTTGGCAGAGCTGATGGCTTTGACAGTGCATTTACAAGAGAGCTGATCTGGCAACTGATGGTTGGGTTCAGTTCAGCAAATCCATTATTAAAATGTTATTAGCCAATGGTGAATAAATAGGTTGGGAGCTTTCCTCTCCCTCTATCTTATTTTATGTAATCAGCATTGTGTGAAATTTTCCTGTCTTTCTGATCTCACATTAGTGTTTTCAAAGTAAAGTAATCAATGAATCTTCACAACTGAATCGAACTGTATTATTTAATTGGGCTTCTCTGGTGGCTCAGGTGGTAAAGAATCTGCCTGCAGTGCAGGAGACCCAGGTTTTATTCCCAGGTCAGGAAGATCCCCTGGAGAAGGCAATGGTTACCCACTCTAGTATTCTTGCCTGGAGAATTCCAAAAGAGAGAGTTATGGATGTAATTTTGAAAGTTGAGTAGGAAGTCAATGAGCTCAAGCATAAAAGCTTGGTTATTTGGACTTGCCAAATATATGATAAATTCAAACTGAAACAGTTTGGCTCAGGAGAAATAGTGGTAGTAAAACACATAACTTGAGGGATATTGACCGGATAGTTTGCTTCTCAGTAGAGACCTACATCTACCGAGTGATGCATTGTCCTGACACATTTAAACACACGCAATCACAGAGGCTCTAAGTCTTCATAAGACTATGCCAGGCCACGCTAAGCATCTTTTTTTGACAACAGAACAATGCTTCAGGTTGTGGTACAGTACATTTCTCTTTATACATAATATTTATAACCAAGGAATTTAAATGATTCATATTTGTTTGGCCATCTTTGTAAACTTTTCTAAATCTTGTCTACCTAGTATGAACTTTTCATCCATTACTTAAGTAAGGCTATCTACTCTCTACTGACTTATTTAAGAGGAACTCTCAAAGGGGAGAACAAATATTTCCCTGCAATATCTCCTTACCAATTCAGTAAACCACACAATGTAAGCGGAAGGAAAAGACAGATTTTATCAAACCACATACCTTGTATCTGATAAACAAATACACATTTATACACACTTATTTATTATGTGCAGCTGACAGAAAAGAAATTGCTCTTCCCACACCAGAAACATTTCAGATATTAATCCTGTACTAATTTTAGGGTATTAGAAAACAGCTTTTTATCATGGTGAGAACAACCACTACTGCTGAATCTACTTTTATTAAAACTTAATAGTTTCACAGGGATAGAATTAAGATACAGACAATATAAAAAGGTTGATATAATCTTTTTATATTCTCTTATGATAACCATGATAGGACCCCAAACAAACGATCGTTTCATTGACTAATTTGACACTGTGGAAATATGTTCACTACCATTCTTTGTATTACTTTTATACCTTTTTATATCATTTGATCATTGTAGCCATCCAAAATTCTAGTTATTGTTATCATCCTTGTTTTAAAGATTGAGAAACGGGGCTTATAAAAGTGAAATGACCTTTCCAAAGTCACCCAGATAGTTCTAGGTGACAGTCTTGGGCCTTGAACCTGCCTTTTAACTGAACTGATGCACTCTTTTCACTGCCTAGTTATGCCTTTCTCTGTCATCATTATTGTCTGTCTCAGTGGACAGTTGAATAAACAATTGTGAAAAATTATACCATCATTGACAAATAGGCACATGCTTTGAATCAGTCCTGTAAGCCTTCTCCATTAAGAAATTTTCTTAATTTTTCCATAAAGAAATCTCATTTTCATTTAGAACCCATCTCAGATCTCCAAGTATATCAAGATAGTTCTGGGAAGAAAACAGAGCTCTTCATCCAAGTCTGTCTGTATTATTTCAGTCATCATGCCTCTGGGTTCATGAAACAATTTTTCAACACTTCTCAACATTTCTCTTTTTACGTAATAGTTCTAACCAGAGCATTTAAATG
Source organism: Ovis aries (assembly GCF_016772045.2). Classification (NCBI taxonomy): domain Eukaryota; kingdom Metazoa; phylum Chordata; class Mammalia; order Artiodactyla; family Bovidae; genus Ovis; species Ovis aries. The sequence goes on from NC_056062.1 coordinate 50,757,773, forward strand.
ACTCATGATACTTGTTTGTCTGGCCATTTTTGTGAAGTTTTCTAAATCCTTTCTACCTAGTATGAACTTTTCACCAGTTACTCTAGTAAGGCTGTCTACTCTCTACTGACTTATTTAAGAGGAACTCTCTTAGGGGAGAACAAGTATTTCCCTGAAAGAAGAATCCTTTAATATCTCCTTACCAATTCAGGAAACCACACATAATGTAAGTGGGAGAAAAAGACAGATTTTTATCAAATCTATTTTGCTTCTCAAAGGGCCACTGCAAGAAGTAAAAGGACATGTTTTATTTTTTTGTTCTCTATTTCTCTTCCTTTCACCAGTCTCCCCTCATTTACTCACTTGTACAATCTACTTTTTTTCAGAATATGATTTACGGTGGCTGAACATGGCACACAAAATATAGCAAAGTGACTAATAATTGGAAATGAAGAATAAGAGTGTACCAATAGTAGGAAGAGAGGAAAATACTCTATGGATGAAATACTTGAGAGGAAAAGGCTAGGACCAAGTAAACTGCTTGATATAAATATTCAAATATTACTATGATTTCAGCATGATTATTTTAAAATGAATACATAATATTGACATTCAAAAACTCCCACAGGAAATTTAATTTCCAAATTCATGTGCACAAGTATCACTATTCATATCTTGTTGTGTTTATTTTCTAACTTCTTACTAAACTGTGAGCTGTACTAGGAGCTTCCCTGGTGGCTCAGACGGTAAAGAATCTGCCTGCAATGTGGGAGACCTGGCTTCGATCCCTGGGTTGGGAAGATTCCCTGGAGGAGGGCATGGCAGCCCACTCCAGTATTCTTGTCTGGAGAATCCCCATGGACACAGGAGTCTGGAGGGCTGCAGTCCCATGGGGTCGCAAAGGGTCAGATACGACTTAGCAACTAAGCACAACTCTCAGTTAATCTCATACTCTGTACTACCAGTCTGAGTTTTTGCCTCATCTGACCTTGGAGAACTGTGGTTATTAGCCAAGCCCATAGCACGGGAAACCATGGTTTTCTATCCCCTCTCCCTAGGACTTGGGCTTTCCAGGTAGCGCAAGTGGTAAAGAACCTGCCTGCCAGGAGACATGAGAGAGGCAGGTTTTATCTCTGGGTTGGGAAGATCCCCTGGAGGAGCGCTGGGAACTCACTCCAGTATTCTTGCTCGGGAAATCTCACGGACACAGAAACCCAATGGGCTATAGTCCATGGGGTCACAAAGAGTCAGACACAGCTGAAGTGACTTAGCACTCCCTATGACTTAGTACTTAGAGCAAATCCTCAGCACTCAGCTGTCTGTTATACTTTTTGGTGCTACATCTGGCAGTGGTACCTAGCACATAAAAACATCGATTTCTGACTTGTCTTAAAAATAATCAAAAGACTTGGTAATGTTAAGCCTGTGATCCTATGCGGCACTAGCTGGCAGATCTGTGTAAACACTCTAGTTTAGTGGGAGGTTTTATTCTCCAGTTTCCTAACCTGTCTTCTTCATTTATGTTACCAGCTTGTCATTCAATCTTGTGATTCCTGGTGGCTTCTTAAAGCTCTCTTGTTCTGTTGTGTGTGCTTTGTGCTGAAAGCTAGGGTGACAGGGGAAAGAATGGGCCACTCTTTAATGGTTCAACATCATCTAAACTTTGAGACCTCTGCCAAGGCTTAAATAGAGTTTCAGTGTAAAAAAGGTAGGGGCTGTAGGAGTCAACTAAAAATTAGACTGGATAACACAGATATGAGACAGTCAAAAGACAATACATACTTTTAATTATAGAAAGATATTGTAGTTTGAATGCCACTTCCACACCTGCTGTGTGAAACAGAAAGTACCTTTTCAGGGAACAATAAACCAAATGAAAAGGCAACCTAAGAACAGGAGAAAATATTTGCAAACCATGTATCTGCTAAGGAGTTAATATCCAAACTATATAAGGATTCTTAGAGTTCAACAGCAATATAACAAATAATGCAATTTTAAAATGGGCAAAGAACCTAAATATATACTTTTCCAAAGAAGACATAAAAAATACATGAAAAGGTGCTCAACATCACTAATCATTAGGGAAATATAAATCAAAATCACAATGAGATAGTACAATAGTACCTACACACCTGCTAGGATGACCATATTAAATAAAATAAAAAATGACAAGTGTTGGTAAAGATGTGGAGAAAAGGGAACCCTGTACACTGCTCATGGGGATGAAAATGCTACAGCCACTATGGAAGTTTCTCAAAAATTAAATATAGAGCTACCATGTGATCCAGAATTCTCACTTCTGGGTATTTTCCCAAAGGAATTTAAGGAATAATTCAAGGAATTATCTTGAAGAGATAGCTGAATTCCCATTGTTCATTGCAGCATTATTCACAACAGCCAAGACAAGAAAACAACGTAAATGTCTATCGATGGATGAATGGATAAAGAAAGTGTGATACATATGTTCATGTATGTGTGTGTGTGTGTGTGTGTGTGTATATGTATATGTATATATATATATATATATATAAAATATGGACTATTACTCATCTATGTAAAGGAAGGAAATCATTCCAATTGGAAATTATTCCAATTGGGAGAACATGGATGGACCTGGATTTCATTATGCAAGTGAGAGAAACCAGACATATACAGTAAAAAAAAACAAAAACAAAAAACAACAAACAGTGCCCTTTCAGAACTGGCAAACTCTTATCTTTCTTTGTTAAAAACTCCAAATTCCAGCCAACTATATCTCTAAAGTATAGGAAAAGTAAGCTGTCTGCAAGTCCAGCCAGGGCATTGCCTGCTGGTCACAATCACAGTTTCAATTAATTCTTTGAATTGATTCATAAGAATTTCATTTTCTCTTTTATTTTAATGAAATAAGTTTACCATCTATATTATGATTTTAAGGTACTCTCAAACTTTCTTTGAGCTCATTCATCAGCTTAGTGAAGAACTATGTTTTTCTACAGTCTAGAAAACCATATTTTCACCAGTGTTATCAATTCACTGAATTAGGGAATGAGGTAGATTCAGAATAGCTGGATTTTATAACAATGCTCTGTCAGCATCTCCCATGACCTCTTGTAAGACAAGAAACAATTAGCTAATGGGATAGTAAGGCATATTAGTTTCTATTGAATAGATGCTATGGAAAAGTGCTGATAAACTTATGTTAACTGGGAGGAAGATCTCTGTAGACATTTTCTGAGCATTCATATTCATTATATTTTTGCAGCATCATTATGGTATATTTTCATATCATGATTATTTTTGCTTAGATAATTATATGGAATAAGAATTGATCTTTTACTGTACTCAGATGACACAAAATTGTGGGTGTATTACAGCCAATGTCAGAATCAGAATCCTGAGAGTTCTTATGAGCATGAAATGAGAGGGTGAAATGTTTAGAATTACATTTAAGGAGGAAATTCTATACCTTTTTATACTCATGCAGAAGTAAAAACATATATGTCCAAAACATGTATGCAGTGGTCATTTTGGATGTACATGTTTTTACTTTTGCGTGAATATAAAAGGGTATAGGTTTCCTTATCCATCTGGAGAAGATGTGGTTTACCAGCCGTGTATGTGAAAAAGGTTATAGCTAGCTGAAAACTCAGAGTCACCAGTATGATGTGGCTGTATCAGAAAAGTGCAATCCTAAACAGGTTAATGAAAACATTTTTGTCCTGAAAAAGGCAAGGGATATTCCCATTTTGCTAAGTGAAGTTAAGACCACTCTTGAATCTGCTCACTTCAGCTATCATGGCTTAAGTGGGATACTGACAGAGTAGAGTGCGTTTGGAGGATGAAGACTAGACGAGCAAGGCTTGGCAACTATGACTAACCTGTAGATAGAAAGACTAAATAATTGTTTTTAAATATTTCGAGGGCTGCCATACAGAAGTTAGAACAGATATAGCCTGCACTTGGATAGTTGATTGTGATCAACAGAGGACATTAGAGGTAGAGACTGATATTTATCTTTATATAAAGAAATACTTTGTACTAGGTGATATGGATGTTTAATTTTATTTCTTGAAAATCAGATTTGTCTAAAACTATACTAGGCTGCTTCAGGAGGCATTTCCATGATTACTTGGGAGTTTTTAAAGGAGAGCATAGATATGTAACAGTCACATGATCTCCAAATGTCCTTTAAAGTTCTGGATTTTTAAGTCCTTATAAGCACATGTATTAAATGACCTCTACTTGGTTTGATTACTAAATAAGATCCAACTTCCAAACAATAATTTCCATTGAGGTATATTCACTCAAACCATTCATTTCCATACTTGCTGTCTTATTAGATCATAATGGCTATTCATTCATCTCTAACTCCATAGTGTGGCAAAGAATGTAGGCTGAATATGTATTTCTTAGATGAATGTAAACATTTGAATTACAGAAATTCTTTGGTAACATCACTGCCTCTATTAAACAGTTTTATAAATTCAGCTGTAGAATGTCCTTTTCACAGACACTTAAAAAAATCATCTTGTTCTCCTGTTCTCTAATATTGTATTGCTCAGTGTGGTCTGGACACTACTGGGGTTCTTGCCTGTGATATATGTATTATATGTTCCTCAAGAAACTTAGCAGTTTTAGAGCAACAGGTGATTATATAATTTTAGTCATATATGCTACCCATATTTGAAACATAGGAATGCATATTTTCCAGAAAAATTATAATAGTCTTAATCATTTCATTTTTAAGATGCCTATCTACTATAAAGATCATACCAGTCACTTTATTTTACCTATTATTTTCATGTAATATACTCATGTTTATTAGCTATGTTTGCATATATATTATTATTAGTATTATTTTTATGATAGTCCTTATCCACAAAAATGAATCGGTGGCTCAAAAGCTGTTCATTAAGGTGTGAAAGTAATGATAAAAATAGCAATCCCTATGATTAATAAGTTTTAAACATTATTTAAACATTATATAAGTAAACAGATTTTGATATCCATAGTAAATATGAATATTTATACACTGGAGTAGATCTGCAAGTGTTACTGTTTTGCACAAAACAATGTAAATAGGATGCATGGTAGACACCTAAAAATGAGATATTGTTACAGCAGGAGACCCTTGTTCTCTGAGTGCTGTTATAAATTTTGTCAGATACAGGAATAATGTATTGGAAGCCTTTGCATAATTATAAACCAAGGTAGGATGGATTCTCTAGTCCAAAACAAATACAAATCATTGATTTGCAGTAAGAAATGCATAAACTTTGTTGCTAAAGGTAGTGATGAGCCCCAAACCTTCCAAGTAGCCATAATTATATTCACCATGGCAAAGCGCTTCTCTAGTGGCTCAAATGATAAAGACTCTGTCTGCAATACGGAGACTTGGGTTCGATCTCTAGATTAGGAAAATCCCCTGTGGGAAGGCATGACAACCCACTTCAGTATTGCCTGGAAAATCCTCATGGACAGAGGAACCTGGTGGGCTACAGTCCACGGGGTCACAAAGAGTCACATATGACTGAGTGACTAATACATGCATGGAAAAATCTGATTTTAAAGATACCATTTCTGAGAAAACTTTAAAATATGCCACAAAAATAATGCCAATGTCTATGACATGAGAGAAAGCAGAAAAGCAGTTGGCAAAATGCTTTTGTCAAATGACAGTTAAAGGTTGTATAATATCAGTGGTATACAGTCTAGAAAGACATGTATGTGTCAGCAGATTCAGGCACATGAGATGGGTGAGAACCATCCCATGCATTTATGGGGGAGAAACATCTGAAGACTTTCTGCCTCTTCATCACTATAACCCTGTCTCAGAGTTGAGATTCTGTAAGTTAACGATAATTTTGTGATCCATGTTAGAGCCTGGAAAGGTGTTGTGCGATCAAGTGATAATGGGGAACCTGCTACATCAGGGAAGGGATTAATAAGATAAATAAGTTCTGTTCTGATTCAAGATGATGACGTAAGAAGACTCTGCCCATGGACACGTGGAATCTGTATCTATATATACTATAACTTCCTCAGAAAAAATCCTGATTCTAACTGAGAGCTGAGGAGGTAGACACCCCCATTCTCCCTGGAAACATGGCCAGGCTGATCGTCATTTCTATGAAATGGCTCTAATGCAGAGGCGTTAACCAGCTTGCTGAAGCTTGGGGTTGGGAGTGACAGCTGACCCTCCATGCGGCATGGCTGTCCTACCTGTTGTGAGCCATCTTTGCCTTATGCCCTAGTCTGGTTGTTAAATCAGTCAAGCTTGGCTCTGATCCTTTGCACGCTCAGTTGTTCAGTTGTTTGTCTAACTCTTTGAGATCCCAAGGACTGTAGCCCATCAGGTTCCTGTCCATGGAAATTTCCAAGCAAGAATAGTGGAGTGGGTTGCCACTTCCTCCTCCAGGGGACTTCCAGACCAATGGATTGAATTCGCATCTCCTGTGGGAGACTGATTCTTTACCATTGTGCCACCTTGGGAAGCCCCTAAGAAAACCCTAAAAACTGACAAAGCAATCCCTTCTCATTAGGTAAATAAAAGGGAAACCACAATAAAGTGGATAGGAGAGGCTGAGACGCAGACTTGCTATAAACCCTGCCTCTGGCATGGCAATTCACACCTGGGAGGGAACCCAAGCTCCAAAACTTCTCTGCAAGGATCAAAGGGTTTATACCCCTTATCAACCACCACAATTTTTAAGACTGATACTTAAACACAAGCCTGCCCCCAAATGTCTGGCTTTATCGATCAATAGGACTCCTGCCATGAGACCTGTGGGACTGTGAAAGAGTAAGAACTCTTAGAGCCCTTGTACACAGATTCACCCACCCAAGGGCTCTGCTAGAACCAGCTCTTTCCTTACATAGCAGAGTCTGTCACCCAGGAGACCCCAGACACAGTGGAAGTGACTCTCATCCGTGTGCTTCAGACAGAGACAGCAGAGAGGCACCAATAACCCCAGAGGCACAAGCGATGGCAGCTAAGGTGGGTGAAGCCTCTGTCAGAGGTGGTGGAGGGTAGAAAGTGCTGACTCAAATACAACCAGAGGCAACTCAGGTAAAAGAAAAACAACAACAAAAAAACTGCTTCTATAGCGCCACCTACTGGAAAATAAAGGTTTCTAATTACTAACCCATTGAATCATTAGGCCTCAGTTTACGTGCTACAATTTATGGGGTCGCAAAAGAACGAAATGGCAACCCACTCCAGCGTTCTTGCGTGGAGAATCCCAGGGACGGGAGAGCTATGGGGTCTATGGGGTCGCACAGAGTCGGACACGACTGAAGTGACTTAGCAGCAAAGAGTCGGACACGACTGAGCGACTGAAGTGAACTGAACTGAACTGAATCATTAGAATATGAAAAAAGCTTTGCTTAAAGGTGTTTGCTACTTCAAATGCACCAAAGGAGGAGAAACTCATCAAGCTCTACGAAGAACCACAGTAACACAGTATCATTCTCCAGAAATCAAACTAAACTCATCGGGTGTTACAATCTAACTGCTAGAGAATTAAAAATAGCTGTCATGAAGAAATGGAAGGTGCTGCAAGAAAACTCAGAAAGGCTGTTTAGTGAAATCAGGAATAAAGTTAGTGAACAGAATGAATACTTTAACAAATGATTAAAACTCCAAGATCCAAATAGAAATTCTGAAGTCGAATAAATGAGATGAAGAATGTATTAGAAAATACTGGAAACAGAGCACATATGAAAGACAGAATGAATGAGCTGAAAGATAGGAACCTAGAAATGATACAGGTAGAAGAGGAGAGGATTAAGATCTAAAAAATAAAGAAATTCTACAGGAATTATCCAAATTCTAGTAGGAAGGGCACTATTAGATAATGAGTATTCTAGAAGAAGAAAAGAGGGAGAAGGCAGGAGAGAACTCATTTAAAGAAATAATAGCTCAGAACTTCCCAAACCTGGAGAAGGAACTGTATATACAGATCCATGGTGCTAAGAGAACACCTAATTACTTCAATGCCAAAAGACCTTCTTGAAGACACATATATTACAACCGTCTAAAGTCGAGGACAAAGGAAGAATTTTAAAAGCAGTGGGGGATAAAGAATAATAACCTACAAGGGACTCTCCAGTAAACTATCAGCAGATTTCTCAGCAGAAACTCTACAGGCTGAAAGAGAGTGGAATGACATACTTGAAATGTTGAGAGGTAAAAACTGTCAGCCAAGAATACTTTATCCAGCAAAGTTATCATTCAGATAAAAAGAAGAAATAAAGCTGTAACCAGACAAGCATGAGCTGGGAGAGTTCATCACTGCTAAACCTGCTTTACAAGAAATGTTGACAGGAAGTGTTCTACATGAAATTAAAAGGCAGAAGTACACAAAATTTTGAGTATGGTGATTAAAAGATAGAAGTTACAACTCTAGATCAGCATAGGTTGTTGAACAATTATAGCTTTAGATTATAGGGGAAAAAAGCAGTAAAAATAACTATAGCTACTTCAATTAGATAACAAATTCACAACATAAAATGGGATAATTTGAGACAAAGAAGAAAAAGATAGAACTTTTATAGGCAAATGAAGAACAGATGCTATCAGTATAAAGAGGACTATTTTACCTATGAGATATTTTATACAAACTTTATGGTAGCCATAAAACATAAATTTAGAACAAAGATATGAAATATTAAAAAAAAGAGGAAAGAAAAATATTACAGAAGACCACCAAACTAAAATGGCCGATGGAAATACAAAGGAAAAGAATCAATGGTGGTATAGAACAACACAAAAACTAAACATAAAACGGCAGGACTGAGTCCTCATTTATCAATAATCACCCTAGATGTAAGTGGATTGAATCCACTAATCAAAAGACACACAGTGCTGGATGAATTAAAAGACAAGACGTAACTATATGCTAACTCCAGAAGACTCATCTCAACTCTACAGACAAGCATAGGCTCCAAGTGAAGGAATGGAAGAAGAATTTCCAAGCAAACTGCTGCCCAAAGAAAGAGACGGTAGGCATACTCATATCAGAAAAAACAGACTTCAAGCCAAAAATATAATAAGAGACAAAGATGGATACTATATAATGATAAAGGGGACAATTAATCAAAAAAGCTTAATAGTAAATAATACATATGCACCTAATATAGGAGCATCAAAAGGTATAAAGCAATTATTAACTGTTACAACCTCACCAGAGCCATGACAGGCTCAGAGAGGTGCACTAGGCCAAACATAATCCCTGAGTCATGCTTCCGGGGCTTCCGGGGATGGTAACTCTGGCCAATCAGAGAGATGATAACTCTGGCCAATCAGAGGGATCATGACTGGCCAATCAGTAAATACCAGGAAACCCCTGCAGCCAATCAACCCTTGCCAACTCCCCGTCTTTGTTCTAAACTTATAAATACTATTGTAAATCTGGGCTCGGGGTTCTTGTCAAGACTCCACTGTGCTGGATGAGATGGGAGCCCTGGCTCGAGCTGGCAATAAAACCCCTTTATGCTTTTGCATTGCTGTGGACATCTTATTCTCTCAGTTTTGGGGACTTGGACTCTGGGCATAACATTAACAACACTAGCAAGAGAAATCAATGTAACACAATACTAGCAGGAAACTTTAACACCTCACTTACATCAATGGATAGCTCATCCAGACAGAAAGTCAGCAAGGAAAGAGCAGCCTTAAACAAACTTTAGACCAGTGGACTTGAAAGATTTATAAAGAATATTTCAATCCAAGTGCAGCAGAATATATATTCTTTTCAAGTATACATGGAATAATTTCGAGGAGAGAGCATGTGCTGGGACACAAAAGAAGTCAATAAATTTAAGAAGACAGATTATATTAAGCATCCTTCCCAATCACAGTAATATGAAACTAGAGATTTACTAAAAAGAAGGCTGGAATAATCACAAATATGTGGAGACAAGCAACATGTTACTGAACAACTATTGGGTCAATGAAGAAATCATAGGACAAATTAAAAAATACCTGAAGACAAATGAAAATAAAAATACGCCAAGATCTGTCAAATGCAGTAAAAGTGGTACTAAGAAGGAAGTTTATGGCAATACAGGTCTACCTCAAGAAACAAGAAAAATCTCAAATAAACAATATAAATTTACATTTAAGGAAACTAGAAAAAGAAGAACAAACAAGCCCAAAGTCAGAAGAGGAAAGAAAATAATAAAGATCAGAGTGAAAATAAGTGATATAGAAATTTAAAAGACAATTTAAAATGGATGAAACTAATAGCTAGGTCTTTAAAAAGGACAAAACTTTAGTTAGATTCATTAGGGGAAAAAGAGAGAATGCTCTGATAAATAAAATCAGGAATGAAAGAGGAGAAATAGCATCAGATATCACAGAAATACAAAAGATTATGAGACATAAACAGTTATATGACAACAAATAGAACAATCCAGAAGAAAAGAATAAATTTTTAAAAACATACAACCTTCCGAACTGAACCAGGATGAAATGGAAAATCTGAATAGACTGATCACTAGTAACAAGATTAAAATAATAATAAAAATCTCGCAAAACATCTGGGACCAGAAGTCTTCACTGGTGAATTTCACTAAACATTCAAAGAATAGTTAATTTTAGAACCTATCCTTCTCAAATGCTTCCAAACAAATTGAAGAGGAGGGAATGCCTCTTAAGTCATTTTAGGAAGCAAAAATTGATACCAAAACCAGACAAGGACAACAACAAAAGATTACAAGCTAAGGGGCTTCCTTGGTGGTGCAGCAGTATAGAATCCATCTGTAATGCAGGAGACACAGATTTGATCCCTGGGTCGGGAAGATCCCCTGGAGGAGGGCATGGCAACCTACTCCAGTATTCTTGCTTGGGGAATCCGATGTACAGAGGGGCCTGGCAGGTTACAGTCCATGGGGGTCACAAAGAGCTGGACATGACTTGGTGATTAAACAACAACAACGTAGCAATCAAAACAGCAGAGTATCGGCAGGAAAACAGATACTTAGATTAATGGGACAGAATTGAGAGCCCAGAAATAAAACTACAAATATATGGTTACTTAATTTATGACCAAGGAGTGAAGAACATAAAAAGACAAGATAATCTCTTCCATAAATGGTTTTGGGAAACTTGGATAGTCACATGAAAAATAATAAAATTAGATCACTATCTTACAACCATACATAAAAATCAAATCAAATATAAGACCTGAAACTACAAAACTCCTAGTGGAAAACATAGGAAGTATACTCTGTGATGTTAGTCTGTCTCTTCAGGCAAGGAAAACAAAAGAAAAAAATAAATAAATATGACTATATCAAACTAGAATCTTCTGCACAGCAAGAGAAACCATAATACAACAAAAAGACAAAATACTGAACAGGAGAAGAAATTTGCAAAGGATATATCTGAAAAGTGGTTAATATCCAAAATATATATAGAAACTCATACAACAAAAAAACATGGACAGAGGAGCTGAATAGACATTTTCCCAAAGAAAACATGTAGATGGCCAATAAGTACATGACAAGATGTTCAACATCATTAGTTATTAGGGAACTGCAAATAAAAACCACAGTGAGATATCCCCTCATGCCATTGGGATAGCTAGTAGCAAAAAGGCAAGAAATAAGTGTTGGAGAGGATGATCCTTTTCTCCAAAAGGAACCCTTAATACACTGTTGGTATAGTCCCACTGGTGGGAATGTAAATTGGTGTGGCTGCTATGGAAAATAATGTGGAGAGTCCTCAACAAATTAAAAATAGAACTACCATAGTATTCAGCTATTCCACTTCCGGGTATTATCTGAAGAATATGAGAAATACTAATGCCAAAAAATATTGGCAATCCTATGTTCATCGCAGCATTATTTATAATAGTCAAGATATGAAAACAGCCTAAGTGTCTTTCGAAGCGAAAAAGAAGATGTGTTGTATACATACATTGGGCTACTTCTCAGCCGTAAAAATAGATAAACTCTTGCCATTTGCAACAACACGAGTGGACCTTGAAGGTATTATGCTGAGTCATATGGAGAATGACAGATAGCATATGGTTTCCTTTCTAAAAACAGAAAAAATAAATGAATAAAGCAAACCAAACAGAAACAAATGTAGACACAAAGAACTGAGTCATGCTTACCAGAGGGGAAGCAGGGTAGAAAAGAGGGGAAATGAGTGAAGGTGGTCAACTGTATGATGACAGATGGAAACTAGACCTTTGATGGTGAACATACTGTAGTGTATACAGACATCAAAATATAATATTGTTCACATGAAATGTATAATGTTACAAACCAATAAAAAATCCAAATTGGCAACACCTAATATTTACATCAGGCTTCCCTCATAGCTCAGTTGGTAAAGAATCCGCCTGCAATGCAGGAGACCCCAATTCGATTCCTGGGTTGGGAAGATCCACCGGAAAAGCAATAGGCTACCGACTCTAGTATTCTTGGGCTTCCCTTGTGGCTCAGCTGGTAAAGAATCCACCCGCAATGCGGGAGACCTGGGTTCGATCCCTGGGTTGGGAAGATCCCCTGGAGAAGGGAAAGGCTACCTAGTATTCTGGCCTGGAGAATTCCATGGACTGTATAGCCCATGGGGTAGCAAAGAGTCAGACATAAATGAGTGACTTTCACTTTCACTATTTATATCCAGGTCCTATACTTATTGGGTGGTTCCATGTGGTCACATAGAGTCTACTTATTTGCATTTCAGTTATTTAAACTTTTTCTTATGACTCTGACACTGAGAGCATCTTCATTCCAGCACCTGTAGATTTCTTTTCCTTTCCTTCTTTTTGAGTTTACAAAAAAATATTTTATTTATCCTATACAGCATTTTTGCTCATTAACTTCTTGTTTGCCAAATATTGACTGAAAGACAAGATGGAATCTTGCCTTAATTTTTATTTTTTATCAGAGTTATGCAAAATTCTTCTCTCATAGCTCAGTTGCTATAGAATCCACCTGTAATGCAGGAGATCCCGGTTTGATTCCTTGGTCAGGAAGATCTGCTGGAGAAGGGTTAGGCTACCCACTCCAGTATTCTTGGGCTTCCCTTGTGGTTCAGCTGGTAAAGAATCTGCCTGCAATGCAGGATACTTGGGTTCAATCCCTGGATTGGAAAGATCCCCTGGAGAAGGGAAAGGCTACCCACTCTAGTATTCTGGCCTGGAGAATTCAATGGACTATATAGTCCATGGGGTCACAAAGAGTTGGACACGACTGAGTGACTTGAAAAAAAAATACAAAATCGTAAACTAAAAATAAAATAGTGTACAAGGCTAATAAATCATGGGATCAGATAATAAATGGAAACTTGGACAGAGTTCAGTGAATCTGAAGACCTTCCCAGAGATCCATTTCTCTAGTCCTCGAATAAATGTGTAATTGGGATTAATATGCTTGGCAATTGGCAAAATCCCCATGCTGGGTCTTGATCTGAGTGATAAAATCTATCATAGATGGGAAGGTGACAGAGAGAAAACCTCTGAAACTACCCACTACCAGAACTAAGGTGAAAAATCAATAACATACTGTATTACACCTGAGTGTGAAAGAGTAGCAGATATTAGTGCCACCTTAAGGATCTGAAGAAGGGGTTGAAAAACTAGCATCTGGGCAAAATTTGTGTGTGGTCAGTTTTTGTACAGTCTGCAAGCTAATTATGGCTTTTCTATTTTTAAGGTGTTGTTAAAAATAAAAATATGTCACAGAGTCCATGCATGGTCTGAAAAATCTAAAATAATTGCCATCTGAGTCTTCATAGCCAAAGGTCATTGTCTCCTTATCTAAAGGAAGAAGGGGTGGTGGTCCCATCACATTTATTTACTTCACCTGATTGACCCCTCCAGCAGTGAATGGATCCTATAGGTCGACTGCAAACTACAGCAAGATCAACCAAGTTATAGCTCTGATCAGTCCTCTCAGACATGACTGGTGTCTTAGCTAGCATAGATTAATAGGACATCAGGCAGTGCCATGTAGCCACTGATTTGAGCAAATACATGCTATTTTGTTTGTTAAATCAGAATCAGAAAACTGTGTTCAAATGGATGAATGTACAATATACATTTGCATGTTTGCCTTAGGGCTGTCTTCTACCCTCTGTTGTAACATGTGTTAGTCACTCAGTTGTGTCTGGCTCTTTGTGACCCCATGGACTATACCCTGCCAGGCTTCTCTGTCCATGGAATTCTCCAGGCAAGAATCCTGGAGTGGGTTGACATTCCCTTCTACAGGGGATCTTCTTGAAGTCCAAACTTAGTTGGAGCATCTTAGCATCCTGCAGATCATCATATCCATTCATTGTATTGATGATTAGTTATGCTGATTAGTGAGATGAGCAAATGGTAGCCACATGGGAAGCCTTGAGAGGAAACATGAGCTCCAGAAAGTGGGAAGATAAATATTTCAGACTCAGGGGCCATCCATTTCTGAAAAATGTTTAGATATCTGCAGGGTGGTGGGGGGGGTCATGACAGGACATATCTGCAGAAATAAATGACAAATTAGTGTGTCTTGATCCTTTTCCCATGAAGAATGGGCACAAACTCTTTTGGGTTGGAAGTAAGCTGCATGAGCAGAGAGCCCAGATGTCATCCACCTTGGTTGCACCAGTGCCCTTTCTTCAGCTTGGGCCTATGGCCATATGAGGAGTCCTGGCCACAGGAGTAAAAAGCCTGAGCTTAATTTTACAGAAGGGCTGGCTTAATGCGTGGGTATAAGATGAAAATAAACGGCAGCTGCACTAAGGCTTCAGGGTGGTCTTAAAGATGGTGGTAAGGAAAAATCCTCCTGGTGAACCACTTTGTGGGGAAAGAAAAATAGTTGGAGATTAGAAGATATATAGATGTCTGGTTAGGGATCTGGAAGGGGAAAAAAGGAAAGATGAAGGCCAAGGAAGTCTGGAGTAAAGGCAAGTGGATTAACATATGGGAGTGGGCACAAAGTGTGGAGATCTTTGTATGTTACACCCACCAGAGAACATCCTTCTTGGAAGAGGCAGTCACCAATAAAGCAGATAAAAATCACCTGACTAACTGGTGTTCGCCAGCCTCCATAATTGGCCACCTAGTGCTGTCAGGATGGGCTCATGAAATAGGAGGCTGAGATGGCAGACATGGAGGAGAGAGCTGGCCCAGCAGCACACACTCCCAGTGGTGGCAGTGGTTTAGTCATTTAGGCATCTCCAACTCTTGCAACCTCATGGACTGTAGTCCCCCAGGCACTTCAGTCCAGTTCAGTTCAGTTCAGTCGCTCAGTCATGTCTGACTCTTTGCAACCCCATGAATCACAGCACGCCGGCCTCCCTGTCTATCACCATCTCCCAGAGTTCACCCAGACTCACGTCCATCGAGTCCGTGATGCCATCCAGCCATCTCATCCTCTGTCGCCCCCTTCTCCTCCTGCCCCCAATCCCTCCCAGCATCAGAGTCTTTTCCAATGAGTCAACTCTTCACATGAGGTGGCCAAAGTACTGGAATTTCAGCTTTAGCATCATTCCTTCCAAAGAAATCCCAGGGCTGATCTCCTTCAGAATGGACTGGTTGGATCTCCTTGCAGTCCAAGGGACTCTCAAGAGTCTTCTCCAACACCACAGTTCAAAAGCATCAGTGCTTCGGTGCTCAGCCTTCTTCACAGTCCAACTCTCACATCCGTACATGACCACAGGAAAAACCATAGCCTTGACTAGACGGACCTTAGTCGGCAAAGTAATGTCTCTGCTTTTGTATATGCTATCTAGGTTGATCATAACTTTTCTTCCAAGGAGTAAGCGTCTTTTAATTTCATGGCTGCAGTCAACATCTGCAGTGATTTTGGAGCCCCCCAAAATTAAGTCTGACACTGTTTCCACTGTTTCCCCATCTATTTCCCGTGATGTGATGGGACCAGATGCCATGATCTTCGTTTTCTGAATGTTGAGCTTTAGGCCAACTTTTTCGCTCTCCTCTTTCACTTTCATCAAGAGGCTTTTAGCTCCTCTTCACTTTCTGCCATAAGGGTGGTATCATCTGCATATCTGAGGTGATTGATATTTCTCCTGGCAATTTTGATTCCAGCTTGTGTTTCTTCCAGTCCAGCGTTTCTCAGGATGTACTCTGCATAGAAGTTAAATAAGCAGGGTGACAGTATACAGCCTTGACGCACTCCTTTTCCTATTTGGAACCAGTCTGTTGTTCCATGTCAAGTTCTAACTGTTGCTTCCTGACCTGCATACAGATTTCTCAAGAGGCAGGTCAGGTGGTCTTGTATTCCCATCTCTTTCAGAATTGTCCACAGTTTATTGTGATCCACACAGTCAAAGGCTTTGGCATAGTCAATAAAGCAGAAATAGATGTTTTTCTGGAACTCTCTTGCTTTTTCAATGATCCAGCGGATGTTGGCAATTTGATCTCTGGTTCCTCTGCCTTTTCTAAAACCAGCCTGAACGTCAGGGAGTTCACAGTTCATTGCTGAAGCCTGGCTTGGAGAATTTTGAGCATTACTTTACTAGCGTGTGAGATGAGTGCAATTGTGCGGTAGTTTGAGCAAGAATACTGGAGTGGGTTGCCATTTCTTTCTCCAACTCTCAGTTACCAAGACTGACTAGCTGCTGCTATTATGAAATAGTCAAGTTGCTGGCAGCAGAGATCTTCCTCAGTCACCAGTATGGCAGCATTTCTTGAGGAGACCAGTTGACCCCTGATGAGAAGTTGACTACAACAGAGCCTTTAGCTTGGAAGAGTTAGGGATTTGTTCTCCCAGAAAGAGGCACACTGAGGTGTGGAGTTATCTTTGCTGCACTGTTAACTGAAGGGTTACAGAGTACTTGATCCACCAGCATGGACTCCCAGAGAATATTGCTTTGGACCAAGAGACCCACTTTACAAAAGCACAGGTACAGGAGTGAAGTTGACTCTTGACCATGAAATTCACTTGTTATATCACATACCCTACCATCCAGAAGTTGTCAGCAGTTTAGAGGTTTGTAATGGTTTGCTGAAAGCACTGCTGGAGCACAGCTTGAAGGAAACTATGTGGGGATGGGGCAGCATCCTTTAGGATGCCAAATATATACTGGTATGTATATTAGAATTAAGACCTTTATTTGAATGCATGATTCTAGGCAGGATTCCTTTCCTTGTTATGGTTTTGGGTAAGGTTAGAGATTGACTTTGGCAAGAAAATGGCAACCCACTTCAGTATTCTTGCTTGGGAAATCCCATGGACCAAGGAGCCTGGGGGGCTACAGTCCACTGGGTCACAAAAAGTAGGACAGAACTTAGCAACTAAACAACAACAATGAGAGATTAGCTTAATGGTATACCTTATAGGAAAGCACAGACTTATGCCAAACATAACTACAAGTGGAACAGTTACAAGTCTATCAATCAGTCCATTCACTGGAAATCCAGCAGATGACACCTCCCTAATGGCAGAAAGCAAAGAGGAATTAAAGAGCCTCTTGATGAGGGTGAAAGATGAGAGTGAAAAAGCTGGCTTAACACCCAACATTTAAAAAACTAAGATCTGGCATCCAGTCCTAAGACTCTGTGGCAAATAGATGGGGAAACAATGGAAACAGTGACAGACTTAAATTTCTTGGGCTCCAAAATCACTGCAGACAGTGACTGCAGCCATGAAATTAAAAGATGCTTGCTCCTTGGAAGAAAAGCTACAACAAATCTAGACATCATATTAAAAAGCAGAGACGTCCCTTTCCGACAAAGGCCCATCTAGTCAAAGCTATGGTTTTTCAAGTAGTCATGTATGGATGTGAGAATTGGACCATAAAAAAGGCTTAGCGCCAAAGAATTAATGCTTTCGAACTGTGGTGCTGGAGAAGACTCTTGCTAGTTCCCTGTACAGCAAAGAGATCGAACCAGTCAATCCTAAAGGAAATCAGTCCTGAATATTCATTGGAAGGACTGATGCTGTAGCTGAAGCTCCAATGCTTTGGCCATGTGAAGCAAAGGGCCGACTCACTGGAAAAGACCCTGATGCTGGTAAAGACTGAAGGCAAGAGAAGAGGGAGGCAGACAATGAGATGGTTGGATGGCATCACTGACTCAATAGACATGAGTTTGAGCAAGCTCCGGGAAATAGTGAAGGACAGGGAAGCCTGGGGTGCTGCAGTCCATGGGTTCACGAAGAGTCATACATGACAGAGACTAAACAACATAACAAATAAAAAGAAAGGTTGGAAAAGAACCTAGTCCTGGGCAATATAGCTCTGGACAACATAAATATTTTCTCAACCTACTGCTCTTGCTGATTCAGTGATATCTGGTAGAATTTAAAGCATGTCTATGGATTCCTGGTTTCCTTAAAGGCTCCTGTTGCTCCCCTGGCCTTTAGAGGGTTTCTAGAGGACATGTTATTGACTGATGCTAATGGTCTAATGATGCTATTTATTAGCTGGATCAAAAACAAAAAGGTGTTTTATGTTAATATTTAAAGTTTTATTTGGAAACAATGTGTCAATTTTTCTTTTACCACCTGTTAAGCCTGTGTTGAAAGTAAATTCTTTTTCCATAATCTCCCTAAAAAGTAAGCTCTTCATTCACTAATTTTATTAAATACTTTTGATCAAACTTGAGGTTCTGTCTAAAATTTCCTCTCTGTAAAATGTATTTTTTTTTAAATCCAGCTTTCATATCAGGAAAAGTGGTTTCTCTATATAACTATTTTTAAACTGCTTGTCAATTCAAATTGAAATTCCAGTTTAACCATGGGAAGGGACTTGCTCTCCAAAACTCCACTCACTTGACAGGACTGTACACTCTATGCTTTTCTTATAGTCAAGTACAAACTGTTTCCATACACTAGGGGCTGACTATCAGTTCAGTTCAGTTGCTTAGTTGTGTACAACTCTTTGCACCCCATGCACTGGAGCATGCCAGACTTACCTGTCCATCACGAACTCCTGCAGCCTGCTCAAACTCATGCCCATCCGGTTGGTGATGCCATCCAACCACCTCATTCTCTGTCATCCCCTTCTCCTCCTGAACGTCCCTCCCCTCCTCCCATTCTACTCCTCTATGTCATCAAGGAGTGCCAGGCTGGGCTCCCTGAGTATATAGCAACTTCCCCATGAGATCCACCAGGCTCCTCTGCCCAGGGATTCTCCAGGCAAGAATACTGGAGTGGGTTGCCAATTCCTTCTCCAGGGGATCTTCCCTGGCCCAGGGATCAAACCCGGGTCTCCTGCATTGCAAGCAGATTATTTACTGACTGAACCACCAGGGAAGCTCCAATTATATATATATATATATAATATATCCCTTTCCTCCTGAACTTCCCTCTCCTCCTCCCATCCTACCCATCTAGGTCATCATATAGTGACAGGCTGGGCTCCCTATGTTATATAGTAACTTTCCACTAACTATTGAAAAAATAATACAGTTCTTAATAAGCCAGTTAGAGGCATTCACCTTGTAGAGATAGAGGTAGAAACAACAGTAATAGTAAGACCTGGTATCTGGGCTACCCTGGTGACTCAGTGGTAAAGAACCTGACTGCCAGTGCAGGAGACACGTGTTCTATCCCTGACCCAGGAAGATGACACTGATGCCGTGGAGCAACTAGGCCCTTGTGACGCAACTACTGAGTCTGTGCTCCAGAGCCCGGGAGATACAGCTACTGAAGCCCACGCGGCCTAGAGCCTGTGCTCCACAACAAGAGAAGCCGCCACAATGAGAAGATCACGCGTGTGACCAGGGAGTAGCCCCCACTCTCCACAACTATCGAGTTCACACAGCATGGAAGGCCCAGCACAGCCAAAAAAAGAGAGAGAGACCTGATGGCTAATGGATAAATGGTAACAAAATCAAAAGATGTTGTGCATACACACATGTGAAATATGCAATTTATAGTACTGATTAGTTTCAACACGAAGAACACAAAGTGTATTCAGTACATCCTGTTAAATAAATTGGTAACATATAATACATTTTATAATCATGACTTTCAATAACTTAAATATTGGTCCTTAAAATTATAGACCTTTGATTTTTGGAGAATACATTTTTATTAAGTACTTAGATTCTCCAGAATGCTAGACAACTTGTTTATTGGACTGGGAATAAATAGAACTATACATTTAAAGTGAAAGTCACTCAGTCATGTCTGACTCTTTGCAACCCCATGGACTATACAGTCCATGGAATTCTCCAGGCCAGAATATTGGAGTGGGTAGCTGTTCCTTTCTCCAGGGGATCCTCCCAACCCCAGGTCTCCTGCATTGCAGGCAGATTCTTTACCAGATGAGCCACTAGGGAAGCCCATACATTTAAAAAGAAAAGGCAATTACTTTAACTTTATATTTCATTAAATGGTTTAATTACAAATCTGGGGCTTTTCCTGCAAGTTGAATGAGATAAAGCATTTGAAGTGTTGGTGAAAAACAGTCAGCACTGGGTGAAGTGCCAGTGAGTTCCACTGTGTGTGTGAGGTGTGTGTTAGGCATGTCCAATTTTTGTTTGTAAACAGGTGATCTTTAGTCAATTGCAATGCAGTTTTATTCAGCTGCATAACTGCTACCTAGAAAATACATGGTGAATATTTCAGTTTTCTTTGTCACCTTCCAGTAATGTGTTATTTTGCATGGTACATTCTGGAAGATTTTGAGGGTGTATCTAGATTTGCGGGTGGGGTAGGGAAGTGTTGTGAATGATTAGCCATATTTGAAAAAGGCATGGAAAAGGGAGATTATTTGTTGCCACTTATTTACAGTCTCTGGTTTAAATCAACTGTAAATTACATCCTTTCCCTCTCATTTCAATTTTCATGTTATTAATACTACAACTAGCCAGTGCTTCTATGTGTCTGAAATTCAGTGGACCTCAGTATTTTTATATGCTGTAGTGGGAAGAATAGGTAGATTGAATATGAATCTCAGCTTTCCCAAGGGTTAGCATTAGCCTGAGCAAGTTACTTAATTTACATGAGTCTCTGATAATCATAATTATCTATGTTCCATGGATTTGTGAGAATCAAAAAATTTATAATTGAGAATTATTAAGTAAAAGTCTAGCATTTTATCTGAAATTATTTACATACCTTCTCCCTCAGCCAATGCCTATTTGTGCACTGGCTGGGAATATAATAACATTTTAATATATAGGTTTAAATGGAATTATAATATTGGTTTAAATGGAATTTTCTTGGGAAAATAAATCTGTTACAATCCCTCCATTTAGAATGTCATCCACTGTAAAGAACTATATACATGAGGTTTACATATTGGCCCAACACTTTACCTAATGAGGATAGACAACTGAGAAATCTCTATTTAAATTATATGCCACACTTTGGTGGCTTTGTAAAATTGATTTTCAAAGATATTTTATATATTTATTCATATTATGAAAACACTTTGAACGAGAAAAGTACAGAGGCATGGTTTAAGCCAGTTAAAAGAAAATAAAGCATATAATATTATAGATCTATTTTAGCAATTCCACTTACTTTGAATTTTTGAATCTGAGCCTGTGCAGGGCTGATCTTCATCCCATAGCTTCCTGTGTTGCTGGCCACACAATGAGTTTTATTTTTATAACTGCAGCCTGTCCTAGCTTGCCCCCTTCTGGTTCATGCTTTTGGTGCACCAACATGTGGGTTGGAAGAGAAGACCTAGCAGAAGATGTTGCTTTTAGAGTTTATGGGTATCATTAGACAGTAAAGAATCTGCCTGCAGTGCAGGAGAACCCGATCCCAGGATCTTTGATCCCTGGGTCAAGAAGATCCTCTGGAGAAGGGAATGGCCACTCCAGTGTTCTTGCCTGGAGAATTCCATGGATGGAGGAGCCTGCTGGGCTGCAGTCCGTGGCGCTGCAAGAGTCAGACATGACTGAGCGACTAACAGACACAGAAGTAAAGCATATTAACAGATGCACACAGATTATATTTCAGATGCCTACCTTTTAGAGTGTCATGTCTTATAGCCACAATCTGCTCTGTGCATTTATTGTTCTAGAATTCTGTACTGCTTCTAAAAGCTTACAGCCAGGATATCCTCATTTTGTTCTTACTGTAACACACACACGTATGGAGTTCACACCATGTTGATGTACACGAGAAAAGAAAGAGAGACACGCAAGAATTTCTGCTTTCATGGAGGATTTGGTTTATATGCTTTTTGTGGAGCCAAATAATAAACAAGTGAATTTAAATGCAGATAGAGACAAGTGTTTCACAGAAGAGAATACCATAGTGCGATACCATCTCTGTGGGTGATGGCATGGGTGCTGTGATAGGGTGAACCTCTCAAAAGAGGTGAATGAATTTGAAGAGGATTAAAATTAAGTGGAAGAGACAGGCAGGGGGCAGGTCACTATAGGGCCTGGACATCATGGTAAGGTGCATTGGGAAGTTATTTGAAGTTTTAAATAGTAGAGTGATGTCATTCAACTTATATTTTTAAAATGTGAATCTGGCTATTCTATGAGAAACAGACTCTCTAGGGAGCATAGCCTACTCTCACAGCAGTCCAGACTGGAGATGACGGTGGGCTGGTTGAGGTAGAGAAGGTGAAAAAGCTTGATATTCAAGGTTGCTTTCTTGGGGTGGGAGGGAGGTTCAGGAAGGAGGAGCATATGGATACCTATGGCTGATTCATGTTGATGTATGGCAGAAACCAACGCATTATTACAAATCAATTATCCTTCGATTAAAAATAAGTTAAACAGTAGCTGCCAAATTATATAGTTCTGATTTCATAAAAAAAAGATAGCTTTCTCCTTTTAGCAGTCTGGTGAAGCTAATAAGTACATTTCAGAATAATGGTTTAAAATGCATAATATACAACATAAAGGAAATAAGCTGTATTAAACATAGTCATCAAAACATTTAAAAATTAATTTGTGAAATACTGATATATGGTACAGCTTTAGTCCTACATTAAATGATAAGAATTGGTAGTGAATCTGATATCCACATAATTTCAAAATAGTGGTATACATAAACATTAATGTGACATAACGGATATATTAATAATGTGACATGAAAATATCTATTATTTCTGTGGGTGATAAAATCAAAGACACTGCTCTATGCTGACCACCTTCATAGTGGAAGGAAATGTTAAATTTCCACTAGAAGATACTGAAAATAAAGATGTGATTTTTTGCCCCTGACTTCATGCTTTAGCGGTAGAAGTGAAAGGATTTGTTTATGAATTGATTTGGCTAATAAGGAGGTGAGAAAAAGAAAGCATATAGGGATAGGTGATAGCACAATTTAGGTGTGCAGACATGACTGAAATAAAAGTTACTGTGTCTGGGCTCAGGGCAGAAACTCATTTGCCTAGTTACGTATGTGTGTGGGAATTCCATCTCTTGAACTGAACACAGGTAAAAAGACAAACTTGGAAGAAAGTTATTTTAAAACATGCTCCAGCCATACCATAATAGGTCTTTCTATACGGAACAGGCTAATTTTTATGTAAAGTTGCTGCTAAGGACTATTACCCCAACTAGAAAGGTATAAAATAACACTGTGTAGTTTGGTAAGGAGATTTTTAACACATGTTTTTAAAAGGCTGCCAAGGAATTGAAGCACAAGAAATCACTAAGGAAAATAATGAACAATAATAAAAAGAAATCAGTAAGTCAGTGGTTATTTGCTTTTAAATTGTAGGTACTTGAGAAGATATAATAAAGTTTATGAGTAAAGTAATTAAAATGGAAGCTGTTGTTTTTGCAGTTCAAGGCGTAATGTCCAGCCAGTTCTCTCATATTTGACTGCTTCAGTTTAAGACATAGCAAGGGTTAAATAAATGAAATACAATTTTCTTTAAAATTTTCTTCTGCTGGTTCAGTGTGTTCAAATTACTTCTTTTGCTCAAGATAAAGAAACTAAAGAATGTCATTAGAAAAGAGACATACTCCCTAGTTCAATATGACTAGAAGGGACAGATAATTAGAATACTACAAGACAGAGTCAACTTTCTTGGAAAAATGAGCTACTGTTTCCACAAGAGAGGACCTTATTCTTACTTTTGTAAATTATGCTTGTAAGGTTAATGACTCTGGAAAAGGATATTTCAACTAAACCTTTGTTTTCTAAATTATGAATTGGAATTTCACATGGGTTGAAGGCTTCTGGGTTAACATAGGTAGAAGATAATATTAAATCTTGACTTTGGAAACAGTATTCCTTGCAATCTTCATTTAAAAGTTACTCATGATGCCTTTGTGGTTGGATGAAAACTTACTGTAGCAAGAATTACATACTACTTACTTAAGTTGCTCAGTCATGTCCGACTGTTTGCAACCCCATGGATTTTAGCCCACCAGGCTCCTCTGTCCATGGGGTTCTCCAACACGAATACTGGAGTGGGTTGCCATGCCCTTCTCCAGGGAAGAATTACATATCCCTAGCAAAAAGTAATATACCTGTACTGTCTTCAGAGTCCAGTGAGTTCAAAATACATAAAATGCAGACAACAATGAAGTACCTCTAAGGTAAGCAGTTACTAGAGGCAAGGTTATGTTAATTCTTTCTTTTGAGTCAGGATTTGGATGTCTACTTTAATATCCAGACATTGTATCTTATTTCACAGAGCTATTGTGGAACAATGAGGTTTTGTAAAAAGAACAAGAATAGTCATTTTACATGCTTTAGCCATTTGAAGTGGAGAAGGCGATGGCAACCCACTCCAGTACTCTTGCCTGGAAAATCCCATGGACGGAGAAGCCTGGTGGGCTTCAGTCCATGGGGTCACGAAGAGTCGGGCATGACTGAAGCAACTTAGTAGCAGCAGCCATTTGAAGATAAGATTTTATAGGGTTTCTCTCTTCTCCATATAACATTTTATACTCTAGCCAACTTGTGAATACATGCTACTCCAAATTTGTTGTGGTGTCTTTTTTTTAACATCTAATAAGAACTCTGTCAAAAAAGTTTGTAGTTATTCAGTGAACTGCATTTTTCCGATGAGTTGTTTTCCTTCTGTTCTTCAAATATAATGTCTGTAAGCACAGAGCAAAAGACCAACTCACCCAACGAAGCGCTTTCACTGATGGATATCAAAATTGATGTTTTAATTTTAGAGAAAACAAAACCAAAAAAACACCATGATTAGTGGATCTATATATGGGAATATGAAGTTTTCCAAGTCTGTAAGGTTGTCCCTGATCCCCAGGAACCTGGTGCCTTCTAGTTGCTCAATCTCTCTATTCTTCTTCTTTACTCCTTAAAATTTAATCAACAGATTAAAAAAATTTCAAGTATCATAACACAGTAGTTAAGAGTAAGGGTTTAATAGGTGCCATATTTAGACACAGACCTGTGAGCAAGTTTTAGTTTCATCATTTAACTGTTCCAGGATGTTAAGCAAGTCACTTCCCTAATCCTAAGTTTATCTAACTATAAAATGGAAATTACACCTGTATCTTGGGGTTTTGTGGAGGAGTAAACAAGAAAAAAATATATGAATTAGGAGTGCCTGATAGTGAGTAAATACTCAATGAATGGTAGATTATAATAAGCTCTTGCTCTCCATCTGAATATTCATTGGAGGAACTGATGCTGAAGCTCCTGTAGTTTGGCCACCTGATGCAAAGAGCTGACTCACTGATGAAAAGATCCCGATGCTGGAAATATTGAGGGCAGGAGAAGATGGGGGCAATAGCGGATGAGATGGTTGGATGGCATCAATGACTCAGGGGATTTGAATTTGAGCAAACTCCGGGAGATAGTGAAGGACAGGGAAGCCTGGTGTGCTGCAGTCCATGGGATCACAGAGTCAGACATGACTTAGTGACTGAACAACAACTCCACTAGATAAGAGGTAATTGTAGTGGGTGTTCCTGATGCTAGTGTGTTAGAGGAAACTACTACTCCTACCATGTTTCCTGAAGAAAGACTCGAGGTTCTAAGTTTTGGTTTTTTCTCAACAGGTAATAACTATAACATTGTTTTGTAGCACATTACAGTCAATTGTTCTATTACATATATTGTCTCACCTGATCTTATTTAAAGCATATGGGAAAACTGGAAATAGAACTGCCATACAACCCAGCAATCCCACCGCTGGGCATACACACTGAGGAAACCAGAATTGAAAGAGACACATGTACCCCAATGTTCGTTGGAGCACTGTTTATAATAGCCAGGACATGGAAGCAACCTAGATGTCCATCGGCAGACGAATGGATAAGGAAGCTGTGGTACATATACACAATGGAATATTACTCAGCCATTAAAAAGAATACATTTGAATCAGTTCTAATGAGGTGGATGAAACTGGAGCCTATTATATAGAGTGAAGTAAGCCAGAAAGAAAAACACCAATATAGTATACTAACACATATATATGGAATTTAGAAAGATGGTAACGATAACCCTGTATGTGAGACAGCAAAAGAGATACAGATGTATTGAACAGTCTTTTGGACTCTGAGGGAGAAGGTGAGGCTGGGATGATATGGGAGAATGGCATTGAAACATGTAAATTATCATATGTGAAACGAATAGCCACTCCAGGTTCGATGCGTAATATAGGGTGCTCGGGGCTGGTGCACTGGGATGACCCAGTGGGATGAGATGGGGAGGGAGGTGGGAGGGGGTTCAGGATGGGGAACACATGTACACCCATGGTGGATTCAAGTCAATGTATGGCAAAACCAACAATATTGTAAAGTAAAGTAAATAAATAAATTTAAGAAATTAAAAAAATAAAAATAAAGCATATGGGCTTCCTTAGCATTGGAATTAAAATCATATGTTGAGGAAGAACATTTTAGTATCTGGTTATATATTACATTTTTCTAAGTAATCAGAAAAAGTAAAGGAAGTCTCAAAGAGGAACAGACCATACAGAACAGTCACAGGTAAAAAGGAAAGACTGAAAACCATACCAGGGACTGCTTGCTAGCCAACGAGATGCACAGGGGATGGCTTCATATGAGATGAGGCAGGTGTCAGGAATGAAGTAAATGATGTAAACTTTAGGATTGAAACAATGGATGCTGTATATGGAAAAAAAAATGTGGAATGGAATTGAGAACAGATGGCTTACTTTGAAATAATATGTCTCTGCAGGCCAAGGGAGGAAACTGCACCATCCAGAAATTCAGTGGCTGCTTGAGATGGCTTCACTAATAGAAGAATTAAGTATTACAATTCAGTTGAGTAACATATTGGCAAATTTTAGGTGTGAAGGTAAATGTGAGAGAGTCAGAGGGACTAGATCCAAATCTTTTGCTATTGCCTAGAATACTTTTCGGAGAAGGCAATGGCAACCCACTCCAGTACTCTTGCCTGGAAAATCCCATGGACAGAGGAGCCTGGTAGGCTGCAGTCCATGGGGTCACTAAGAGTCGGGCATGACTGAGCGACTTCACTTTCACTTTCATACATCGGAAAAGGAAATGGCAACCCACTCCAGTGTTCTTGCCTGGAGAATCCCAGGGACAGAGGAGCCTGGTGGGCTGCTGTCTATGGTGTCGCACAGAGTCGGACATGACTGAAGTGACGCAGCAGCAGCAGCAGAATACTTTTCTGGCGTAGTAGAGGCAGTTATATACCCATTGTGAGTGAAAAATATATTATTTACTCAACACATTTATTGAGCACCTCAAGTTTATTGCTATGTTGGCCCTAGAAAGCATCTAGTAAGACACACATATAGGTAGAATTTAAATACGCTGGGTAATTTGGTAAGGAAGGCAATCTTTGCTCTAGTTGCTCAGATTTAGAACCAGAAAGGCAGGAGCAAAAAAAAAAAAAAAAGTTTAGAAAGCAGAACCAATCAGCATAGCTTCTGATTATCTGTACAGACCCCTTTTCAAGGAAAGACAGCAGATAGATTATACATTGGGAAAAAGACTCATCACATTGGTTAAGGATGAAAGTGTGAGTTTGACAGAGTAACAGTGTGAGATGGAAGACACCATGTGAACGCAATTCAGAATGGTGGCAGGAGAAATGGAGAAAAAGAATTTTCTCCATTTTCTCCATTTTCTCTGGAGTGCAGGAGGAGAAGGAGGCAAATGCACGCCTGGGAGCAGGTCAGGCTGTCTCCAGCTCTACAGGAGGCGCTGTGGAGCGCCAGGTGGCAGTTTCCTAGTCCTGGCTATTTGCCTAAAGTCAAAAAGTCCAAGGAAACGACCCATTCTACTCTCTCTTCACAGTGAGGACTGTGTATGAAAGGCTGAATGAAATGTGAGATCCTAAACTTAGAAAGTCTGATGTTCCCACTAATTTGAGATAAAGACAAAATTGGAAAAAAAGTAGAGGAAGTTTCATGACAGAGATTAAATGGAAAGAAAACAAATGAGCCAGAAGACTGGTTCATGAGGAACTTTGCCATCAAATGTGGATTTGTATATCATGGTCATTGGCCTTGATATTCAGTGATGGTCCCTACTTACACTGCATTCTTTACTGTTCTCAGGCATTTTTTTTTTTTTTTTTTATAAAACAAAGGTCAGTTGTTGAAAGAGGAAAGATAGGTAACTGTAGGGAATCAGATTAGGCACTATAAAGTCGATTGTATGCTAAAGGGATTGGATTGGAGAACTTCTTCTCTTCCTCCAGGAAAGGATCTTTGTATATTTTTAATATTTTTCAAATGATAAAAAAATAAGATCTCTAATGCTAATAATAATTTACATAAGAGAAAGGATAATTAAGAACAATTAAATTTTCTATTCCCAAAGTGAAAATCTACTTTAACACTAACTCTAGGTCTTTTTTTGTGCACTATAGTGTTAGGGATGTTCAGCGGGTAGATATTTATTTGTATTTGTTAAGAAAAGAAAGATAGGGTAGAGTCTAGAATAAAAAAAATAGATGAATCATTTGGAAACATATATAAAGTGGTAGCAAATAATGCTGAGATAAAGTCTGAAAGTAACATTTGCAGAGTATTTGCTTTTCCTCCCAGTTATTGGTAATGAGAACATAAATTAGAAAGGATATATATATATATATATATAAAATAGATGAATTTGGTTTACTTTGGTAGACTTTTCCAGACTAATTAGAGAAATTACATAAGGGTATGTTTGAAATTAGAGATTAAGCTCTTCTAAAATGAACTAATTTGGCTGTGACTAAAACTCTAATACATATTAGCCTACAGATAATTTATTTAGCTTTAGATACACTATAGCAAGAAGTTCAAGTAAATTGCATGATTATATGAAGAAACAAGATATAATCCAAAATCAAGAAAAAATAACTCAAATATAGGACAAGTGGTTGATAGTTAACAATTCTGTACTTTAAGTTGCTGTATATGAAAATAATTTGTGAATTCTAAGCAATGTACTAAGAGAATATTGAATTCCTCTTTAGTGTCTAGATACTAGGATACAAAAATAAATAATATCTGGGTATCCCCTCAAGAATGTTATAATAACATTGTTCCATTTTCCTAGAGTCTAGGCGTTACATTAAACGGAAACAACTTTTTGAGGCAGAAATATTTGACAGGGGCTTCCCTTGTGGCTCAGCAATAAAGAATCCACCTGCCAATGCAGATGCAGGAGATGGCGGTTCAATCCCTGGGCCGGGAAGATGCCCTGGAGAAGGGAATGCAAACCATGCCAGTATTCTTGCCTGGGAAATTCCAAGGATAGAGGAGCCTGGCGGGCTGCAGTCCATGGGGTCACAAAAGACTTGCCCACAACTTAGTGACTAAACAACAACAAATATATCTGACAGAATGATAATCTATAATTCAGTCTGCGCATGCTGAACTTAGTTTTATGCTTCAAATAGAGGGCTGCACTATGTTAATGCTTCTCAAACATTGATGTACTTATGAACCGTCTGGGGATCTTGTTAAAATGCAGGTTCTGATTCAATAGTTCTGGGGCTAGGGCCTGATATTTCTAACCAGCTCCTAGGCGATGCCAGTGCTTCTAGTCTAAGGGCCACATTCTAAAAAGTAAGCTCTGATGTACCTTCTAAAGAAAGTAATTTGTTCCTATGAAGTTTCATTGATTCCAGTTAGGGTACTTCACTACAAACAGTGGCAACATAACTCTGGTAATGTTAAGGGATTTCTTAGAAGGGTATCAATAACCTCAGATATGCAGAGGACAATAGCCTTAGGGCAGAAAGTGAAGAAGAACTAAAGAGCCTCTTGATGAAAGTGAAAGAGGAGAGTGAAAAAGTTGGCTTAAAGCTCAACATTCAGGAAACTAAGATCATGGCATCTGGTCCCATAACTTCATGGGAAATAGATGGGGAAACAGTGGAAACAGTGTCAGACTTAATTTTTCTGGGTTCCAAAATCACGGCAGATGGTGACTGCAGCCATGAACTTAAAAGACGCTTACTCCTTGGAATGGAAGTTATGACCAACCTAGACAGCATATTAAAAAGCAGAGACATTACTTTGTCAACAAAAGTCCATCTAGTCAAGGCTATGGTTTTTCCAGTGGTCATGTATGGATGTGAGAGTTGGACTATAAAGAAAGCTGAGTGCCGAAGAATTGATGCTTTTGAACTGTGGTGTTGGAGAGGACTCTTGAGAGTCCCTTGGACTGCGAGGAGATCCACCCAGTCCATCCTAAAGGAGAAAGGTTCTGGGTGTTCACTGGAAGGACTGATGTTGAAGCTTAAACTCCAATACTTTGGCCACCTGATGCGAAGAGCTGACTCATTTGAAAAAGACCCTGATGCTGGGAAAGATTAAGGGCAGGAGAAGGGGATGACAGAGGATGAGATGGTTGGATGGCATCACCAATTCAATGGACATGGGTTTGGGTAGACTCCAGGAGTTGGTGATGGACAGGGAGGCCTGGCATGCTGCGGTTCATGGGGTTGCAGAGTCGGACATGACTGAGTGATTGAACTGATCAGTGGAGATGCTAGAGAAATGTATTCAAGAAAATGAGCAGGATTCAAAAAGGCATGGTCAAGATCATCTCAGGGACCATCTGCCCAGGACTGTACTGCTAAGACCAGCTCTGCTAGACTCTCCCCTTAGTGGTGTTAGATTCTTGGCTGTCATATATTGGGAGATAACCTTTGGCTTTGAACTTTTGCCTTATTCTCTAAATAGATTCAAAGTTGTAGGCTTGAGACATTGATTCACTGAGATAAGAATCCTTCCTCTTGTTGCTGAAAGTACCCTTCCTTCAAGGTATGCCTTCTACTTGTTTGGAATTCCCCACAATAGGAGAGGTATTTGGATGTTGGTACTGGATAGTCCAAAATGACGTGTCATTACACTCTTAAGTCTTACATAGGTGATAGGCAATAAAAGGCCATATAGTTCAAAGATGCATCCTTGTGATAAATGAAAAATGTAAATTCTGGAGATGTTATAAAATTTGCTAAAGATTTCACATAAAGTTAGTGGGGAAAAAATAAGTCTATTGTTTTCAGATTATTTCCAATTTTCACTGTGTCCCATCTCCAGAATCCCTTGAAGACTTTTCCTTCATTGACTTAATTCATGCTTTTTACAGATGTTTAAGTGCAAAGATGAACAGATGGTAGGTTTTAAAAGCCAGTGCCATTTTATGGTTTATGTTATGGATGTATGCGTGCATTCAGTCGCTCAGTTGTGTCTCTTTGTGACCTCATGGACTGTAGACCCACCAGGCTCCTCAGTCTATAGAATTTCCCAGGCAAGAATACTGAATTGCGTTGCCATTTCCTACACCAGAGGAATCTTCCTGACCCATGGATTGAACTCATGTCTCTTGCATCTCTTGTATTAACTGGCAGTTTCTTTACGCTGGGAAAGCCCACATTGTTAAGGATACTACTAGATAAACAGTTAGTTTGTGTTACACAAAAGATAAGCTGTTGACACAGAGTAGTGCATCTAACATGTATACTATCATGTAAGAATTGAATCGCCAGTCTATGTCTGACGCAGGGTGCAGCATGCTTGGGGCTGGTGCATGGGGATGACACAGAGAGATGTTGTGGGGAGGGAGGTGGGAGGGGGGTTCATGTTTGGGAACGCATGTAAGAATTAAAGATTTTAAAATTTAAAAAATAAAAAACTAAAAAAAAAGTAGCAATCTGTTTAATAAGTATATTTATGAAGAAGCTGGAAAAGAGATAAATAGGTAAAGATATCTTTATACTACACTGGATAGGTCAAGTATTTTAAATGAGTTCACCTTAATGGGGGTGAAATTTCAAGTTAAAAAGAACACAAATCAGAGGGAACATATTTTACAGTGTCTCTTTAAGAACTGTCAAATGAGTTTCTTTTTAAAGGTACATAAACACACACTCACACACAACTATTTCCTTCATGCCTGTGACTGAGAGATTCCAAGTTATTTTTGGTGCCAGATTTTAACCCAGAGGAAGTTTTATGGCTGAGTTAAAACCCCCTAAAAGCAAAGGTTACAATGGAAATGCTGACAGAGTCCGTGCCATGGCAACATTTGTGAGTCTAGTTTTATTGAAACAATAAACAACTTTTGTTCAAGTGCAAGTGAAGGTAAAAACAACAGAAAAAGGGCCCCTTCCTGTGTCTAAGGCCTAATCTCTTTCTGTTATTTCCTTGCCAGGGCTCTGATCCTGAGCTTGCTGGGTCCCACATGCAATTAGTGGTCTGAAATCAACCTTTGCACCCCAGGTCCTTATAAAAAGACCAGTAAAACACCCAGCTCAGCTCTGTACTTGTTAAAGTGGATACCAGTGTGTACACTCAAGCAGGGCGTTGGGTATATTGAAAATGGGCACTAGAATCAGGTTTTTAATCTCCTAATTGACTTTGTATGTACTTCTGTGCCAGATTATTATCTAACAAATGATATGTGTTTCCTCCTTTACTGCCAAGTATCACATCAAAGTCTAAATAATACCTCATGTGGTGTACACTGTGCATGCTCAGATGGATGAAAACAGAGGGGCCAGAGGCTGACTTTCTCTCACGCTGCTGTCCACAGAACAGGCGGAACTGGTTAATGCTTTTCATATTTGAAGTCTAGTGACCCTGGGAGGTGTGGGAAGGGGCGGGGGCCTGGAGAAAATAAGATTGCTCTGCTTCCTCTGCCCTCCTTCTCCCTAAAGTGATACTGTGCACAGCGTTAGCAAATGATCTGAATCTAGCAGAATAAGGACCGTCCAAGAAACACTTTTCAAAGAAAGAACATGAGGAAAAAAAATATCAACGAAGCCAAACTAAAATGTGAAGGAAATCATATCAAATATGATGGTATTCTCCCCGAAGGCATGAAAAAGAATGTTTGCATGTACAGAAAGTTATTGGCTGTAACAAAAGGGAATGATATGTTTGAAAAGTAATGGTAGGCTGGAGGCAAAAGGGCGGTGGATTGGTGAGAAATTTTCCGTTGCCCAGAGAACGGTTTGAACTCACCAGAAAAAAGGAGTCTAAATTTGCTGTGCTAATTAAATCATAACGGGAAGCTCTGTGTTCACATCTTCCAGCTGTCAAGTCCTGTCAGTTTAGAACAGGCATTCTCAAGCCAGACTGAAGATGAGAACTACCTGGGGGTGAGGAGAGGTGGTTAAAAATCAAGGCACCTGATGGCCAGTGCACACCCCAGAACAATGAAATGCCATCTTCGGGGGGTATGGGGTGAGATGTTAGCACTTTTTTAAAGCTCCTAGGTGAATTCTGGGCACAGCTGGGGCTCTGGACCACGGTCTTAGTGGAACCCAGCAGCCCCAGAAATACTGACTTTTCAACGGAAGAAAAACTACAGATGTTTGTGGCAGGACATTTCCTCCAGACAATTTATTGGGCCCCTTTGACTGTTACCGGCATTCACAACTTAGTCCTCTGACTCGCAGCCCAACCAGTAGAATGTCTATAGCAGATGTCTGAATGATATTAACAAATAGAAGCTTCCATCCCTTTCCTTGTTTAACAAGTAACAGCGGGAACTTGTTTAAATAATACTCAGTGCCCGATCAAGTTTAATCCCCTTAAAAATTGCTACTTTTTCCTTTCTTCTATAAGCTAACTGCCTTCTGGAGGCACTAAGCCACTCACTGCAGACAGCAGCAAGTTGGTTTCAGAACTGACTGAGCTGTCAATCGATTTGCTACGCACCCCATCTTATTTAGTTACTAAGACTGAAATTATGGAAGGGTGCTTGATTATTCCAGCGAATCAGGAGGAGTGTTCTAAATGCACTCAATTCTGTCTTCAGCAGTTATTCTCAGGGCCAAAACATTGAAGAGAAGGGATAACACTTGGAAAGTGGAATGGACACAGCCTTTTCTCATGTGCTTTTAATGTTTCACGTTTTAGTCACATTTTCATGATTATAAACTGTTATTTCGGGCAAAGAACTGTTTCTAAGTAGCCAATGAATTGCATATATATACACCGACTGGGTTACTCACTCATTTAAGAGGAAACATCTTTCGGCCCTCTAGCCTTTTGCTCCTCCCGCGGCTCCTTATTAGCATGCGTGCAGTGGAGGCATGCGCACTGGACACTGAGCCCGCCGCTGGCAGCCCTGGCTGCACCCTCGGTGTTTGGGCTGCTTGAGCCACCTTTGGAGGAATCGAAAGCAAACCAAGAGCTCTTGGGGAGTGCTGGTGACCATTCACCTGCAGCTGCACCACTGATACGTTGTTCAGCAAATGCTGCTGTCTAGAGAAGAAGCTGTCCCTTCGCTGCTCTCCAGTCGAGACCCAGGGCTAATGAGACATAACCCTTTTAGTTTTCATTCTTCTTGGAGACAGCTCATAAAGCTCAAACAGCTCCTCCCATTTTCCTCAACCTTCAGTCCCTTTACAAGCTATCTATTTAACAGTGTTCTCGGGGGAGAAGTTTTTAAAAACTGAAAATCCTGGTTTCCCTTTTGAACTACTTTAATCTTTGAAGCATGATTTGACTGGAGCAATGGATGTGACAAGTCTGTGTTTATCATGATTTATTGTTCTCATTATTTATTTTCTTGGGCTACAAAATCACTGCAGATGGTGACTGCAGCCATGAAATTAAAAGACACTTGCTCCTTGGAAGAAAAGCTAAGACAGCATGTTAAAAAGCAGAGACATTACTTTGTCAACAAAGGTCCGTCTAGTCAAAGCTATGGTTTTTCCAGTAGTCATGTATAGATATGAGAGTTGGACTATAAAGAAAGCTGAGTGCCAACAAATTGATGTTTTTGAACTGTGGTGTTGGAGAAGACTCTTGAGTCCCTTGGACTGCAAGGAGAGCAAACCAGGAAATCCCAAAGGAAATCTGTCTTGAATATTCACTGGAAGGACTGATGCTGAAGCTGAAACTCCAATACCACCTAATGCAAAGCACTGACTCATTGGAAAAGACCCTGATGCTGGGAAGGATTGAAGGCAGGAGGAGAAGGGGATGACAGAGGATGAGATGGTTGGATAGCATCACTGACTGGATGGACATGAGTTTGAGCAAGCTCCTGGAATTGGTGAAGGACAGGGAAGACCGGTGTGCTGCAGTCCATGGGGTTGCAAAGAGTCAGACACAACTGAGCAACTGAACTGAATTGATTGTTCTCAAATAATTTTATATATTATCATTTATTTCTCACAACTTGCTTTGTAAAGTTTCTGGAGCAGATTTTGCCAGTCCTTCTAGACAGTTAGGAAACTGAGGCTTAGTGATATTAAGAGACTTGCCTTGGCAGTCAAATACACTTTTAAATGTTTCACCAATTTTATGGAACTTTGCTATTTATATGTTTTGTTTTTAACAGTAGGAAACAGCTAACCATTAGGGATGTCAGGATACATTATCTTGTGCAAAAGAAACTCAGGTAAAATATGACATTATGACATGTAAATTTTTTATATAGTTTTTTTGAAGTTGAGTCTTCCTATTTAGAAGCCTGATTATAGCCCCTTGGCTAGTGGTTTTGATTACATTTGTGGTATTATTCTGTGATCCCAAATCAGCCTCAGTTCTCAAAGATGTTCTAGTTATAAACTTGCAGCTTTTTTTTTTTTTTTTACAATGAGCCACCAATTTTTGCTCCAGGGAATCTGGTGGGACAGGTCTTTAGATAGCTGGATGTTTTTAGGAACAGATTTTATGATCTCAATCCTTCAGTTCAGTTCAGTCGCTCAGTCGTGTCCGACTCTTTGCAGCCCCATGAATTGCAGCACGCCAGGCCTCCCTGTCCATCACTATCTCCCGGAGTTCACTCAGACTCACGTCCATCGGGTCCGTGATGCCATCCAGCCATCTCATCCTCGGTCGTCCCCTTCTCCTCCTGCCCCCAATCCCTCCCAGCATCAGAGTCTTTTCCAATGAGTCAACTCTTAGCATGAGGTGGCCAAAGCGTTGGAGTTTCAGCTTTAGCATCATTCCTTCCAAAGAAATCCCAGGGCTGATCTCCTTCAGAATGGACTGGTTGGATCTCCTTGCAGTCCAAGGGACTATCAAGAGTCTTCTCCAACACCACAGTTCAAAAGCATCAATTCTTCGGTGCTCAGCCTTCTTCACAGTTCAACTCTCCTATCCATACATGACCACTGGAAAAACCATAGCCTTGACTAGATGGACCTTAGTAGGCAAAGTAATGTCTCTGCTTTTGAATATACTATCTAGATTGGTCATAACTTTTCTTCCAAGGAGTAAGCGTCTTTTAATTTCATGGCTGCAGTCACCATCTGCAGTGATTTTGGAGCCCCAAAAATAAAGTCTGACATTGTTTCCACTGTTTCTCCATCTATTTCCCATGAAGTGATGGGACCAGATGCCATGATCTTCATTTTCTGAATGTTGAGATTTAAGCCAACTTTTTCACCCTCCTCTTTCACTTTCATCAAGAGGCTTTTAGCTCCTCTTCACTTTCTGCCATAAGGGTGGTGTCATCTGCATATCTGAGGTTATTGATATTTCTCCCAGCAATCTTGATTCCAGCTTGTGTTTCTTCCAGCATTTCTCATGATGTACTCTGCATAGAAGTTAAATAAGCAGGGTGACAATATACAGCCTTGGCGTACTCCTTTTCCTATTTGGAACCAGTCTGTTGTTCCATGTCCAGTTCTAACTGTTGCTTCCTGACCTGCATACAGATTTCTCAAGAGGCAGGTCAGGTGGTCTGTATTCCCATCTCTTTCAGAATTTTCCACAGTTTCTTGTGATCCACACAGTCAAAGGCTTTGGCATAGTCAATAAAGTAGAAATAGATGTTTTTCTGGGACTCTCTTGCTTTTTCCATGATCCAGTGGATGTTGGCAATTTGATCTCTGGTTCCTCTGCCTTTTCTAAAACCAGCTTGAACATCAGAGAGTTCATGGTTCACGTATTGCTGAAGCCTGGCTTGGAGAATTTTGAGCACTACTTTACTAGCATGTGAGATGAATGCAATTGTGCAGTAGTTTGAGCATTCTTTTGCATTGCCTTTCTTTGGGATTGGAATGAAAACTGACCTTTTCCAGTCCTGTGACCACTGCTGAGTTTTCCAAATTTGCTGGCATATTGAGTGCAGTACTTTCACAGCATCATCTTTCAGGATTTGAAACAGCTCAACTGGAATTCCATCACCTCCACTAGCTTTGTTCGTAGTGATGCTTTCTAAGGCCCACTTGACTTCACATTCCAAGATGTCTGGCTCTAGATTAGTGATCACATCATCATGATTATCTGGGTCGTGAAGATTTTTTTTGTACAGTTCTTCTGTGTATTCTTGCCACTTCTTCTTAATATCTTCTGCTTCTGTTAGGTCCATACCATTTCTGTCCTTTATTGAGCCCATCTTTGCATGAAATGTTTCCTTGGTATCACTCATTTTCTTGAAGAGATCTCTAGTCTTTCCCATTCTGTTCTTTTCCTCTATTTCTTTGCATTGATCGCTGAAGAAGGCTTTCTTATCTCTTCTTGCTATTCTTTAAAATTCTGCATTCATATGCTTATATCTTTCCTTTTCTCCTTTGCTCTTTGCTTCTCTTCTTTTCACAGCTATTGGTAAGGCCTCCCCAGACAGCCATTGCATCTCCTCTATCTAGAGAAGCACTAAATCCCTTCATGGTGACTTCCCTTCAGATCCTCATGACAAACAAAAACCTTTTGTAAAATGAGTGAGTCATGGCACTGAACTCCTCCTTCACTAAAACCTTATATATTGACTTTCCCCCACTGCTGCTTTGGAGCAGTCTCTCAGCGCTATCTGAGATGCTGCCTCCTTGGCTGCAGTCCTCATTCTGCTCCAAATAATACTTAACTCACAACTGTCAAGTTGTACATCTCTTTTTTAGTCAAGCTCTCAAATGAGGAGCCCGGTTTACATAGAGGTCCGAAGTGACTTCATTCACTTAAGCAAAAGGAAGCTAAAGTGGCAAACAGACAATATTACACATACCCATGAATGAGTAGTAAATATTGGCTAGTAGGTTTCCCCAAAAGCATGTGGTCAAATAGATCCTAAAAGAAAAATAAGCAAGGGAGCAGTGCTAACAGTGGTGGTGAGGGAAGGCTCAAGGGAGAGGATCTGAGAGGGTTTTCTTGCTTGGCTCTAAGTTCTTAATATGTGTGAGTATAAAATCTAATCTAGGGACCAAATATCATCTGTACCATCTAAAGAGATCCAAGTACCGTGTGTCTTAGAAGGAAGAAAGTCACCTGCAAAGGAATTCTAGAGAAGAGTGGGATGTAACTGGCAGTGGGTACCAGGTGTCCCTTTTCATCTGGAATAGGATGTTTCCATGACTTGAAATAAGTAGGTAATCTCAAAGTTTCTCCTTAGGCTCTGCTTATAGCTGTCTATTTTAACTTATTTTGAACTTATCTACCTTAAAACATCTTAATTAAATTTATCCCCGGAGTTCCAGTAAAGGGGTGAAAAACATATTTTCATATTATCGGGGGATAATATGTACATATGTACAGTATGCTGTTGGAGGTGATGTGCTGTGGAACCATAAATATAACATTTTGGTAATTATAAGACAAACAGATGAGAGAAACATTTCTGAGAAATAATATTTTCAGTATCTTGATAATTGTGTTAAAAAGTTATCTTTGGTGGGTTCTAGGCCTCCCAGGTATTTATTTTAGTATTTAATATTTTTTCTTCTAATTCTTTGATAACATTTTCCTTGATTTAAATGAGAGAGATGATGAGGCATTAAAAACAAGAGGACATAAAAGTATATTTAGCCCAAAACCCTATTTTTCAGAGAGCAAACTGAGGATCAGAGAAGTTATGTGATTAGCTGAAAGTCCCATATCTAGTTAGAGTCAGATCTAGGACTTAAAGAAAATATACAGTGGATGCTTATTCCTGTTTGTTTTCTTTTCTTGAGCATTTCCAAATAAACATGTTGAGTGGAAAACATTCATAAAGCAGGTAAAAAGTAAGACAGGAAATGATGTTTGAAGTACAGGGTTTTCTCAGAATGCTACACTCAAAATCAATAATGGTCACCTCTGGCTGACCTTGATCTCCAAATTTTCCTTTGGACATAATTTATAATCCTGGCTGCCATCTCTGATTTTTTTCATGCATCTTTAATTGTTAATTTAAAAATATATGGACTACCAATATTTAATCACTCATTCTTTTTCAGTAAAATTAAAACAGGAAATTCAGGGATTTAAAAATTCTATTTACTTGTTTGTGTCCCCACTATTCTATAAAACTTCCTGAAGATAGAGTGAATTATTTTGTTCACTGTTGTATTCCTGGTTCTTGGCACACTGTAAGTCTTCAAGAAATGCTGGTGCACTTTACAGGCCTTTCTCTAACTACTTGCTGTGAAAGCTAGTAAATCCTTAGGCATGCATTTAAGATATCTGAACACATAAAACATTTTTTCAGGTCTAGAATACATACACTTTAAATAATCATCTCCCTAGAGAGGCTAGCAAAAGCATTTCCTTTCTACATTTGTGTTAACAATTTGAGGCAACTTTTCTAGTGGTGAGAAAACTGTTCACTTTTAGGCATGATTTCACTTAGGACAAAGTTGTGTTTTTGCAATCACTCATTAAACAATTGTTGGTTATATTTTTCAAAGTGATTTTGCATGCAACCTCTTTTAGTTTGTATAAAATCTCTATGAAATAGGTGAGACTGGTATTAGTATCATCATTGTTAGTTTATGTAGGTGGGAGGCACAGTGACAGACCATTTCCTGCCAAAGTTTAAAAAAAAGTTCCAAAGTCATGCAGACCTTCTGACTCTAAATTCCATATACTTCCCCAAACCCCAGGCTTCCTTCTGGAGAGAATCTGTGGTTTACGGCTTTGATAAATTACTCAGGATAATGTGCCTCTTCACAAGTGCATTGGGGATCATGGTCCTACTTCTGTGCCTCTCAACAGAGAAGGTCAAGTTGGTGACGTCATGGGAGTTTACCCCTTCTCTATACAACCTACTCCTTTAGTATAAAACCTAATGGCCTCCATTATATGTCTTGATGCCATCTATTCACCCAAAATTTCATAATCCTAAAAATCTCCAGATAACAGGCTATACATTAGTTTTGGGAAAATTTTATCACAACTAACTGCTGAGATAGTAATAGAGTTTGACAGTTCCTTTGAGTTTAGAGTCAGAAGATTTCAAGTAATTTTAAGAAAACCATAAGTAGTATCTATGATTAAAGTAGACTTTGCATTTATAAGCATAAGTAAGGCATGTTCTGTGTCTTTAGGAAATACACAGTTTCATGGAAGAGAATGGCCTAAGTAATTAACTGCACAGTTCAACAGTTGTTTAAATGACAAGTCTAATCTAAACGCTGTGAACTAGAGAAGAGGGATTAATTTTACTTGGCAGGAGCAGGTTCACTTTACAGGTGACACAGAATCTAGCCTTTAAAGGATGAATTAGATTTCATCAAACAATAACCATCATCCCAGGTGAAGGATATAGCATGAGTAAAAGGCCCAGTGGCACAGTAATACAAGACTTTCAGAGGAAATGGTAGAAAGCTGTTGTCATTAGATTATAAAACTCTTAGGAGGAAGTGAGAAATGAACATGAGAAAGTGTACTTGACCAGTTTTAAGTTCCTGAAATATCAGATTCTATTTATATTTATGGCTCTTTTTGATGGGAAATCTCGGGGTAGGGGCAGATGTAGTTATTAGGACTTAAGCATCTCACAAACAATGACTATAAATTGAAGTCTCAGGCTTGTGGAATATCTGTGATTAAGATGCACCAAATCATGTTGACAATATGATTTTAACACACTTTTACAGGAGACCAATCTATGATACAGGGACTATGTGAACACTTAACTGAGTCATATGTAATGGGTATTATGAAACAAATGGCCTACTGAAGGGATTCCTGACTTGAATGTGCATGCAGATCATTTGGGGAGTTTGGTAGAATGCAGATTCTGATTCAGTGAGTCTGGATTGGGGCCTGAGGTTCTACATTTCTAATAAGCTCCCCAAGTCAAGCTTCTGGTCCACGGACTGCGCTTTGAGTAGCAAGGACCTTATGCACTGAGCAAAGACCCAAGCTTTTGTAAGTTTGCATTTGTCTTAACACTTTTTGGCCTCTTGTGATACAGGGAAAATTATTTAACCTTGCTGACTATCTTGGATTTTAGGAACTGTCATTTTAGGAATGTTGTCATTAACATAAAAAACTTGCTTAGCCTCAGATGATTATAGAAATTAACTCTATCAAGATCTTCCAGCAAATGATTATAAACTAACAGACTAAATGTAAGACAAATGACATCATTTAAAATGAGATATTTTCTTTGGAAATGAACTTTTAGGCACTGAAACAATGAATGAAGTTTGTTTTTAAACTGTGTCTTATGTAGACGGAGGCTACCTGCCTAGGTCTCATAAAACAGTCAGAAAATGAACACTTTCAGTCTAAGATATTTAGACTTTGCCTGGGAAACCAGTTTTAATTTTATAATGACTTTTAATTGTGTCATTATTGGAAAAAGGTGTGGAACATCTCAATCTGATCACATCATTTCAGTCTCTATAAACACCTCACATTCTCTTGTATCACCAGCCAGCTAGTGTCCTCATACTCCCTGGATATCTCCAACTTATGTTTACTAAATTAGTTACAGGATAATGAGTGACTTTACTTATCCACACCACCATGATTCTTTGTTGTCCCACTTTTTTTCCTCTCTTAAAAGGGATACACAATATTCCATTGTGGATTGAATTACTCAGAAAGATTGAGACTTTTGGAAATTGAAAAACAAGTCAAAGTTTTGTGTCTGAAAAATAGTTCTGGAAAAAAGATTCCCTGCTGAATCTCACAAAAACAAGATAATTCTATCTTTAAAATAGTTCTTGCCACAGGATATCTGCTGGAGAAGATAATTCACTTTTGATTCTAATCATTGAATGAAGAATTTTAGGCCAGGTCATTTTGTTGTTGTACCACTGAGATTAATTTTTAGTTTTGAAAAGCTGTTATTTGGTTGGCTACCTCCTCCTAACGGATACTCCAGAAAGACCATTAAAAAACAAAAACAAAGCCCCTAAACAAACAAACAGAACCTCCAATTGGCTTAGATTCTTAAGGGAATTTGAAGAAATAAAAAGACTGATTATTTTCTCTAAAGAAAAGTGTGTGTGTCAGATACAGATTAGGACACTGCTTATATGATTAGGACAGCAAATATGAGATTACTTGGAAGCCAAATAATCATATGTACAAGTTGAGAACACAGGTTAATCTTTCACAAAATGAAAAATTAATATTAGTTTTCATTTTAGAAACACACCCTATATGTGACAAGCACTTTATCATGGGTAATGCTTAGGAAATAAAACAATTTCAAGATTTTTCCAACAATAAAAAACATGGAAAATAATTATTTCAAATCTTAGAACACTTATTCCCAATTCAACGATCTTGATACTTCAGGATGCCAGCAGATTTGACAGGGGTTTTGAGATATTTTTAAAGTGTCCTAAAACTGTCCATGGTTGAATCATTAAATACCAGTTAACACAGGATAAGAACCACAGACATGTAAGTTTTCATGAGGAAAAACAATGGATGGACAAGTAAGGCCTGGATGAGAAATCCAAAAATTAAGATTAGAATCCAAGTTTATCACTTACTGAATGATTGACTAGCTACCTATGCACCTACCTACTTATATATTGAAGTTACCCCAGTTAAGGTTTTCAGCTTCTCTGTCTTCAAGTCCTCATATTTAGTATGTGAGTTATTCTATAAGCCCTGACTTCTACCAAGGGTTGTTGAGGGACCACACTAGAGCAGGAAGGTACAAATGCTTTGCGGATGTTGAAGTGCTGTACAAAAAGAAGGTAAGACTATAGTTTAGCTTCTACTGGGCAGTCTAGGGAATATGCAGTAATTTCTGTTTGCAAAAGTTACTACATTTATTATAAGAGTTGCTGTAGGTTGGGCTCCATGAGAATCCCAACAGATTGTAAGGAGGAAATTAGCATGCTGAAGGTTTATTGGGGAGTGCTCTTGGGGTCACACCATGGAAAGGAAAGAAGCAGGACTAGGCTGAGTGAGGAGCTGACCAGTGAAATCGTCTCCATGGAGGCCTCAGATAACACAGTGAGGAGCTTTGAAGCTGGGGTGATTCTTTAGAGTTTGCAAGGTGGGGTAAAGGGCTTTGCGTCAATCAGTACTTGGATGTGGGCTCTCCCGGGAAGGAGGCATGACCTCGACCA
Source organism: Ovis aries (assembly GCF_016772045.2). NCBI lineage: Eukaryota > Metazoa > Chordata > Mammalia > Artiodactyla > Bovidae > Ovis > Ovis aries. The sequence continues at coordinate 50,801,243 of NC_056062.1, forward strand.
AGGTGAACTGACAGTTGGAAGGCCATCTGCCAACAGCATTCCCAGTGAGGATCTAAGTTATTCTTCCAAGGAGGGATTCTGTGTGTAAAATGTGCTTTGGCTAAAAATACTAAGGCAGTCAAATGTTCTTTTATTTAGGCTGCATCATATTAGTTTCTCATAGTGTTTTGCCAGGTTTCTACTTAAATAGAAAGTAACATTAAAATTTTTCCTTGAAAATAGAGTTAGAATAGTATTTCTTAAGAACTGATCTTTATAATTCCAGTAAACCATTTTTTATTCCAAACTCTGTGATAAAAATTCACAGAATTACTATTTTCATCTGGCATTAGTTTAGCATACCATGATAACATTAGTTAAATTGATAATTTAAGAATCTAACCATCTCATGACAGTCAGAATGGCTGCTATCTAAAAATCTACAAACAATAAATGCTGGAGAGGATGTGGAGAAAAGGTTGGTGGGAATGCAAACTAGTACAGCCACTGTTGGTGGAAATGCAAACTAGTACAGCCACTATGGAGAACAGTGTGGAGATTCCTTAAAAAACTGGAAATAGAACTGCCATATGACCCAGCAATCCCACTTCTGGGCATACACACTGAGGAAACCAGAATTGAAAGAGACACATGTACCCCAATGTTCATTGCAGCACTGTTTACAATAGCCAGGACATGGAAGCAACCTAGATGTCCATCGGCTGACGGACGGATAAGAAAGCTGTGGTACATATACACAATAGAATATTACTCAGCCATTAAAAATAATACATTTGAATCAGTTCTAATGAGGTAGATGAAACTGGAGCCTATTATACAGAGTGAAGTAAGCCAGAAAGAAAAACATCAACGCAGTATACTAACACATATATATGATATTTAGAAAGATGGTAAGTATAACTCTATATGCAAGACAGCAAAAGAGACACAGATGTATCAAGTCTTTTGGACTCTGTGGGAGAAGGCAAGGGTGGGATGATCTGAGAGAATAGCATTGAAACATGTATTATCATATATGAAACAGATTACCAGTCCAGGTTTGATGCATGAGACAGGATGCTTAGGGCTGGTGCACTGGGATGACCCTGAGGGATGGGATGGGGAGGGAGGTGGGAAGGGGGTTCAGGATGGGGAACACATGTAAACCCATTGCTGATTCATATCAATGTATGGCAAAACCACTACAATATTGTAAAGTAATTAGCCTCCAACCAAAAAAAAAAAAGAATCTAACAGTGGCTCCCCTGGTGGCTCAGTGGTAAAGAATCCACCTGCTAATGCAGGAGACGTGGCTTTGATCTCTGATCTGGGAAGATCCCACATGCCATGGAGCAACTAAGCCTATGGGACACAACTATTGAGTCTGTGCTCTAGAGCCTGGGAGCTGCAACTACTAAAGCCCATCCATTCTAGAGCCCATGCCCCACAACAAGAAGCCACCGCAATGAGAGGCCTGCACACCCCAACAGAGTAGCCTCCGTGTCCTGCAACTAGAGAAAAGCTCGTGCAGCAATGAAGACTGAGCCCAGCCAAAACTAACTAAATAAAGTTATTTTAAAAGAAGCTCGCAGGACCAGCAGCTATTTTTCTGAAGAAAGAGTGAGCACACACATTACTATGCTGTACATGTCATGACGGCGGTGTCGTCTTCCACACACAGAGCATCTCACTTGATACTCAGGAGAAGCTGTGAAGTACTCAGGGTGTTATCGTCCTTCCTATTTTATAGGTAATGAAAGTAAGACTCAGAGAGCTGACATGATTTATACAAGGTTACAATGATAGGAAATGGCAATCTGGTGTGAACACTCAGCTTTCTGACTCAAAATACAGTAGTACTGTTCTCTTTTCACTAAAAGGCATCCTTTCTGAGGAGACTGACCTCCACATACATAGACTTCACATGTGTGTTCTAAGCATTGCTTTAATCTCACTAAGTCAGGGATTGTAGGCTATTTTTCCTCCTCCAAATCTTCTATATCCTGAAGAAAGGCAATGCCAAAGAATGCTCAAACTACTGCACAATTGCATTCATCTCACATGCTAGTAAAGTAATGCTCAAAATTCTCCAAGCCAGGCTTCAGCAACACGTGAAACGTGAACTTTCAGATGTTCAAGCTGGTTTTAGAAAAGGCAGAGGAACCAGAGATCAAATTGCCAACATCCGCTGGATCATGGAAAAAGCAAGAGAGTTCCAGAAAAACATCTATTTCTGCTTTATTGACTATGCCAAAGCCTTTGACTGTGTGGATCACAATGAACTGTGGAAAATTCTTCAAGAGATGGGAATACCAGACCACCTGACCTGCCTCTTGAGAAATCTGTATGCAGGCCAGGAAGCAACAGTTAGAACTTGACATGGAACAACAGACTGGTTCCAAATAGGAAAAGGAGTACGTCAAGGCTGTATATTGTCACCCTGCTTATTTACCTTCTATGCAGAGTACATCATGAGAAATGCTGGACTGGAAGAAACACAAGCTGGAATCAAGATTTCCAGGAGAAATATCAATCACCTCAGATATGCAGATAACACCACCCTTATGGCAGAAAGTGAAGAGGAACTCAAAAGCCTCTTGATGAAAGTGAAAGAGGAGAGTGAAAAAGTTGGCTTAAAGCTCAACATTCAGAAAATGAAGATCATGGCGTCCAGTCCCATCACTTCATGGGATATAGAAGGGGAAACAGTGGAAACAGTGTCAAACTTTATTTTTTGGGGCCCCAAAATCACTGCAGATGGTGATTGCAGCCATGAAATTAAAAGATGCTTACTCCTTGGAAGAAAAGTTATGACCAACCTAGATAGTATATTCAAAAGCAGAGACATTACTTTGCCAACAAAGGTCCATCTAGTCAAGGCTATGGTTTTTCCTGTGGTCATGTATGGATGTGAGAGTTGGACTGTGAAGAAAGCTGAGTGCCAAAGAATTGATGCTTTTGAACTGTGGTGTTGGAGAATACTCTTGATAGTCCCTTGGACTGCAAGGAGATCCAACCAGTCCATTCTGAAGGAGATCAGCTCTGGGATTTCTTTGGAGGGAATGATGCTAAAGCTGAAACTCCAGTACTCTGGCCACCTCATGAGAAGAGTTGACTCACTGGAAAAGACTTTGATGCTGGAAGGATCGGGGGCAGGAGAAGAGGATGACAGAGGATGAGATGGCTTGATGGCATCACTGACTCGATGGACGTGAATCTGAGTGAACTCTGGGAGTTGGTGATGGACAGGGAGGCCTGGCGTGCTGCGTTTCATGGGGTCGCAAAGAGTCAGACACGACTAAGCGACTGAACTGAACTGAACTGAATGTTTATCTGTCTATTCAATTGTAAATATTTCCTGAGTATTTACAAGGTGGCAGGCATTAGACAAGGCCCTGAGATACACACACAGACACGATATAGCCCCTGTTCTCAAGATGATTAACATTTACTAATTCTGGCATAACTTTCACCTGGGGAAGTTTTTGAACATTGACAGAGAGGGTTTTCTTTCCATTAAGTTAGAAAAGAAGGGCTGGGTTATGTAAACTTTTGCTTTGAAATCTCAGATAAACTTTTACTTGGGAATTGTGGTGATGCATATGATACAGACCATCAGAGTACACAAATGAGGTGTCCTACCTCACCAGGCTCTCATACTTAAAAGAAGTGGAGGTGAAAGACAGGAGAAAATAAACACTTCTAGAATGTTCTAATTTTTTTTTTTCTGAAAATTAAACAAAACTCCCAAATACCTAGCTGTATATTTACTGTAATTCAGTGAATGTCTTCCATATTCTTACCCTGAAAACATTTCCGTTCGTAAGCTTCAAGTTACAGTTTGGACAACTTTCTCACTTTTACTACCTGAATAATGACATGTATGTAATGCTTACATAACCAAAATACGAGGAAGGTTCTGGAGAGTGCTAAAAATTATTGATTAGCTGAAATACTATCTCTGAGTAGTTTAAAAGTGAACACATTCTCAGTGTCTATTTATTTTGGAATTATATTTAGAAGTTGGCCAAAAAAAGTGTCAAATAGAACCACCTGTGCCAACTGTCATAGTTAGAGCTGGGCAAGACCATTGACTGACTAAGGTAAGGACTGATGAGGGAGCCAGGCCTAGTAACAGTCTCTTGAAATTCTGTTTGCTTCATAGAGCCTAGACACTGAAATTTGCTCATTTTCCTATTTGTTGCTGGCTTATAATCAGTAATCAGGAGTGGACTCTTCTGATGAAGGGCTGTTACAATGTCTTTCCATGAACCAGACTGCCTAAACGGTCATATTCTGATCTAATGCTTTTGGATTTGGAAGAACTGGCGAATACATGGTGTGGTAGGTTGGCCTTTTTTTTTTTTTTAGGATCAAATATATTAATAATTAAGGATGCCATCCTTTTTCTTTCCCACTCTACCTTTTATTTCAATTGAATATACTTAGCTTAGAAGTCAAGTTTTTGCTGTGAAGAGTAAAAGGCATTAAAAGATGATGTAAATATTTCCTTGATACAACAACTTGATTATCAGAGTGAACTTTTATACCATAGCCTATTCTGAAGATGCTAAAAGATAATCGTCTCATAAATTATGGTGACTTCTCATTTCAGAAATAATTAACAGATTCAAAGTTACATAAAAATAATAAGCCCTTTCTATTGTTTTATCTCTAAGAGCAGGTAGCATTGACTGAACCATGGCTTATCACTCACATGCACAACTTCCTTTATGGTGACAACAGTTCTATTTGGAATAAAATTGACTTTTGTTGTTACTGGCTTGAGTAACTCAAGCCTTAGACTAGTAAGTTATGCTGATGTGACTATTTTAGTAAATGGATGTGTACTGTTGGAGGGAAAAATATTTTAGATCTATCAAAAAATACTGTTATTCAAAACTTTTCCAGCCCTTGAAGTTAGATTTAGATTATAGACAAATTCTACACTTACTGGCTATAAATCAATTTATATTTTAGATATATTCAGAGAAGATAATATTAAGAAAAGTTTTTAAAAACCAAAACTCTTTTTTGGCAAGCAAATCTTTTGGAAGTTATTACTATTGGACTCTCTAATGGAGAAATTAGGTCATTTTTGGCCCATTTGGTTGTATTAAGAAAATAACCTGTTCTAGTTTTGTTTCTTCAAGGGGCTAGATTTTCTCCAAAGAGTCTACACACTGTAAACAAGAAACATAATTCTATCTGAAACACTAGCTCCAGATATACAGAAAGATGATGAGGCCAGAAATCTTATAACATCTTTGAAGTTATTGTTTAATCACTAACATTTAAAAATGTGTGCTATCTTGTATAATAAATACTTTCTGAACACTACTATTTCCCCTCACCAAAATAGTGTAAATTAGTCAACAGCTTAAAAATGAACTGATTATTTGATTAATAGTGAACAAAGAGCAAAGAACTTATTTTCAGAGGTAAGGGAAACATCATGGGCTTCAACTTAAGTAAACATTGAATAAATATCTGTACTTCACCTGTTGTCTTAATCCCACATTCCCAATAAGTATTTGTTGATTTATTTAACAGAATGAGATAATTATAGATAATACCACTGGCTAAATGATAACAGTTTGATTATCTACCAACCAATTCATAGTTGTAGATTGAACAGAGACACAAAATCAAGATGCTAGATGATGTCCAAATCATTTGATTGCCTCAATCTTTTAGGTTGAAGTAACAAAGAAACCAAATATTTCAGAGGTTTTCAATGAAATATGCTAGTTAATTTCGTTAGCAAAATAGTTGCTTAAAATTCTTGAATTATGTATGATGGAGGTGGGTAGGAAGAAAGGATGCATAGTTACTGCCCCCAAATCAAGAATGGAGTAGGGAGATGTTTTCTGATGCTCACTGAAACTATTAAACCATCCACATTGCAGGCAGATGCTTTAACCTCTGCACCACCAGGGAAGCCCTCATAATGTTATGCGGTTGGGTTCATATATTATTTTCTTTTTTACCAACCCATCACCTGATACAATGCCCAATTCATAGGCACTCAATACATATTGTTGAAAGATTTTATATGGAAGATATTAGGAAGAAAGAAAGGGGGAGCATTAAGGAAGCAACATACTTCCTGAAGAGCCTGAAACCTCAAGATATTCAAAGGTTTGCTATTCATACCCTATTGTTCTTAATTTCTCTGAATCTCAAATTCCTCAGCTGGCAAGTGGGGTTGATAAGACAACTTACTTCACTGGATGGTCACTGTGAATAATGATGTAATATGTAGCAAGTTGCTGTGGCTGTTTAACTGCCCAGTAGTGTCCTACTCTTGCGACCCCATGGACTCCAGGGGATCTTCCCTGACCCAGGGATCCATCCTGCATCTCCTGCATTGCAGGCAGATTCTTTATCACTGAGCCACCAGGGAAGCCCTCATATGTAGCCAAGCTCTTTATAAAACAGAAAGTGCTATTCAGATGAAGATATAATTGGTGTTTTAAAAGATATGGCAGTCGGGAAAATCTTGGTAGATGCTTCCTTCATAATATGCATGAAAGAGAGCTATTTTGGAGGATTATTTAAATAGCATCATTTAAGGTAAGTATCATGTCAGTTCAGTTCAGTCGCTCAGTCGGGTCCGATTCTTTGCAACCCCATGAATCCCAGCATGACAGGCCTCCCTGTCCATCACCAACTCCCAGATTTCACTTAGACTCATGTCCATCAAGTCAGTGATGCCATCCAGCCATCTCATCCCCTGTCGTCCCCTTCTCCTCCTGCCCCCAATCCTTCCCAGCATCAGAGTCTTTTCCAATGAGTCAACTCTTCCCATGAGGTGGCCAGAGTATTGGAGTTTCAGCTTTAGCATCATTCCTTCCAAAGAAATCCCAGGGTTGATCTCCTTCAGAATGGACTGGTTGGATCTCCTTGCAGTCCAAGGGACTCTCAAGAGTCTTCTCCAACACCACAATTCAAAAACATCAATTCTTTGGTGCTCAGCCTTCTTCACAGTCCAACTCTCACATCCATACATGACCACTGGAAAAACCATAGCCTTGACTAGACGGACTTTTGTTGGCAAAGTAATGTCTCTGCTTTTGAATATGCTATCTAGGTTGGTCATAACTTTTCTTCCAAGGAGTAAGCATCTTTTAATTTCATGGCTGCAGTCACCATCTGCAGTGATTTTGGAGCCCCCCAAAATAAAGTCTGACACTGTTTCCCCATCTATTTCCCATGAAGTGATGGGACCGGACGCCATGATCTTCATTTTCTGAATGTTCAGCTTTAAGCCAACTTTTCACTCTCCTCTTTCACTTTCATCAAGAGGCTTTTTAGTTCCTCTTCACTTTCTGCCATAAGGGTGGTGTTATCTGCATATCTGAGGTGATTGATATTTCTCCCGGCAATCTTGATTCCAGCTTGTGTTTCTTCCAGCCCAGCGTTTCTCATGAGGCACTCTGCATAGAAGTTAAATAAGTACAGTGACAATATACAGCCTTGGCGTACTCCTTTTCCTATTTGGAACCAGTCTGTTGTTCCATGTCCAGTTCTAACTGTTGCTTCCTGGCCTGCATACAGATTCCTCAAGAGGCAGGTCAGGTGGTCTCGTATTCCCATCTCTTTCAGAATTTTCCACAGTTTATTGTGATCCACACAGTCAAAGGCTTTGGCATAGTCAATAAAGCAGAAATAGATGTTTTTCTGGGACTCTCTTGCTTTTTCCATGATCCAGTGGATGTTGGCAATTTGATCTCTGGTTCCTCTGCCTTTTCTAAAACCAGCTTGAACATCAGGGAGTTCATGGTTCATGTATTGCTGAAGTCTGGCTTGGAGAATTTTGAGCATTACTTTACTAGCATGTGAGATGAATGCAATTGTGCAGTAGTTTGAGCATTCTTTGGCATTGCCTTTCTCTGGGATTGGAATGAAAACTGACCTTTTCCAGTCCTGTGGCCACTGCTGAGTTTTCCAAATTTGCTGGCATATTGAGTGCAGCACTTTCACAGCATCATCTTTCAGGATTTGAAACAGCTCAACTGGAATTCCATCACCTCTACTAGCTTTGTGTGAAGTGATGCTTTCTAAGGTCCACTTGACTTCACATTCCAAGATGTCTGGCTCTAGATGAGTGATCACACCATCATGATTATCCGGGTCATGAAGATCTTTTTTGTACAGTTCTTCTGTGTATTCTTGCCACCTCTTCTTAATATCTTCTGCTTCTGTTAGGTCCAGACCATTTCTGTCCTTTATCGAGCCCATCTTTACATGAAATATTCCCTTGGTATCTCTAATTTTCTTGAAGAGATCTCTAGTCTTTCCCATTCTGTTCTTTTCCTCTATTTCTTTGCGTTGATCATTGAAGAAGTCTTTCTTATCTCTTCTTGCTATTCTCTGGAACTCTGCATTCAGATGCTTATATCTTTCCTTTGTTCCTTTGCTTTTTGCTTCTCTTCTTTTCACAGCTATTTGTAAGGCCTCCCCAGACAGACATTTTGCTTTTTTGTATTTCTTTTCCATGGGGATGGTCTTGATCCCTGTCTCCTCTACAATGTCATAAACCTCATTCCATAGTTCATCAGGCACTCTATCTATCAGATCTAAGCCCTTAAATCTATTTCTTACTTCCAGTGTATAATCATAAGGGATTTGACTTAGGTCATACCTGAATGGTCTAGCGGTTTTCCCTACTTTCTTCAATTTCAGTTTGAATTTGGCAATAAGGAGTTCATGATCTGAGCCACAGTCAGCTCCTGGTCTTGTTTTTGTTGACTGTATAGAGCTTCTCCATCTTTGGCTGCAAAGAATATAATCAATCTGATTTCAGTTGTGAATCTAGTTCTCTTAGGAAGAGATGTACTCTGTATGTTATCTCATTCACTTAAGTAGTTAGGTAGACAGACAAGCTTCTGCTGAATACTGGATACTGTTTATTTTATTTGATGCCTATATGGTTTAAATTCTCTGTATTTGGCTTCATTTTGACCTGTACCAACTGCAAAAGATTTTTTCTCCTTGCTGTCAAATTTGGCTTATTTAGATAACGGGTATTAATTTGAAATAATCACTTCAATTTTTATTTTCAGCAGGTTATCAAGAAATCCCAAAGAGAGAAACCCTAGACCATTTAAGCTGGTGTGGAGTTTGTAAATAAACTAACCTACTCCCTCATTATATAGATGAGAAATTTATTCATAGAGGGATCAAGGTACTTACACACATTTACACAGTTACTGAACAGACTTTGGAATAGAATACAGGTATGCTACTGCTACTGCTGCTAAGTTGCGTCAGTCATGTCCGACTCTGTGCGACCCCATAGACGGAAGCCCACCAGGCTCCTCTGTCCCTGAGATTCTCCAGGCAAGAACACTAGAGTGGGTTTCCATTTCCTTCTCCAATGCATGAAAGTGAAAAGTGAAAGTGAAGTCACTCAGTCGTGTCTGACTCTTAGCGACCCCATGGACTGTAGCCCACCAGGCTCCTCCATCTATCGGATTTCCCAGGCAAGAGTACTGGAGTGGGGTGCCACTGCCTTCTCCAAGAATACAGGTATATAGAATACAGGTATATAGACTCCTATGAATGGAATTCATCATTCCATTAAACCAAGTTAATTCCCTAAAGGATAGAAACTTTGAAAGCTTGCACTGACTGGAAAAAAATTAGATAGTTGCTAGATATTTGGAAGAATATAATAGTTTCACATTTATCTCTCTCTCTCTCTCTCTCTTTTTAATTCCAAGATGAATGATGAAGTCCACAGCAAAGCAAAGCAAAACAACACAACACCTAACTGCGCTTCCTGGAAAGAGATTATGTACTAGTATCTGGAGAAGGAAATGGCAACTCACTCCAGTATTCTTGCCTGGAGAATCCCATGGACGGAGGAGCCTGGTGGGCTACAGTCCATGGGGTCGCAAAGAGTCGGACACCACTGAGCAACTTAACTTCTCTTGATTTTAGTTAGTATTTTGATGATAATTTTACTCCTCTTGCTATTTATAATCATAGGACTAAATGTAAACATGAATGATTACCTCTGCCATTTGAAAGGGCATTAATGCATCTGGGTATTTGGTTGATGCTGACAGTATACTCTCAAATTGCATTTTAATTCTGTATCTTTCAACTAGAAGATTAAATACTTGTTTAACTTTGGAGTTTGAGGTCACCCATTGCCCCCTATGGTAAAATACAGCTATCTCCAATTGACAGATAAACAAGACAGCAGTATATTAGAAACATTTGGCAAGCGACTTGTGCACTGGAAACAGCAGAAAAGGAGTTGGAATTTGCTGGAGAAAGTATATGCAAAGATCTTGCATCACAGTCTTGGCACCCATTGCTGGCTCGACAGCTTGTCTTAGTATGGGATCTGCTATGAGCAAACCAGTATTGGAGCCCTTACTCCCTTTTTTTGAAAAGCTACTTCAGTCTGGAAAACATTAAAGAAGCAAGGTAATTCTAAGGGAAAGAGGGAAAAGCAGAATGACTTCAAGTCAGCACTGTGTCTGAGACCTGATCTTTATAAGCACATTATAAAACATCAATGCCAAAACTGACTAAATGGAAAAATGTGGTACTTATGGTAACAGAAAAATAGATTCTACATATAAACTCTTCTCGTGCACATAAAGATATTCAACTATTGTTCCTTTTTTGGGTAGCAATTTGTAAGTTATAGTGAGATAAGATGTATAGCAGTAGGAAAAATCCAGAACTGGGTCCTCAATGACTTATGGGAAAAAATCATTTACACAAGGTTTTAATTACTGCCTGAAATCATGTTATTTACTTGATTTTTTAAAAGATGTTTGGTTTGAACAGAGCAGAAGAAACCCATTTTTCTCTGGAATATAAGTTTAATGAGGGCAGAATGGTTTCAATTTCCCAATTAGGAGATTTGAGACTAATTTTGGACAGTTATTTAAAATTAAAACTAGCAATTTATCACATCTTTTCAAAAACAATGCAGGGTACTTCGCATACACTGTCTCATCTAATCCTCTCATAAGAATAAAGTTAGGCAGGCACTGTCATCATATCATTTTACATGAGGAAACGGAGTCTTGTAAAATAACACAGCTTAAATTCTCAAAATCAAGACTCAAGTCCAAGATTCTAAACTCTGAATTTTCTTTCACTTCATTGTACAAATTCAATACACCCCTTCACTTGCAGAAAGTCATGATTCCTAAAATTTTCTGGAAGGTGCAGGGCCATTGTCTTACACACAAGGTTGTTGTAACCAAACTCCCACATGGTATCTGGCTTCCCTCCACACCAGAGATACATGCAGGACAATGGCAGTAGAGTTGCTTGCACCGGAGCCCATTTTATCTAACAGTTGTACTTTTTAGGAAGTTTGTTCTTAAACAAAGTGAAATGTACCAGCTGATTTCATCTAGTTCTGCTTTCTGGGTCAGTTTGACCAATGCTCACCTACCCTTCCACATCACCATCCATAAAATCCTTGAAGACAATACTAAGTCCCTTCTCCCCTTTGAGCCTTTTCTAGGAGAATATACTTTGTTCTCTAGCTCTTTTTACACATGCTATAATTTTTCACACACTTCCTTTTTCTTGCTATTCTCTTTATTTTGCTTGTTTCCCAGTTTCTCTTTAAAAATCTAATATCTAAAGTTTAGTCAACTACTCAGATGTGGCCTGACCAGTAAAAACAATGATGGATTTTTTTTTCTGCCAAGATTTTGAAACTTGACTTTTATTAATGTGGCCCAGGTTTACACATTGATTTTTTATTGAATTTAGGGTTCAGTGAAAACCTCAGGTCTATTTTTCAAGTGAAATATTACCAAGTTTCCAAACACTTATCATTTAACAATATCTCTTGGGCTTCTGTTATTTTGGTCACTTGAGATACTTCTGAATTCTGGTTTTGCCAACCCACTCTCCCGAACTAAGGAATTTTATATTTGCTCCATATTTGATAAGCTGTTGTCAATGCCTTTATCTTAGTTTTTGATAACAAAGTTGAACGGAAGTGAGACAGGGTCAGGGCATTCTGACACCATGAGAAGCCTGGAGAGTTAAGTAACACTGAGCTCTTCTCTGGTACTTTTCTCCAAACGTCTTTATGGAGACATCAAGAGTGATGGAAATCAATTAATGTTCATTCCTCTTAGCTCTCATTGTCACCTTTAGCAATTACCATGAACTTCAGCTTGTGCCAGTTTTTATCATAGGCTTTAAGTACCTAACAGAGGACTGACACAGAGTAGGCATTAAATATTTGCATCTTTAATTATTCTTATTTTCTATTTATCTCCTGCTGTAATAAGAGATGGTATGTTGGTGACTATCCTAGACTTCACCACTGCAATCCACTTGTATTTTCATACTTTAAATAGAAGTTTCCAAAATTGAACTCATTATCTTCCTTTTGATCCCTTTCTGCTTTTTGGTCTTCCTGGTTTATAGCCTCACATTCTGTCTGTCAGTCAGATTCTAACCCTTGCCATCATTTTAGACTGCTTTCTATTTCTCACAACTCCCCAGCAGTTGAACTCCTCAGTTTATTTCCAATCATCCCCCAGGCTGAATCTTTACTCTTAATGTCTTTATCTTGCTTAGTTCTAAATTTCCTTTCTTTGGGATCATGGCAAAATAGCTCTTATCTACACTGACATCTCTTTCTACTCTATTCCCCACTGCTTCTTCCTAAGGACATGCTGATGTCATGCTATAATCACAGCCCATAGTGATTTCCAACCAATGTATTCCTTTTTATACTGACCCTCATGGTCCCTGTGACCTGAGTAGAACCTGCCTTTCTAGTCGCCTTCCCCACCTCTCCCCCCACCTGCCTTTTATTATCTATCCTCTGCGGTACTTTCTCAGTTCTATGGCCTTTGTCATTTTTTTCTCTTTGTTGAATGACTTTTCACTCTCATAAAGGTTTCATGCAAGACATGATACTTGGTTTTAAACATGAATTTGCACAAGTTAATGTTTATTTATTTTATATTTATTATGGCCTGAGGCATTATGGCATAGAGCTTGGGAGCACAGCCTTCAGAATCAGACCTGATTCTACCAGGCAGAGAAACTGATTTGTAGTTCTGCCCATGGTTGAATCCAGCCCTCAGCCTGCCTGAACAGGGAACCTAATTAGAGTACCAGGGAAGCCGTGTACCCTATTCTATAGACCCACTCACAGTGGTGCTTGAGCAGAGAGTAAAGCTAGTGGTTCTCCCCATTTGCAGGACAAAATGAGTGGTCCCATCAGGACAGGAAATTTAGCGTGCTTTCGGTGTGCAGTTGTGATTTGAGTCCACAAACATGAGCCTTTCTGGCCTTGGGGATGTTTCTGCTGCCTCATGCAGGCACAGCTCTGCCTACTGCTGAGCATAGTGCCCAGTTCTGATCATTGGTGAAGCCTGACCAGAGAGTCTGGACAACAGTTGAACCCATCCTACAGCTTTGCTTAGGCAGGGAGCTAAGCCACCAGTCTCTTACAGCTGTTTCCAGCTAGTGCCACTCCCAGCCCATGTCAGAACTCAGGCAGAGGCCTCACCCAAAACCAGAGCCTGTGATAGTGAGCTCAGTGTCCTTTCCAAGGGCAGTGCCTACTGACCTTTAGAATCCAAAGCTGAGCTGACTGGTAAAGAACTGACTCTGCCAAAGCAAGCCTGTAAAGTCTGGAAGAGGAGACTGCTTGCTCAAAGGCGCAGATATCAATGTAAGGAATCAAGGATTTGAAGTCATACTGAGTGTACTTACAATGGTGTGTGCTTGTGTGCTAAGCTGTGTCTGACTCTTTGCTACCCCATGGACTATATATAGTCTGCCAGGTTCCTCTGTCCAAGGGGATTATCCCAGCAAACACTGGAATGAGTTGCTTTTTCCTCCTTCAGGGATCTTCCTGACTCAAGGATCAAAGCCATCTCTTGCAGCTCCTTCTTTGGCAGGTAAATTCTTTACCACTGAGTCACCTCACCTGAGAAGCTTATTTACAGTGGTGTGAAACTGGAATTCAACGATAGGAAGAAAGCTAGACGGTTCATAAATCCATGAAAATTAGATAGCACTCTTCTGAAAAAACCAGTGGATCAAAAAAAGGAATTAAAAGTGGACATAAAAGTTATCTTGAGACAAGGGAATTGGAAACAAGATTTACCAAAAATTATGAAATGCAGAGAAAGCTGTTTAAGAGGGAATTTTAGAGCTCTAAATTAATACATTAAGAAATTAGAAATAACGCTGGGCTGGAAGAAGCACAAGCTGGAATCAAGATTGCCAGGAGAAATATCAATAACCTCAGATATGCAGATAACACCACCCTTATGGCAGAAAGTGAAGAGGAACTCAAAAGCCTCTTGATGAAAGTGAAAGAGGAGAGTGAGAAAGTTGGCTTAAAGCTCAACATTCAGAAAACTAAGATCATGGCATCTGGTCCCATCACTTCATGGGAAATAGATGGCAAAACAGTGGAAACAGTGTCAGTTCAGTTCAGTCGCTCAGTTGTGTCCAACTATTTGCGACCCCATGAATCGCAGCATGCCAGGCCCCCCTGTTCATCACCATCTCCCGGAGTTCACCCAGACTCACATCCATCGAGTCAGTGATGCCATCCAGCCATCTCATCCTCAGTTGTCCCCTTCTTCTCTTGCCCCCAATCTCTCCCAGCATCAGAGTCTTTTCCAATGAGTCAACTCTTCACACGAGGTGGCCAAAGTAGTGGAGCTTCAGCTTTAGCATCATTCCTTCCAAAGAAATCCCAGGGTTGATCTTCAGAAAGGACTGGTTGGATCTCCTTGCAGTCCAAGGGGACTCTCAAGAGTCTTCTCCAACACCACAGTTCAAAAGCATCAATTCTTCGGGGCTCAGCCTTCTTTACAGTCCAACTCTCACATCCATACATGACCACAGGAAAACCATAGCCTTGACTAGACGGACCTTAGTCGGCAAAGTAATGTCTCTGCTTTTGAATATACTATCTAGGTTGGTCATAACTTTTCTTCCAAGGAGTAAGCGTCTTTTAATTTCATGGCTGCAATCACCATCTGCAGTGATTTTGGAGCCCAAAAAATAGTCTGACACTGTGTCCACTGTTTCCCCATCTATTTCCCATGAAGTGATAGGAGCGGATGCCATGATCTTCGTTTTGCCTGGAGAAATATCAATAACCTCAGATATGCAGATGACACCACCCTTATGGCAAAAAAGTGAAGAGGAGCTAAAAAGCCTCTTGGTGAAAGTGAAAGAGGAAACAGTGTCAGACTTTATTTTTTGGGGCTCCAAAATCACTGCAGATGGTGACTGCAGCCATAAAATTAAAAGATGCTTATTCCTTGGAAGAAAAGTTATGACCAACCTAGATAGCCTATTCAAAAGCAGAGACATTACTTTGTCAACAAAGGTCTGTCTAGTCAAGGCTATGGTTTTCCAGTGGTCATGTATGGATGTGAAAGTTGGACTGTGAAGAAAGCTGAGCGCCAAAGAATTGATGCTTTTGAACTGTGGTGTTGGAGAAGACTCTTGAGAGTCCTTTGGACTGCAAGGAGATCCAACCAGTCCATTCTAAAGGAGATCAACCCTGGGATTTCTTTGGAAGGACTGATGCTAAAGCTGACACTCCAGTACTTTGGCCACCTCGTGTGAAGAGTTGACTCATTGGAAAAGACTCTGATGCTGGGAGGGATTGGGGGCAGGAGGAGAAGGGGATGACAGAGGATGAGATGGCTGGATGGCATCACTGACTCGATGGATGTGAGTTTGAGTGAACTCCGGGTGATGGTGATGGACAGGGAGGCCTGGCGTGCTGCGGTTCATGGGGTCGCAAAGAGTCAGACACAACTGAGTGACTGAACTGAACTGAACTTTACACCTCAAGTAAGTAGAAAAAAACTCCAAATTCAGAAGAAAGAAAATGATAAAGATTAGAACTGGAAATAAATGAAATAGAAAGCATGAAAACAAAGAAAATATTAACAGAATTAAGAGTTGGTTCTCTGAAAAGATGATATTGACAATTAACTAGACTAACAAAGAAAAAAAAGGAAGTAGTCAAGTCAATAAAACTAAATGAAAGAGGAGACATTGCAAATGATACCCAAAGAGATAAAAGGATCATAAGCAGCTAGTATGCCTACAAACCATAAGAAAGGAATAAGTTCTTAAGAAACATATAACCTATCAAAATGGAATCAGGTAGAAATAGAAAATCTGAACAGACCAATTACTAGTAACAAGATTGTATCACTAATCAAAAATCTCCCAACAAAGAAAATCTCAGGACCACATGGCTTTGCTGGTAAATTTTATCAACTATTTGAAGATAAATTAATGCCAGTCTCTCTTAAACTCATTTAAAAAAAATCAAAGAGGGGGGAACATCCCCAAACTTATTTTACAAGGATAGCATTACCCTAAATAATAAAGCCAGGTAAAGATACTACAAGAAATTTATAGACCAATCAATATCCCTGATGAATGTAGATGCAAAAGTTCTCAACAAAATACTAGCACACTGAATTCAGCAGCACATTAAAAGGATCATATCTCATGGAAAAATTTCTGAGTAGTGTTTACCTAAGAAGGGACTGAACCCTGGTGCCTCAGATAGTAGAGAATCTGCCTGCAGTGCAGAAGACCTGGGTTCAATCCCTGCGTTGGGAAGATCCCCTGGAGAAGGAAATGGCAACCCACTCCAATATTTTTGCCTGGAGATTCCCATGGACAGAGGAGCCTGGCGGGCTACAGTCATGGGGTCACAAAGAGTAGGACATGATTAAGCAACTAACAAGATGGGACTAGTGGGTTGTTGTGGTAGGGTTATTGAAATTTTTAACATGGACAGTGTGTATATGTTTATACATACATATATGCTTTTAAAGACTTAGAGTATATAAAGTCTATAAGCAGGAATATCAATAATGATGATAATTGCTTAAACTATGATGAAATTAAAAGTATTCTAATACAGGCATATCTGATATTCAGTGGGGATACAGTGTAGAGAAAATATTAACTGTAAACAGAAGAAAGGAAAGGTATTGTTCTAGTTATCAAATCCTTAGTTTCTTTATAAATTCTCACCTCTGGGTCTCTGCCTTGTTCCTCTGTTCCCCCATTTCTCTTTCAAAGGATTGCCTGTCATTCTGGCTCCTTTAAGATTGGATCCATGCATTGCTCTCCCCTAAGACACTGACAAACAATTAGATAGGCTAACATAGAGAAAAAGGAGGTAGTCAAATCAATAGAATTATATATGAAAGAGGAGACACTGCAACTCAGCCTGGCTCTATAGCTGGATCTGTAGCTTGGATTCTGGCTCCAAGCTAGAAGAGGAGGTCCTACCATCCCACATGCATGTAAGATATTTCCAAATATAACCTCCAACCAGAACCTCAGACTTTTGGGACCCTTTAACATTCTGGCTTTGGCCATTTTTCAGGACCTTTTTCTTTCCCATGGACTGAAAACTCAGATACCACCACCTGCTCTAGAGGCTACCCTTCCCCTATCTGCTCAGTGGATTTCCTATTCTCAAAGCTTGAAGATTGATCTACTCCTAATAGCTAGTCCCATCCCAGTGGATGGACTGATGATTGATTTCAGTACTATGGTACAGTGAAAAGCAGCATAAGTTTGGGGGCAAACAGACCTGAGTTTGAATGGCAGGGTACTTTGTGAGTCCCGTGAAATTGGACTTCCTTTTTTTTCTATTTTTTCATCCATCATTGATTCTCTCAACAAATATTATTAAGTACATTGCTAAGCTCTACAGGTTTCATGGTGAAATAGAAATAACATTTTCCTCCATGGAGCTCAAGATCTAGTGCAAGATACAGAGAAGTGAACGTTGAAAATATAAAATGCACTGTGATCATAGAAGTTTGGGATATTCTTGAGAATGTAGAAGTGGGCAATTGAACTCAGACCTGAGATGGTCAGGAGAAAATGAAGAACCAGCTGAGAGCTAAAGGCAGAGTAGGGATTAACTCTTAAAGGGGGATGATTAGGTTGAGGCAGGGAGAAGATGGTCTAGGTAGAGAGAATTACTTGAATGGTGATCTGGAGACAAAAAGAAGCGCAGGATTTTTAGGAACTGGTAGTCTATGGACCGCAGCATAAAGGCAGTGGGGCTAACAAGCAGGGACCTAATCATCCAGGGCCATGCCAGCTACTTGAGGGGCTTAGAGTAGGAAGAATTTGAAGGAATTTAAGTAAGGGAGAGGGTCAGGTTTTTCTCTTAGAAATATTTCTCTGGTTGCAACGTAGAGAACGTTTTGAAGGCACAAGACTAGAAACAAGGAGAATATGTTACAAGTGGTTGCAGTGTTCTAGGCAAGAGATGATGGTGGTTTGAATTAGGAAAGAGGTGTGCGTGCTCAGTCAGCTCAGTTGTGTCTGACTCTTTGCAATCCCATGGACTGTAGCCCATCAGGCTCCTCTGTCTATAGGCTTTCCCAGGCAAGAATACTGGAGTGGGTTGCCATGTCTTCCTCTGGGGGATCTTCCCAACCTAGGGAATGAATCCAAGTCTCTTGTGTCTCCTGCATTTAAAAGTGGATTCTTTACCACTAGTGCCACCTGGGAAACCCTTCAGAAAGCAATAGTGAGAAGGAAAAGAGAGGGTGAATTCGTGGAGTCAGAATCTGTAAGAACTCAGAGAAAGTGACATTTCCATTCTTAGAGCAGTCATACCTGTAGCAGGAAATAATGATCTTGCTAATTCTTGATTATGTTCAGGCACCTCTACAGGCCCAACGATAACGAGTCTAAATGATCTGGAATTTTGAAAGTCATAAATGCATTAGGTTGAGTCAGTTCAGGACTCAGCACAGATATCAGAACTTTTATTGTAACTAGGTTATCAATAGTTGTATGTGCCACTGAGTATGAAATAAAAACTTGTGACATATTAAAAAATATGTGAAGAAAGTGAAAGTGTTAGTCACCCAGGGTGTCCAACTCTTTGCACTCTTATGGACTATAGCTTGCTAGGCTTCTCTGTCCATGGGATTTCCCCAGGTAAGAATACTGGAGTGGGTTGCCATTTCCTTCTCCAGGGCATCTTCTTGATTCAGGGATCAAACCTGGGTCTCCTGCATTATAGGTGGATTCATCACCCTCTGAGCCACCAGGAAAACCCATGTTAAACAATGGAGGAATACAAACTAATGGTCTACAAGGCTGGCAAAAATTAAACAGTGGACATTTAGAATTAACACATTGTGAGCAAATACTTCTCTTATGATATCCCTTTGTTCTAATTAATGATCAGTTTCTTTCCTTAGAATCTTTTTTGTTAATTTGTATAAGGAACAGCACCACCCCCCTCCCAAAAACATCATCTAGCAAACAGAGTGAAGTTACATTCTTTATGTGCTCAGCATGTACTGATATTCCTTAAAATGATGGATAATAGTGTAAAAAATTTCTTTTCTTTAGGTTTTTGCCCACTGGAGGAATCTGTGATGTATAGAGTGGGATAGGTATTTTCTGGTGTTAATTTTTATCAGCACTCTTAAAGACAGATGGTGGCAAACTGCCTTTCCATTATAGAGGAGTACATGATTATTTTTGCTTAAAACATTATTATTAAATAGTTTAAAGAATAAATTTTTTTGAGGCTCTGGGAATGGAGTTAAGGTTCTTACCTCATGATTGACTAATCATGTGCATGAAGAAAGTGAATTAACTTTACATGCTGTAAGCGTAGGGCTAGTAACTATTTGTGGATCCTGAAGGGGCAGAGAGTGTTTATTTACAATGCATCTAACAATCATGGTCTAAGGAGGATGTGACTTATGGGTTCCTTTTTATCTTATCCTTGTAATCTTCACTATTTAAACATTAAGTTATTCAACATGCATCATCACTGTATATTTGACTGTGAGATGTACTCTTCACAGGAGAGTTTGATCAAGGTGGTTGCTTCACTGACCAAGCAAGTTACCCTGGTTGAGAACTGTGACTGCTGGTCACTGTTCCATGTGCTTAGGATACATCAGTGGACAAAGGAGACTAAATTCTTCTGCTGAAGTGTAGGAAGACTGACAATAAGATATAATGGAGTTATTATCGTGTAGTGAAAAATAGACTGACTTTGCATGGCACCACGGAGCAGACCTTGAAACTAGCATGGGAGTTAAGGTGAGTCAAGTGCTCCAGTGGATGGCAGTATGAGTCAACAATCATAGCAGTCTGAGGCTATCTGAGTGGTGTAGTGGAGTAACTGAGAAGTTGATAACACAGCATTTATAGTCTATATTATTTATTGAGTGCCTAACACATGCAAGAACCTGTGACATCCATTTGATATAGTTGCATAGTTCCTTATTGAATCCAGACTCAAAAGAGTCAACTTAATCTCTTCTCTCTTTGCCTTTTTCTCCCCACCTTGAGAAGGTTTTCTTCAGCAGTTCAGTTCTCATCTGTTCTTTTGCAGGTGCTTGCTGCTTTTTCTACCTGTACAGTTGTCTTTGTAGTTGCTTAGATGATGAAAGCAAAAATGCTGCATTTACATTTGTCCTTTTAATTCCATTATTTTTAAACTCCTTTGGGAAAAACTGAACCTTCACTTTCCATTTTAACTCTCCCTCGTTCTTAGTACAGTGAATTCTTAAATGGCTGCTGACTTGTGGAATGAAACGAAATGAAGATCAAAGAAGAGGGAGGAGAGAATTCTTCCCACTTATGTGCCCCTCTTATTTTTAAACAGATGATACGTTTGACTGAGGGCCTAGGTACCAGGTATAAGGTAACATGAACATAAATCACTCCTCTGGCTTTGCAAAGTGTCAGAGGCATTATTCCACTACATGTAGCATCCTGTTATTATGAAAATATACATACATTATGTTACACCTTGTTTCAGTTCAGTTCAGTTCAGTTGCTCAGTCGTGTCCGACTCTTTGTAACCCCATGAATCGCAGCACGCCAGGCCTCCCTGTCCATCACCAACTCCCAGAGTCCACTCAGACTCACGTCTATTGAGTCGGTGATGCCATCCAGCCATCTCATCCTCTGTCATCCCTTTCTCCTCCTGCCCCCAATCCCTACCAGCATCAGAGTCTTTTCCAATGAGTCAACTCTTCGCATAAGGTGACTAAAGTACTGGAGTGTCAGCTTTAGCATCAGTCCTTCCAAAGAACACCCAGGACTGATCTCCTTTAGAATGGACTGGTTGGATCTCCTTGCAGTCCAAGGGACTCTCAAGAGTCTTCTCCAACACCACAGTTCAAATAGAAATCTGTCCGTTTCATTTTTCACGGTGTTGGATAATAGCCTGGCAGTGTTTCACTCTGGAATAATGCCTTCAAAAATTTAAACATTAAATCACATAGATTTGTTGAATAGCTGCATCATATATACTTAAGCTCATAAAAAGACATTATATTTCCTTCCTTCTATGTGACTTTCCATTGTTAATAATGGAAATAATCATCATCTTACCAATAGTCTATTCACCTTACTTGCAATACTTCCTGACTCAGTGCATAGAGTAAAAATCACTGATGGGGAGAAAATTCTCTTCAAGGGTAAAAAGGACCAAAATGATGATGAAAGAGAAAGCATGTCTGACATAGTTCTTCCTTTTGTGCACTATCTCAACTGATTGTCCTGTCCCCTTCATTTAACTAATTTCTTAAGTCTGTTTTCTTGGGTTGATTTAAGAAAGAGATAAGGTGTTTCATTACCTATGGCTCCAGAAGTTTCTAGCTTCAGGTTAGTTCTTCATTCATTCATTTATTTTTCAAGCAAGCTATCTTCCTACTTTCAGGGGAGGAAAGAGCAGGGCACTGGAACAGGGTTTTTTCCTCTTGTACTCTGAAGGCAAAACCAAGCAGGGCCCTGTGGGACACCCAAGAACAAACCCCTCTCTGTCTCCTATCTCTTCATTAGTGAAAAAAGCTTTAGTCTCCTAGGCCTCTCTTGAGTTCCAAAGGACAAGTTCAACCAGTTAATCATTTACTAAGAGGGAGAAATAGGAAAAAAGAGGCAATCCAACAAGGAAAGAGATAAAAAAGCAACAAGTCAAACTGTGGATAGGGTTGTAAGACCCCATTTCTTCTTGAGGAAAACAGATAACTATGTCTGACATGCATTCTGAACTTGTTTATGTGGGAATTAGATCCCAACCAAATAAAAACTGCTCACCTCAAACATGCAGGCCCTAGACTGATAGGAATCAGAAGATTGATGATCAAGATTCCTGAAATAGCACCCTGCTACCTCACCACTAACCAATCATAAAATTCTTCATGAGCTAATCATGCAACCTACAACCTTCTGTCTTAACAATGTCTTAGAACTGGAAGCCATTGAGGAGTTCAGGTCTTTTGAGTGTGAGCTGCCCGTTCTTCTTGCCTGGCACACTGCAATAAACACTGTACTTTTTTTTCACCCAGTGTCAGTAGGTTGGCTTTGCTGTATGTCAGATGAGCAGATCTGAGTTCAACTTGGAAACAAGGTCTCTTTATTTGTGTTATTTTAACTCCAAAGGGAAATTATTCTCTATTCAACATGATAAACATGAATTCTAAAATTCTCTACTCAACAGATAGCTTTGGCCATTCTATCCTATTTGAAAAAGTCCACTGTGTTATTCTAGTTAGTTGATCCAAATTACAGAACAATGAATATAAACTTCCTATGACATTTCTGACAGTAGGTCCTAGGCTGCCCTTGTGCTGATGAGCCAGAAAGTGTCTCTGGAGGGTTTTTTTTTTTTTTTCCAAAACTGTTTTTAGTTAATTTAAGAGTAAGAAAAACATTTAAAGCAATAAATATATGTTGACTGGGCATCACAGTGTATGACCCTAAGTCACTTAAATATTTTTTCATCACTGCCTGTACATTGGGAATGACCACTCTGCACAACTCTATGGAAAGCTATAATATACTGATTAATCAAAGTAAACAAATCAGATGCTTTTCATCTACAATAAACAGTAGAGCCATGTGCTCACTCTCCTCTGTCCATTTGATGTGTGGTTCTTGTTAGTAGGTCCCTAGATGCAATAACTATCAGGCTGGTTCATGAGGAACAAATCTCATGAATAAGCAGACTCAAAGTAATTTTTCAAAGTTATTTAAAATGTTTAGTTAACAAAAGGGATCCATTTGAAAATAAAACAGAAAAATGTTTTGGCTTAGACTAAACAAAGACTGATGAACTTGTAAATAAATGTTACCATTTCATTACATCTTGTCCTAAACACCCGCCACCATTTTCTTCTTTATATGAATGACTACTTTGAAGATTCTTTTAAAATTCAGATTGGACACTTTCTTTCCTACAATTCAGTATTTCAAAGGATGCATATAGTATTATTTTCAGGGTAGAGAAGCAGGAGCAAGGATCTGAAGCATTTCCCTGGCCATCATTTAGAAATAATGATAGTTATCTTCATCTCCATTTTTCACCTAGCTCTTCAGAAGCTACTGTTTATTCATTCATTGACAATAAGTGAATACAGATGCAGCCTGATGGGGCTGCTATAGCAAAATACCATAGACTGGGACTTAAACATAAAACAGTTATTTCTCACAATTCTAGAGAATAAGAAATCCAAGATCAAGGTACCAGCCTATTAGAGTCCTGGTATGGACCCTTTTCCTGGCTTACAGACCGCATTCTTCTTGTTGTACCCTCAAATGGTGGAGAGAAGGAAGAGGGGAGAGGGAAGCAGGAAAATGATGTCTCATCTTCTTATAAAGACTCTAATCCTATCAGAGGACCCCACCCTCATGACCTCATATAAACCTAAATTACATCCCAAAGGTCCCACTTCCAAATACCATTTCATTAGGGGTTAAGGATTCAATTATATGAATTTTGGGGGGACACAAACATGTCATTACAAAATGTTTTCTGAGCACTCACTAGATGCTGAATGTTATGCAAAGTCTAGTACTCAGAGATGAACAGGCCCCCCTGCTTAAGAGTTTAGTGGGAAATATAATAAACAACAGAAGATAGAGGATATGTGAAGTGCAAATGGCTTTAGAAACAGTCAGGAATGGGATAGTACCTAACCCACTTTGTATACAAATTTATCTGTTATTTCAATCTCATTTCATTTATAAAAACATAATAAAACTATTACTATTTGCAGATGAAATGAAATTACATATAGAAAACCTTAAAGACCCCATCAAAAACTGTTAGAAATAATAAATAAATTCAGTAAAGTGGCAGGCTACAAGATCAATACACAAAAATCTGTCATGCTTCCATAAACTAACAAACCTTCAGAAAGAGAAATCAAGAAAACAATCCCATTTATAACAGCATTCAAAAAATACCTAGAAATAGTTTAACCAAAGTGGTGAAACACTTGCATATTGAAAACTACAAGACGTTAATGATTAAAATTAAGTGAAATACAAGTCAATAGATATTCCATTCTCACAGATTGGAAGAAACAATGTTGTTAACATGTTCAATGTACTCAAACCATCTACAGATTCAATGCAATCTCCATCAAAGTGCTAATGACACTTCAGAGAAGTAGAATTTAAAAAAATTATAAAATTTGCATTTGGACAGCAAGGATATCAAACCAGTCAATCCTAAAGGAAATCAACTCTGAATATTCATTGGAAAGTGTGGTGCTGAAGCTGAAGCTCCAATACTTTGGCCACCTGATACATAGAACCAACTATTGGAAAAGACCCTGATGCTGGGAAAGGTTGAGAGCAAGAGGAGAAAGGGGTGACAGAGGACTACACGGTTGGATGGCATCACTGACTTAATGGACATGAGTTTGAGCAAACTCTGGGAGATGGTGAAGGACAGGGAAGCTTGGCATGCTGCAGGCCATTGGGTTGCAAAGAGTCAGACATGACTTAGTGACCAAAAAACAACAATGAAACCAGATAAGACCCTGAAGAGCTGAAGCAGTTTTGGGAAAGAAGATTCATGGCATCATGCTTTACGATTTTAAACTATATTACAATAACCTCAGATATGCAGATGACACCACCCTTATGGCAGAAAGTGAAGAGGAACTCAAAAGCCTCTTGATGAAAGTGAAAGAGGAGAGTGAAAAAGTTGGCCTAAAGCTCAACATTCAGAAAACGAAGATCATGGCATCTGGTCCCATCACGTCATGGAAATAGATGGGGAAACAGTGGAAACAGTGTCAGACTTTAATTTGGGGGGCTCCAAAATCACTGCAGATGGTGATTGCAGCCATGAAATTAAAAGACGCTTGCTCCTTGGAAGGAAACTTATGACTAACCTAGATAACATATTCAAAAGCAGAGACATTTGCCAACAAATGTCCATCTAGTCAAGGCTATGGTTTTCCCAGTAGTCATGTATGGATGTGAGAATTGGACTGTGAAGAAAGCTGAGCACTGAAGAATTGATGCTTTTGAACTGTGGTGTTGGAGAAGCCTCTTGAGAGTCCCTTGGACTGCAAGGAGATCCAACCAGTCCATTCTAAAGGAGATCAGTCCTGGGTGTACCTTGGAAGGATTGATGCTAAAGCTGACACTCCAGTACTTTGGCCACCTCATGTGAAGAGTTGACTCATTGGAAAAGACTCTGTTGCTGGGGGGGATTGGGGGCAGGAGGAGAAGGGGATGACAGAGGATGATACAGCTGGATGTCATCACTGACTCGATGGACGTGAATCTGAGTGAACTCTGGGAGTTGGTGTTGGATAGGGAGGCCTAGCGTGCTGTGATTCATGGGGTCGCAAAGAGTCGGACATGACTGAGTGACTGAACTGAACTGAACTGAACTGATAGCAATTCTAAGAGCCAACTCATAAGAAAAGACTCTGATGCTGGGAAAGATTGAAGGCAAGAGGAGAAGGGGATGACAGAGGATGAGATGGTTGGATGGTATCACCAATTCAATGGACATGAGTTTGAGCAAGCTCTGGTAGGTGGCGAAGGACAGGGAAGCCTGGTATGCTGCAGTCCATGGGGTTTCGAATAGTCAGACACAACTGAGCAGCTGAACAACATAGAAATTCAAACAGTATAGGACTGGCATAACACAGACATAGAGATCAGTGGAACAGAATAGAGAGCCCAGAAATAAATCCACCCATATATGGTCAATTAATTTATGGCAAAGGAGCCAATAATAAGTGGTATTGGGAAAATTGGACAGCCACATGCAAAGGAATAAAACTGGACCATTCTACGCCATACCTAAACATTAACTCAAGGTGGATTAAAGACTTGAGAGTAAAACATGAAACCTTTAAATTTCTCAAAGGAAAAGGAAGCAGTAAACTCCTTGATGTAGGTTTTGATATTTGAATCTGACACAAAAAAGAACAGCAAAAGCAAATGAGTGGAACTACACCAAATTATAATCTTCTGCACAGTGAAGGAAACCATCAACAAAATGAAAAAATATATTTTTCATCAATGAAAATAAAATATATAATATATATTATATATTCAATTCAATACATATATTCAATTAATAAATTGAATAAAATATTCTATACATATCAGTTCAGTTCAGATGCTCAGCTGTGTCTGCATCTTTGTGACCCCATAGACTGCAGCCAGGCCTCCCTGTCCAACACCAGCTCCTGAAGCTTACTCAAACTCATGTCTATTGAGTCGGTTATGATGTCAAACCATCTCATCCTCTATCATCCTCTTCTTCTCCTGTCTTGACTCTGTCCCAGCATCAGGGTCTTTTCAAATGAGTCAGCCTTTCACATCATGGGGCCAAAGTACTAGAGTTTCAGCTTCAGCATCAGTCCTTCCAATGAATATTCAGGACTGATTTCCTTTAGGATGGACTGGTTGAATCTCCTTGCAGTCCAAGGGACTCTCAAGAGTCTTCTCCAACACCACAGTTCAAAAGCATCAATTCTTCATTGCTCAGCTTTATTTATAGTCCAACTTTCACACCTATACATGACCACTGGAAAAACCATAGCCTTGACTAGACAGACCTTTATTGGCAAAGTAATGTCTCTGCTTTTTAATAAGCTATCTAGGTTTGTCATAACTTTCCTTCCAAGGAGCAAGTATCTTAATTTCATGGCTGCAATCACCATCTGCAGTGATTTTGGAGCCCCCAAAATAAAGTCTGTCATTGTTTCCACTGTTTCCCCTTCTATTTGCCATGAAGTGATGGAACCAGATGCCATGATCTTAGTTTTCTGAAGTTGAGTTTTAAGCCAACTTTTTCACTCTCCTCTTTCACTTTCATCAAGAGGCTCTTTAGTTCTTCTTCACTTTCTGCCATAAGGGTGGTGTCATCTGTGTATCTGAGGTTATTGATATTTCTCCAAGCAATCTTGATTTTAGCTTGTACTTCATCCAGTCCAGCATTTCTCATGATGTACTCTGCATATAAGTTAAATAAGCAGTGTGAAAATACATAGCCTTGACGTACTCCTTTTCCAAACCAGTCTGTTGTTCCATGTCCCAGTTCTAACTGTTGCTTCTTGACCTGCATACAGATTTCTCAGAAGGCAGGTCAGGTGGTCTGGTATTCCCGTCTCTTGAAGAATTTCCCACAGTTTGTTGTGATCCACACAGTCAAAGGCTTTGGCATAGTCAATAAAGCAGACGTACATGTGTTTCTGGAACTCTCTTGCTTTTTCAATGATCCAACAGATAATCCAGATTGAACATCTAGAAGTTTATGGTTCATGTAATGCTGAAGCCTGGCTTGGAGAATTTTGAGCATTACTTTGCTACCTTGTGAGATGAGTACAATTGTACAGTAGTCTAGCATTCTTTGGCATTGCCTTTCTTTGGGATTGGAACGAAACCTGACCTTTTTCAGTCCTGTGGCCACTGCTGCCTTTTCCCAATTTTCTGGCATATTGAGTGCAGCATTTTCACAGCATCATCTTTTAGGATTTGAAATAGCTCAACGGGGATTCCATTACCTCCACTAGCTTTGTTTGTAGTGATGCTTTCTAAGGCCCACTGGACTTTACATTCCAGAATGTCTGGCTCTAGGTGAGTGATCACACCATCGTGATTATCTGGATTGTGAAGATCTTTTTTGTATAGATCTTTGGATTCTTGTCACCTCTTTTTAATATCTTCTGCTTCTGTTAGGTCCATATATATAATTTCTGTCCTTTATTGTGCCCATCTTTGCATGAAATGTTCCCTTGGTATCTCTGATTTTCTTGAAGAGATCTATACTCTTTTCCATTCTATTGTTTTCCTCTATTTCTTTGATCACTGAGGAAGGCTTTCTTATCTCTCCATGCTCTTCTTTGGAACTCTGCATTCAAATGAGTGTATCTTTCCTTTTCTCCTTTGCCTTTCACTTCTCTTCTTTTCACAGCTATTTGTAAGGCCTCCTCAGACAACCATTTTGCCCTTTTGCATTTCTTTATCTTGTGGATGGGCTTAATCCCTGCCTCCTGTACAATGTCAAGAATCTCTGTTCATAGTTCTTCAGGCACTCTATCAGATCTAATTCCTTGAATCTATTTGTCACTGCTAGTGTATAGTCAGGGATTTGATTTAGGTCATACTAAATGGCCTAGTGGTTTTCCCTACTTTCTTCAATTTAAGTCTGAATTTGGCAATAAGTAGTTCATGATCTGAGCCATAATCAGCTCCCAGTCTTGTTTTTTGCTGACTGTATAGAGCTTCTCCATCTTTGGCTGCAAACAATATAATCAATCTGATTTTGGTGTTGACCATCTGGGAATGTCCATGTGTAGTCTTTTCCCATGTTGTTGGAAGAGCCTATTTGCTGTCACCAGTGCGTTCTCTTGGCAAAACTGTTAGCCTTGGTCGTGCTTCATTCTATACTCCAAGGCCAAATTTGCCCATTACTCCAGGTATTTCTTGACTTCCTACCTTTGCATTCTAGTCCCCTATAATGAAAAAGTGGTACTGGAGCAGTGGCTGCATGGCGTTGGAGCAACTTTGAGGAGATTCCCCATGTCCAAGGGCAGAGAAGCCCCAGCAAGATGGTAGGCACTGGAATGGCAGCTGCTTGGTGCTGGAGTGACTTTGAGGAGATACCCCACATCCAAGGGCAAAGGAGAAGCCCCAGCAAGATGGTAGGAGGTTGGAAAAAGCATTTAGAATAAAACCCCATACCCACTAGTGAGGCTCAGAGGGCTCATACATACCTTATGCACACCAGGACTCAGAGACCCCACAGAGACCAAGACAGAACTGTGTCTGGGTGTCTCCTGAGGAGGTACGTGTCAGCAGTGGACTGCTGCAGGGGCAGGGGCTCTGGGTACAGTAGACCTGGGTATGGCATAAGCCCTCTTGGAGAAGATTGCCATTAACCCACCGTAGAGCCACCAGAACTTACACAGGACCGGGGAAAAAGACTCTGGGAGGGCCCAAACAGAACCTTGTGTGCACCAGGACCCAAGAGAAAGGAGCAGTGAGCCCACAAGAGACTGACTCAGACTCGCCTGTGAGTGTCCAGGAGTCTCCAGTGGAGGCATGGGTTGGTGGTGGCCTGCTGCAGGGCTGGGAGCACTGAGTGCAGCAGTGCATGTATGGGACCTTTTGAAGGAGGCCACCATTATCTTCACTACCTCACCATAGTGTTCGGCCTCAGGTCAAATAACAGGGAGGGAACACAGCCCTGCCCTTTAACAGAATATTGGATTAAAAATTTACCGAGGCGGTCCTAAGATGGCGGAGGAATAGGAAGGGAAGACCACTTTCTCCCTCACAAATTCCTCAAAAGAACATTTCAATGCTGAGCAAACTCCACAAAACAACTTCTGTAGGCTGGCAGAGGACATCAGGCAACCAGAAAAGCAGACCATTGTCTTCAAAAACAGATTTTTAATCTTTGCTCTTTGGTTTTTGTTGTCAATTTTGTACATTTAAAAACCCAAACTTCAATACCCAATTTTACCTGAAAGCGAGATTAGTGGCTTGACCACTCTCTCCCCCTTTGGACTCCCCTTTTTCTCCACCAGGTGGCCTCTGTCTCTTTTCTCCCCCAATCTCTTCTCTATCCAACTCTGTGAATCTCTGTGTGTTCCAGACGGTGGAGAACACCTAAGGAACTCATTACTGGCAGGATTTGTCTCTCTCCTTCTCATTCCTCTCTCTTATCCTCCTAGCCACCTCTGTCTACTTCCTCCCTCTCCTCTTCCCTGTATAACTCCGTAAATACCTCTGAGCGGTCCAGACTATGGAACGCACATAAGGAAGTGACTACTGGCTAGCTTGCTCTCTCCTCTTTTGATCTCACCACATCTCATTCCAGTCACCTCTAACTACCCCCTCCCTCTTCTCTTCTCCTTGTAACTCAGTGAACCTCTCTGAGTGTCCCTCAATATGGAGAAACTTTTCATCTTTAACCTAGATGTTTTATCATCGGTGCTGTATAGATGGAGAAGTCTAGAGGCTACTGTAAAAATAAAACTGAAAACCAGAAGCAGGAGGCTTAAGTCCAAAGCCTGAAAACATCAGAAAACTCCTGAATTCAGGGAACATTAAGCAATAGGAGCTCATCAAATGCCTCCATACCTACACTGAAACCAAGCTCCACGCAAGGACCAACAAGTTCCAGAACAAGACATACCACACAAATTCTCCAGCAACAAAGGAACACACCCCTGAGCTTCAATATACAGGCAGCTCAAAGTTATTCCAAAACCTTTGACTTCTCATAACCCATTACTGGTCACTCCACTGCACTCCAGAGAGAAGAAACCCAGCTCCACCCACCAGAACTCCAACACAAGCCTCCCTAACCAGGAAACCTAGACAAGCCACTGATACAACCCCACCCACAGTGAGGAAGCTCCATGATAAAGAGAACTCCACAAATTACCAGAATATTAAAAGGCCACCCCAAACGCAGCAATATAACCAAGATGAAGAGAGAGAGGAATACTCAGCAGGTAAAGGAACAGGAGAGTTGCCCACCAAACCAAACAAAAGAGGAAGAGGTAGGGAATCTACCTGAGAAAGAATTCCGAATATTGATAGTGAAAATGATCCAAAATCTTGAAATCAAAATGGAATCACAGATAAATAGCCTAGAGACAAGGATTGAGAAGATGCAAGAAAGGTTTAACAAGGACCTAGAAGAAATAAAAATGAGTCAATATATAATGAAAAAATATATATATATTCAATATATAATGAATAACGCAATAAATGAGATCAGAAACACTCTAGAGGCAACAAATAGCAGAATAATAGGATTAGAGGCAGAAGATAGGATTAGTGAAATAGAAGATAGAATGGTAGAAATAAATGAATCAGAGAGGAAACAAGAAAAACGAATTAAAAGAAATGAGGACAATTTCAGAGACCTCCAGGACGATATTAAACGCTCCAACATTCGAATTATAGGAGTCCCAGAAGAAGAAGACAAAAAGAAAGACCATGAGAAAATCCTTGAGGAGATAATAGTTGAAAACTTCCCTAAAATGGGGAAGGAAATAATCACCCAAGTCCAAGAAACACAGAGAGTCCCAAATAGGATAAACCCAAGGCAAAACACCCCAAGACACATATTAATCAAATTAACAAAGATCAAACACAAAGAACAAATATTAAAAGCAGCAAGGGAAAAACAACAAATAACACACAAGGGGATTCCCATAAGGATAACAGCTGATCTTTCAATAGAAACTCTTCAGGCCAGGAGGGAATGGCAGGACATACTTAAAGTGATGAAAGAAAATAACCTACAGCCCAGATTACTGTACCCAGCAAGGATCTCATTCAAATACGAAGGAGAAATCAAAAGCTTTACAGACAAGCAAAAACTGAGAGAATTCAGCATCACCAAACCAGCTGTCCAACAAATTCTAAAGGATATTCTCTAGACAGGAAACACAAAAGGGTGTATAAACCCGAACCCAAAACAATAAAGTAAATGGTAACAGGATCATACTTATCAATAATTACCTTAAATGTAAATGGGTTGAATGCCCCAACCAAAAGGCAAAGACTGGCCGAATGGATACAAAAACAAGACCCCTCTATATGCTGCTTACAAGAGACCCACCTCAAAACAAGGGACACATACAGACTGAAAGTGAAGGGCTGGAAAAGATATACCATGCAAATAGAGACCAAAAGAAAGCAGGAGTGGCAATACTCATATCAGATAAAATAGACTTTAAAACAAAGGCTGTGAAAAGAGACAAAGAAGGCCACTACATAATGATCAAAGGATCAATCCAAGATGAAGATATAACAATTATAAATATATATATGCACCCAATATAGGAGCACCACAATATGTAAGACAAATGCTAACAAGTATGAAAGGGGAAATCAACAATAACACAATAATAGTGGGAGACTTTAATACCCCACTCACACCTATGGACAGATTAACTAAACAGAAAATCAACAAAGAAATGCAAACTTTAAATGATACATTAGACCAGTTAGACCTAATTGATATCTATAGGACATTTCACCCCAAAACAATGAATTTCACCTTTTTTTCAAGTGCTCATGGAACCTTCTCCAGGATAGATCACATCCTGGGCCATAAATCTAGCCTTGATAAATTAAAAAAAATCAAAATCATTCCAAACATCTTTTCTGACCGTAATGCATTAAGATTAGATCTCAATTACAGGAGAAAAACTATTAAAAATTCCAACATATGGAGGTTGAACAACACACTTCTGAATAACCAACAAATCGCAGAAGAAATCAAAAAAGAAATCGAAATATGCATAGAAACTAATGAAAATGAAAACACAACAATACAAAATCTGTGGGACACTATAAAAGCAGTGCTAAGAGGAAAGTTCATAGCAACACAGGCATACCTCAAGAAACAAGAAAAAGTCAAATAAATAACCTAACTCTACACCTAAAGCAACTAGAAAAGGAAGAATTGGAGAACCCCAGAGTTAGTAGAAGGAAAGAAATCTTAAAAATTAGGGCAGAAATAAATGCAAAAGAAACAAAAGAGACCATAGCAAAAATCAACAAAGCCAAAAGCTGGTTCTTTGAAAGGATAAATAAAATTGACAAACCATTAGCCAGACTCATCAAGAAACAAAGAGAGAAAAATCAAATCAATAAAATTAGAAATGAAAAATGGAGAGATCACAACAGACAACACAGAAATACAAAGGATCATAAGAGACTACTATCAGCAATTATATGCCAATAAAATGGACAACGTGGAAGAAATGGACAAATTCTTAGAAAAGTACAATTTTCCAAAACTGAACCAGGAAGAAATAGAAAATCTTAACAGACCCATCACAAGCACGGAAATTGAAACTGTAATCAGAAATCTTCCAGCAAACAAAAGCCCAGGTCCAGACGGCTTCACAGCTGAA
Organism: Ovis aries; assembly: GCF_016772045.2. NCBI lineage: Eukaryota > Metazoa > Chordata > Mammalia > Artiodactyla > Bovidae > Ovis > Ovis aries. Next base: position 50,834,446 of record NC_056062.1, read on the forward strand.
TTCTACCAAAAATTTCGAGAAGAGCTAACACCTATCCTACTCAAACTCTTCCAGAAAATTGCAGAGGAAGGTAAACTACCAAACTCATTCTATGAGGCCATCATCACCCTAATACCAAAACCTGACAAAGATGCCACAAAAATAGAAAACTACAGGCCAATATCACTGATGAACATAGATGCAAAAATCCTCAACAAAATTCTAGCAATCAGAATCCAACAACACATTAAAAAGATCATACACCATGACCAAGTGGGCTTTATCCCAGGGATGCAAGGATTCTTCAATATCCACAAATCAATCAATGTAATTCACCACATTAATGAATTGAAAAATAAAAGCCATATGATTATCTCAATAGATGCAGAGAAAGCATTTGACAAAATTCAACATCCATTTATGATAAAAACTCTCCAGAAAGCAGGAATAGAAGGAACATACCTCAACATAATAAAAGCTATCTATGACAAACCCACAGCAAACATTATCCTCAATGGTGAAAAATTGAAAGCATTTCCCCTAAAGTCAGGAACAAGACAAGGGTGCCCACTTTCACCACTACTATTCAACATAGTTCTGGAAGTTTTGGCCACAGCAATCAGAGCAGGAAAAGAAATAAAAGGAACCCAAATTGGAAAAGAAGAAGTAAAACTTTCACTGTTTGCAGATGACATGATCCTCTACATAGAGAACCCTAAAGACTCCACCAGAAAATTACTAGAGCTAATCAATGAATACAGTAAAGTTGCAGGATATAAAATCAACACACAGAAATCCCTTGCATTCCTATACACTAATAATGAGAACGTAGAAAAAGAAAATAAGGAAACAATTCCATTCACCATTGCAACGAAAAGAATAAAATACTTAGGAATATATCTACCTAAAGAAACTAAAGACCTATATACAGAAAACTATAAAACACTGATGAAAGAAATCAAAGTGGCCACTAATAGATGAAGAAATATACCATGTTTATGGATAGGAAGAATCAATATAGTGAAAATGAGTATACTACCCAAAGCAATCTACAAATTCAATGCAATCCCTATCAAGCTACCAGCCATATTTTTCACAGAACTAGAACAAATAATTTCAAGATTTGTATGGAAATACAAAAAACCTTGAATAGCCAAAGCAATCTTGAGAAAGAAGAATGGAACTGGAGGAATCAACTTGCCTGACGTCAGGCTCTACTACAAAGCCACAGTCATCAAGACAGTATGGTACTGGCACAAAGACAGAAATATAGATCAATGGAACAAAATAGGAAGCCCAGAGATAAATCCACACACATATGGACACCTAATCTTTGACAAAGGAGGCAAGAATATACAATGGAGTAAAGACAATCTCTTTAACAAGTGGTGCTGGGAAAACTGGTCAACCACTTGTAAAAGAATGAAACTGGATCACTTTCTAACACCACACACAAAAATAAACTCAAAATGGATTAAAGATCTAAATGTAAGACCAGAAACTATAAAACTCCTAGAGGAGAACATAGGCAAAACACTCTCCAACATAAATCACAGCAGGATCCTCTTTGATCCACCTCCCAGAATACTGGAAATAAAAGCAAAAATAAACAAATGGGATCTAATTAAAATTAAGAGCTCTGCACAACAAAGGAAAATATAAGCAAGGTGAAAAGACAGCCTTCTGAATGGGAGAAAATAATAGCAAATGAAGCAACTGACAAACAACTAATCTCAAAAATATATAAGCAACTTATGCAGCTCAATTCCAGAAAAATAAATGACCCAATCAAAAAATGGGCCAAAGAACTAAATAGACATTTCTCCAAAGAAGACATACGGATGGCTAACAAACACATGAAAAGATGCTCAACATCACTCATTATTAGAGAAATGCAAATCAAAACCACAATGAGGTACCACTTCACACCAGTCAGAATGGCTGCGATCCAAAAATCTGCAAGCAATAAATGCTGGAGAGGGTGTGGAGAAAAGGGAACCCTCCTACACTGTTGGTGGGAATGCAAACTAGTACAGCCACTATGGAGAACAGTGTGGAGATTCCTTAAAAAATTGCAAATAGAACTACCTTATGACCCAGCAATCCCACTTCTGGGCATACACACCGAGGAAACCAGAATTGAAAGAGACACATGTACCCCCAATGTTCATCGCAGCACTGTTTATAATAGCCAGGACATGGAAACAACCTAGATGTCCATCAGCAGATGAATGGATAAGAAAGCTGTGGTACATATACACAATGGAGTATTACTCAGCCGTTAAAAAGAATTCATTTGAATCAGTTCTGATGAGATGGATGAAACTGGAGCCGATTATACAGAGTGAAGTAAGCCAGAAAGAAAAACACCAATACAGTATACTAACACATATATATGGAATTTAGGAAGATGGCAATGACGACCCTGTATGCAAGACAGGGAAAGAGACACAGATGTGTATAACGGACTTTTGGACTCAGAGGGAGAGGGAGAGGGTGGGATGATTTGGGAGAATGACATTCTAACATGTATACTATCATGTGAATTGAATCGCCAGTCTATGTCTGACGCAGGATGCAGCATGCTTGGGGCTGGTGCATGGGGATGACCCAGAAAGATGTTATGGGGAGGGAGGTGGGAGGGGGGTTCATGTTTGGGAATGCATGTAAGAATTAAAGATTTTAAAATTAAAAAAATAATAATAAAAAAAAAAACACATGAAAAGATGCTCAACATCACTCATTATTAGAGAAATGCAAATCAAAACCACAATGAGGTACCACTTCACACCAGTCAGAATGGCTGCGATCCAAAAATCTGCAAGCAATAAATGCTGGAGAGGGTGTGGAGAAAAGGGAACCCTCCTACACTGTTGGTGGGAATGCAAACTAGTACAACCACTATGGAAAACAGTGTGGAGATTCCTTAAAAAATTGCAAATAGAACTGCCATATGACCCAGCAATGCCACTGCTGGGCATACACACCGAGGAAACCAGAATGGAAAGAGACACATGTACCCCAATGTTCATCGCAGCACTGTTTATAATAGCCAGGACATGGAAACAACCTAGATGTCCATCAGCAGATGAATGGATAAGAAAGCTGTGTACATATACACAATGGAGTATTACTCAGCCATTAAAAAGAATACATTTGAATCAGTTCTGATGAGATGGATGAAACTGGAGCCGATTATACAGAGTGAAGTAAGCCAGAAAGAAAAACACCAATACAGTATACTAACACATATATATGGAATTTAGAAAGATGGCAATGACGATCCTGTATGCAAGACAGCAAAAGAGACACAAATGTGTATAACGGACTTTTGGACTCAGAGGGAGAGGGAGAGGGTGGGATGATTTGGGAGAATGGCATTGAAACACGTATACTATCATGTAAGAATCGAATCGCCAGTCTACGTCCGACACAGGATACAGCATGCTTGGAGCTGGTGCACGGTGTGGACCCAGAGAGATGTTATGGGGAGGGAGGTGGGAGGGGGGTTCATGTTTGGGTTTTTTAGAACAATAAAAAGCTAAAAAAAAAAAAACCCATATCAAGGATAATCTTGTACTTTACAAAATATTTCACCAATATTTAATAATATATTTCTAAAAATGTAAAAAAAAAAAAATTTACTGAGCATGGCCCTGCCCATCAGAATATGACCCTCAGTCTCTCCCATCAGGAAGCTTCCATAAGCCTCTTATCCTTCTCCACCAGAGGGCTACCAAGCTCCTCTGTCCATGGGATTCTCCAGGCAAGAATACTGGAGTGGGTTGCCATTTCCTTCTCCAGGGGATCTTCCCAACCCAGGGATCAAACCCTGGTTTCCCGCACTGGAGGCAGATGCTTTAACCTCTGAGCCAAGGCTGGAGTTCTAAATTGAAGAAAGTAGGGAAAACCGCTAGACCATTCAGGTATGACCTAAGTCAAATCCCTTATGATTATACACTGGAAGTGAGAAATAGATTTAAGGGACTAGATCTGATAGATGAAGTGCCTGATGAACTATGGAATGAGGTTTATGACATTGTAGAGGAGACAGGGATCAAGACCATCCCCATGGAAAAGAAATGCAAAAAGCAAAATAGCTGTCTGGGGAGGCCTTACAAATAGCTGTGAAAAGAAGAGAAGCAAAAAGCAAAGGAACAAAGGAAAGATATAAGCATCTGAATGCAGAATTTCAAAGAATAGCAAGAAGAGATAAGAAAGCCTTCTTCAGTGATCAATGCAAAGAAATAGAGGAAAACAACAGAATGGGAAAGACTAGAGATCTCTTCAAGAAAATTAGAGATACCAAGGGAACATTTCATGCAAAGATGGGCTCAATAAAGGACAGAAATGGTCTGGACCTAACAGAAGCAGAAGATATTAAGAAGAGGTGGCAAGAATACACAGAAGAACTGTACAAAATAGATCTTCACGACCTGGATAATCACGATGATGTGATCACTCATCTAGAACCAGATATCCTGGACTGTGAAGTCAAGTGGGCCCTAGAAAGCAACACTACGAACAAAGCTAGTGGAGGTGATGGAATTCCAGTTGAGCTGTTTCAAATCCTGAAAGATGATGCTGTGAAAGTGCTGCACTCAATATGCAGGCAAATTTGGAAAACTCAGCAGTGGCCACAGGACTGGAAAAGGTCAGTTTTCATTCCAATCCCAAAGAAAGGCAATGCAAAAGAATGCTCAAACTACTGCACAATTGCACCCATCTCACAGGCTAGTAAAGTAATGCTCAAAATTCTCCAAGCCAGGCTTCAGCAATACATGAACCGTGAACTTCCAGATGTTCAAGCTGGTTTTAGAAAAGGCAGAGGAACCAGAGATCAAATTGCCAACATCCACTGGATCATGGAAAAAGCAAGAGAGTTCCAGAAAAACATCGATTTCTACTTTAATGACTATGCCAAAGCCTTTGACTGTGTGGATCACAAGAAACTGTGGAAAATTCTGAAAGAGATGGGAATACCAGACCACCTGACCTGCTTCTTCAGAAATCTGTTAACAGGTCAGGAAGAAACAGTTAGAACTGGACATGGAACAACATACTGGTTCCAAATAGGAAAAGGAGTACGTCAAGGCTGTATATTGTCACTGTGCTTATTTAACTTCTATGCAGAGTACATCATGAGAAACGCTGGACTGGAAGAAACACAAGCTGGAATCAAGATTGCTGGGAGAAATATCAATAACCTCAGATATGCAGATGACACCACCCTTATGGCAGGAAGGGAAGAGGAACTAAAAAGCCTCTTGATGAAAGTGAAAGACGAGAGTGATAAAGTTGGCCTAAAGCTCAACATTCAGAAAACGAAGATCATGGCATCCGGTCCCATCACTTCATGGGAAATAGATGGGGAAACAGTGGAAACAGTGTCAGACTTTATTTTTGGGGGGCTCTAAAATCACTGCAGATGGTGACTGCAGCCATGAAATTAAAAGATGCTTACTCCTTGGAAGAAAAGTTATGATCAACCTAGACAGCATATTCAAAAGCAGAAACATTACTTTGCCAACAAATGTCTGTCTGGTCCAGGCTATGGTTTTTCGAGTAGTCATGTATGGATGTGAGAGTTGGACTGTGAAGAAGGCTGAGCACCGAAGCACTGATGCTTTTGAACTGTGGTGTTGGAGAAGACTCTTGAGAGTCCCTTGGACTGCAAGGAGATCCAACCAGTCCATTCTGAAGGAGATCAGCCCTGGGATTTCTTTGGAGGGAATGATGCTAAAGCTGAAACTCCAGTACTTTGGCTATCTCATGTGAAGAGTTGACTCATTGGAAAAGACTGTGATGCTGGGAGGGATTGTGGGCAGGAGGAGAAGGGGACGACAGAGGATGAGATGGCTGGATGGCATCACTGACTCGATGGACGTGAGTTTGAGTGAACTCCTGGAGATGGTGATGGACAGGGAGGCCTGGCATGCTGCGATTCATGGGGTCGCAAAGAGTTGGACACGACTGAGTGACTGAACTGAACTGAACTGCACCAATCTGATCACATGCACCACAGCTTTGTCTAACTCAAGGAAACTAGCTGCCATGCCGTGTAGGGCCACCCAAGATAGACAGGTCATGGTGGAGATTTTAGCAAATGGTCCACTGGAGAAGGGAATGGCAAGCCACTTCAGTATTTTTGCCTTGAGAACCCCGTGAACAGTATGAAAAGACAAAAAGATAGGACACTGAATGATGAACTCCCCAGGTCAGTGGTGCTCAATATGCTACTGGAGATCAATGGAGAACTAACTCCAGAAAGAATGAAGAGATGACGCCAGAACAAAAACAATACCCAGTTGTGGATGTGACTGGTGATGGAAGTAAAATCTGATGCTCTAAAGAGAAATATTGCATAGGAAGTTAGGTTCATGAATCAAGGCAAATTGGAAGTGGTCAAACAGGAGATGAAAAGCGTGAACATCGATATTTTAGAAATCAGCGAAATAAAATGGACTGGAATGGGATTTAACTCAGATGATCATATCTACTACTGTGGGCAAGAATTCCTTAGAAGAAATGAAGCAGCCATCATAGTCAACAAAAGAGTGTGAAACACAGTGCTTGGATGCAATCTCAAGAATGACAGAATGATCTCTGTTCATTTCCAAGGCAAACCATTCAATATCACAGTAATCCAAGTCTATACCCTGACAAATAATGCTGAAGAAGCTGATGCTGAACGTTTCAATACATATAATATACAATAAAAATACTTTTTGGGATTTGTTTACATATTCTTAGGTATGCCCAGTACCTGGCATAAAACCAGCATACCACAAAAGATTAAAAAAGAATTCCTAATAACTTTAGATCACAATATGATAATTCTTTTCTTAGGATTGTCCTAGGATTTCGTACAGTAACAAATTTTACACTTTCACCCAAACAAAGTATCCCATTCTCCCTGCCTCTGTCACATGTGATGGATCTCTTCAAGAATGGAGAAAATAAACAAATGGGATCTAATTAAAATTAAAAGCTTCTGCACAACAAAGGAAACTATAAGCAAGGTGAAAAGACAGCCTTCTGAATGGGAGAAAATAATAGCAAATGAAACAACTGACAAACAACTAATCTCAAAAATATACAAGCAACTTATGCAACTCAATTCCAGAAAAATAAACGACCCAATCAAAAAATGGGCCAAAGAACTAAGTAGACATTTCTCCAAAGAAGACATACAGATGGCTAACAAACACATGAAAAGATGCTCAACATCACTCATTATTAGAGAAATGCAAATCAAAACCACAATGAGGTACCACTTCACACCAGTCAGAATGGCTGCGATCCAAAAATCTGCAAGCAATAAATGCTGGAGAGGGTGTGGAGAAAAGGGAACCCTCCTACACTGTTGGTGGGAATGCAAACTAGTACAACCACTATGGAAAACAGTGTGGAGATTCCTTAAAAAATTGCAAATAGAACTGCCATATGACCCAGCAATGCCACTGCTGGGCATACACACCGAGGAAACCAGAATGGAAAGAGACACATGTACCCCAATGTTCATCGCAGCACTGTTTATAATAGCCAGGACATGGAAACAACCTAGATGTCCATCAGCAGATGAATGGATAAGAAAGCTGTGGTACATATACACAATGGAGTATTACTCAGCCATTAAAAAGAATCCATTTGAATCAGTTCTGATGATATGGGTGAAACTGGAGCTGATTATACAAAGTAAGCCAGAAAGAAAAACACCAATACAGTATACTAACACATATATATGGAATTTAGAAAGATGGCAATGATGACCCTGTATGCAAGACAGCAAAAAAGACACAGATGTGTATAGCGGACTTTTGGACTCAGAGGGAGAGGGAGAGGGTGGGATGATTTGGGAGAATGGCATTGAAACATGTATACTATCATGTAAGAATCGAATCACCAGTCTATGTCCAATGCAGGATATAGGATGCTTGGGGCTGGTACACGGGGATGACCCGGAGAGATGTTATGGGGAGGGGAGGTGGGAGGGGGGTTCATGTTTGGGAACACATGCACACCCGTGGTGGATTCATGTCAATATATGGCAAAACCAATACAGTATTGTAAAGTACAATAAAGTAAAAATAAAAAGTTAAAAAAAAAAAAAAAAAAGAATGGACTGAGAGTCAGATGTAAAAACAAACTTATGGGTACCAGAGGGGAAAGCGAGGGGAAGTAGGAGGGATAAACTGGAAGACTGGGACTGATATATACACTACTATGTATAAAATAGAGAACTAATAAGAACCTACTGTATAGTACAGGGAACTCTAGGCAGTACACTGTAATGACCTATATTGGGAATAGAAACAGTGGCTGTACGTGTAACTGACTCACTGCTGTACAGCAGAAACTAATACAATATTGTATATGAGCTATACTCTAAGTTAAAAAATGAACTAAATTAAAGAAATGAACGAAGTGAGAGAGTAAAGACTGCTTGGGATCCTCTTCACCACTCCTGGGAGACAGTCTTTTATTTGTGAAGGAACTCTGAGGATATTCGTTGGTGGAAAGTGAAGTGAAAGTTGCTCAGCCATGTCTGACTCTTTGTGACCCCATGGACTATAGAGTCCATGGAATTCTCCAGGCCAGAATACTGAAGTGGGGTAGCCTTTCCTTTCTCCAGGGGAACTTCCCAACCCAGGGATTGAACCCAGATCTCCAGCATTGCAGGCAGATTCTTTACCAGCTGAGCCACAAGGGAAGCCCAAGAATACTGGAGTGGGTAGCCTTTCCCTTTTCCAGGGGATCTTCCTGACCCAGGAATCGAATCGGGGTCTCCTGCGTTGCAGGCAGATTCTTTACCAACTGAGCTAGCAGGCCCTGTTGGTGGAAATCAATACCCTCTGACTGTTTTAGGAGGGTTCTTGAGCTCTGGTCTTCTCAGCTTGTGTGAGGCACACACTGTGCCCTCCTTTGATCTCCAGCCTGGTAATTTTAGTCTTGGTGAATAATATAGAAACAATCTGAAGCTGAGAGTAAAGATATTTTACTATAGGGATTGTGATATTTAAACATTGTTGGGGTAAAGTGAAAGAAGTTGGGTTTTTTTTTTTTTTCATATGAAGAAAATGGCAATTATGTCTAGGTGCTATGATAAATTTTGAGTTTATAAATTTCTACTAAATATAAAACCATACCTATCGGTTTCTCCTATTTTTAGCATCCATGGCATTCATTGATTGGACTATGGAAAGAATCTTGCTTCCCTACTATTAATATTTCTGAATCCAGTGGGTTATCTTTGGCCTCAAGGAAGAAAAATCTATGCCATCTGGTACTCCACTGTTAGCAGAGGGACTGGTATGAAAAGTAAATGGAATGAGCAAAGGCATGGCTTAGTTAAGTGGGCTAACTCTTGACTCAGCCTTTCTGTAATTCAAATCCTGATTTCATATTTGCTAAGTATGTAAGTTGACCCCTTATTTAACCCAACTTCTCAGTTTTCTCATCTGTAAAATGGAGCAATGGCAGTACCTATCCATTAAAACTGTTATGGTAACTTAAGAGGATTTTTTTGAGAATTAAATGAGGTAATACATGTAAAACAATGTCTAGCACATGATAAAAATTCCATAAATATTGTTATACAAAGGAGTTCTAGAACCTCTGTAAATGTTTAACTGGGAATTAAGCTAAATCTGGATTACCGAGGAGCCCTTGTCATTTCCTTTTATTAACTGGGGAACATTACTTCTTTAAGAAACCTAAATATTTATTTGGGGCTCTCTCTAAACTAACAGATTCTGCCCTAAGCCAGTGTATTAAGCAGGGAATATATCCAGAACCTCTTCAAATTACTTTCCAAAGAAAACAAAAGTCTCTGGACATGCAGTACTATTTGAAGCAGCATTTAATCTCTCGGAGGATTGTGCTGGTTTGGAACTACAAGAGCCATCGAGGTATATATTTTGCGTCCAAGTGCCTCTGAGTGACCTCAGTGTACTCAGGCCCCATGTTATGAACTTGGTACATCAGATCACAGGTGAACTGGGGTGAGATCACATCCATTCATTCAAAGCACAGGAATGTTCCCTGTTCTGACAACAGCAATACTTAACAATGGTGAACCCAAGGCAGGGCAGTAAAGAAATCAGGAAAAAGAGAAAGCTTGTGACAGAATTGCCCACAATAATAAGTTAACAATATAAATCACAATAAAAGATAGTCATTAAAACAGAAGAGTTCCCTTTAGATTTTCAGGCATCACTTAGAAGCATTGCCTCAGGTGACTAGTAGGTGGTGGAGGGCATGGCCATACTGTCCTCTGCTTTCCCTAGGACTGTCAGCACTGAGTGCAGCCAGTGAGAGTCAGAGCTGTCTTATCTCTGAGGCTGAAATCCTGGATGTTCTCAGGAGGACAATAATTGTGAAAAACAAGCTAGCAGCAAGTAAATATCTGGCTCCCTGGGGTAATTCCTCAAAGCCTACTGATGAGGCAAGCTTACAGGATCCACTCTCCCCAAGCCAGCATCTGACACCAATACCTCTGGCAGAGAGAAGCCTGAATGTAACTTACAAGTGTAGGCCAAAAGGGCGGGTCAGGAAGGCTTGATGTGGTTTATCTCATAAGGGAAACAAAAGAGAGTTATGACCTCACCCTTAGCTTGGAGGCTTTACAGTGTTTTGGCAGATAGACATTGGCCTTGGGGTTAAGCTTGCAGAAAGCCCACGTCAACAGAGGGAAATTCTGTGGCCACCTGTGTACTTTGGCTGTAACAGTGTGTATGCAACAAGTGCATACAGAGGCCTGGGAAAAGCACAGGGAAGCAGAAGTTGGGGTGTTGTTTTCATTGTCGTTGCTAAGTCGTGTCTGACTTTTTGCGACCCCTTGGGCTATAGCCCCACTAGGCTCCTCTATCCATGGGATTTCCCAGGCAATATTGGAGTGGGTTGCCGTTTCCTTCTCCAGGGGACCTTCCTGACCCAAGAAACGAACTGCATCTCTCCTACATTGGCAGTGGATTTTTTTTTTTTCTTTTAACCACTGAGCTAACTGGGAAACCCAGAAGTTGGGGTAGGTGAGACTGAATAAGATGAGTTTTCTCGTGAAAACCATGAGTACCACTTAGCAACACCATTCATGTAGCTTGGCTGACCTGCTCAGGTTCACTCTCGAGTCTGCTGTCATCTGGAAGGAAGGCCATTGCCAACTGGCATGTGCTATGAAGGGATTCTGAGGTCAGAATTGACCTGGACAGGTGATCTAGGTAAAAAATGGGGAAAACAGTCTGAAGCATAATTGAGGATGGGTGCCCAGGAGGACTGAAGGTCAAATTGAAAGTGAAACTGTGAAGATGAGTACTGAGCTTCTCAGATGGTTTTAGGCTTGCTGTGAACATAGAAAGTGCTTCTGATTTTAGTCCCTTCTAAAGTGGGAGATGTTTATGTGGCAAGTAGGGGACTGAGAGACAGGAATGGAGGCTTAAACAAGGTGTGCAGGCAACATCAACTCAGAAACCAAAATTTCCTATCTGTACATTCAAGAGTATTATTACAACTGACCTCAGTTAGGCAGTAACTTAAAGTGTGGATTAGAATTAACTACTCCAGCCATTAAAAAGAATATATTTGAATCAGTTCTAATGAGATGGATGAAGCTGGAGCCGATTATACAGAGTGAAGTAAGCCAGAAAGAAAAACACCAGTACAGTATACTAACACATATATATGGACTTTAGAAAGATGGTGATGATGACCCTGTATGCAAGAGAGCAAAAGAGACACAGATATGTATAGCAGACTTTTGGACTCTGAGGGAGAGGGAGAGGGTGGGATGATTTGGGAGAATGGCATTGAAACCTGGATACTATCATGTAAGAAACGAATCGCCAGTCTATGTTTGATGCAGGATACAGGATGCTTGGGGCTGGTGCACGGGGATGATCCAGAGAGATGATATGGGGTGGGAAGTGGGAGGGGGGTTCAAGATTGGGAACTCATGTACATCCATGGTGGATTCATGTCAATGTATGGCAAAACCAATACAGTGTTGTAAAGTAAAATAAAGTAAAAATAAAAATTTAAAACAAACACAAACGAACAAACGAAGAAAAGAATTAACTACTCCATTACCATTGAATTCAGCTATACTTTGATGAAGTGGAAAGGAAATCTGACTTTAAAAATCTTTCCCACTGATGTAAAAAATCAAACTTGCCCAGCCATAATCACTCTAGTTTGTGTTGTTCTTGGGTAGTACAACAGGACTGTTCTGTAGTTCTTAACTTTTGACAGGTACACAGATTATATTGCATTTGGGTTAACCAATAATAATAATAATGCCTTTCATTTGTAGAGTGCTTTACAGAGGATTAAAATGTTCTCACTTCCATGACCTCATTTTTTCCTAGTAAGACTGTGAACTCTTATTATCAATCTGTTTTAATAGATGGGGCTTATTTTATGGATGAGATCACTGGGCTAATAAATAATAGACATAGGACTAGAATCCAGTACTTCATTTTGATTACAATAAAGAAAATATGTTTTCTGAATTCTAAGGCAACCTCATTACAATATCTTGGCTTGTCTTATATACTTATTTTAGTTGTTCCCTCTCTCCCTTTTTTACTGTACTTCAAAAAGATGTTTGTGAGAGAAAATGAAAAAAGAATCTAAATATTATAATTTTTCAGTAAGGACAGATTATCGATCAGAATCCTCAGCCTGTAGTTCCTTAGCCTACTTCCTACAGAGTTGGAAATTTCTTAGAGTCAAGTAGTGATTTAGAGTCCTTTGAAAGCATCTGGTTAACATTTAATTCACATTGTGATGTGTGGCAGAGGCCAACATGATATTGTAGAGGAATTGTCCTCCGATAATTGCATTTTGTTCTATACTTCTCAATACTGCACAATTATAATCTTTAATAATTGTTTAAAAAAATTTTATTCATTGGTCAATGTGTTGTTATATACCAAGTGCTCACCTGAGGCTCTGAAAGAATGAATGAGCTTACACCAGTTTATGTCCACGGTTTACTAATTTGGGTTCCTGCACTTTTAATACTACTTTCACCAATATTATTATTAGTAGTGGTAGTATTAAAAGTGCAGGAGCCAATATGGGACTTCTCAGGTGGTGCTAGTGGTAAAGAACCCACCTGCCAGTGCCGGTCATGTAAGAGACTTGGCTTTGAACCCTGGGTTAGGAAGAACCCCTGGAGGAGGGCATGGCAACCCGCTCCAGTATTCTTGCCTGGAGAATCCCTTGGACAAGGGAGCCTGGCAGGCTATAGTCCATGGGATTGCAAAGATATGACTGAGGTGGCTTAGCATAGCACACACCAATATTGGTTTCAGTTTGTTATGTATCTTGAGGGGCAGCATTCACTTGAGACATGCAGCCACAGTCCAAGGATTCTGAGCTGCCAAGAGTTTGCTGTTATGGGAGGATGTGGATTCTCTTCCTTTGGCAGTATAGAATGAGCATGTGGGTGCACTGGGGGAAGGCCAGAAGTAAAAGCAATGACTTCACTGCATTTATCACAGTGGCATATCTGAGCACTGAGAAAATAACTTGAATCACATCTCAAGTAATTTCATTTAAAAAATTAGATATATGCTTTTAGGCCTGATACCAGACATAGAGAATTCTGAGAGGGCAGAGATGTCTCTGGAACTACAAATGGAAAAAGTGATTTCAAACTTTTATTACCAGGTGGCAATAGACATAAGTTTGGGTTTAACTCATCTCAGTTAGCCTTCTTCATAGTGGCTGTAACAAGATAAAAGAGATCAGGGATCTGGGGATATCTAGGTTTTCTCAGGTGGCTCTAGTGGTAAAGAACCCACCTGCCAAAGCAGGAGACGTAAGAGACACAGGTCCAATCTATGGATCGAGAAGATCCCGAGGAGAAGTTACAGCAACCCACTCCACTATTCTTGCCTGGGAAATCCCATGGACAGAGGAGCCTGGCGGGCTACAGTCCATAGGGTTGCAAAGAGTCAGATAAGACTGAGGCAACTTAGCACACATGGGCATATCTGAAGCTGAATTCCAAGCTCTAGACTGCTTAGTCTTGCCGGATTGTTGGATAAGGCAAGCTGCAAATGAATCACTGAGGTTGATTTCAGAACCACATACTAAAGATTCTTTGTCTCCGCAAATACATCTCTACTTTATTAAAACTTAGCATCCTTTTTCTTTCTCTGGGATGTTTAATGGGAAGGCTGAATTTTATTATTTTCTTAATGTGTAGCTAATGATAATATGTATCATTTTTGAAGAAATTGGTTTATCTGAATGTTTTATAGACACTCACCTAATAGAATTAAGGGTCTTGAAGATACATCTTGGGGAAATTATTCTGGGGAAGTTGGAGTTTTGAAGTGGGCCATCATTCGGAGACAAGAACAGAACAGGTTCTGAGAAAAAACTGAGTCATGAAAAGACAGGAAATCCATAGGTTCAAAAGGAGGGGGCTGGGGAACGATGCAAGATGAAGTGGTGTGGATGAGAGTGACGTTTGGGTAGATATAAGGGGCTTTTGGGTATCTTGAATATCATGTGTTTTGGCTGGTACATCAAATTATGTTTGTCTAAAATGCTTCCTGGAAAAGTGAGCCCTGAATTCTGGAGAGAAAGACATACTAGGTAGCTACCACAGGTACAAAACAGCAGCTAAGGTCAGGAAAGAAGTTGAGGCATTCAAGAAATTCCTGAGGGATAAACATGAGTAACAGCAGCACTTACCAGGTGAGTAATGGAAGTGGTGTCAGACACAAAGCGTTTCCACGACACGAAGACAATCAAAATTTACAGTTTTAGAAAGGAGAAAGTGATAAACAATGCTAAATACCATGAGGAACTTAAGATAATGGATGAGAAGTATTATTTTTTATTTGAAAGTGATATCCTATGTTTCTGCCAGATAAATTTCAGTAGAAATTTGAAGGCAAAATCTGCAGTCTGGTGGTGGTGGTGCTGATGATGCTAAGTCACTTCAGTCGTGTCTGACTCTGTGCGACCCCATAGATGGCAACCCACCAGGCTCCTCCATCCCTGGGATTCTCCAGGCAAGAACACCAGAGTGAGCTGCCATTTCCTTCTCTCAATCTGGTGGTACATGTGTAAATAGTTAAGCGGGGAAGGAGAGAGAGGAATATAAGGGTTTTGAGTATAGATTTAAAAACCAGAATGCCTAGATTTGAATCTCTGCTCTGCATTTGGTAGCTGTGTCCTTGGGCAAGTTAGTAACCCCTTTGAACTTCAAATTTCACATCTGGAAAATGGCAGTAGTCATGGTTATGAGAAATAACGTATTATTTTGTATGTAAAAAACAGAATTGTACCTGGTCTGTAGTTAAGTGTTGCATGTAAAAATGTTAGCAGTTCTCATGATCGCATTTTAAACCTGGAAAGTTGAGAAGTGTATTAGTTTTTAATTGCCGCACTTATCTCACAGTTCTGAAAGTCAGGAGGCAAGGTGGAGCTTGAATGAGCTTTCTATTCTTTCTTTCAATTGTGAATCAGGGCATTGGCTGGGTTGCATTTCTTTCTGGATGCTCTGGAGAAGGATCTACTTCTAAGGTCACTCAGGTTGTCAGAATTGAAGTCCTCGTGGTTGAAGGACTAAGGTCCTTCTTGTCTTGTTGGCTATTAGTCAGGGGCCATTCTTAGCTCCTAGCTATGTGGTCTTCTCCATCTTCAGAGCCAGTAATAGAGAATTCATACATTAGATCTCTCTCACTTCAAATCCCTTTTTCATGGAAGAGCTCCCTTAATTTTAAAAGCTCATCTGATTAGGTCATGCCCACCAAGGATAATCTTCCTTTCTTAAAGTCAACTGTATAACATAAATGGATCCTTGGTCCACAGGTCACAGGTCTCTTCCATACACAGATGGGAGATTATACAAAAAGCTTGGGACATTAGAGTTCATCTTAGAAATTCTGCCTGTCACAGTTCAGAAGTTTAAGTTTTGTGTGGGTTAGGTTGCTATCTTTGAAGGTTAAGGAGAAAATAACCAGTGGAGAAGGAGACGTTAAAGACAATAGAAAACAAAGATGAATTTTTTTTTTTCTAGTGTAATGGCTAGAAAAGAAATGGTTACACATGGGACTGAGGACAGAGCTGGATGGGTTAACACTGGGGAGGAGCAGAGACATTTCTAAGACAGTAGAAAAGGTGGTTAGAACATATATTCACTATATTACTTGATGTTTAGCAAACAGCCTCAAAACTTGTGGTGCATAAAAAACAAACAAACAAAAAAAAACCCAATTATTTTTCATGCAGCTGCAGGGTCCAGCTAGTTTTGGCCTGGCTCTCTCCTGCATCTGTGGCTCAGTTGGCCCAGTCACGTGTCTGCGTGTTGGCTCTCCTCCACTCTTGTCTTGGTTTCTTCGTGGTAGTAGGAAAGACCAGGCAAGTCCTTCTCACAGTGACATAGTAGAGGCACATAAGCACAAACAAGATACACAGGTAGTGGGGCATTGCCGCTTCTACCTTATTCTATTGCCCCCATATGGGTCACATGTCTAGCCCAGTATCAGAGAACAAGGGCACCACAGAGATGTGGAGGCGGTGAAGAACTGACCCCATCAATACAACATACCAAAATGATGGGCAAATTTGGAAGCAGAGCTGTTAGGCTGTAAGGAAATTCACATCTAATGGCATCTAAGTTTCTGGTGATATGGGAAGATGATAGAATTTGATTTTAAAATTTGAACTTAAGGAGAAAAGCTACAGAGGGGAAAAAACCCTCAATATTTAGAGAAGATAGTTTGTCTTCATTAAAGAAAGTATAAAGGGGATCGATGGTGAATAAAGTAAAATGGCTAGATCAGAATGCCATCTGATATTAAGATAATGTGCTGGATATTTTCCCTCCAAATCCACATTCTGCTTTTGTTTATTCTTTGCCCCTGGAAGCTGCAGTGTATGGATTGTTCTGTTCTGGTCTCTGGGTTCTATTTGGGTTCAGCCAACAGGAAGCACTGGGGGTGATGAGCATGGGGGAGGGGAGTGATGTCAGGGATTTATTCTCTGGGTTCCTTCCCTACAGGTTGAGTCTCTCTACAAAAGGTCATGTGTAAAGCAGCCCTTTGTACATATTACTAAGTCTAGGTTCTGGTAATTTCTCCTTCCTCTTGCCTTTTCAGGATTAGAAACAATGAGGTTTTCCATTCTTGCTAGGTTTAAGATTCTACATTACACTTGGTTGGTTTCCTTACATTCCTTCCACACTTAGTAAAATTTTTTAGAACTCTCCTCAGTTTGTGTCATCTATTTCCTGCTGGGACTCTGACTAATGCAGTTAAGGACTTGGGATTTCATTTATTAGGCAACAAAAAAAGTGTCAGGAGAGGGCTGTAAACTAAACTGTGTTATAGGAAGACTAGAATGGGAAGCACACATAGACTTAGAGGAGGCATGAGACCATAAGGAGACTCCACAACCACCCCGGGAAAAGCTGCAGGCGAGGCTGTGGGAAGGAAAGGGGCAATAGGAGTAAAAGCAGTTGTGCATGCAGAATAGATCAGTGTCATGGTGTTTAGTAAGCATTTAGATGGTCAGAATGAAAGAGCATGATATTTCCAAAATTTCTAGCCTTGGGAACTAGGCGATCGGTAACATCATTAAGAGGAAGTAGGGATTACAAAAGAACAAAATGTTCTGTTTGACATTTAGAATTTTCCATGTGATGTTCAGTGTCCTGTTGACTTAACCAAAGTTGAGCTTGAGAGGCAGATCAGGGCTGAGAGTAATTTGAAATTGTCCACATAGACTCAACAATCAAAGTCATTAAAATAGATAAGATTGACCAGAACTAGAATGTACAGAAAGAAGACAGCAACAGAAAAAAATAAAATAAAATAATGACACTGATGAACTTCCCTGGCCGACCAGTGGTTGAGGCTCTGTGCTTCCAATGCAGGGGGTGTGGGTTCGATCCCTGGTCCAAGAACTAAGATCCTACATGCCCTGTGGCATGTGCCCCCTCCCCCACAAAAAAAGAAAATAATGGCACTGAGGAATGAGAAGAATAAGAGAAGCCAGAGATAAAAGGGTGCTTAAAATTTAGGTTCAGAAACAAGAGGATTTAGTTCTGGAGAGTCTCAAGAAGAAGGGTATTGATGTTTTTAATGTAGTGTTACTTTTGAAGGGTTGTCATGGAAACCAGGGCACAGTGGGTGGAAGACTGATGAGAGGTACAGAAGTAGGACCAGTGTCTAGCCCACTCTTTCAGGATGTTTGATTTCTAAGGGCTCAAGACTATCCTGTGAAGGACTAGATAGAAAATATTTTAGACCTTGTGGGCTACAAAGTCCTTGCTGAAACTATTTAACTCTGCCATTGTTGTGTGAAATAAGCCATAGAAAATCCATGAACCAACAGCCCAGCCTGTGTTTCTGTAAGACTTCATGTACAAAGAGATAGAAGGTAGAATTCAGGCTACTGGTCATAGGTTATTGATCTTTGGATAAAGGTAAAAAGAATGGTTAGCGATCATAAAGGAAATATAGTAGTTATAAAGATAAATCAGTGTCTGGGGAAGAGTTTCATGATTTTATGTATGAGAGATGGTAATTAAATTGTTACCACAGAAGAATCTGATAGAAAGATGAAGGGCACACAGTACATGGTCTAGGCTCCATTTGGAAATACAGTTTCTAAGACTGGAGGGAAGGGAAGGAAGAGAGAAACTGACAGACAGCCTAGTAATTTTATTTCAGCTTAGTATTTATTTCAGACCTTTTTTTTGCGGGGGGGGGGGCAATATACTTTTAAAGAAACTAATGTTTCAGGGATAAGTGGATTTTGGGTGTTTTTGTTTTATTTTAAAGGCCAAGCATCCTAGCATGGATTTTGGTTTCTCTCAGCAAGATCATGGATCTAGGGTGCCACTTATTTAAGGAAATTCTTAAGTGCAAATATTTTTTTCATATTTTGTTTTTGGATTTATTATCTAAGCTGTCTCAACTGGGAGATCTTTTTATTTGTTTTTAGTTTTTGGCTGTGCTGGGTCTTCGTTGCTCCACGTGGGCTTTCTCTAGCTGTAGTGAGGGGGGCTTCTCACTGGGGTGTCTTCTCCTGTTACAGAGCTCAGGCTGTAGGCACATGGGCTTCTGTAGTTGTGGGTGCATGGGCTTATCACTCCATGGCGTGCGGGATCTTCTCACACCAGGGATCGAACCCATCTGGCATGCAGATTCTTAATCTCTCAATCACCAGGGAAGGCCCACAGATGAGAAATTTTTTGAGTAGGTATTTTTTTCTTTGTAATATGCTTTCATACTTGGGGTAGATAAATGACAGAAACATATGGGAGCATTAGCAATTCATGTCCATAAAATTTCTAAATTGTTGCCGTTATTCTTGCTTCTTTGCTCATATTCTCTACGGATTTCACGTTATTCAATGAGTATATTCCTATACCAAAAACCCTAAGTCAATAGAACTTTGTGTTTAAATCTACTAGAGGAATAGTAATTTAAGGATTAATTCTTTAGAAAATTCACTTGTTGGGGGAGAGAAGGGAGGCTCAAGAAAGAGGTGATATATGTATAATTGTGGCTGAATTGCATTGTTGTACAGCAGAAACTAATACAACATTGTAAAGCAATTCTCCTCCAATTAAAGTATTTAACAGAGTAAAAAAGAAAATTTACTTGAAAAGTAAATCAAGCCCTCTAATTTACCTGTTTTGAATGCTTTCCCACCAATTTTTTGAATTGGATATTCTTAATTTGAGGCATATTTATCCACTCTTTTTGCTTTTTACTTTTTCTCTTTCCCATTATCAGTTGCATGTCTTAGGGTGAGGTTTAAGCAGAGAAAACATTTAAAAGGAGAAAATAACAAATGAACCCTTTCATATTAAGTTTTCTAGTTCGTGCTTCAGCCTTAAATTTCAGACAACTAAACACTTCTGATAATCTTGGGTTGTTAGTTGGGAATTTGCCTCTAAACACAAATCTACAGTATATTACTTGGATCAGCAAATCCAAGATTTGTTCTTTATCTCTTCATTCTCATGGGACAAATTACACCAGGTTCTAGGGAGAAAGTTGTCATAAAGAACTTTTTTTCTTTCAAAGTAATTTGCTAATGATTCCCTCTCTGTGTACCCATCACAATCAGTTAAGGTCAGTATGGCATACATTTATTTGGGTGAAGCACAGTTTCACTTCCACTTATATAATGGAATGGTTTTCATATGTTGAGACATTTCTTATTTATTACTTTCTAAAACAAATCTTCATTACTTAAGACACAGCCTTTGGTCAAAGCTTAAGCTCTGATTCAGGAATATGAACTTTGTTCATTTTGTGCTGGGTCTGTTAATAAAACTAAGAACCATGTCTTGGGATCTCTTTTCTCTTATATGGCACATGGAATTCAACTTAGAGTGGAAACAAAGAAACCATCTGTTGCAAATTCTAAACAAACCAAAAGTCAAAGCAGATGAAGCATTTTGGGTTGGAGTATGCATCCTTCATATATATGAGATAATGTAGCATGCAAAGTTATATGGAGATTAATTCATGGACATGTGACTGGTTGGAACCTGCAAGGCTTACTTTAAATGTAGGGTTAAAAGGCATGTTTACAGATCAAAATGTATGTAGGAGATAATATACAGCCAGCTGTGTCCAAACCATTTGCAATGAAAAGAAAGACAACTTAAAAAAGTATGTAACCCTCCAATGAGAGGTGGTTTAGAACAATGAGAAACAATTTGTGTGTGTGTGAGAGAGAGGGTGATGGACAGGGAGGCCTGGTGTGCTGCGATTCATGGGGTCGCAAAGAGTTGAACATGACTAAGCCACTGAACTGAACTGAACTGAACTGAGAGAGAGGGAGGGAGGGAGTTTGCATTGGGATAATTGCAAAACGCTTCATATTAACCCTGGGACCTTGGACAGGAGATAACACTTTGAGCTTTCATTTCTCTGTCAACATGAAAAGTATCTTTCCTAGTTAGCTGTATTATAGGTCAAAATGTGATGATGTGTTTGACAAATCATGAAGTTATAGCATTTGTAGAACATCTATGAAGCACTGTGCTAGTATTAACAGACTTAGTATAAACAAATGTAAGTAATATATCTGCCTTCTAAAAGTTTATGATTTTATATGGTCTGTGTATATGGAAATAAACATGTAAAAAGCAACCTACTGCAAATGTGTGTGAAAAGGATACAATTAACCAAGGAGGCATTAAGTGATCATTCAGTTGTAGAAGACAGGAAAGAATTTCTAAAGAAAGTGATCTGAGTAGGTGTTGTTACCAGACAGAAGGAAATGAAGGTGGTGTTGATAGAGATTCTTCTATAAGCATAATCTTATAAACAAAGGTATATACGCATGAAATGACATAGTTCATTAGAAGAAGTACAAAACTGCACATGTAGGTTTTCTGTTCTTGACTAATTTGTATCAGATACAAAACTAAGCCATGCCATGTGGGGCCACCCAAGATGATGGGTCATGGTGGAGAGGTCTGACAGAATGTGATCCAGTGGAGAAGGGAATGGCAAACCACTTCAGTATTCTTGCCTCGAGAACCCCATGAACTGTATGAAAAAGCAAAAAGATAGGACACTGAAAGATGAACTCCCCAGGTCAGTAGGTGCCCAGTGAAAAGATCCTGATGTTGGGAAAGATTGAGGGCAGGAGGAGAAGGGGACGACAGAGGATGAGATGGTTGGATGGCATCACTGACTCAATGGACATGGGTTTGAGTGGACTCCAGGAGTTGGTGATGGACAGGGAGGCCTGGCGTGCTGAGGTTCATGGGGTTGCAAAGAGTCGGACATGACTGAGCAAGTAAACTGAACTGAATAAACAGATGAAAAGTGAAAAGTGAAAGTGTTAGTTACTCAGTCATGTCCGACTCTCTGAGATCCCATGGACTGTACCCTGTTAGGCTCCTCTGTCCATACCATTTTCAAGTAAAAATACTGGAGTGGGTAGCTGTTCCCTTCTCCAAGGGATCTTCCTGATCCAGGGATCGAACCCAGGGCTCCTACATTGCAGGCAGATTCTTTACTGTCTGAGCCACTGGGAAAGCTCCCATAAATAGATTTGGTGATAAGATTAAGGAAAAATATCTGTGGGTAATGAATTCTTTATGAGCACACATAGGGTATACTGATTTTAAGTTAACTTCTCTGGATATATTCTGAATGGCAACCAATAGTGTAAAGAGAGATTTGGAATAAATTTCATGATATGGTAAGAAGTTATGGGCAGGGTCTCTTAAGACTGCTTTGATGTATAAAAGATGTAATGCTCAAAATTCTCCAACCCAGGCTTCAGCAATATGTGAACTGTGAACTTCCAGATGTTCAAGCTGGTTTTAGGAAAGACAGAGGAACCAGAGATCAAATTCCCAACATCCGCTGGATCATTGAAAAAGCAAGAGAGTTCCAGAAAAACATCTATTTCTGCTTTTATTGCTTTATTTCTGCTTTATTGACCTGCTTCTTGAGAAACCTGTATGCAGGTCAGGAAGCAACAGTTAGAACTGGATATGGAACAACAGACTGGTTCCAAATAGGAAAAGGAGTATGTCAAGGCTGTATATCGTCACCCTGTTTATTTAACTTATATGCAGAGTACATTATGAGAAATGCTGGGCTGGAAGAAGTACAAGCTGGAATCAAGATTGCTGGGAGAAATGTCAATAACGTCAGATATGCAGATGACACCACCCTTATGGCAGAAAGTGAAGAGGAACTCAAAAGCCTCTTGATGAAAGTGAAAGAGGAGAGTGAAAAGTTGGCTTAAAGCTCAACATTCAGAAAACGAAGATCATGGCATCTAGTCCCATCACTTCATGGCTAATAGATGGGGAAACAGTGGAAACAGCCAGTGGCTGACTTTATTTTTTGGGGCTCCAAAATCACGGCAGATGGTGACTGCAGCCATGAAATTAAAAGACGCTTATTCCTTGGAAGGAAAGTTATGACCAATCTAGACAGCATATTAAAAAGCAGAGACATTACTTGCCCAACAAAGTTCTGTCTAGTCAAAGCTATGGTTTTTCCAGTGGTCATGTATGGACGTGAGAGTTGGACTATCAAGAAAGCTGAGTACCTAAAAATTGATTATTTTGAACGGTGGTGTTGGAGAAGACTCTTGAGGGTCCCTTGGACTTCAAGGAGATCCAATCAGTCCATCCTAAAGGAAATCAGTCCTGGGTGTTCATTGGAAGGACTGATGTTGAAGCTGAAGCTCCAATACTTTGGCCACCTGATGCAAAGAGCTGACTCTTTTGAAAAGACCCTGATGCTGGGAAAGATTGAGGGTGGGAGGAAAAGGGGATGACAGAGGATGAGATGGTTGGATGGCATCACCAACTCAATGAACATGGGTTTGGGTGAACTCCGGGAGTTGGTGATGTACAGGGATACCTGGCGTGCTGTGGTTCATGGGGTTGCAGAGTCAGACATGACTGAGCGACTGAACTGAGCTGAACTAAAATTATTTTTAAGGTATTAATTTTCCATAGAATATATATATGTGAAAGGGCTTCCCTGATGGCTCAGATGGTAAAGAATCCACCTGAAATGTGGGAGACCTGGGTTTGGTCCTTGGGTTGGGAAGATCCCCTGGAGGAGGGTATGGCAGCCCACTCCAGTATTCCTACCTGGAGAATCCCATCAACAGAGTAGTCTGGCTACACTCTATTGGGTTGCAAAGAATCAGATGCAACTGAGCAACTAAGAACACAGCACATGCATGTGAAAAACTATGGATTTTTCAGAAAAAATACTTAAATTACCAAAAATGAATTTCAACTACTATGAAGAATGCTTTCTCGTTGTGAGGCTGCTCATGGTAGCTCCCATGAAACAGTTCAAATAGAATGTCTTTGCTTGATGTCTGAAAAAAGTCCCATGAAATCTTGTTAAGCTGCATCATGTAACAGGTGGCAGACATTTTACTTAAAATCCCTGCCTGTGTTAACTGTGTATTTCCCATTCTACTAATTTTCCCCCCAAGTCTCAGAGGATTCTATATATTAAACCAGAGTCCATTTCTCAAAGAAACAAGACCGTCTTGTCTACCATCTGTGTTTTTGATCTTCTTTTCCAGAAAAATATTCATTCTAATTTGTCCCCTGAGTTTTGAATATTCCCTAAGAATTCTCCATTCCCTCCTTATGATCACATATCCACCTACTTTATGCTTCCATTCTATTACTGCTAGCTCTCTCAGCTCATTCTTTCTGTTTCTTTCCCATGGCTTTCTACTTGTTTGGGTCACTTTGTCATGTGTCCAATTTTCATCTAACTTGGACTTTAGTCACTTAGAATTGAGTCACTAACTTACGTCCTTTCCTTAAATATCATATTGAAAACAGAACCATCATTAGAAAAACTAATTGAGAGAGGAAATGTGTCATTTTCTTAACGGGTAAGGTCAAGTTCTCACTAAGGATTTAGTCTTTCAAATTTTATTACTTTATTTTGTTAGCCTTTTGGAGATAAGGATAGAGGTAAAGTACCTCAAAAATGAGGATTTTGTTAAGTGGTAATTACAGTTTCTCTAAATATATTAAGATCTATTTCGAATGTTCTTTGGAAATTAATTTTTGAAAATTATTTTAGAACTTTGATTATGTTATATATATGTAATAATTTTGATATATTTGCCACACTGAACTTCTTGTAAATCACAGAAATTTGTTCAGATTGGCTTAAACATTTTTTTTTTAATTGAGGGGAGAGGCAAAGATTTATTCAAGAGAACGACCTCATCAGACTCAAGAAAGACCATCTGTTTCACAAAGGATTGGCATTAGGAACTGGAGGCTGTCAAGAATCGAAGTTACTTTCTCCGTGACATGATTATTTATAACTGCTCTTCTCTACTTTTTTTGCCTCAATTTCTTTTACCCTTCAGTCAGTCTGGGTTTTATAATTGTGTACATTACCGAAAATGTCTGCTCCAGCCTTTCATGATTTCCCATGCCAGGAGTACAGAGCTAATTATGTTATTCTGTGAAAAATTCCAATGATAAAATACTGTAGATAATCTAGAATTTAGGTATAAAAGAGAAGGCTTCATGAGAGACAACACTTAACACCTGTTAAATGGCTGTCATCAAAAGACAAGGATAACAAATGCTGAGCATGTGAAGAAAAAGGAACATTTGTTCATTGTTGGTGTGAATGTAAATTGGTACAGCTACTATGGAGGATAAAATGGAGGTTCCTAAAAAATTAAAAATAGAACTACCATATGATACAGCAATTTCATTCCTGAGAATATATTTGGAGGAAATAAAATCTCTGTCCCCAATATCTGCACCTCTAAGTTCACTACACCATTATTTATAGTACCCAAGACATACAATCCTAAGTGTTCATCAATGGATGAATGGTTAAAGAAAATGTGATATACACCTATTCATATAAAGAAGGAAGTCCTGCTATACAGGTGGACCTTGAGGCAATTATGCCTAGTCAAAAAAGTCAAACAGAAAAGCAAGTACTGTATGATCTTATTTATATGTGAAATCTAAAATCTATATCATAAAACAAAGCTCAGATGTGTGGTTGAAGGAAGTAGCGGAATTTGGTGAAGGTGGTCAAAAGGTACAATCTTCTCTGTATAATAAATAAGTTCTGGGGGTGTAATGTACAACATGGCAATAGTTAACACTACTGTGTTGTATCCATGAAAGTTTATAGTTCTGATTCAAGATGGAAATGTAGAAAAATCCTGAACTTATCCTCTCACAGACTGAATCTATAGCTATGTATGGAACAGTATCTTCTGAAGGAACCTAAGAATTGTCATGGAACCCCTTCACACTGGACACTTAAGAGGGAAACCACATATAGTGGCTAGGCAAGACTAGGACACAGCCATAAACCCAACTCCTGCTGCAGTAACCCACAATCTAGAAGAAACTCAAAATCAGAGCTTCTCCCTAAGAAGTGAGGGCTACCTCACATTAGCCACCACTACTTAGGTGCCAAACTGGCACTTAAGGATGAGCCTCTAACACATCTGATTTAAAGATCAATGGAACTTCTGCCCATGAGAACTGCAGCACTGTGCAAACTGAGAACTCTTTAAAGGGCTTGTTTGTAGACTCACCCACCCCAGGGCCCTGCTAGAAACAGCCCTTTTAATAGTGCCCGGACTTTACAGGAAAGAGACTCATTTGTTAATTCTAAGGTGTTGAGTGGCAGAGGCCTGCTGGGATAATCTCTGTGATGGAAGCTGGTGGGCACCATCATCCTGATCTCCCTCTCCCTTCCTGAAGCTGGCAGGTACTTTTGTTTCCCTCTCTGGCAGATACTATTTTTTTTTTTTTATGTTCCAGTCAGCAGGCACCATCTTCTATACTTTTCTTTTGACTTACTAAGCTGATGCATGCTGCCTTATTCTTTCTCTCTTTCATTTATTTTTTTTCCATTCTTTTTCAGTGTATGTGGGGAAAAGAAAACTCCCCTGTACTGTTGGCGGTATAAAATATTAATAAACAGAAATTTAAATTAAATAGCATTTGGAGATCAGAATGGGGAGCTTTCATGTCCTGTGATAAGACAATCTTCTCTTCTCCTGACAAGGACTCAGCCAATGATAAGCCATGAACTCCTTATTTAGTATAACTCTCCCAATATCCTATTCCTTTCTATAAAAATTCTCTGCTTCCTTTGGCATGTGGGGATGTGCATGTAGCTGGCCATGATTGCAGACCCTGAATTACAATTCTCTGCTGATTCCCAGTAAACCCTTCTTTGCTGGATAAATATCTGGCAATCTATTTGTTTCAAATCAACACTGGGAATGTAAATTGGTACAGCCACCACTGAAAACAGTATGGAGTTTCCTCAAAAAATTAAAAACATAGCTACTACATGATTCAGCAATTCCACTGTTGGGTATCTACCTGAAGAAAATGAAAACATTTCTTTAAAAAGATATATGCACCTCAATGTTTATTTAGCATTGTTTACAATAGCCAAGATATAGACAAAACCCAAAGTGTCCATCAATGGATGAATGGATAAAGATGTAATATATACACACACAAATGCACACAAACACACACAAAATGGAGTATTACTCAGCCATAAAAAGAATGAAATATTGCCTTTTGCAGCAACATGGGGGGATCTAGAGATGATCATATTGAGTGAAGTCAATCAGAGAGAAAAATATGTGTATCACTTTATACGTGGAATCTTAAAAAAATAATACAGATAAACTTATTTTAAATAAGAAACAGACTTAGAAAGCAAAATTATAGTTATCAAAGGGGAAAGAGGGTAGGGATAAATTAGGAATCTGGGAATAACACATATATACTACTATATATAAAATAGATAAGCAACAAGGACCTAATATATAGCACAGGGAACTATACTCAATATTTTGTAACAACTTATATAGGAAAAGAATCTGAAAAAGAATATATATAAAATATGTATAAATGAATCACTTTTCTATACACCAGAACTAACACAGCATTGTAAATTAACCATACTTCAATTAACATTCCCAGAAATAAAAGTCTAGAACCAGATGGCATCACTGGTGAGTTCCACCAAACACTCAGTGAAGAATAAATATCAATCCATCTCTAACTCTTCCAAAAAACTGAAAAGAAGAAACAGTTTCAAACTCACTTTACCAGGCCAGCATTACCTTTATATCAAAACCAGATAGGCCTCCACAACAAAAAGAAATTATAGACCAATATCCCTGATGAACATAGATGCAAAAATCCTCTATAAAATACTACCAAACTGAATTTAACAATACATTAAGAAGATCATAAAACATGATCAAGTGAGATTTACTCCAGGGATGTAAGAATGGTTCAACATCTCCAAATCAGTCAATGTGATACACCACATTACCAAAATGAAAGCAAAAAATTTAAGATTATTTCAATAGATAAAGAAAAAGGTTTTGACAAAGTTCAACACCTATCTATAATAAAAACTCTCAACAAAGTGAGTATTGACTGAATGTACTTCAACATAGTGAAAGCCAGATATGATTATCCCACAGATAACACATACTCAATGGGGAAAAATTGTTCCAGAACAAGACAAAAATGTCCACTCTCATCACTTTTATCCATCACTATTGAAAGTCCTAGTCAGAGCAACTGGGCAAGAAAAAGAAAAAAAAAGGCATCCAAATTGGAAAGGAATAAGTAAAACTGTCATTATTTTTAGATGACAAGATATTATCATGTCAGATAATATCTGATATTATTATCATGCCATGATAGTGTGTCAGATAATATCTGATATTATATCATGATAATATAACGCCTGATAATTATCTATTTGATAGGTAAGGATCTATCAGAAACTGTTAGAACTTATAAATGAATTCAGCAAACCTACAGGATACAATCTCAATGCCCAGAAATCTGTCACATTTCTATACACTAATAAACTATCAGAGAGAGAAATTAAGAAAAAAAACCATTTTTAATTGCGACAAAAGAATAGCATAATAGAAGTGAATTTGATCAAGGAGGTAAAAATGATCTCCATATTGAAAACTGTAAGACATTAATGATGGAAATTAAAGAATACATAAATGGAAAGATGTTTCATGCTTATGAATTGGGACGATTCATATTTTTCAAATGCCTATACTAACCAAAGCAATCTACTGATAGAATCAATAAAAATCTCTACCAAAATTCCAATGCCATTTTTCACAGAAATAGGACAACCCAAAAATTTGTATGGAAATACAAAAGATCCCCAATAGCCAAAGCAATCTTGAGAAAGAACAACAAGGCTGGAGGTATCACATTCCCTGATTTTCGACTGAATTACAAAGCTACAGTCACCAAAGCATTATGGCATTTGCATAAAAATAGATAAATGAAACAGAATAGAGAGCTCAGAAAGAAACACATGAATATATCGCCAATTAACTTATGACAAAGGAGGCAAGAATATACAATGGAGAAAGGGTGGGTTATTCCACAAGTAGAGAAACAGGACAACCATATACAGAAGAATGATACTGGTAACTTAATTAACTGAAAGTGGATTAAAGGTTTGAATTTAAGGCCTGAAACCATAAAACTTTTAGAAGAAAACATAAGCAGTAAGCTTGTTGGAATCATAAGCTGTAATTTTTGATGATTATATATATATATATATATATATATAAATTTTTTGGGGGGGGATCTGGCATCAAAAGCAAAGGTAACAAAAACAAAAATGAACAACTGAGACTACATCAAACCAAAATATTTCTTCACAGCAAAGCAAATCATCAACAAAATGAAAAGGCAATCTACTTAATGGGAGAAAATATTTGCAAAGCATTTATCTGGTAAGTGGTTGATATCCAAAATATATAAAGAACTCATAGGACTTAATGGCAAAACAAAACAAAACAATTCTCTGTCTCCACAATCTAATTAAAAATTAACAGAGTGTCTGAGGGGACATTTTTGCACACAGATATTACTGTACATGAATCACCAATCATCAGGGAAATGCAAATCAAAACCATAATGAGATAGCACCACACAACTGTGAAAATGGCTAGCATCAAAGAGACAAGAGGTAACGAGAGCTGGGGAGGATGTGGAGTAAGGAAACTCTTGAGCTTTATTGGTGGAAATGTGAATTGATACAGCCACTAAGGAAAACAGTATGGAAGCACCTCAAAAAATAAAAAAAACAGGAGGATCATATGATCCAGCAGCTCTACTTTTGAGTATTTTTCTGAAAAAATGAAAACACTAACTTGAAAAGATATCTATAACACCTCCCTCCATCTTCATTGTAGCTTTATTTACAATAGCCAAGCCATGGAAACAACTTGTGTCCATAGAGGGATGAACAGATTAAAAAAAAAATGTGGGGTGTGTGTATACATATACATACACATGTAATAGAATATTATCAAATATTCCATTTGATATTTTGAATATCAAAAAAAAAGACAATCCTATCATGACAGCGTGAATGGACCTTGAGGGCATTATGCTAAGTGAAAAAAGTCTGATAAAGTTTCTGCTCAGTCGTGTCCGACTCTTTGCAACCCCATGAACCCCACCAGGATCCTCTATCCATGGGATTCTCCAGGCAAGAATACTGGAGTGGGTTGCCATTTCCTTCTCCAGGGGATCTTCCCAACCCAGGGATCGAACCCAGGTCTCCCGCATTGTAGGCAGATGCTTAACCGTCTGAGCCACCAGGGAAAAAAGTCTGATAAAGAAAGACAAATATACAATCTCAATATCCGGATTAAAAAAAAAAAAAAACAAAAAACAAAACCCCCAACAGTCAACAAGCTCACAGGCACAGAGAAGAAATTGGTGGTTTCTAGATGCAGGGGGTGCTTCCCAGGTAATGCTTGTGATAAAGAACCCACCTGCCAACGTAGGAGAATACAAGAGATGTGGGTTAGATCCTTGAGTTGGGAAGATGCCCTAGAGGAGGGTATGGCAACCCACTCCAGTATTCTTGCATGTAGCCTGACAGGCTACAGTCCATGGGGTGGCGAAGACTTGGACATGACTGAAGTGACTTAGCAATCAGGCACAAGAGGCAAGGCAGTGTGGTATGGGTGAAATGAGTAAAGAAAGTGTGAAGGTACAAACTTCCAGTTATAAAATAATAAAGTCTTGGGGATGTAATTTGCAGCATGATGACTGATAGGGCCTAGATAGGGGCTCATAGTATAAATGGCTCATTATGTTGACCCGCAAACAAAGAATAAAACCACAGTGACCCTTGAGACTGACCAAACTGCCCAAGCAACATTCTGTTTTCTCACTGGTGTCTACCTTCTCAAGGCTATGAGACCACCAGATTCCAGACCTCCAGCTATGTGACGGCAGGACTCAACTACAGGCTAAAAATTAACCATCTCTTCAGAGAACTTGAAAAACCTGTATGCAGGTCAGGAAGCAACAGTTAGAACTGGACATGCAACAACAGACTGGTTCCAAATAGGAAAAGGAGTACATCAAGGCTGTATGTCGTCACCCTGCTTATTTAACTTCTATGCAGAGTATATCATGAGAAACGCTGGGCTGGAAGAGGCACAAGCTGGAATCAAGATTGCTGAGAGAAATATCAATAACCTCAGATATGCAGATGACACCACCCTTATGGCAGAAAGTGAAGAAGAACTAAAGAGCCTCTTGATGAAAGTCAGGAGAGTGAAAAGGCTGGCTTAAAGCTCAACATTCAGAAAATGAAGATCATGGCATCTGGTCCCATCACTTCATGGGAAATAGATGGGGAAACAGTGCAAACAGTGTCAGACTTTATTTTTAGGGACTCCAAAATCACTGCAGATGATGACTGCAGCCATGAAATTAAAAGATGCTTACTCCTTGGAAGGAAAGTTATGAACAACCTAGACAGCATATTCAAAAGCAGAGACATTAGCTTGCCACAAAAGTCCATCTAGTCAAGGCTATGGTTTTTCCAGTAGTCATGTATGGATGTGAGAGTTGGATTGTGAAGAAGGCTGAGCCCTGAAGAATTGATGCTTTTGAACTGTGGTGTTGGAGAAGACTCTTGAGAGTCCCTTGGACTGCAAGGAGATCAGTCCTGGGGTGTTCACTGGAAGGACTGATATTGAAGCTAAAACTCCAGTATTTTGGCCACCTGATGAGAAGAGCTGACTCATTTGAAAAGACCCTGATGCTGGGAAAGATTGAGAGCAGGAGGAGAAGGGGATGACAGAGGATGAGATGGTTGGATGGCATCATCGTCTCAATGGACATGAGTTTGGGTGTGAGTTGGCATTGGACAGGGAGGCCTGGCATGCTGCAGCTCCTGGAGTCACAAAGAGTTGGGCACAACTGAGTGAACTGAACTGAACTCAGAGAACTTTTCATTGGCGGGGTACAAGAGAGACCCCTGTCAGAAAGGGAGGACACTGGTTCTCCTTAAGGGCCAGTCACCCTCACATTTCCCTCTAATAAATTTCTTTTTTCACCTGACTGCCTGGCTTGCTCTCTTTTACTCTGCACTCACTTGCCTTACAGTGACAATACTATGCTGCCTGTGAAAGAAGGTAGATTTTAAAAGTTCTCATCACAAGAAAAAAAATTCCCTAACTGCATATTGTGACAGATGTTAACTAGAATTACTTTGGTGATCATTTCACAATATATAAATATAAAAAAATAAAAGTTTAGGGGTGTAAAAAGAAATAATCGAATGTTATACAGCTGGTTAATATAGAAACTAGAAACTGGAAGTAGAACCTAGGTTACTTTCTGTGTTCCCTAAGGTTTCATCTTTACTCAGCTGATTTTCAGTACCCACTTGAATAATATCATTAACCTAGGCAGGTGAAAGTGAAAGTCACTCAGTCGTGTCCAACTCTTTGTGACCCAATGGACTACACAGTCCATGGAATTCTCCAGGCCAGAATAGTGGAGTGGGTAGCCTTTCCCTTCTCCAAGGGATCTTCGAAACCCAGGGATCGCACCCAAGTCTCCTGCATCGCAGAAGATCCTTTACCAGCTGAGCCACAAGGGAAGCTCAATGTAGGCAGGTGGTCTCCATGTTTTGTCTGTAACTTTCTGTAGACATACTCTTGAAGGGTCTTGGTTCATTGCTAATCAGAAATGGGAACTACAGGACAGACACCATTATGTTGTGTGGCCCTTTTCAAAATCAGAGTAGTACAACATTGTACTAAGAAGGAGGATGCAACCCCACTGGAGAGGGCCACTACATTTTTCTCCAGAGTGGGAGCTCAGAGTCCATTGATTTCATGTTCTAATAGTCAGAATAAGAAGATCCTGTGGCCAGGATCTTCTCCCTGCCATGGCCATGCTGACCCTGCATTTTCCGAATCCCTCCACTTAATACTTAGCAGTATGGCAGGGTGCTCTTTTCCAATGATGGAACAATGTTTAGAATTGTTTCTGGGAAACTTCTAACTTGACTTTATGCTATTTCTATTTCTTATTTCAGATTTAAAGCTCAGTTCAGTTCAGTCGCTCAGTCGTGTCTGACTCTTTGCGACCCTATGAATCGCAGCATGCCAGGCCCAGGCCTGATCAAAATATCAGAATACTTGCTAGACTGGCTGTTGTTCCTTTAGTGTGCAGACTCAAGATGCTCTTCAATTCCCTCAGCCTCCATAGTAACAGGCCCAACCCCAATATGGGTGGGGCCCAGGGCAAAATCACAAGTGGAGCTCCAGTCTCTGAATGTCTAAATAGTAAGAAGCAATCAATCAAATCAAACAAACTGTCAAGTAAAACATATTCTGTCTTTCTACTTTGATACGTTTATCTAATGAAATTTTAAAATACCGCTATAGTCCATAGCGTCGCAACGAGTCAGACGTGACTGAAGTGACTTAGCATGCACAAAACTGATTTTTCTATGACTGCAAATCAATAAAATATCAAAGACACAAATATTATTACGGAGGGCCTGTTTGGTTGATGGTATGGCAAAGTGTAGTTTTCCGTAGTGGTTCAGAGGGTAAAGAATCTGCCTGCAATGCAGGAGACCTGGGTTCATTCCCTGGGTCAGGAAGATACCCTGGAGAAGGGAATGGTAATCCACTCCAGTATATTCTTGCCTGGAGAATTTTATGGACAGAGGAGCATAGCAGGCTATAGTCCATGGGATTGTAGAGTTGGACATGATTGAGTGACTTTCACACACATAGCAATATCCAGATAAGTAACAAAGTAAAGATATACATCATTCACTTATTTTTTATTGAATTTTTATTTTTACTTTATTTTACTTTTACAATACTGTATTGGTTTTGCCATATATTGACATGAATCCACCACGGGTGTACATGCGTTCCCAAATATGAACTCCCCTCCCACCTCCCTCCCCATAACATCTCCCTGGGTCATCCCTGTGCACCAGACCCAAGCATCCTGTATCCTGCATCGAACATAGACTAGCGATTCATTTCTTACATGATAGTATACATGTTTCAATGCCATTCTCCCAAATTATCCCACCCTCTCCCTCTCCCTCAGAGTCCAAAAGTCCACTCTACACATCTGTGTCTCTTTTGCTGTCTCGCATACAGGGTCATCATTGCCATCTTTCTAAATTCCATATATATGTGTTAGTATACTGTATTGGTGTTTTTCTTTCTGGCTTACTTCACTCTGTATAATCGGCTCCAGTTTCACCCATCTCATTAGAACTGATTCAAATGTATTCTTTTTAATGGCTGAGTAATACTCCATTGTGTATATGTACCACAGCTTTCTTATCCATTCATCTGCTGATGGACATCTAGGTTGTTTCCATTTCCTGGCTATTATAAACAGTGCTGCAATGATCATTGGGGTACATGTGTCTCTTTCAATTCTGGTTTCCTGGGTCAGTATGCCCAGCAGTGGGATTGCTGGGTCATAAGGCAGTTCTATTTGCAATTTTTAAAGGAATCTCCACACTGTTCTCCATAGTGGCTGTACTAGTTTGCATTCCCACCAACAGTGTAGGAGGGTTCCCTTTTCTTCACACCCTCTCCAGCATTTATTGCTTGCAGATTTTTGGATCGCAAACATTCTGACTGGTGTGAATTGGTACCTCATTGTGGTTTTGATTTGCATTTCTCTGATAATGAGTGATGTTGAGCATCTTTTCATGTGTTTGCTAGCCATCCGTATGTCTTCTTTGGAGAAATGTCTATTTAGTTCTTTGGCCCATTTTTTGATAGGGTCATTTATTTTTCTGGAATTGAGCTGCATAAATTGCTTGTATATTTTTGAGATTAGCTGTTTGTCAGTTGCTTCATTTGCTATTATTTTCTCCCATTCAGAAGGTTGTCTTTTCACCTTGCTTATAGTTTCCTTTGTTGAGCAGAAGCTTTTAATTTTAATTAGATCCCATTTGTTTATTTTTGCTTTTATTTCCAGAATTCTGGGGGGTGGATCAGAGAGGATCCTGCTGTGATTTATGTCAGAGAGTGTTTTACCTATGTTCTCCGCTAGGCGTTTTATAGTATCTGGTCTTACATTTAGATCTTTAATCCATTTTGAGTTTATTTTTGTGTGTGGTGTTAGAAAGAATCAATATAGTGAAAAAGAGTATACTACCCAAAGCAATCTACAAATTCAATGAAATCCCTCTCAAGCTACCAGCGATATTTTTCACAGAATTAGAACAAATAATTTCAAGACTTGTATGGAAATACAGAAAACCTCGAATAGCCAAAGCAATCTTGAGAAAGAAGACTGGAACTGGAGGAATCAGCTTGCCTGACTTCAGGCTCTACTACAAAGCCACAGTCATGAAGACAGTATGGTATTGGCACAAAGACAGAAATATAGATCAATGGAACAAAATAGAAAGCCCAGAGATAAATCCACACGCATATGGACACCTTATCTTTGACAAAGGAGGCAAGAATATGCAATGGAGTAAAGACAATCTCTTTAACGAGTGGTGCTGGGAAAACTGGTCAACCACTTGTAAAAAAATGAAACTAGATCACTTTCTAACACCACACACATTCACTTATTTTAAAAAGTTGCTAAGAGAGTAGATCTTATGAAATGATGGATGTTAATCAGACTTACTGGGGTAATCATTTTGTAGTATATTCATATATTAAATCATTGTGTTGTATACCTGAGGCTTATATAATACTATATGCCAAGTATATCTCAAAAACTCTAGAAACAACATTTTTTTAAAAAAGGGTACTGAATTTCAAAGATGTAAATCCAAAAGAGGAAAAGTAAATGTAGCATAATAAATACATTAAAACTGTAAACTTTTCTTTCCAGATAAATGTAAACCAATAAATAATTCAGAGGCCCAAATATCTACTAGATGGCTGAAATTTTCCTCAAATAAGCTATGCAAAAGAGAATTCTTGGAAATGCCTGAAGTGTACACAAAATATTTTTCACAAAGACATTTCAAACATTG
Organism: Ovis aries; assembly: GCF_016772045.2. Lineage (NCBI taxonomy): Eukaryota > Metazoa > Chordata > Mammalia > Artiodactyla > Bovidae > Ovis > Ovis aries. Next base: position 50,870,292 of record NC_056062.1, read on the forward strand.
TAAATCATCTCTTCTGAAATGCTCCAACTTTAAGTCTTTTAACTACATTAGGATCATTGCCTTGGAATTTAACCCTTTATTGAAAGGCAGCATTATAGGGCTTAATATAGATTGTCTAGGCTCAAAATATTAATATGCTGAATTAATATATAATATAAAAATATAATATTTTCATCATTGGCCAAATCAACATTTCTTCTGGATGAAATATTTGTTTCCAAGGTTTTTGTTTGCTTTGTTTTCTCTTCTCAACATTTCAGTGGTTGTTATGGTGAAAAATTATTTTCTGTTTTAGCTAATGCCATCAGTCTAAACTCTTGTTATAATAAGATTCAAAGGAGCAAAATTAATTTGACTGGATCTTGGTAAGAGTTTTAACTTTGATTTCAACAAAGTAGATTTTTCAAAAGTGAAAAATCAATTTTGTTGAAGGTAATACAGAAGAAATAAAAAGAACAGAAACAAGAGACTTGATTAACCTATTACTAAAAATGCGAGAGTTTTCTACATAAGTTGACTTTCTAAAATTCAGTTAAATTTAATTTGAACTTTTTTGACAAAATTATATAACCTCTTTCCAAATGTATTTGGCATTTTAATTGTTGAAATAGGAATTTTCAGGAAATATATAATTTATACAAATATTTATGCATCATTTATTTAAATATTTTATATATAATATATAATATTGAATGAAATGAAAAGACAAAGTCTCATTTTTTAGTTCCTTAGTATATTTATTGTATTTTGTGCTGACTACTTTCATTTTGGCGTTTCACACTGATATTATTTTTTATACCAAAGTTTTATATTTTTAAAAATTATTTGAGTAGGTTTTATTATTTTTCTAGTTAGTCAAATGGTATAACAACACAGTTTCAGTTTTATCTTACTCAGGATTCATTAGACTTCAATTTATCCTATATGATTAAACTTCACAATTTTAGCTTATATTTAATGTTCAAAATTGGCAATGTTATATTTTTTACCATGTCTCACAGTAGTTAAAATTTTGCATGTGCTCTGCTTAATTGCTCAGTCATATTTGACTCTTTTCAACCCCATGGACTGTAGCCCACCAGGCTCCTCTGTCCATCGGGATTCTCCAGGCAAGAATACCAGAATACGTTGTCATGCCCTCCTCCAGGAAAAGTTTGCCTACTTATGCTTGTTTAAGAAATATATGTGGTTTTTTTAAAAATCTATCTCCCAGAATAATGGAAATAAAAACAAAAATAAACAAATGGGACCTACCTAAACTCAGCAAAGGAAACAATAAACAAAATTAAAAGACAACATATGGACTGGGAGAAAATATTTGCAAATGATGTGACCAATAAAGGATTAGTCTCCAAAATTTATAAACAGCTTATGATGCTTAACAGCCTTAGAACAAACACTTTGCTCAAAAATGGGCAGAAGACCTGAACTGACATTTCTCCAAAGGGGATATACAGATGGCCAATAGGCACATGAAAAGATGTTCAACATCTCTAGTTATTAGAGAAATGCAAATGAAAACTACAGTAGGATATCACCTCACACAGGTCAGAATGGTTATCATCAAAAAAATCCACCAACAAATGCTTAAGAGGCTGTGGAGAGAAGGGAACCCTCCTACACTCTTGGTGGGAATGTAAATTGGTACAGTCACCATGAGAAAGGTATGGAGGTTCCTTAAAAAATTAAAAATAGAGCTACCATATGACCCTGCAATACCACTCCTAGGCATATATCTGGAAAAAAACATGATCCGAAAGGATACATGCACCCCAGTGCTCATTGCAGCACGGTTTACAATGGCTAAGACATGGAAGCAACCTAAATGTCCATTGAAAGAGGCCTGGATAAAGAAGATATGGTACAGATATACGGTGGGATGTTGCTCAGCCATTAAAGAGAATTAAATAATGCCATTCGCAGCCACATGAATGGACCCAGAGAGTGTCATTAAGTTAGACAGAAAAGGAGAAATATCATATTATTTCCTTCATATGTGGAACCTAAAAAGAAATAATACAAATGAACTTATGAAACAGAAAGAGACTCACAGACTTAGAAAACAAACTTATGCTTGCTAGGGGGAAGGGATAGTTAGGGAGTTTGGGAAGGTCACGTACACACTGCTATATTCAAAATGGATAACCAACAGTGATCTTTTGTATAGCACAGGGAGCTCTATCTAATGTTATGTGCCAGCCCGGATGGGAGGTGGATTAGGGGGAGAATGGATACATGTATATGTATGGCTGTTAACCTGAAACTACCACAGCATTGTTAATTGGCTATATCCTAATACAAAATGAGACTAAAAAAATACAATAAAATACACAGTAAATTTAAAAAAACCACAAAGATATGTGTTGCATCTATTATGAACAAGACAATTTTCTAGGTATTTTAAGAACTCTGCAGATTAATTAGACATGGATCCTGCTGTCAAAGTGTACACAGCATTTAGGGAAAATAAGATTTGTACCAATAAAACTAATGCAAATGGATAATGAAATGTAACATAAAATGTAAGGTGACATCAGAACAGAGAGGATTTCAATTCACCTGGAAGCATAAAACAATGTCTTGATGATGAGACAAGTAGGATTTCTAGTTGCATAAGTGGAATGGGCAAAGCAGAATAGGCAAAAGAATTTCATGGAATTCTCCAGAGGGGGATAAATGGAAAAATTCTTCAAGCAAATATGGGCAGATGAGGTAGGAGACTGGATTCGATTAATACAATGATGTGCTTGAGTTGGCTGGTATTGGCTTGAGAGAGCCGCTGAATTTTTGAAAATTTTATTAAACAGCTGACATCATTTTGGTGGCTTAAACTCAGCCATGATGGAGGAAGTATTTACACCATGGAAATTGTCAAGTGCTACAAGTCAGGGCTAGAGATGGTTCATCCAGAAAGCTGGTTGTTAAACATTTGCCAACATACTGCTAGATCCATCTGGCCTTGAATACCAGATGCTCAGCATTATTCATTTTATGTCATTAGGTGTTGATACAGCTTTTACTCTTTTGAAGGAGACTCTTAATACTTAATTAGACATACTACTACTACTACTAAGTCACTTCAGTCGTGTCTGACTCTGTGCGACCCCATAGATGGCAGCCCACCAGGCTCCCTCATTCCTGGGATTCTCAAGGCAACAACACTGGAGTGGGTTGCCATTTCCTTCTCCAATGCATGAGAGTGAAAAGTGAAAGTGAAGTTGCTCAGTCGTGTCCGACTCTTAGCGACCCCATGGACTGTAGCCCACCAGGCTCCTCCATCCCTGGGATTTTCCAGGCAAGAGTACTGGAGTGGGGTGCCATTGCCTTCTCAAGTTGGTTGAAAATAAGAACATTTTATTAGGTGAGATAAAAGTCATAAAGTGTCTTCTATTGCACTAAACACAAAATTGAAAAGAGGTTAACACTGGTGGTGTGGCATACATCGACATGATAGAAAAATCTAAGTAAGGAGCATATGACAAGTTTTAACCATGAGTAAAGAGCAGTAGTTATTGTGGTACATGAACAGCTTGTCATAAAAGCCTATAGGTCTGCCAACACATAGTTCACATTGCTGCTAGTCTTGGGGGAGAGGGAATGAGCTACTGTTAGTTGCTTCTTCTGAAGGAACTGCCTGCATGGTGTGCTTTATGACTAGAGAAGGCAGAGGGCAAGCTTCTGTATGATGAATTGCTCACTCTCCTCACGGACTAGAGCTCATACTTAAAACAGCACAGATTGCAAGACTAGAGCTTAAGGGAATCCCTAGAAGCAAAGCGCTGTGTTCTGTAGGTCATTTCTTGTTCCTTCTGGCTGATGAGAAGGAATGCTTTATTAATTCTTTTCATCAGGAATGAGCTTGTTTACCAGAGAAAGAGGCATTCTATGAATAGCTTAGTTTGAGCGACATTCCAATAACCATAAAAGAAGTGTGAAAAATTCCCTGAAGTCTTAATATTTGCCTTAGGTGTTCAGGCCTTCAGGAAGCAAAAAGATCAAAACAAGATTTGCTATCACAACTTTGGAATCCAGGGTAAAGTTTTTTGCTCTGCACCGTAGCTGGGCTTCAGGGCATGTGTGAACACCCCAGAAGCATAGGCCAAGGTTTGTTGTGTGTGTCCATGTATTTTTTCTGAAAAAACATCCAGAGGTTTTCCCAGATTCTCAACTGGATCTCTGCTGTCCAAACTACTTACTGCCTGTCCAATCTATCAGTTTTCTGCCACCTCTCAAGGATTAATCACTGCTTTGGCTATTCTTAGACATACTTGAATGTTTTTTAGGAGACAAGAGGAAAATTCATGTCTTTTGTCAAATAGAGGAATGACTTATTCCCAAAGGTTTTCTCTTTTTCAAGAAACTTGTCATGAGAAATGCTTTTAAATGTTTTGAGGCATGACATATATTCTATCTTTTGATCCTTATGAAAAAGTGAACAGGTATTATCACTTCTATTATCCTGAAATGAGAACTAGAGAATTAGGGCTCAGAAATCTTAATCAGTATTGGACATTGCCTTGGAACTTTAAAAAAATATGACACAATTACTCCAAAATATTCAGATTTAATTGATCTGGAGTAGAGTGTCAATATCTGCATATTGTAAGAGGTTCTTCAAGTGATTCTAGTGTGAAGTCCAGTTTGGGAACCACTGTGGTGGGTCAATTGCTTTAAGAATGGAATTTGTGTTTGATGTGAGCATGAGATTGTTATAGCTTCTACTATATCATTCTGTGATTTAGACAACTAAATAATAAGAAGTTATTGTACGAAGTTAGTAAGACAGGCAAAGTTATTGATAGAAACAAAATTTTTGAAAACACTTGCAAAGTAATGGATACCTCTAAAGAGGAATTTTTGGACAAAAGAACTATAGAGCAATGAAAGACATCATAAAGAAAAGGAGAGATGAGAATTATTAAAAAAAAACTATCACTAATTTCAGAAAGTTTAAGACTTTAAACACATTTTAAGATGAGGTCAGCACAACATAAAATTCATATGAATGGTAATTATCAAAAACAGAAATTTCATTAAAAAATTAAGAATAAACATGATAATCTCTGATTTTATTCATACTATGACTTTTACTAATATCTTTCTGGGTGCTAGATACTTTTGTATTCTTACATATATCCCAAGCTTTGCTCTAAATACCTGGGGCTTCCCAAGTGGCACTAGTGGTAAAAAAATGTGCCTGCCAATGCAGGAGATATTTAAGAGACATGGGTTCTATCCCTAGGTCAGGTAGATCCTCAGAGGAGGGCATGGCAACCTACTCCAGTATTCTTGCCTGGAGAGTCCCATGGACAGAGGTGCCTGGCATGTTACAGTCCATGGGGTCACAAAGAATCAGACATGACTGAAGTGACTTAGCATACATACATATATAGTTAGGCTACTTAGAAATGATCTGGTCCTCGTGGGTCTTCCTTTTAAAGTTTGATAATGAGAGCCAGAATTGCATTTAGTCTAGGCTAAACTGTGGAAAATTCTTCAGACATGGGAATACCAGACCACCTGACCTGCCTCTAGAGAAACCTATATGCAGGTCATGAAGCAACAGTTAGAACTGGACATGGAACAACTGACTGGTTCCAAATAGGAAAAGGAGTACGTCAAGGCTGTATATTGTCACCCTGCTTATTTAACTTCTATGCAGAGTACATCATGAGAAACGCTGGACTGGAAGAAACACAAGCTGGAATCAGGATTGCCAGGAGAAATATCAATAACCTCAGATATGCAGATGACACCACCCTTATGGAAGAAAATGAAGAGGAACTAAAAAGCCTCTTGATGAAAGTGAAAGAGGAGAGTGAAAAAGTTGGCCTAAAGCTCAACATTCAGAAAATAAAGATCATGGCTTCCGGTCCCACCACTTCTGGGAAATAGATGTTTCCACTTCCAGTGGAAACAGTGTCAGACTTTATTTTTTTGGGCTCCAAAATCACTGCAGATGGTGACTGGAGCCATGAAATTAAAAGATGCTTGCTCCTTGGAAGGAAACTTATGACCAACCTAGACAGCATATTAAAAAGCAGAGACATTACTTTGCCAACAAAGGTCTGTCTAGTCAAGGCTATGATTTTTCCAGTAGTCATGTATGGATGTGAGAGTTGGACTGTGAAGAAGGCTGAGTGCCGAAGAATTGATGCTTTTGAACTGTGGTGTTGGAGAATACTCTTAAGAGTCCCTTGGACTGCAAGGATATCCAACCAGTCCATTCTAAAGGAGATCAGTCATGGGTGTTCTTTGGAAGGAATGATGCTAAAGCTGAAACTCCCATACTCTGGCCACCTCATGGGAAGAGTGGACTCATTGGAGAAGACTCTGATGCTGGGAGGGACTGGGGTCAGGAGGAGAAGGGGACGATAGAGGATGAGATGGCTGGATGGCATCACCAACTCGATGGACATGAGTTTGAGTGAACTCCGGGAGTTGGTAATGGACAGGGAGGCCTGGTGTGCTGTGATTCATGGGGTCGCAAAGAGTTGGACACGACTGAGCGACTGAGCTGAACTGAAGCTTCTTTAGAGTAGAGGCTCAATCTTTTCATCTTAAATTCATAATCTACTACTGTTCAACTGTAATCAATCATTCGAGCTTTATTAACTTTATAATGTCTCAAAGGATTCCAACTGTGATTTCCCCATTCCTGGAAACTGTTCTTCCTGTTCTCGTTTTGGAGCCATTGTTCTTGCTGTTCTATACAGTAGAGAGCGCCCACGACACAATGTTGGCTGTGAAGGGTAGGCATCTGCCTTTCTCCTACTGCCTCATCTATTTTGACACATGTGAAATCACCCCACATTTCAATATCCTTCAGGAAATTCACTTTAGTGCTTTCAATTGGAAAAAATCTCTATCACTTCTTTTTCCCCATAAATCTTCTGATATGATATTGATCTAAATTTGTATTACACTAAAATTGGCTAACATTGATTAAAGTTTTTGACAAACATTTAACTCCTGCTATATTTTCCTGGCAAATAGAGGGGAAAAGGTGGAAGTAGAGACAGATTTCCTCTTCTTGGGCTCTAAAATCACTGTGGATGATGACTGCAGCCTTGAAATCAGAAGACAATTGGTTCTTGGCAGGAAAACTATGACAAACCTAGACAGTGTGTTGAAAGGCAGAAACATTGCTTTGCTGACAAAGGTCTGTATGGTTTTCCCAGTGGTCATGTACCAATGTGAGAGCTGGACCGTAAAGAAGGCAGAATGTCAAAGAACTGATGCCTTTGAGTTGTGCTGGAAAAGGCTCCTGAAATTCCCTTGGACAGTAAGGTGATCAAATCAGTCAGTCTTAAGGGAAAGCAACCCTGAATAGTTATTGAAAGGGCCGATACTGAAGCTGAAACTCCAGTATTTTGGTTATCTGATGCGAACAGCTGACTCATTGGAAAAGTCCCTGATGCTGGGAAAGATAGAGGGCAGAAGGAGAAGAGGGCATCAGAGGATGAGATGGCTGGATGGCATCACTGATGCAATGGACATGAACTTGGGCAAACTTCAGGAGATGGTGAGAGACAGGGAGGCCTGGCATGCTACAGTCCATGGGGTTGCAAAGAGTTGGACGTGATTGGGTAACTGAACAACAACAATATGCATAAGACCTTTTTTTTTTTTTTTAATCTACTAAGCTCAACTATAATTTCTGTGTCCCTTGGGACATAGCAAAATGCCGAAGAAAGCATATGTTTAATGTGTGATTTGGTTGCAACCTGGCATTAGCTGGCTATATGAACTCTGACTTGGTTCTGACTGACTTCTCTTGTATTACTCAGGAGCATTATTAATCATATTTAAATAAATAAATCTCAGCATATTCTCATCCACTAACTACGTAAAAAGCAGACTGATCACAAATGAATACCTGTATTTTGAAACTTTTGCTTTTATACCTTTTCCTGAGTTCACATTTGAAACCAGTGTGTCTTTTTGGTCACCTTGACTTAATACCCACATTCTGATTCTCCTGATCTTCACTCAAATGAAACACTTGTTGCATCCTAATTTTATTGCTCTGGAGGACAATTCTTCCTTTTGGGTCCCTTAGGGCCTTATTTCTCTACTCTCTAAAGATACATAGTCTACATTTTCAATTACCATGACATATACTATTTTTAATTGACTAGATACTATACAATCAGACAGGATTTTAATATTAATTACTGATGATACGGCAGAGACGCAGCAAAGTTTGATGAGGGAGGAAACCTGTAATCTGAAACAAGAACTTCACTTCAAAATTACTGGCAAAATACAGACTAAGAAGAAAGATGGGAGTTAACCTGGAGCTAAGCAGGGGAATGCATAACATCACTGCTTACTGCTTTGATTCCTTAGGGCATTTCACAATGAATCATTGAAATATTTCCCATTTGTTGTGGTCTTGTGACATTTGGGAGAGAAATAGGCTTGTGAGTTTCCTATTTAAGAGTTTCCCCTCTAATTTTATAAGTATGATTTCTCCATGAATTTTATAAGGAAATCTAAAGTAGGGCTATTTGAGAAGAAAACAATTGGAAATAAGACAGTTTGAAAATAACATCTTTGTTTTGGGGAAGCCATGCTGAAGAAAATAGCTGCAACATGACTTTGGAAGAAAATATTTTGGTACTTTGTAAATAATTAAGTAATTTGTACCAAAAGAGAGCTCCAACAACAACAACAAAAAAACATTTTTAAGAGTCAAAAACTAAGATTTGAATGAATCACAAGCTGGACTCACTCAAAGAAAAGAGCTCTGAAAATTGTAGCAATGAGAGTAAATTATATAAAGTTACTTTTTAAATATTTATATCCATTTAAGGATAATCGATTGTTTGAATAAATTGTATTAGTGTATTGTGCCACTCATAAAAGATATAGTAATACAATGTGTGACAACAAGCACAGAGGTCAAAAGGGGAACAGTGAAAGAATGCTATTTTAAGGTTCTTATGTTATATGTGAATTAGTATAATATCCCTTGAAGGTACAATGTGATAAGTTAAAAATTTATATCATAAATTCTAAAGCAACCCCTGAAATTACAAAGAATATAGCTACTTGGAACAAAAGAGAGATTCAATAAAATCATTAAAAAGAAAATCCTCAATCAATCCTAAAGAAAGTGAAAAATAGGAAAAATTAACAACAGATGGGACAATAAGAAAACAAATAGTGAAAGGATGTATTTAAACTTGATCAAAGGGAATGACAGAGGATGAGATGGTTGGATGCATCACTGACGCGATGGACATGAGTTTGAGTAGCTCTGGGAGATGGTGATGGATAGGGAAGCCTGATGTGCTGCAGTCTATGGGTTGGATATGACTAAGCGGCTGAACTGAACTGAACTTCAATAATTTCAGTAAAAGTAAATGGCCTAAAAATCCCAATTAAAGGCAAAAAAATGGATTAAAAAAGCAAAACTCAATTATATACAGTCTATCATGATTTCTTTAAATATCATGATCAAAGTAGATTAAAAGGGAAAAATGTTTATCCTGTTAACACTAATAAAAAGAAAGCTGGAGTGGCTATATTAATATCAGACAAAGAAGACTCAGAGCATAAGAATAATACCAGGGATAAGATCACTATATAACAATGATAAAGAGAGTAAATTCTTCAGGAGGGCATAATAATCCTAAATATTTATGTGCCTAATAACAGAATTTCAAAATATAGAAAGCCATAGTTGACAGAATATCAAGGAGATAGGCAAATTCACAATTTCTTTCAGGGATTTGATTCTTCTCCTTTATTTTCATGGAATAAAGAGACAAAAGGAAATCTGTAAGAATACAGAGTCTTAATGAAATTATCAAGCAGGTCAACCTAACTGACACTTATAGAGTACTCCATGTAAAAAAAAAAAAAAAAAATCAGTGTAAACCTTCTTTTCAAGAGCCATAAGTCAAGATTCAATAGGTTTAAAGGATTAAAGTCATAACAGCATATGTTGTCAGACCGCAATTAGATATCAATCATGAAAAAAAATCTCTAAAAACCTTTGAATATTTGGAAATTTAAAACAGTTTTCAAAAAAGTGTGTGTCAATGAAAAAGACAGTGGAAACTAGAAAGTGTTATTAACTGAATGAAAATGAAAATGCAGTGTGTCATACCTTGTGGAATTCAGTTAAAGCAATACTAAATGGGAAATTTATGGTACTATCTACCTATATTAGAGAGAATAAAGAACACAAATCAATGATCTCAGGCTTAATTTTAAGAAAATGGAAGAATAGAAGAAAATAAAACTGATTTAAGTACTGTTTATGCTATGAAATATAAGTAATAAAGACGAGCAAAAATAAAAGAATGAAAAAATTAAAACGTGTGTGTGTGTTAGTTACTCAGTCATGTCTGACTCTTTGAACACCATGGACTATAGCCTGCCAGGCTCCTCTGTCCATGGGATTCTCTAGGCAAGAATACTGGAGTGGGTTGCCATTCCCTTCACCAGGAGATCTTCCTGACCCAGGGACCAGAGGCTGATTGTATCAGATGAGGAAAATTAAATTTTACGAGGATCATCAGGAAAATTAGAGTGAAGATACAAATTACCAGCATCAAGATGAGAGAAATGACGTCACCACAGAATTTATCCATGTTAAAAGTGTTATAAAGGAGTATTATCTTAAAAGTATGTTAATAGATTTAACGAATTACAGGAACTGAATAAATATCTGCAAAGACAAAACTACAAAAGTTTACTCAAGAAGAAATAGATAACTTGAATAGTCCCAAAATGAGTAAAGTAACTGAATTTAGTCCATGGGGTTGCAAAAGAATCAGATATGATTTAGTGACTGAAAAATAGCGGCAGAGTTGAATTTGAAGTTAAAATACTTCCCACACAGGAACTCCTGACCCAGATGGCTTCACTATGGATCCTGTCAGACATGTAAGGAAGAAATAATACGAGTAGTGTAAATATCCTTCCAGAAGTTTTTTAAAAAAGAGAAAGTTTTCCAATATGTTCCACAATTTTAACATTATTCTGACATTGAAACTAGACAAAGACATTACAAGGAAAAAATTGCATACCAATATTCCTCATGGATAAAACAAATGTTAAGAATATTGTAATCAAATTCAACAACTTGTAACACTGATAATACATAGAGGGCACATACAGTTTATCCCAAGCATGTATGGTTAGTTTAAAATTTGAAAATCAATCTAATTTATCAAATAATCAGACAAAAAAAGAACAATATAGTCTCTTACTATATGCGAAAAGACATTTGACAAATACAGTCTTTTCCTGAGTAAAAATTCTCATCAAGTGGGACGAGAAAGAAACATCTTCAACTTGCTCTGGACATCTATGAGAAACTTACTGGTAACATGATTTCTAACAGTAAAAGATTGAATTCTTTCTTCATAAGATCAGGAAAAAGGTGAGAACATTTACTCTCACCATTTATAGTCAACATTGTACTGAGTTTTAGCTGGCATACTAAAACAAAAAAAATAATAGGTGCTAAGGTTGAAAAAGTAGTTGTAAACCTGTTTTTATTTGCAGACAAAATAAACACCAAAAATTCTATACAATCTACAAAAGACACTAGTGTTAGTTAGCAAGTTTAGCAAGTTTGCATGACACAAGATTAATATACAAATTTTAATTGAATTTCTATATGCTCAGAACCAATATTTGTAAATTAAGATCTTTACCATGAAAACTATAAAGTATTGCTGAGAGAAAAATTTTAGAAAACTTAAAAATGGAGAGATATTAGGTTGGCCAGAAGTTCATTTGGGTTTTCCATAAGATCTTTCAGAAAAACCCAGACAAACTTTTTGGATAGCCACCTTCATCATGTTCATAGTTTGGAAGACTTAATATTTTTCAGATGTCTTTTTTGTTTAATCTATAAATTCAGTGTGATCACTATCAAAATCCCAGAAGGACTTTTTTTTTTAAAATAGAAATTTGCATGTTTATTCTATTCATATGAAAATGCAAACAAGCTGGAATACCCAAAAGCAACTTTAAAAAGGAGAAGCAAGGTTGAAGGACTGACACTTCCTGTCTTCAGTAATTTTTATAAAACCATAGCAATCAAAACAGTGTGGTATTGGCATCAGGATAAAAAAAGATGAGTCCAAAAACAGACACGCATATGCATAGTTAACTGATTTTTGACGAAGATGCAAAGACAATTCAATGAATGGATAGTTTCTTCAATAAGTGTTGACTAACAATTGGGCTATTCTTTTGCAAACAATCCAAATACTTCAATGTCTACCTTATAGCATGTACAAAAATTAACTCAAAATGGAGAATAGATCAAAGTATAAACCTAAAATTTTAAAATTTCTAGAAGAAAACATTATGTTAAGTGAAAGATTTCCTAAACACAACTCCAAAGACAGGCTCCATGAAAAAAAAATTGGTAAGTTGGACTTCAACAAAATGAAGAATGAAGCTCTTAGAAAGACACTATTTAAGAGACTCAAAGGACATGACAAGCACACACTGGGAGAAAGTTTTTGCAAATTACACATCTGATAAAAGATTTATATTCAATACATATAAAAAAACTTTCAAAACTCAAAAATATTTAAAAATGAGCAAAATATTTGAATATACACTACCAAAGAAGATCTATTGGTGGCAAATAAACATATTAAAATACTAAATGTCAATTATCATTAGGTAAATGCAAAATAAAAACACTATGAGATACCACTACATATCTATTACAGATGTCCAGTATTAAGATTGATCATGTAAAGTACTGGAAAGGAGGTGGAAGAGTGGAAATTTCATATATCACAGGTAGGAATGTAAAATATGTGTGAGTGCTCAGTTGTGTTCAATTCTTTACGACCACATGGTCTGCAGCCCACCAGACTCCTCTGTCTATGGAATTTTCCAGGCACAAATACTGTAGTGGGTTGCCACATATATATATATACACGCACACACACACATATATATACACACACACAATATATATATATGTGTATATATGTCTATGCTGGGCTGAGTCCACAGAGTCAGGCAAAGCACAACACAGCATAGACACATATATGTAAGTATGTATATATATATATGTACATGTATTCATATATGGGTAAATCTATACATACATGAGCATAATTGCACACTTTAAACATGCCAATGTTTGTCAGTTATATCTCAATAGAAGTGTAAGAAAGGGAAAAAAATCCTTCCAGGTAGTTCTTATGCCTGATAAAATTTGATTCAAAATCAGTTCACCAGTCTTGGGTTTCTCAAATCAGTAAAATTAAAAATTGTGTATTCATATTTTCATATATGCTGTTTTGATAGAATCATCAAAAACTAGGAAAATTTAGGAAGCGTTGATGGACTTTCAACTAATTTTGACAGCCAATAGAAGATATTTCTTGAGGTGTCTGTTTCAGCATTTCTCCTATCACTGCATTTTATTGCCTTTGGCTCTGCCATTCCTGTCTAAGCTTACTCTGAAGAGAGAGGGCTGGGGTTCTAATGGTGAGCTGAAACACCTTAGCTTGGGTTTTGAGAATTGGGTAGTTGGGTAGATGAGTGATCTCCTCTAATAAATTATCTTCTATGTGGACACAGGTCATGCTCACTACTAGGTGATATATGTATTATATACATACAATACATAAATTGGTCTGGAAAAACTAACATGCAGTTGTAAGCATGAATGATGCTCTGGCTAGCCATAAAAGAGAAGCATTTCTTCTTAACCTCTTTGCCCTTTAGAAAGTTTGGAAAAGAAACGGTTTGTCTAAATGATCTAATTATTAGTTCTACCTAAGTATTGAGTCATTTCAAGGTATTAAAACATATTTCTCTTGACATGGCTTTGTTATTTTTTCCCATGCAATGGAATAAAAGAAGCAGGAAAATAATTTAAGATGTATTTATTAAAAATAAAATGTTCCCCTTCAGTTCCTGTGAGATCCCAAGGTCCAAAGACACAGGTGCAGACTTTGGATCCAGTGGAGAGCCAAGAGAAAGATTCAGAGCTGGGGCAGAAGGTTGGAAAGATCTGGGAGCCAGCTGAGCTGTGTGGGAAGGAAAGTCTCATAAAGGACAAACAGCTGTTGGAATCAGATGGCAAAATCTCAGAAAAGGGAGCCAAAGGAGACCACTGCTGATGAAACAGGCTATGGCTGGTTTCTTGAGTAAAAGTTCAGTTCAGAGGTCTGTGAAAGCTTAGATGGAAACTGTTAGTTTGATATTTGAGGGACGGGAGACTGAGATCTTCAAATATAGCAACTGTATTTCTCCTGGGTCTCACAATACACTTAAGCAACTTTTTAATAACTGGTATTATATGACTTCCCTGATGGCTCAGGTGGTAAAGAATCTGCCTACACTTCAGGAGATTCCAGTTTGATTTCAGGGTCAGGAGGATCCCCTGGAGAAGGGATAAGCTACCCACTCCAGTATTCTTGGGCTTTCCTTGTGGCTCAGCTGGTAAAGAATCCACCTCCAATGTGGGAGACCTGTGTTTGACCCTTGGGTTGGGAAGGTCCCCTGGAGAAGGGAAAGGCTACCCACTCCAGTCTTCTGGCCTGGGGAAGTCCATGGACTGTATAGTCCATGGGGTTGCAAAGAGTCAGACATGACTGAGAGACTTTCACTATATGAATTCTACATAGTATTGTAGAAAGCCATTAATCTCAGTTTAGTATTCAAGAGCTGTAAGAAATAAAATGATGATTAATAATATTATTTTGTGTTCATTTATTTTAAGCACAGACAATTCCTTAACATTCATGAAGAGAAAGGACATGTGCTTAGGTTAGCAGCAATGACTATGTTTCTCATCTATATGGGACACTAGGCTGAATGGAAAGAGGTGAGGGATAGAGACTTGATGGCAGTGATCTGATTTTCAAGCCATTAACAGGATTTGATCTGGTTTTGAAGGTTTAAAAAAAAAAATCTATTGGTCAGATCTATTCAGTAGTTCCAGCCTGTGATTAAGTATGTACTGGTTAGTCACTGAATTTTAGATATTTACATTTTGTTGATGGAGACAGTAGTTTTAGATAGTTGGTCTTCAATCTTTATCATCTAATTTTTTGTTCTAATTTGAGACATCCTAAAAAATAATTGGGCTTCCCAGGTGGATAGTGGTAATCTCCTTGCCAATGCAGGAGACATGGGTTGGATCCCTGGGTCACGAAGATCCCTTGGGGAAGAAAATGGTAACCCACTCCAATATTCTTACCTGGGAAATCCCATGGACAGAGGACCTTGGTGGGCTACAGTCCATGGGGTCGCGAAAGCGTTGGATACGTCTAAACAAATAATTTCCTATTTTCTTCAAAGTGAAATAGAGAATTGAAATAGGTGTTCCAATGATTTAAGTTTTGTGCCTTTACTGAATTGCCTAACATTTTAAATTACTTTTTTATCTTCTTTGGCTTCAAAACTGGTGCATATAACTTTAAGAGAACTATGTGTTTTATCATTGAATCTTTTTTCTTATCTAGCAACTGGGCTCTATACCATAAAAACATCAATTGTACTGCCAGATAATCTTTCTTGGCATTTTATGTCTATCATTTTTCTCTAATGATTTTGATCATTTTGTGTTTTTTCTCCACATTCACAATTACCATCTTTCACCTATTATCCAAGGCAGTAATTTAAGTTTTTATGGGATATCTTGCTCTTTGCTGTTCTAATTGATTTACTTGATACATAATGGTACTTTTAAATGCTCAATTTATCATCCTATCATTTTAAAAATAATATATCTGAGTTCAGATTTATTGAATTCACTTTCATTAAGTTTATTTATAGCTTGAACTTCTCAAGGGCAAGTTTCTTCTATTTCTTGGGTAATTTTTCTGCACGGTGCAGTGCTTCCATTCTTTCTGCAGTGTTTTCCTTTATTTCTATGCCTTTTCCTTATTCCTATTCTGATTCCTATTCTTTTCTTTCATGTCTTTTCTTTTCCGTGCATAAAATATACATCACTTAAAAAAATCTACCATATTTTAAGAATGGGAATTCTCCAGACCAACTATTTGTTTCAACATGGTGTAGGTAACTATTTCTTGACTCTAGGGGTGATATTCAACAGGCTAACTGAATACAAGTACAACAAAAAGTAGAGACAAAATCTCTGCTCTCAAGGAAGTCAAGGTACACCAGGGCACACTAAGGTTCGAGACTATACATATCACATCTCTGGGGGTGTGGAGTGAGCCCACTGAGAAGGTCCTTGTCTGATCACTCATGGGATCCTTTCAAATGTTTTATATTCAAGATCCACTCCCTGAAGGTGGGGTATAACCCACTCTCACTGGCTTTGACAAATTCTCTCAGTTTAATATAGCGCCCTGGAAAATGAAATCCAGGCATTGTACCCTTCCTGCCTTTGCTGAGATTCCAGAATGATTCATAGATATTTCTATTCTCATGATGTTTTTTCAATATTTCTTCCCAACATTGCTGTTCTCTACTCAAACCGTTAGTTTTCTTTCAGATAGAGGGGATGGGTGAAACGTCTCAATCTTGTCAATTCACTTTCTCTCTCCAGTGTTTCTTCAAAGTGATAGGTGCTGGGTAAGGAGCTGAAGCTCTTTCATCTCTCTCCAAGACTATGACTCTCCAAAGACTATGACTCTGACCTTCTCACTGTTTAGAAACTGCTTGTGGATTTTGACAGCTTTGTTTAAGTTTTCAGTAGCTCTTGGGAGGAGTTTCTCTGACCCAGATTCACTCTGCCAATTCTACTCAGAAGTCAATCTTCAGTTCTTAAATCTATAAGTATCCGGATTTTTCTTCTGTGTCCAAAAAGATTGACAGTGGTTGCCTTTCTCTAGGGCTTCTCAATTCTATCTTAGCAATATTTTTGAGGCTGTACTCAGTATAGGTACCAAATCTTATTTTCCTTAATATAGAACTTGTATCTTGTTCATCTTTACAACTTCAGCCTCTAGCCAGAGGTTAGAACTTAATATATGTTTAATAAATGTTTGCTGAATAAAGAGAGATGTTGGGGTGAACTGTAATCTTCCCATGCTCTCTTTTATCCTGATATCTTTACTTTTCATGAATAACTTTGTTTCTCAGTGCTCTCTCTAGTCTCATTTCTGTATTTTTCAAAATTTCTCTTTAATCTTAATAATCATTTGAATTTTAATCATTTTACTATAATTTTTGTAGTTATAAGCTACTGTGCTTACTCTCTCAGTCATGTCTGACTCTTTGCGACTCATGGACTGTATAGCTCACCAGGCTCCCTAGTCCATAGAGATTCTCCAGGCAAGAATACTGAAGGGGTTGCCATTTCCTCCTCCAGGGGGATCCCTGACTGAGGATCCAACTCAAGTCTCTTATACCTCTTGTTGGCAGGCAGGTTCTTTACCACTAGTGCCACCTAGGAAGCCCTTTTTATAGTGAAAGTCACTCTGTAGCCTGCCAGGCTCCTCTGTCCATGGAATTCTCTGGGCCAGAATACTGGAGTGGGTAGCTGTTCTTTTCTCCAGGGGATCTTCCCAATCCAAGGATTGAACCCAGGTCTCTCCCATTGCAGGCAGATTCTTTATCAACTGGGCCACCAAGGAAGCCCAAGAATACTGAAGATGGTAGCCTATCCCTTCTCCAGGGGATATTCCCAACCCAGGAATTGAACCGGGGTCTCCTACATTGCTGAAACTCCAGTACTTTGGCCACCTCATGCAAAGAGTTGACTCATTGGAAAAGACTCTGATGCTTGGAGGGATTGGGGACAGGAGGAGAAGGGGACGACAGAGGATGAGATGGCTGGATGGCATCACCTAGATGGACATGAGTCTGAGTGAACTCCGGGAGTTGGTGATGGACAGGGAGGCCTGGTGTGCTGCGATTCATGGGGTCACAAAGAGTTGGACACGACTGAGCGACTGAACCGAACTGAACTCCTACATTTCAGGTGGATTCTTCATCAGCTGGGCTAGCAGGGAATCCCAGTGAGTTATTAATTTAGTATAATAAAAGTTGTAATAGGGAAAGCTCCTGGCTGCTCATCTTGTTCAATAACCTCATTGCAAGTGACTGTTTCCAGTTATGTATATGTGCAGGTAATGTTTTGGGATGGAGTTTGTTATATTAATTCCCACAAACATCTTTCACACACCTCCCATAGAGTAGATACTCAATAGTTTTTTCCTAAAAAAAAAAAAAAAATCAATTACATGACATATTTCCCAGAGAAGCTTTCTATTCCTTTTTATTTCTACTGGTTCTGCTTCTCTGAATGTGGAACATCAAAGCTATATATATATAAAATATATGAAAAATATAATTTATTAAAATATACTTTGGTGAATAGTTACAATTATCTATCAGCTGGTTATTTCCATTTTCAATACATAAACATAATTACTAATGGAACACAGTGAACTGGAGAACATGCACTGTCAGGAGTCATGTAACGCAGGAAATCCTTAGTTATTCCAAGGGTGTTCTCTACATCTCCCTTCCTTTCTATCCTTGTTATTGTCCTCATTTCTTTTGGTCATTTTACTGCTCATTTTACTCACTAGCTGGGTTTCAATTATTGATAGAAAACCAGGCTGCTACAACCTGAAAAATTTTCTAGTCTATATCTGTGTTCATCAAATTTCAATATACATCCTTTTCAGTCACAGAAATATATATCAAACCAAGATCCACAAATTCTCTGTAATAGAAAATCCTATGAGTATCTCAATGACACACATACAGAAAAGATATTTTCATCTTTTGGGGGAACAGATTGAATATGATTTTTGCCATAGGCTAAATATTCTTATTAAGTTCTTCTTAAGGTTTAAAAATTCCTCTATAGCTCAAATCTTTCAAGGGAGAACCATTTTCGATGTTACTTCTTTTTAGGTATAGTGTTCATTCCCTATTCCCTTACTTCCTTCAGTCGTTGCTGTGGTCTCCCCACCCCTCCTGACAACAGCTGCTCTCTGACCATGGGCTTCCTCTTTGTCAGCACCGGCCAAGTGAATAGGTCAGAGAACAATGGGAAGGAAGCCTAGGGTGTGGCTGGACCTCCATGTGGAGCCAGTGAATGACACAGGGAGCTCTATCCACCATCCAAACTCAGTCTCTGAACTCCAACTATTACCTTCCTGATAATTATACCCACATTTACACTCTAGCACTAGCTTTGCCTGAGAGTAGGTCATCTTACATACACATAGAATCAAAGATAATTGCAGCAAGAAGAAGCAGATTCCACCCTACCTCACCATATGTTATAGATGATGAAACCTGAGGTCTGGCAGAATGTTTGTTCTAAAGTCAAACAGCAAATTAATGACAGAGCTGGGCCTCTCTTCAACTGGTCCCATGCTCTTTTTAAAATCACATCTATGGCATCAATTAAACTCAGTGATTCAACACATAATTTATGTTTTCTGTAATAACCAGCTTCTCATTTACACTTTTTCATGTTATTGACTTCGTAATTCTCATATGTCCTCTATTATGTTTTTCTTCATATACATAATTATCTACCATGTCTGCTAAGTTATTTGCTTATACCATATTTTACTTTTCTTTCTTTTTCATTGCCACCTTCCCATATGTTCTGAGTATTTTATGCTTATGTAAGTGCAGAATTGTCTTCTTTTCTGTCCCTGTTTCTGGGTTTTGTACTTGATTCATATAAAAATATCAATATAATCTAATGCCTATTATGTGCCAGGCACTGTGAATACATGGCAAGCCTTTGTGTAATTAAGGAAGGAAAAACACATTGAAGATCACAGATAAAGACAATTTCTCTGCTTTCTTCCCTCCCAAGGTGTCTCAGACTCATTCCATTTAGGCTTTTGATCCTACTACACTACCTAAAGTGCACTTGACCTGATCATACATGACCTGACCTCCACGTTGCTAAATCCAATGGCCTTATCTCAGTTTTCATCCTATTGATGGTTTATCATTTCACAAATGTTATTGAGCAAAATTCCATGTGCCAGCTCCATTTCAAGACTGGGGCTAGAAAAGTAAACAGAGATAATAAATTCCTGCCCTTATGGAGTTTGCATTACATAAGAATTATTTGAAACAGTCGATTATACTGTCTTATTAATTCTTGCTCCTGGAATATGACTTTGTTTCTCCTGCCTTTCTGTTTGTCAATTTCACTTGCTGCTCAAGATTCATGTTCTCCATTTCTAAGCAGAAGAGGGCCTTAGTTTTTATTCCTTAGGGGCCTCTTCTCTGTTCCTTCATCTGCATCTATTTAACAGGCGATATAACACAGTCCTATATCTTAGAGTACTATCTAGACACTTCCCTCAGAGTTCTCTCAACTGTGTCTTATCAGTTAGTATTCCTTGACCGCTCTACCCAAAAGCGCTCCTATCATTTTTCATCCTTTGACTCTATTATTATTTTTTCATAGCTTTTTTTAAGCATTATCTCTTCTTACATAGTGATTTGCCAATTTATTAATTTCTATCTCCTATCAGAATAAAAGCTCTAGGAGGACAGGGACTCTGTTTTGTTCACTGTTAAGTCCCAAGTCCTCAGAATTGCACTTGGTAATATTAGGCACTCTGTAGAGATTTGTTGGAAGAATGAATAATCAATAAGGGCCAGAAGGGAGAGGCTTCTGGTACTATAAAAGTTATGTTTGACTTGGAAAGATCAGTGAAATTTCCCTGAAGGAATGATAATTAAATTGAGGATGGAGAGGCAACAACTAGGCAAACTGGGGGCATTCTACACAGTGAGATGTGCAAAGGCCATATGGCAAGAAAAGGAACGATCAATATGAATAACAGAAGATAGGCCCATGTAGCTGGAGCACACAGGGTGTTGGGGAGAGGAGAATGGGATGCGACTAAGAGACAGGCAAGAAGATGCACTACTCAGGACTTTGTAGATGAAAGATGTTAATTTTAGAATTTATTCTAAAGCTTAATCTATTTAGGTATCTTAAGCATCTGAGTGACACAGTTAGAGTTGGATTTCATGTTTTCTCTGACTGATGTATACAGAACAAACTAGAGATGGATAGAAATGAACATAGGGAAACTATTTAAGACAATACTGAGATGGTCTAGAAGAAAAATTATGATCATAGAGACTGGGATGTGTGATGAAAAAGAGAAATAGATGAATCTGAGAGCTATCTAAGAGGTATATGTGACAGTAAGGAGTTAGATATGTGACATGAACGAGGGAGAAATACCAATAATGACTACTAGGTTTTTGGCTTCCCTGGTGGCTCAGAGGTTAAAGCGTCTGCCTGCAATGCAGGAGACCTGGGTTCGATCCCTGGGTCGGAAAGATCCCCTGGAGAAGGGAATGGCAACCCAGTCCAGTATTCTTGCCTGGAGAATCCCCTGGATGGAGGAGCCTGGTAGGCTACAGTCCATGGGGTCACAAAGAATAGGACACGACTGAGCGACTTCACGTTCACCTTCATTGAGACAGGAGTTACACAAAATGACAGGGCTCACAGAGTGATGGAGGGAAGTACCTGCTTACAAGGTGATGGAGCTACCCATGAATGTCTATTTTGGACATTCTCAACTCTTTTTTGGGGATATATGATAAAATATCTCTCAATCCTTATTTCTTTCTCTTTCTCCAAAAAATCACTCCAAAACTTTTTCACTTACTTGCTGTCTTCTCAAACCTTGCCCTATCCCAAGTTTTTCCCTTTTCCAAACTTCTAGAAGGAGAAGTCTATATCTGGGATTTTTCATTACTCTCTGGTACACACCTAAGCTTAGCCTCATGCTATCTGGCTTCCTCACCATTCAGTCCATTACCTCTTGAATTTATAGGTGTTGCTACAGTGAATTCTGCATCTTTTCTGATCACAGTGTCTCTGTAATGTTCCATAGCTCTACTTTTTCCTGATCCAAATACATGCTTGTCAAGGCTGTATCCTTGAGGGATCCCTTCCACTTCAAAACAGTGATCACCACCTTAATGCAGCAGAATCATTTTTCTGAGCTACAGGTATAAATATCTAGCTACCTACTAAGCACCTTCAAAGAGCACTGACACCTTCAACTTAGAGTCTCTAGAAGAGTCATCACCTTGTTAATATCTCCCAAACCAGATCCCTTGATTTTCCTTATTGCGTTAATGGTTTCACCAATTTCCCAGCTTCTGAGGCTGAATACCTATCATGCTTTATTCTTTATGTCTTCATCTTATCCAATCAGTTGCTACATCCTGTTCATTTTCTTACTTCAAATCTCTTCTGCAACCAATGTTTGTTCTCTAGTCTTTATACTATTCTAATTTATACTTTCATTGTATCACATTAGGATTTTTAAAGAACACATTCTGACTTAAATTCTTGATTTTAGTTTATCTTTTTATTTATCCTACATATCTATGCCAAATCAACCTTTTAAATATGATTTAATCATTGTTAATTTTTATGTAAAAACTATCTCTCAAAGCCTAAAGAATGAATTCCTTAGCCTGGTGATTTTAGAACTTGGTTCAAAACAGCTTTATCCTCCTTTTCCATCTTCACTTCTTAATTTTTTCTTGGAAAAGACAAAGTCTTCTGATCCAACAGAACCAAGCAAGACCACTGGTTCTTTTCTCACCATTTGTGTTCATAAGTTTCAAAGCTTCCTTTAAGAATAACTTTCTTCTACATTTCTGCACATCACAATTTTCCTCATCTTTTAGGACCTTATACACATCATATCCTTCATTGAAGTTAGGTACTAACATAAAACTTGCCATATCTCTAGGATTGTGGCCAACATACTTTACACGTGATAAGTAATCAAAGACTTGAGGGAAGTTAGGGATTGTTGTTAACAGCACAAATATGTGAAAAGAAATAAATTGGGTCTGTGACTCATATATTTTGGGTCTTGGAATAGAATTCTTTATGGTGGTGGTGGTGGTGGTGGTGGTGGTGTAGTCACTAAATCATGTCTGACTCTTGTGACCCCACTGACTGTGGCCAGCCAGTCTCCTCTATACATGGGATTCTCTAGGCAAAAATATTGGAGTGGGTTGCCATTTCCTTCTCCAAGAATTCTTTATAGGAGAGATTTATCTCAACTGCTAAACGAACTGCTTGGTGATCTATATGAACATTGATCAAGCCAGGGAAAGAGAAGTCTTGCTCAAGGTTGCTTGAGTTATCAAATTAGAAAAGTACAATTTCCAATAATAAAATTAGAATAGCACTTCCTTTCAACCACCTCAGAAGCACCAGAGCCAAGCCTTGCCTGCTCTGGTTATACTCATTATGTTTGGCACTCTGGCTGTATTACCTTTCCAAAAACTATTTACAGCACTACCCAAAAGATCCAGCTTGTGACTAATTGGCAATGTTTAGTAGAGAACTAATATATACTTGAACTTTGGCAAAGAGGAAAATCATGAACATTTTGGTCCAACTGATTTTCCATTTTGTTCTGGGAACAATTAGCCACAAACATTTTATATAGTTTCTAGGGTACCACCCAATGGCCAAATGTTTCTCTTCACATTGAAAGCATATCATTCTTTTCAACATCATTGTTGCCACAGCCAAATTCCTGGGCTTATGTCACTTTGACCAAAGTTCCAAGAGAGGTTGATTTCACTTCAGTCGCGTTCTTGATCTTTCTTACTGGGCAACCAGTATGGTGTGATTAAATTGGCTCACTTTAAATGACTGGAGTACTTTTGTGGAACCTGTCTGTTATTGAAATGAAGTATTTGGTACTAATGAGTTGTGTCCTATTAAGGACACAACTGGCTCTTCACTTATATTTTTTTAGAATTCAGATCTCCAGCTATTTCCTACCTGAACTTCTGTAAGAGTGACGAATTTTCTTGAGCTTGTATACTTGACAAACTCCAATATTTATATTGAAAACTATTATTTATTCATTCACAAAAATGTTAGTAAAGGCATATTAATAATCTCTTGATATTTCTTTTTTTAGACTCACATTTATAAAGCATTTTCCCTTAAAAATTCCTTTGTAGCCATCATGAAACTTTTGTATTTGCATTGCATTTGTGTTATATATTTCTGACTTCAATTCTGATTGTAGCTGCCAATGGGATTTCATACATTTTCTCAATCACTAAAATATAATTTGATCAGAAATGTTAAGGAAGATCGAAGTATAATTCTCTTTTTGGGGTTTAAGCTATGGAGTTTAAACTCTTTTTGGAGTTTAAGGGACCTATGGAAGGAAATCGACAAACGTTGGGTGAGCATAGATGGAAGTAGCAAAGACAAATACATGTATTTTCAAACTATATGGGTCCAGGAATAAAAACTGGTTTTTGTTTGTTTGTTTTACCTTACCATCTTCCATTAAGGGATCTAAACAAACTTTTGGAAGTGCATAAAATGATAGAGCACATTGAGGTAAGCTGAAAGAGATTTGAGGCCTCTATATAGTGTTTGAAGTGAAGTGAAGTCGCTCAGTCGTGTCTGACTCTTTGCAACCCCATGGACTGTAGCCTACCAGGCTCCTCTGTCTATGGGATTTTCCAGGCAATAGTCCTGGAGTGGATTGCCATTTCCTTCTCCAGGGGATCTTCCCAACCCAGGGGTCAAACCCGGGTCTCCCGCATTGTAGACAGGCGCTTTACTGTCTGAGTTGTTCCTAAAGGAAAACGAAGATCATGGCTTCTGGTTCCATCACTTCATGGGAAATAGATGGGGAAACAGTGGAAACAGTGTCAGACTTTATTTTTTTGGGCTCCAAAATCACTACAGATGGTGACTGCAGCCATGAAATTAAAAGACGCTTACTCCTTGGAAGAAAAGTTGACCAACCTAGATAGCATATTCAAAAGCAGAGATATTACTTTTCCAAAAAAGGTCCACCTAGTCAAGGCTATGGTTTTTCCAGCAGTCATGTATGGATGTGAGAGTTGGACTGTGAAAAAAGCTAAGCGCTGAAGAATTGATGCTTTTGAACTGTGGTGTTGGAAATGACTCTTGAGAGTCGCTTGGACTACAAGGAGATCCAACCAGTCCATTCCGAAGGAGATCAGCCCTGGGGTTTCTTTGGAAGGAATGATGCTGAAGCTGAAACTCCAGTACTTTGGCCACCTCAACAGTTGACTCATTGGAAAAGAGTCTGATGCTGGGAGGGATTGGGGCAGGAGGAGAAGGGGATAACAGAGGATGAGATGGCTGAATAGCATTACTGACTCAATGGACGTGAGTCTGAGTGAACTCCGGGAGTTGGTGATGGACAGGGAGGCCTGGCATGCTGTGATTCATGGGGTCGCAAAGAGTTGGCCACGACTGAGCGACTGAACTGAACTGAACTGAAAGGAAATCAATCCTGAATATTCGCTGGAAGGAGTGATGCTGAAACTGAAACTCCAATACTTTGGCCACCTAATGTGAAGAACTGACTTATTGGAAAAGACCCTGATGCTGGGAAAGATTGAAGACAGGAGGGAAGGGGATGACAGGATGAGATGGTTGGATGGCATCACCAACTCAATGGACATGACTTTGAGCAAGCTCTGGGAGTTGGTCATGGACAGGGAAGCCAGGCATGCTACAGTCCACAGGGTTACAAAGAGTCAGACATGACTGAGTGACTGAACTGACTGACATATAATTATAAAAATAATTACAAATTTTAAGGAACATGTGACTATGAGATTTTGATAAAACATCACAAATTTTGGAGAAAATTGAGCTTTCTTCTATTTAAATTTTAGATAGGTTATATAGACCATTTAGATATTTTAAATAGATAATTTATATTTCAGTGATTATCTCTACAATGATATCAGTATTGAAAAACAGTTTGCAAAATCAGTTAACATACAAAAAATTTTCTTGGAATCATCTAAAAATTAAAAAAACCTGATGCTATATTTTACCTGTTATTATAACTTCTTTTCCTTCCATTGATGAACACCATGTTAAAGATTCTTGTATTAATACAAATTGATTTGGGGTCCAGTTGACCTCTTCTATATCAAGTATTTCAAATTAGTGATGAATTCATAATTTTCACACAGATATTATAGAACAGTTACCCTACATCAGCCTTGGATGACTTTAAATACTAAAATTAGATAAAATGCAAAGATACATATTTGGGTCCACCTCCTATAACCATTTCTCTCTCAGTCATGTCTGATGCTTTGAGACATCATGGACTGTAGACTACCAGGCTCCTCTATCCATGGGATTCTCCAGGAAAGGAATACTGGAGTAGAGAGTCATTCCCTTCTCAGGGGATCTTCCTGATCCTGGAATCAAACCTGGTTCTCCCGCATTGCAGGCTGATTCTTTACTGTCTGAGCCACCAGAGAAGCCCATAATCATTGTTACAGGGGGCCAAATGAGGCTTCCTTCATTCTGCCTAGCCTCAGACTAATGCTTCTTGGGCTGTATGCATATTCCTTGGGCACCTGGAAGAGGAACTTCTCCAGCAACTTCATGACCCCTTGTACGCAATGGCAGTACTGAGCAGCTGGCTGCTGAAATGGGTGCCCAGGTAGAACAGCAGATTTTGGTTCACTCAGAACCTTAACATGAAGCAGCAAGTGCTGGACTTTGCTTCCACTTTGCTGTTAGCAGGAATCATTAGACACCCCTTTAAAACCACCCCTTTAAAACCACCCCTTTTGGGTGCTCCCATAAGACCATCAGATGAGAGTGCTAGCATCAACATGATTTTGCCCTTACTTCTCACCCTTCCAGATCCTGGTTTGGCCAGGAAGGGCTGAGTGGATCATTTCCTTGCAACAGACTATAACTCATTCATGGCACACTAGTTTGCTAGACTACAGATACTGGCCATTCCCAATTAGGAATACCTCCTCTGTAGATGGAAATGAAGAAGATTCCCAGGCAAAGTGCCTGCAAAGTTGTATAGTTTCCTTGAGAGTGTAGAGAATGTCTTCAGGTTACAGAATGGAAAACAGGATTCAGATTTATTACAAATGTTCCAGAATATAAGTTTGAGTCTCAGGGTTCTAAGCACTGATGTGAGGTACTTTTCTCTTTCTATCAACTACTCATACTACCACTGTCTGCCCATGATAGGAAAGGTCTTGTCACCATCTGGAGACATCCCCATCCATATTTTTTGAGTCATCAGTATTTTCGAGTCTTGCTAATGAGGCCAAGGTCACCATCATTTCACACACTGACAGACCCAAATCCCAAATCTTACCCTGCAACCCAACACATTTTCTACACTGCAGCTAGCCAGATCTTGTACAGATACTGACATGGCTTTAAGGTCTTTACATTTCAGTTTTTGCTAAACACATTCCACTCTTCTTTCTCTTTGTTCTATAGCCACAGTGGTCTGTCAGGCCTTTTAAAATTTTTTAATTTTATGACCTGCTCCCCCCTTTTGCCTCTCCCTTCACCCACAGTTCCCTTTTAAAATATTTATTTGTTCTTACTTATTTGGCTGCACTGGGGCTTCTTTGTGGCATGTGGGATCTAGTTCCCTGCCTAGGGATTGAACCCAGGCCCCTTGTGTTGGGAGCTCAGTGTCTTACCCACTGGATGACCAGGGAAGTCCCAACCCACTGTCTGTTAAATTCTCATGCATCTTTTAGAATTCAGAACAAATGCCATGTTAGAAAAATCCCCAATTTAGTCAGGTTCCTCTGTTTTATATCTTGAAGAAGACACATGCCTTTTCTTCAGGAAACATCGCAGTTGATCAGTATACATTAATTTATGTCATCATACATTTATTATTTGTCTCCCACTCTCTACTCAAACTGCATGAGAACAAGAGAATTTCTTCTTTTTACTCATCATTCTATCTCTAGAACTGGCACTTATATATAACCTTACCAGTGGCTGGTGAATGTTGTTGAATAACTGAGAATACAGGTTCACAAAATGTCCACCAGAATGAATTATTATATAAATAATTTGGATATTCCAGAAGAATCCTGAAAAAATGCCAGTAGAATGAAGTGAAAGTTCTTCTGTTATGTTGACTCTTTGTGACTCTGTGCAGTCCATGGAATTCTCCAGGCCAGAATACTGGAGTGGGTAGCCTTTCCCTTGTCCAGGGGAGCTCCCCCACCCAGGGATCTAACCCAGGTCTCCCGCATTGCAGGCAGATTCTTTACCAGCTGAGCCACAAGGGAAGCCAGTAGAACGTGTATTTAATGACTATTTGAAAACTTGAATAAACACCTTTGTTTTGGGGTCAGATTTCAAAAATGAAAATTGAAGCTATTACTTGGGTAATTCAGATCACAGATTTCAAAAAAGTCATATTCTAATTTTACATGACATAGTTAATGACACAGAGAAAAGTGTTAGTCACTCAGTCATGTCTGACTCTTTGCGACCCAATGGACCACAGCCCACCAGGCTCCTCTGACCATGGGATTCTCCAGGCAAGAATACTGGAGCTGGTAGCCATTCCCTTCTCCAGGGGATCTTCCCAACCCAGGATCAAACCTGGGTCTCCTGCATTAAAGGAGGATTCTTTACCGTCTGAGCTACCAGGGAAGCCCCAGTGACAGGGAGAGGTGAAGGTGAATTTGTTCAGTACTACCTGAAAAATGTTTCAGTTCTTCATTTACCATTATGAGTGTCGATGTAACTGAGTGTTTTTGTGTTTGCTGTTTCAGGCATGTCTGAGTACACTAGAAATCCACCATGTCATCTGAATGTAATTAAAGTACGGAATAAGCATTTAAAAAATTAAAACCCTCAGTAAAACTATTAAATCTCCAATTTCCTAGTGATCTGTTTACATGTTAACATGATTACAATCAGGGATCTGAAGGATTTGAAAAGCCTTTAAGGTTAGATCTATCAAGTTTAATAGCCATGCAACTTTGCCAAGAGATTGAGTTGATTGCTGGCTTAAATTTCCACATGGTGAGAAGGACTGCTCCCTTCCTGTCCATTAGAGCAGGATTTATGTGACTCTTGGTAAAGGGAGAGTAATGCCTTCAAGTTGCCTTGTTTCGCTTGTTATCATTGTTGCCAGTCAAAGAGAAAGAGAATAACTCATGCTTGAATTAATGATAAGTTAAAAATTAGAATGAATCTATTACAAAAGATTTGGCCTTGGGGCACTGGAGAAAGAAGAGATGATGGATACATAAAACCAAAGGAAATAAGGCATCTGGAGAACACAAGAACTCTTTTTTTGACAATGGCCTTTGTAGGAAAGTAAAACTAAACACTTGTTTAAGGACTTGGATGGTCCAAAGTAATAAAACTGAACTACTTTGAGAAATGAGAGGAAGGGAAACATGATATTCTCTTAATGAAGGTTAAAATATAAAGGTTTGTTCACGTGGCTCAGATGAAAGTCAGAATTAAAAAATATTTTGTCAAAAACTAGTGGATGTGAAATGTTGAAATGGTAGAGGGAACCTCTTGTCAACCTAGCTCTGTGAACTGCTTGGGTCAGAGAAAGTCTGCATTTAGTTGTTTCCATTTTGCGGATCTTTTAAAGTGAAAGCTAGGCTTCCCTGGTTGCTCAGTGGTAAAGAATCTGCCTGCCAATGCAGTCAACAGAGGTTCAATCCCTGGGTTGGGAAGATTCCCTGGAGAAGGAGATGGCAATCCACTCCAGTATTCTTGCCTGAGAAATGTCCTGGACAAAGGAGCCTGGTGGAGCTACAGCCCATGGGGTCGCAGAGTTGGACATGACTAATATCAATCACCTCAGATATGCAGATGACACCACCCTCATGGCAGAAAGGGAAGAGGAACTAAAAAGCCTCTTGATGAAAGTGAAAGAGGAGAGTGAAAAAGTTGGCTTAAAGCTCAACATTCAGAAAACGATCATGGCATCTGGTCCCATCACTTCATGGCGAATAGATGGGGAAACAGTGGAAACAGTGGCAGACTTTATTTTTGGGGGGCTCCAAAATCACTGCAGATGGTGACTGCAGCCATGAACTTAAAAGATGCTTACTCCTTGGAATGGAAAGTTATGACCAACCTAGATAGCATACTCAAAAGCAGAGACATTATTTTGCCAACAAAGGTCCGTCTGGTCAAGGCTATGGTTTTCCCAGAGGTCATGTATGGATTTGAGAGTTGGATTGTGAAGAAAGCTGAGTGCTAAAGGATTGATGCTTTTGAACTGTGGTGTTGGAGAAGACTCTTGAGAGTCCCTTGGACTGCAAGGAGATCCAACCAGTCCATTCTAAAGGAGATCAGTCCTGGGTGTTTTTTGGCAGGACTGATGCTGAAGCTGAAACTCCAGTACTTTGGCCACCTCATGCGAAGAGTTGACTCATTGGAAAAGACTCTGATGCTGGGAGGGATTGGGGGCAGGAGGAGAAGGGGACGATAGAGGATGAGATGGCTGGATGGCATCACCGACTTGATGGACATGAGTTTGAGTGAACTCTGGGACTTGGTGATGGACAGGGAGGCCTGGCGTGCTGCAATTCATGGGGTCCCAAAGAGTTGGGCACCACTGAGCGAGTGAACTGAATTGAACTGAACTGAAGCAACTAAACAACAACATGAAAGGTGTTCAGTATCAGCAAATCTCCTCACTGTCTCAATCTCTACAATTCTGGTTCCAAAATGCTTAGAAGGTATTTTTGAGTCTTGGGTGATGATTAAGGATTATCAGCTCTATAAGAATGGAAGTTTCTTTCGAGGAGTTCAGTAGTGAGATAAGAAAGTTGCTTCAGTACAGTTATAGTTAGAGAAGCATAAGGCACAATTCAGGGATGGTGGCAATGTATAAATGTGATAGAATCTTTGGTGATGATTTCTCTCTAAAAACTGTCTCAATTATGTACAGTGTAGACTATGGATACCCAAGAAGCAAAGAATTTGTGGGAAAGAAAAAAAATGTGTATCTTATTTGATGATATAGGAAGGGGCTACATAATTTTCCAATAATCCCACAGATATTTTAATTGAAAAAAAATTCTGTGAAAGATTTTTATGGGCAATCACCTCCCGTTCAGTGATTTATTCAACTGACACTGAGTTCTTATGCCAGCCAGTATCTTCATTGTGATCATATGCATTTTCTCATTAAATTAATTTACTGCCTTAGCATGTTCTTTCGTTTAAACATCACATAAACATTAAAAAATTAAAGATGTTGTCAAGAACTTTATCTAATGATAGAGACTCTGTGTGTTTTAGGCCAAAGTAAGCTACTAAATGGAGAAGGCAATGGCACCCTACTCCAGTACTTTTGCCTGGAAAATCCCGTGGACAGAGGAGGCTGGTAGGCTGCAGTCCATGAGATCGCTGAGAGTTGGACAGGACTCAGTGACTTCACTTTCACTTTTCACTTTCATGCAGTAGAGAATGAAATGGCAACCCACTCCAGTGTTCCTGCCTGGAGAATCCCAGGGATAGCAGAGCCTGGTGGGCTGCCGTCTATGGGGTCTTACAGAGTCGGACATGACCGAAGCGACTTAGCAGCAGTAGCAGCAAGCTACTAAATACATACGCAGCACTTTAGCAAAGAATCACTTATTTCCTCATTCCTGACTCAGCAAATTTTTTGATGTATAATTGACATACAATATTATATTGGTTTCAGGTGTAAAACAATGAATTGACATTTATTTTTACATTACAAAATGATTACCATGATAAGTCTAGTTATCATATGTCACCCCACAAACTTATTACAATATTATTGATTATATTCCCTATGCTGTTCATCCTATATCAGGCTTCCTAAATGGCTCAGTGGCAAAGAATCTACCTGCCAATGCATGAAATGCAGATTCGATCCTTGGGTTGGGAAGATCCCTGGAAGAGGAAATGGCAATCAACTCCAGTATTCTTGCCTGGAAAATCCTATAGACAGAGTAGCCTGGTGTGTTACAGTCCATGGGGTCACAAAGAGTTGGACATGACTAAGCAGTTAACACTTTCATTTGAAACATATTCCCATGTCTCCCAATTTTGCCTAATTTTTTGAGGTTTTTTAAAAATATGTATTAGGAAGATTAGTTACATTTCCTGATCTTGGAGAAGTAGCATTATGTAGAAACATGCTATGGGGAATGAAGCACATTCCCCTGATCACCAAGGCTGTGTGCTCTAGTGGTGCCCTGTTAGGACTGTGTAGGCCCTTGCTATGGAGGAGGCAACTACTGCGAGTATGCTGGTAGCCAGGTCTGGCCCCCAACCCAGTTTTCTGACAGATAGACTCTGCCTTTTGCGGCAGCTGCTGGCCTGCTGATATGTGGGACTGGGTCTCAGGGCAGCTGGGGAGGGGTTTAGGGCTGGTGCCATTGGCAATTTTTGATTAAACAAAAGGCATGAGCCATGAAGTATTCCTGACTTAGGGATTCCAAGGTGAATCACACTTTCCTGCCATCAAGGCACATCCACGTTAATATAGAAACAAACCCATGATGAGATAATTGCAACATAGAGAAATGAGAGAAGATGGGAGAGAAGGGCGCCAAGGAACAAGAAGGGGGAACTTAGCCTCGGTGGCTAAGTTCCTTTTCAGGAATGTGTTCTCTAGCTGTGATACCAGGGTGGATGGGGAGTGGTGAAGGTAGGTCTAGGAAGATGAGAGAGTTTAAAAAAAGGACTGGAAACATGGAACTGAAAGGAGGCCAAGCTTTTGTGTAGCATCAGTCATAGGATGTGGGCTTCTCCTTGAGGGTGTCAGTTTAAACCCCAGGGAGCAAAGTGACTCCTGTCGGTTGCGGGGCAGTTCTTTGGAAAATGGAAGCAGCTGTGAGCTTTCAGCAGCCAACACACACAGAATCCAGGGCTAGTGCGCTGGCCTGGAGGAGGCGGTCTGGCTGATGCGCAAAGTCAGTATCAGTTGACCACAGGGGTGCAGGGAGATGAGTAATAGAGACATCAAGTGTTGACCTCTCTTTCAAGAAGCCTGAATAAGGATGTTTCCCAGGAAACATCCTGGGTCTCGTTCTCACAACTGACATTTCTCTCCAGGCGATGTCTGCTATTCTCAGCTGTAACTCATCACCACCTTCTGTGTCCTGGAGATTCACACACCCACACATCCAGCCAGGCAACTCCCTGAATAAAGGCTTGTTGAGTGAATAAATGTACTAGGATTTATCCAGCTGAAGGAGGAGGAAAAGCACATTATAGGCAGAGGAAAGAAATTGTTTAGAGGCATGAAGGAAGGGAGGATAAGCTGGGGCAATAAATTTATACTGGCAGTTCTAATCTGATCAGGATGATAAAAAGGTGAAATGTTCTGGTTGTATCTGATAGTAATAATTAACACATTAATTTTTTAGTATAAATCAAAACAGTTATTTTTTGTCCTGCACAGCTCAAAATGGACAATCTAGATAAGCCCTCAAGAACCCTCTCCTCCCTACCCATTTTGTTTCCAAGAGATAAATTAACTGACAGAAAGTCAAGTTCCCCTTTTCTCCTTCAGGCAGTAGACTGCTGCTGGCTCTGGTTGGTAGGGGCAGGGACAAGTCAGGATATCCTGATATCTGCCAATGTCCACCTTTCAGTCCATGCACAGAGAAGGGGAGGAGCTGAGAGGAAGTGGTTAAGAAAACCTGGTCAAGCCTTTGCTTTGCAAAAAGAGGGAGGAATCTTTAGAGAGAGGACAAATGTGTAAAAGCTATTTTTCTTAGGAGGAAAAAACGAAGGACATTTCGGCTTACAAGCCTTGATGATAAGCAATCCTCTAGGGATAGAAAGCTAGAGAAAACAAACAACTTAGCTTTCAGAAACAAGCAGCCTGGAAATGAAAGGAGAAAATGTCAGCTGAAAATTTCTGGCAATGAGTTATGGAGAACGTATCATAGCATCTGCATCTTCTTCTTTTTTTAAAAATATAAATTTATTTAATTGGAGGTTAATTACTTTACAATGTTGTACTGGTTTTGCCATACATCAACATGAATCAGCTACAGATATACACGTGTTCCCCATCCTGAACCCCCCTCCCTCCTCTGTCCCCGTACCATCCCTCTGGGTCGTCTC
This sequence comes from Ovis aries, assembly GCF_016772045.2. Taxonomy (NCBI): domain Eukaryota; kingdom Metazoa; phylum Chordata; class Mammalia; order Artiodactyla; family Bovidae; genus Ovis; species Ovis aries. The sequence continues at coordinate 50,904,154 of NC_056062.1, forward strand.
AGTGTACCAGCCCCAAGCATCCAGTATCATGATTGAACCTGGACTGTCGATTTGTTTCATATATGATATGATGTTTCACATATGATGTTTCAATGCCATTCTGCTAAATCATCCCACCCTCTCTCTCTCCCATAGAGTCCAAAAGACTGTTCTATACATTTGTGTCTCTTTTGCCATCTCGCATACAGGGTTATCGTTACCATCTTTCTAAATTCCATATATATGCGTTAGTATACTGTATTGGTGTTTTTCTTTCTGGCTTACTTCACTTTGTATAATAGGCTCCAGTTTCATCCATCTCATTAGAACTGATTCAAATGTATTCTTTTTAATGGGTGAGTAAGCTCAACATTCAGAAAACAAAGATCATGGCATTCAGTCTCATCACTTCATGGGAAATAGATGGGGAAACAGTAGAAAAAGTGTCAGACTTTATTTTTTGGGGCTCCAAAATCGCTGTAGATGGTGATTGCAGCCATGAAATTAAAAGACGCTTACTCCTTGGAGAAAAGTTATGACCAACATAGATAGTATATTCAAAAGCAGAGACATTACTTTGCTGACTAAGGTCCGTCTAGTCAAGGCTATGGTTTTTCCTGTGGTCATGTATGGATGTGAGAGTTGGACTGTGAAGAAGGCGGAGTCCTGAAGAAGTGATGCTTTTGAACTGGGGTGTTGGAGAAGATTCTTGAGAGTCCCTTGGATTGCAAGGAGATCCAACCAGTCCATTCTGAAGGAGATCAACCCTAGGATTTCTTTGGAAGGAATGATGCTAAAGCTAAAGCTCCAGTACTTTGGCCACCTCATGAGAAGAGTTGACTCATTGGGAAAGACTGTGATGCTGGGAGGGATTGTGGGCAGGAGGAGAAGGGGATGACCCAGGATGAGATGGCTGGATGGCATCACGGACTCAATGGACGTGAGTCTGAGTGAACTCCGGGAGATGGTGATGGACAGGGAGGCCTGGCATGCTGCGATTCATGGGGTTGCAGAGTCGGACACGACTGAGCAACTGAACTGAACTGAACACTCCATTGTGTATATGTACCGCAGCTTTCTTATTCATTCATCTGCCGATGGACATCTTGGTTGCTTGCATGTCCTGGCTATTATAAACAGTGCTGTGATGAACACTGGGGCACATGTGTCTCTTTCAATTCGGTGTGTATGCCCAGCGGTGGGATTGCTGGGTCATAAGGCAGAGCTAGAACAAATAATTTCACAATTTCTATGGAAATACAAAAAACCTTGAATAGCCAAAGCAATCTTGAGAAAGAAGAATGGAACTGGAGGAATCAACCTGCCTGACTTCAGGCTCTACTACAAAGCCACAGTCATCAAAACAGTATGGTACTGGCACAAAGACAGAAATATAGATCAATGGAACAAAATAGAAAGCCCAGAGATAAATCCATGTACCTATGAACTAATAGAGTTTTGCCAAGAAAATGCACTGGTCATAGCAAACACCCTCTTCCAACAACACAAGAGAAGACTCTACACAGGGACATCACCAGATGGTCAACACCAAAATCAGACTGATTATATTATTTGCAGCCAAAGATGGAGAAGCTCAAAACAGTCAACAAAACAAGACCGGGAGCTGACTGTGGCTCAGATCATGAACTCCTTATTGCCAAATTCAGACTTGAAGAAAGTAGGGAAAACCGCTAGACCATTCAGGTATGACCTAAATCAAATCCCTTATGATTATACAGTGGAAGTGAGAAATAGATTTAAGGGTCTAGATCTGACAGATAGAGATGAACTATGGAATGAGGTTTGTGACATTGTCCAGGAGACAGGGATCAAGACCATCCCCATGGAAAAGAAATGCAAAACAGCAAAATGGCTGCCTGGGGAGGCCTTACAAACAGCTGTGAAAGGAAGAGAGGAAAAAAGCAAAGGAGAAAAGGAAAGATATAAGCATCTGAATGCAGAGTTCCAAAGAATAGCAAGAAGAGATAAGAAAGCCTTCTTCAGTGATCAATGCAAAGACATAGAGGGAAAGAACAGAATGGGAAAGACTAGAGATCTCTTCAAGAAAATTAGAGATACCAAGGGAACATTTCATGCAAATATGGGTTTGATAAAGGACAGAAATGGTCTGGACCTAACAGAAGCAGAAGATATTAAGAAGAGGTGGCAAGAATACACGGAAGAACTGTACAAAAAAGATCTTCACGACCCAGATAATCATGATGATGTGATCACTAATCTAGAGCCAGACATCTTGGAATGTGAAGTCAAGTGGGCCTTAGAAAGCATCACTACGAACAAAGCTAGTGGAGGTGATGGAATTCCAGTTGAGCTGTTTCAAATCCTGAAAGATGATGCTGTGAACGTGCTGCACTCAATATGCCAGCTAATTTGGAAAACTCAGCAGTGGCCACAGGACTGGAAAAGGTCAGTTTTCATTCCAATCCCAAAGAAAGGCAATGCCAAAGAATGCTCAAACTACTGCACAATTGCACTCATCTCACATGCTAGTAAAGTAAAGCTCAAAATTCTCCAAGCCAGACTTCAGCAATACATGAACCATGAACTCCCTGATGTTCAAGACGGTTTTAGAAAAGGCAGAGGAACCAGAGATCAAATTGCCAATGTCCACTGGATCATCTAAAAAGGAAGAGAGTTCCAGGAAAACATCTATTTCTGGTGCCAAAGCCTTTGACTCTGTTGATCACAATTAACTGTGGAAAATTCCAAGAGAGATGGGAATACCAGACCACCTGACCTGCCTCTTGAGAAATCTGTATGCGGGTTAGGAAGCAGCAGTTAGAACTGGACATGGAACAACAGACTGGTTCCAAATAGGAAAAGGAGTACGTCAAGGCTGTATATTGTCCCCCTGCTTATTTAACTTCTATGCAGAGTACATCATGAGAAACGCTGGACTGGAAGAAACACAAGCTGGAATCAAGATTGCCAGGAAAAATATCAATCACCTCAGATATGCAGATGACACCACCCTTATGGCAGAAAGTGAAGAGGAGCTAAAAAGCCTCTTGATGAAAGTGAAAGAGGAGAGTGAAAAATTTGGCTTAAAGCTCAACATTCAAAAAACGAATATCATGGCATCTGGTCCCATCATTTCATGGGAAATAGATGGGAAACAGTGGAAACAGTGTCAGACTTTATTTTTGGGGGCTCCAAAATCACTGCAGATGGTGACTGGAGCCATGAAATTAAAAGATGCTTGCTCCTTGGAAGAAAAGTTATGACCAACCTAGACAGCATATTCAAAAGCAGAGACATTACTTTGCTGACTAAGGTCCGTTTAGTCAAGGCTATGGTTTTTCCTGTGGTCATGTATGGATGTGAGAGTTGGACTGTGAAGAAGGCTGAGCACCGACGAATTGATGCGTTTGAACTGTGATGTTGGAGAAGACTCTTGAGAGTTCCTTGGACTGCTAGGAGATCCAACCAGTCCATTCTGAAGGAGATCAACCCTAGGATTTCTTTGGAAGGAATGATGCTAAAGCTGAAACTCCAATGCTTTGGCCACCTCATGCTAAGAGTTGACTCATTGGAAAAGACTCTGATGCTGGGAGGGATTGTGGGCAGGAGGAGAAGGGGACGACCGAGGATGAGATGGCTGGATGGCATCATGGACTTGATGGATGTGAGTCTTAGTGAACTCTGGGAGATGGTGATGGACAGGGAGGCCTGGCGTGCTGCGATTCGTGGGGTCGCAAATAGTCGGACACGACTGAGCGACTGAACTGAACTGAATGGACACCTTATCCTTGACAAAGGAGGGAAGAATATACAATGGATTAAAGACAATCTTTTTAACAAGTGGTGCTGGGAAAACTGGCCAACCACTTGTGAAAGAATGAAACTGAAACACTTTCTAACACCATACACAAAAATAAACTCAAAATGGATTAAAGATCTAAACTTAAGACCAGAAACTATAAAAGTCCTAGAGGAGAACATAGGCAAAACACTCTCCGACATAAAGCACAGAGGATCCTCTATCACGCATCTCCCAGAATATTGAAATAAAAGCAAAAATAAACAAATGGGACCTAATTAAGCTTAAAAGCTTCTGCACAACAAAGGAAACTATAAGCAAGGTGAAAAGACAGCCATCTGTATCTTCTTAGGAACCTGCTCTATTTTGTCTTACGCCAACAGTTGACAAATAAGAATGGAGAATGTTGTGGTATTATCATTTGGTGGCATTTATAAGTCAGCCATTCTGTGAGGCACTTTATGTACAACACCTCATTTGATCAATCAAAGATGAGAAAATGGGCTCAGAGATTCAGTGATTTTTCTCGAGTTCATATACTTACTCATATTCTTTCATCTATATTCAAAAGTAACCAGACTCACAGATTTCAGAAGGAAATTTATATTTATCAAAGGGGAAAAGTTGGGGAGGGATAAATTAGGAGGTTGGGATTAACATACACATACTAGTATATATGCAATAGATAATCCACAAAGACCTTCCATATTGCACAGGAAATTCTATTCAATATTCTGTAGTAACCTATATGGGAAAAGAGTCTAAAAAAGAATGGCTACATGTATAACTGTACAATTTTGCTGTACACCTGAAACTAATACATTATAAATAAACTATACACCAATAAAAAATGAAAAAAAGTAAATTAGCTATACCTCAATATAAAGGAATAATTTAATAAAGAAAAAATAAAAGTAAACAGGTACACCTAAAGCAAAATATGTGTGTGCTCAGTTGTGTCCAATTTTTTGTGATCCCACAGTCCACCAGGCTCTTCTTTCTATAGAATTTTCCAGGCAAGAGTACTGGAGTGGGTGTCATCACCTTCTTGGCAACTCCCACTAGCTATCTATTTTACAAATGGTAGTGTATACATCCAGAGAAGGCAATGGCAACCCACTCCAGTATTCTTGCCTGGAAAAAATCCCATGGACAGAGGAGCCTAGTAGGCTACAGTCCATGGGGTTGCTAAGAGTCGGACATGACTGAGCGACTTCGATTTCACTTTTCAGTTTCATGCATTGGAGAAGGCAATGGCAACCCACTCCAGTGTTCTTGCCTGGAGAATCCCAGGGACGGGGGAGCCTGGTGGGCTGCCATCTATGGGGTTGCACAGAGTTGGACATGACTGAAGTCACTTAGCAGCAGCAGCAGCAATGTGTACATCTTGATGCTACTCTCTCCATTTGTCCCACTCTCTCTTTCCCCCACTGTGTCCACAAGCCTGTTCTCTCCATCTGCATCTCCATTTCTTCCCTGCAAATTATCAACATAATTTGGTACATATATACAATGGAATATTACTCAGCGGTGAAAAAGAATGAATTTGAGTCAGTTCTAGTGAGGCTGATGAACCTAGACCTGTTATTTAGAGTGAAGTAAGTCAGAAAGAAAAAAAAAGATTGTATATTAATGCATATATGTGGAATCTAGAAAAATAGTCTGTTTTTGGAGGCAACCAATTACTCTCCAGTTCTTTGATCTGTTGCCTGGCTCTTACCTTTTCCCAACATTAATTTGTGCAATCTGGGCTCAACTTTGATATATCTTCCTCTGGGGCCATCTTCATATTACTATTCATTGTGATAACCCTAGTGGAATTACTTAGGCATTCTGACTTGTCAGACATATTTTAGAAAACTTGTTTCCTGGGTCCAGAGTATGCTGATTTTCTTGTATCTTTCTGGATATGTGATTGCACATGTACTGCCCATTGGGGTTCTACTTACTAATGGGAATAAATTTGTTTTAGGCTTCTCTTATTGATTATCCTGATAGCCCCATTGGAAATATAAAGAAATACACAAGATCATACATAAATGACATGGAGATGTGAGTACAAGCCTTGAAGAATAAAGAACATAATGGAGAGATGATGTTCTGTAAACTTACAGATGATTTGTATATTTATAAGCTGGTTAATGTAGCTACTCATTAATTCATTCATCCAGAAATCAAAAATCTTGGATGTGCCATGTCCCTTTAAATAAGTTGGCGGGGGCAAATAATTATTAACAGACACTTCCTTTCTTGATCTAGAAGTCTAATGGGAGAGACAGTATATAAATCATTTTATTAGGCCCCATTACTTCATGGAAAATAGATAGGAAAACAGTGGAAACAGTGTCAGACTTTATTTCGGGGGGCTCCAAAATCACTGAAGATGGTGACTGCAGCCATGAAATTAAAGGATGCTTACTCCGTGGAAGGAAAGTTATGACCAACCTAGATAGCATATTCAAAAGCAGAGATATTACTTTGCCAACAAAGGTCTGTCTAGTCAAGACTATGGTTTTTCCTGTGGTCATGTATGGATATGAATGTTGGACTATGAAGAAAGCTGAGCACCGAATAATTGATGGTTTTGAACTTGTTGTTGGAGAAGACTCTTGAGAGTCCCTTGGACTGCAAGGAGATCCAACCAGTCCATTCTGAAGGAGATCAGCCCTGGGTGTTCATTGGAAGGACTGATGCTAAAGCTGAAACTCCAGTACTTTGGCCACCTCATGCGAAGAGTTGACTCATTGGAAAAGACTCTGATGCTGGGAGGGATTGGGGGCAGGAGGAGAAGGGGATGACAGAGGAGATGGCTGGATGGTATCACTGACTCGATGGACATGAGTTTGGGTGAACTCTGGGAGTTGGTGATGGACAGGGAGGCCTGGCGTGCTGCGATTCATGGGGTCGCAAAGAGTCAGACACGACTGAGCCACTTAACTGAACTGAACTGAAGGTGTAGTAAGCTTGACTGACATTTTGCCATGTAATGTAGTATTTGACCCTGAGTATTCTTTGGAAGGGCTGATGTTGAAGCTCCAATACTTTGGCCACCTGATCTGAAGAGCCAACTCATTGGAAAAGGCCCTAATGCTGGGAAAGACTGAGGGCAGGAGGAGAACTGGGTGACAGAGGATGAGATGGTTGTATGGGTTTACTGATTTAATGGACATGAGTTTGAGGAAACTCCTGGAGACAGTGAAGGACAGGGAAGCCTGGCACACTGCAGTCCATGGGGTCGCAGAGATTGGGACATGACTTAGCAACTGAACAACAACAACTTGCTTTTTACATTTAAGTTTTCTAAAAGGTTGGAAGAGTATGGTATTGGAGACATCAGGGACTAATACTATCTGGAGTCAGTGTTCAGCTAAGGGTCTACAGATTTGAGAAGGCACAAGGATTGACAAGAATGGCCAATTTCCAGAATCAGAAGGCCCAAATTACCAGTATTATCATTATCATGTTCATGTTCATTATCATTAGGCATAGAAAACAATGTAAAAATTTGTATACCACAATCTGTGCATAAAGTCATAGCTGAGCCATAGGTAAGAGTAATCTGTTGCTAATATGTAGTATTTGACAGTTTATAACATATCTTGGTGCTGATATTCTGTCAAAAATAATCTGGAGCTCTTAGAAAATAATCTTAATATATTTTCAAGTTTTTTTGAGTTCAAGTAGTTTGGCAACTCGTGTAACATTTACTCAGTGCTTACTCTTGGGACTAAATCCCACTGAAGACTTATCTGGTTCAATATAGTAAAACCTACACTTCCACCATTATGACTGGTTACAGGACATGATGTTTCAGGAAGCAACAGTATATTTTCTGCATGCATTTATCTGCTTTATAGGACTACTTAGGAAGCTGGCATCAGCAAGATGTCAGGTAAGAGATCTTCCTCTCATGTTCCCTGTGAACAACAATAATTTGACATTCATTCAAAAAGTGTCTTATGGGAACTTTGGGATCCAAATTGTGATACCCTGGTGCAGTCGAGGCCAAGAGATATGGTGGGAGAAATGCTCTTAATGCCTCCAGGTCCAGATCTGCAGACCTAATCTGGGCTATGGAACCAAAAACATCCCTGGTGATTGGTTCCAGCTCATCTCAGCCACAGTCCAGTGCCAGTCCTCTTTACTCAGGGGTCCACCCAACAACCCAGTGAAACTACTGCCAGGGATCTTGTGGGAGCTATATCTACCTGTGTACTTGGTAATAGAACCCATGAGGACCAAAGTGTGTATTCTGAAGCCATATCCTTGTCCCAGTGCCATCATACTTAATAAGATTCTGGAGATGGTCACATCTACTGAGGGACCAGACAGGATCCACACCCAATCAAACACTTGATAAGAAGTCTGTCAATTGTGTACTCCACAGCAGACCAAGAGATAGCCTTGAAATTGGCTCCAGCTCAGCACAACTGCAACTTTGGAGGTAATCCCATCAGCCTGGAGAACTGAAAGGAGGTCCTTATCTCCCAAAACCATAATGACAATATTGGAAGAGGTGTTTGTTCCTTCATATGCACAGACACCAATGCAAGGTAGCATGCATTATGAAAAGTTAAGCAAACATGATGCCCCAAAGGGAACTAATAAAGCTCGAATAGTTGAACCCAAGGAAATTGAAATCTGACTTGCCTCACAATGAATTCAAAATAATATTAAAGAAACTCAATGAAATGTGAGAACACAGATAACTAAATGAAATAATAAAACAATGCATGAACAAAATCAGTTTAATAAAGAAGAAATCATGAAAAGAACAAAACAGAAATACTAGAGCTGAAGAATGCAATGCAAAACTGAAAATTTTAATAGAGCTTCAGCAAAAGACTTTATTATGTAGAAGAGAGGATCAGAAAACTTGAAGGCAGATCATTTGAAATTAGAGGAACACCAAGTATAAGAACAAACTGTGAAGAAAGTCTATGTGATTAAAGGAGAGCATAAAGTGAATGAGTATTTACATTGTGGGATCCCAGGAGACAGAAAGGGGAAGGAATCTTATTTTAAGAAATGCTAGCTGAAAACTAGCATTTTCAGAGGTCAAGGGCAGTGACCAAGTGGAGCAACACCACGTCCAAGGAACTGTGGCTGCACAGACGCAGGAGGGCCAAGAGGAGCTACTCTGTGTTCAAGGTCAGGAGAGGTGACCTCATCCAAGGTAAGGAGCAACGGCTGTGCTTTGCTGGGGAAGCTGTGAAGAGATACCCCATGTCCAAGGCAAGTGAAACCCAAGTAAGATGGTGAGTGTTGTGAGAGAGCATCAGAGGGCAGACACATTGAAACCATAATCACAGAAAACTGGCCAATCTGATCACATGGACCACAGACTTGTCTAACTCAATGAAACTAAGCCATGCCAGGTGGGGCCATCCAAGACGGATGGGTCATGGTGGAGAGGTCTGACAGAATGTGGTCCACTGGAGAAGGGAATGGCAAACCACTTCAGTACTCTTGCCTTGAAAACCCCATTAACAGTATGAAAAGGCAAAATGATAGAATACTGAAAGAGGAGCTCCCTAGGTTGGTAGGTGCCCAATATGCTACTGGAGATCAGTGGAGAAATAACTCCAGAAAGAATGAAGGGATGGAGCCAAAGCAAAAACAATACCCAGTTGTGGGTGTGATTGGTGATAGAAGCAAGGTCCGATGATTTAAGAGCAACATTGCATAGGAACCTGGAATGTTATGTCCATGAATCAAGCAAATTGGAAGTGGTCAAACAAGAGACGGCAAGGGTGAATGTCGACATTCTAGGAATCAGCGAACTACAATGGACTGGAATGGGTGAATGTAACTCAGAGGACCATTATATCTACTACTGGGAGCAGGAATACCTTAGAAGAAATGGAGTAGCCATCATGGTCAACAAAAGAGTCCAAAATGCAGCACTTGGATGCAATCTCAAAAACAACAGAATGATCTCTGTTCATTTCCAAGGCAAAACATTCAGTATCACGGTGATCCAAGCCTATGCCCCAACCAGTAACGCTGAAGAAGCTGAAGTGGAATGGTTCTATGAAGACCTACAGGACCTTTTAGAACTAACATTCAAAAAAGATGTCATTTTCATTATAGGGGACTGGAATGCAAAAGTAGGAAATCAAGAAACACCTGGAGTAACAGGCAAATTTGGCCTTGGAATGTGAAATGAAGCAGGGCAAAGACTAATAGTTTTGCCAAGAAAATGCACTGGTCATAGCAAACACCCTCTTCCAACAACACAAGAGAAGACTCTACACATGGACATCACCAGATGGTCAACACCGAAATCAGATTGATTATATTCTTTGCAGCCAAAGATGGAGAAGCTCTATACAGTCAGCAAAAACAAGACCAGGAGCTGACTGTGGCTTATATCATGAACTCCTTATTGCCAAATTCAGAATTAAATTGAAGATAGTAGGGAAAACCGCTAGACCATTCAGGTATGACCTAAGTAAAGTCTCTTATGATTATACAGTCGAAGTGAGAAATAGATATAAGGGACTATATCTGATAGGCAGAGTACCTGATGAACTATGGACAGAGGTTCATGACATTGTACAGGAGACAGGGATCAAGACCATCCCCATGGAAAAGAAATGCAAAAAAGCAAAATGGCTGTCTGGGGAGGCCTTACACAGCTGTGAAAAGAAGAGAAGTGAAAAGCAAAGGAGAAAAGGAAAGATATTCCCATTTGAATGCAGAGTTCCAAAGAATAGCAAGGAGAGATAAGGAAGCCTTCCTCAGTGATCAATGCAAAGGAATAGAGGAAAAGAACAGAATGGGAAAGACTAGAGATCTCTTCAAGAAAATTAGAGATACCAAGGGAACATGTCATGCAAAGATGGGCTCAATAAGGGACAGAAATGGTCTGGACCTAACAGAATCAGAAGATATTAAGAAGAGGTGGCAAGAATACACATAAGAACTGTACAAAAAAGGTCTTCATGATCCAGATAATCACGATAGTGTGATCACTCACCCAGAGCCAGACATCCTGGAATGTGAAGTCAAGTGGGCCTTAGAAAGCATCACTATGAACAAAGCTGGTGGAGGTGATGGAATTCCAGTTGAGCTATTTCAAATCCTGAAAGATGATGCTGTGAAACTGTCAATATGCCAGCAAGTTTGGAAAACTCAACAGTGGCCACAGGACTGGAAAAGGTCAGTTTTCATTCCAATCCCAAAGAAAGGCAATGCCAAAGAATGCTCAAACTACCGCACAATTGCACTCATCTCACATGCTAGTAAAGTAATGCTCAAAATTCTCCATGCAAGGCTTCAGCAAACCGTGAACTATGAACTTCCAGATGTTCAAGCTGGTTAGAAAAGGCAGAGGAACCAGAGATCAAATTGCCAACATCCGCTGGATCATGGAAAAAGCAAGAGAGTTCCAGAAAAACATCTATTTCTGCTTTATTCACTATGTCAGAGCCTTTGAGTGTGTGGATCACAATAAACTGTGGAAAATTCTAAGAGAGATGGGAATACCAGACCACCTGACCTGCCTCTAGATAAACCTACATGCAGGTCATGAAGCAACAGTTAGAACTGGACATGGAACAACAGACTGGTTCCAAATAGGAAAAGGAGTACGTCAAGGCTGTATAATGTCACCCTGCTTATTTAACTTCTATGCAGAGTACATCATGAGAAACGCTGGGCTGGAAGAAGCACAAGCTGGAATCAAGATTGCTGGGAAAATATCAATCACCTCAGATATGCAGATGACACCACCCTTATAGTAGAAAGTGAAGAGGAGCTAAAAAGCCTCTTTTTTAAATTTTTATTTATTTATTTATTTATTTTATTTTTTTATTTTTTAAATTTGAAAATCTTTAATTCTTACATGCGTTCCCAAACATGACCCCCCCTCCCACCTCCCTCCCCATAACATCTCTCTGGGTCATCCCCATGCACCAGCCCCAAGCATGCTGTATCCTGCGTCAGACATAGACTGGCGATTCAATTCTTACATGATAGTATACATGTTAGAATGCCATTCTCCCAAATCATCCCACCCTCTCCCTCTCCCTCTGAGTCCAAAAGTCCGTTATACACATCTGTGTCTTTTTTCCTGTCTTGCATACAGGGTCGTCATTGCCATCTTCCTAAATTCCATATATATGTGTTAGTATACTGTATTGGTGTTTTTCTTTCTGGCTTACTTCACTCTGTGTAATCGGCTCCAGTTTCATCCATCTCATCAGAACTGATTCAAATGAATTCTTTTTAACGGCTGAGTAATACTCCATTGTGTATATGTACCACAGCTTTCTTATCCATTCATCTGCTGATGGACATCTAGGTTGTTTCCATGTCCTGGCTATTATAAACATTGCTGCAATGAACATTGGGGTACATGTGTCTCTTTCCATTCTGGTTTCCTTGGTGTGTATGCCCATCAGTGGGATTGCTGGGTCATAAGGTAGTTCTATTTGCAATTTTTTAAGGAATCTCCACACTGTTCTCCATAGTGGCTGTACTAGTTTGCATTCCCACCAACAGTGTAGGAGGGTTCCCTTTTCTCCACACCCTCTCCAGCATTTATTGCTTGCAGATTTTTGCCCTAAAGTCAGGAACAAGACAAGGGTGTCCACTTTCACCGCTACTATTCAACATAGTTCTGGAAGTTTTGGCCACAGCAATCAGAGCAGAAAAAGAAATAAAAGGAATCCAAATTGGAAAAGAAGAAGTAAAACTCTCACTGTTTGCAGATGACATGATCCTCTACATGGAAAACCCTAAAGACTCCACCAGAAAATTACTAGAGCTAATCAATGAATATAGTAAAGTTGCAGGATATAAAATCAACACACAGAAATCCCTTGCATTCCTATACACGAATAATGAGAAAGTAGAAAAAGAAATTAAGGAAACAATTCCATTCACCATTGCAACGAAAAGAATAAAATACTTAGGAATATATCTACCTAAAGAAACTAAAGGCCTATATATAGAAAACTATAAAACACTGATGAAAGAAATCAAAGAGGACACTAATAGATGGAGAAATATACCATGTTCATGGATTGGAAGAATCAATATAGTGAAAATGAGTATACTACCCAAAGCAATCTACAGATTCAATGCAATCCCTATCAAGCTACCAGCCACATTTTTCACAGAACTAGAACAAATAATTTCAAGATTTGTATGGAAATACAAAAAACCTCGAATAGCCAAAGCAATCTTGAGAAAGAAGAATGGAACTGGAGGAATCAACTTGCCTGACTTCAGGCTCTACTACAAAGCCACAGTCATCAAGACAGTATGGTACTGGCACAAAGACAGACATATAGATCAATGGAACAAAATAGAAAGCCCAGAGATAAATCCACACACATATGGACACCTTATCTTTGACAAAGGAGGCAAGAATATACAATGGAGTAAAGACAATCTCCTTAACAAGTGGTGCTGGGAAAACTGGTCAACCACTTGTAAAAGAATGAAACTGGATCACTTTCTAACACCACACACAAAAATAAACTCAAAATGGATTAAAGATCTAAATGTAAGATCAGAAACTATAAAACTCCTAGAGGAGAACATAGGCAAAACACTCTCAGACATAAATCACAGCAGGATCCTCTTTGCTCCACCTCCCAGAATTCTGGAAATTAAAGCAAAAATAAATGGGATCTAATTAAAATTAAAAGCTTCTGCACAACAAAGGAAAATATAAGCAAGGTGAAAAGACAGCCTTCTGAATGGGAGAAAATAATAGCAAATGAAGCAACTGACAAACAACTAATCTCAAAAATATACAAGCAACTTATGCAGCTCAATTCCAGAAAAATAAATGACCCAATCAAAAAATGGGCCAAAGAACTAAATAGACATTTCTCCAAAGAAGACATAAGAATGGCTAACAAACACATGAAAAGATGCTCAACATCACTCATTATTAGAGAAATGCAAATCAAAACCACAATGAGGTACCACTTCACACCAGTCAGAATGTCTGTGATCTAAAAAGCCTCTTGATGAAAGTGAAAGAGGAGAGTGAAAAAGTTGGCTTAAAGCTCAACATTTAGAAAATGAAGATCATGGCATCCAGTCCCATCACTTCATGGGAAATAGATGGGGTCAGTGGAAACAGTCTCAGACTTTATTTTGGGGGGCTCCAAAATAACTGCAGATGGTGATTGCAGCCATGAAAGTAAAAGATGCTTACTCCTTGGAAGGAAAGTTATGACCAACCTAGATAGCATATTCAAAAGCAGAGACATTACTTTGCCAGCAAAGGTCCATCTAGTCAAGGCTATGGTTTTTCCAGTGGTCATGTATGGATGTGAGAGTTGGATTGTGAAGAAAACTGAGTGTGAAGAAAGTTGGACTGTGAAGAATTGATACTTTTGAACTGTGGTGTTGGAGAAGACTCTTGAGAGTCCATTGAGAGTGGACTGTAAGGAGATCCAACCAGTCCATCCTAAAGGAGATGAGTCCTGGTGTTCATTGGAAGGACTGATGCTGAGTCTGAAACTCCAATACTTTGGCCACCTCATACAAACAGCTGACTCATTGGAAAAGACCCTGATGCTGGGAGGGATTGGGGGCAGGAGAAGAAGGGGACGGCAGAGGATAAGATGGTTGGATAGCATTACCAACTCAATACACATGAGTTTTGGTGAACTCCGGGAGTTGGTGATGAATAGGCAGGCCTGGTGTGCTGCGATTCATGAGGTCACAAGGAGTGGACACCACTGAGTGACTGAACTGAACTGAGCTGAAAACTTCCCAAGTCTTGGTACAAATTTGGATATTAAGGTGTAGGAAGCTCAAAGGACCCAAAGAAAGATCAGTTCAAAGAAGATGCAGAGATGCCCTATAATCAAAATATTAAAAGTTAAAGACAAAGAGAATTATGAAAGAGTAAAACAGCTCTTCATATTAGAAGAAAACCCCTATAAATCTATTAGCAAATTTCTATGTAGGAAATTTGTAAGGCCATGAGGGAATGGGATAATAAATTCAAAATGCTGAAAGAAAAAGAATTGCCATTCAAGAGTGTATCTGGCAAATCTCTCTTTGGGAAATAAAGAGACAAAATCATTCCGAGACAAATAAAAGTAAGGTAATCTATCACCATTAAACAGAACTTATAAGAAATACTAAAGAGGATACTTCAAGTTTAATATGAAAGGAGACAAAGTAATAACATAAAACATATAAAAATATAAAACTCACTGGTAAAATTAAATACATAGCCTAGTTCAAGAAACCCTAATACTGTAATGGTGATGTGTAAATTGCTTTTATTTCTGGTATAATAGTTAAAACACCATTGTATTAAAAATAATAATAACTACAATAATTTGTTAATTGATGCACAATATAAACGATGTAAAGTAGTATAAAATGTGGAGAGAGGAAAAGTAAAAGTGTAGTTTTTATAGGCAGCTGAAGATAAGCTACTTTTGTCTTCAAACAGGCCATTATAAATATAAGACATTTTATGTAGCTTCCTGGAAACCTCAAAGAAAACATATAGTAAATACACTAAAGATAAAAGAGAAAGGTATTAAAGCATACCACAAAGGAAACTATAAAAGAAAACAGTAAGAAAAGAAGAAAGGAACACAGGAATTTAAAAGCCAGTCAGAAAACAATGACAATAATAGGTTTAAATTGCTTATTTAAAAAATGACAATAAGTCTTTGGTAGTGCTTTAGTCCCTAAGTCATGTCTGATCCTTGCAACTCCATGGACTAAATAGCCTGCCAGGCTCCTCTGTTCATGGGATTCTCCAGCCAAGAATACTGGAGTGGGTTTCCATTGCCCTCTCCTGGGGATCTTAATACTTTTAAATGCATGAACTCACCATTGGAATGTCTATATATTTAAAACAAATACCAACTGAACTGAGTGTAAAAATAGGCCTCAATACAATAATAGTAGGAGATTTTAATATCCACTTTCAAAACTGGAGAGATGTTGAATTCAGAGAGTAAATCACCAAAGAAACAGTGTCTCTGAATAACACTACAAAACAAATGAACCTAACAGAAATATGTAAGTTATTCTAACAAACAGCATATGAATACACATTATTTTCAAGTGCACATGTAACAGTCTCCAGAATAGATGTTTCGTCAAAAAGCAAGCCTTAACAAATTTGAGAAAAATAAAATCTTAAGATAAATGGATACACACACACACACATGCACATGCAAGTACACAAAATACATACACATATATATAATAGAATACTCTTCAGCAGTGAAAGGACTGACATAATTGCCATTTGTGACAACACAGGTGCACACTGAGGGCACTATCCATGAAATAAAGTCAGACAGAGAAGAACAAATATCAAATGATCTCCCTTATCAGTTCAGTTCAGTTCAGTCTCTCAGTCGTGTCAGACCCTTTGCGACCCCATGAATCGCAGCACACCAGGCCTCCCTGTCCATCACCAACTCCCGGAGTTCACTCAGACTCATGCCCATTGAGTCCGTGATGCCATCCAGCCATCTCATCCTCTGTCATCCCCTTCTCCTCCTGCTCCCAATCCCTCCCAGCATCAGAGTCTTTTCCAATGAGTCAACTCTTCGCATGAGGTGGCCAAAGTACTGGGGTTTCAGCTTTAGCATCAGTCCTTCCAAAGAAATCCCAGGCCTGATCTCCTTCAGAATGGACTGGTTGGATCTCCTTGCAGTCCAAGAGACTCTCAAGAGTCTTCTCCAACACCACAGTTCAAAAGCATTGATTCTTCGGCGCTCAGTCTTCTTCACAGTCCAACTCTTACACCCATACATAACCACAGGAAAAGCCATAGCCTTGACTAGATGGACCTTAGTCGGCAAAGTGATGTCTCTCCTTTTGAATATGCTATCTAGGTTGGTCATAACTTTTCTTCCAGGGAGTAAGTGTCTTTTAATTTCATGGCTGCAATCACCATCTGCAGTGATTTTGGAGCCCCCCAAAAATAAAGTCTGACACTGTTTCCACTGTTTCCCCATCAATCTCCCTTATATATGGAATCTAAAACCCTAAGCTCATTGATACAAAGAACAGATTGGTGATTGCCAGAGGTAGAGGGTGGGGTGTGGGAAAATGGGTAAAGGAAATCAAAGGTAGAAACTTCCAGTCATAAAATAAATAAGTCATGGTTATGCAATACACAGCATGGTGACTATAGTTAATAATACTGTATTACATATTTGTTTTTTTTTTATTTTTTTTTATTTTTTAAATTTTAAAATCTTTAATTCTTACATGCATTCCCAAACATGAACCCCCCTCCCACCTCCCCTCCCCATAACATCTTTCTGGGTCATCCCCATGCACCAGCCCCAAGCATGCTGTATCCTGCGTCAGACATAGACTGGCGATTCAATTCACATGATAGTATACATGTTAGAATGTCATTCTCCCAAATCATCCCACCCTCTCCCTCTCCCTCTGTGTCCAAAAGTCCGTTATACACATCTGTGTCTCTTTCCCTGTCTTGCATACAGGGTCGTCATTGCCATCTTCCTAAATTCCATATATATGTGTTAGTATACTGTATTGGTGTTTTTCTTTCTGGCTTACTTCACTCTGTATAATCGGCTCCAGTTTCATCCATCTCATCAGAACTGATTCAAATGAATTCTTTTTAACGGCTGAGTAATACTCCATTGTGTATATGTACCACAGCTTTCTTATCCATTCATCTGCTGATGGACATCTAGGTTGTTTCCAACCTAGATGTATTACATATTTGAAAGTTGCTAAAGAATAGACCTTAAAAATCCTTATCCCAAGAAAAATGTTTGTAACTATGTATGGTGAAAATGTTATCTAGACTTTATTGTGGTAATCCTTTCACAATATATACATATACTAAGACATTTATAATTAAAATTATACCTAAAAATTATACCTGAAATTAATATAAAGTTAAAGGTCAATTATAACTCAAAGACAAATTTATGCAAATATTGCAACATGATGAATAACTCCCTTTATTCTACATCTGGACTAAAACTGAAAATTTTTAACACAAGAAAAATTACAAATAAGGATAAACTAAAGAAAAATACTATAGTCAAAGATGTCTTTCACATACTTATGGGAAAAAAAAAAAGAAGCATAAAAGAAGTTGAAGTCATATCAAGTATCTTTTCTGACCACAGTGGTATTAAACAAATTAATAACAATAAGAAAAATTTTAAAACATCACAGATATGTGGAAATTAAACAACAACACTCTTGAACCACCAATGGGTTAAAGAAGAATAAAAAGGGAAATCATGAAGTATCTTAAAACAAACAAAAACAAAACTACAACATAAGAAAGCTTATATGATGCAGCAAAAGCAGTCTTAGGAGGAATATTTATAGTGAGGAATGCCTATATTATGAAAAGAAAGATATTAAATGCTGGGAGCCAGCGTGAGGAATCCCACCTGTGGCAAAGGTCATGAGGAAGGAGGCCTGACATATGCAAAGGAGGGATCAGGCCTCAAAGGTCCCCCTGGACATTCTCGAGCATCTACCTCCCAAACCAGAGTCTGCCTACCTTACTGCATTATGCTTTCACCTACACTTCTGACATTATGGGGGGCTATCCTCCACTATCTCTCTCTGAAAAGGAGCTAACTTAGAGCTCCAGTTAATAAATCTCCTGGGTGTAACAAGAGTTTTAGTCCAAAACCTCCTCTGATGGCTCTCTAGGCTGCCTAACAGGTTTATCCGGCCACATGTGATTGTTCACAGCCTCCCAACCGTGAGAGGCACGAGATGCCATAAACTTTCTAAATACAGATTCTTTTGAGAAGTTAGAAAATTATTAGTATGGTATTAGCAAGTTAGTTAGAAATTATACCAGTGGAGGGATTCATTGTTGAGCCAATATTTGCTGCTAAGCCTACATATCCCTTGTCCCTTATACACACTAATTGATATAACTAGCATATAGGAGAAATAAGTATTAACCTTGATATTAATCACATTAGACCTTAGGGAAAAAAATTCTTTTCTTGATTATAGCCCACTGCACCTTTGCCCTGTAGGAATGCAACTTTATCTGGTGCCTTCGGAGGGTGGTGCCTGACTTAAGAAAAATCACCTTTGGAGAAAATAAGTTTTCTGGTTGACTAATCATCGTCAGAAAGGGTCATAAAATGTTAGCAGGCCTCTTGGCCAGAAGATGATGTAAATCACCTGAGAACTTTGTATATCAGAAGGAATGCAGAAAGAAAGCGTGGTTTCAATAAGGGTCAGGACTGCTGACCCCGCTTGACTTTGTATTTTCCATTTATCTCTATGTATAACTCAAAGTATAAAAGTGGACCTGGAAAATAAAGAAATGGACCAGTTCCTGGAAAGACTGGTTTCCCCCTTGTCATCTTTTCTCGTTTTCTGGCTGAATTCCCATCTGGAGTGCCGAGGGTCACCCTGTCTACTTACTTGCCCTGGCTTCTAAGATCCACGCGAGAGGGAGCCCAAGGTGGGGCACCCCCCGCTAGTCAAGCAGGCACCGGCGGCCTACGTAGACAGTGCAAACCCCTTGTCTCAGGGTTTTATTGGTTCTCCGTGTAAACCAAGTTATTCAGCCTCTTTTCTCCACTAATTTTCCTACTACACTATTCTTTTCTAATCTCTCTCCATATCTCTAATTAAATAATTCTGTCCTAATGGCCAACTCCGTCCTTACTTCAAATTACCCTGGATCCACTGGGGCTGGACCCCGGCAATTAGAAAACTAACTTCACATGTTATGGAATTAGAAAAGAACAATCTAAGCACAAAGTAGAAAGAAGGAAATAAAGAATAGAGCAGAAACAGAGTCTAGAAAGACAATAGAAAATAAATCAATGAAGCAAAGTTGGTTTCATGAAACTATAAATGCAGTTGACAAACTTAGCTATAAAAGAAAAAGAGAGAGGACTTAACTAAATAAAACTACAAATGAAAGAGGAGATAGTAAAGCTGACACCTCGGAAATCAAAAAGATCACAAGAAGCTGATATGAGCAAATGTATACACCATCAAATTGGATAGCACAGAAGAAATTGATAAATTATAATATACAAACTACCAAGATTAAATCAGGAAGAAATAGAAAATATTAACAGATGAATAATTAGAAAGGAGATTGCATAATAATCAAAATTCCAGACAAAGCAAAGCCCTAAAAGAGATGGCTTCATTGGTGAATTCTACCAAACATTTAAAGAATTAATGCCAATTCTTCTTAAACTCTAAAAATAAGAGAGGAAATACATTCAAACTAATATCACAAAGCCAAAATTATGCTGATACCAAAACCAAATAAGGACACTACAGGAAAAGATATTTACAAGCCAATGTCCCCAGTGAATATAGATGTAAAAATTTTCAACAAAATATTGTGCTAAGTCACTTCAGTCATGTCTGACTCTTTGTGACCCTGTGGAGCCCACCAGGCTCCACTATCCATGGGATTCTCCAGGCAATAATATTGGAGTGGGTTGCCATTTCCTTTTCCACAACAAAATATTAGCAAACTGAATTTATCAGCATAGTAAAAGGATCATACACCATGGTAAAGTTGAACTTATTTGTGAGATGCAAAGACAGTTCAACACCACATATTAATCAATGTGTTGCACAGCATTAATTGAAAGAAGGATAAAAATCATATGATCAAATAAGTAGATTGAGAAAACTCTTTCAACAAATTAGGCATAGAAGGAACATGAAAAAGTTAAAAGAAAGTGTTATTTGCTCAATCGTCCAACTCTTTGCAACTTCATGGATTTAGCCCACCAGGCTTCACTGTCCATGAAATTTTCCAGGTGAGAATACTGCAGTGTGTTGCCATTCCCTTCTCCAGGGGATCTTCCTGATCTTCATGAACACAGGCAGTACATCTGAGAAAGCTCAGAATTTTGTGGCTGGCATGAGTCAACAGCCCACATGGGTTGCCTTACTTCAGCACTACTCCATTCTGAAGCAAACATCTTAGCACTGGGCAGGGTGAAACACACATTTAATGGGACACCAGAACAAGGTTGGATCTGATCTTCAGGGCTTTTGTTTAAACAACTTGGGATCACACCCTACCCCTGACAGGGCAGTAATGACCACTGAGCAGAGCGGGATCCCCTGCTCACATCTGGCTCCAGCTCTAGCCTCTCCATGTCCTGCTCAATCTTCTACCAAGATGAGAGCTCCTAGCATACCCAGCAGAAAGATATGATATATACTCATGTCAAATCCAGCTCACCCATCAAAGGACCTGTGCACATGCAGTCTGTATATGAAGACTCTAACATAAGGACACACCTTCAAGACCTCAGTAGGTAACTGTTTCACCTAAATTCATACAGGCAGAGAAAACCTAACAAAATGAAAGTCTGAAAGAATTGGTCTTAATTGAAAGAGCAAGAGAAAGCTCCTGAAAGAAATAATGAATTATAAATAATTTATATTTATAAATGATGAAGAATCTGAAACATTATTTATAAGGATGGTAACTGAGTTTTGAAAACAATAAATGAACATGATGAGAATTTTAATAAGGAACTAGACAATATAAAAAAAGATCCAATTAGAAATGAAGAATTTAATAACTGAAATAACACAATAAAATGACTGAATAGAAGACCAAATGAAACAGAAGAATGCATAAGTCATCTGAAAGAAAATGAAAAGATCTTGTGACACAAATAAACAGGTAAATTATAGCTGAAAAAATATAGTCCGCCTTCCCTGTACTGAGTTTCTCGCTATACACAGGTCCATGTATGAGAATTCAACCAACTGTAGGTCATGTACTACTGTATTAACTATTAATGAAAACTACATATAAGTGGACTTATGCAGTTCAAACTCATGTTTTTCAAGGGACAACTGAATTAGGACTTTAGAAAACTTGAGGGCTAATAACGATTATAATTGTCTCATCATTTCACTGAATACTTCAATCATTCCATATGTGCAAATCACTATATCAAGTACAATAAAAGAACACAAAGATGGGTTAATTTCCAACTGTCAGGAAACTTTCAGTCTAGTAAGTTACATTCAACATGCATATGAGTAAGTATATTGTTAAATGAAACTCATGTGTCTCTGAGATATTTGAAAGAGCGCATTTTCAGTTATTGGGGATTTTGGAGCCTCACTTCAAGTGTCATTTGCACTGGGTCTTAGCCATGGGATAGATTTTGATCAAGAGATATGGGAAGCAAGGGAATTATAAGTGAAAAGAACTGTAAGCAGAATCTCAAAAACCGTAAATTAAAGGGTATATACAAAACACAACTTGTTCTACTTGGCTAGAGTAGACAGACATGGTAGAAATAAGATTAGAAATTGAAACGGGCCACATCAAAATGACCCTCAATTCTGGGTTGGGAATTTGGCCTTTAAAAGGCAATGAAAAGTCTTCCCCATCAGTTTTTACACATATTTATGGCTGGAATGTCCATGACAGATCTTTTTAGTCTCTGTCCCCATAATCTCTGAAATTAAACCTTTGGTTAGGAGTATATAACTGATATCTAAGAACTTGAAGGTCAACTTCCCAAGGGAAATCTCTAGGAAAGCTCCAGATTTGATTCTTTTGAGAATTTTCCTTTGAGAGAATATAAAATTCTGATGTATTGTGTGTTGACTACCAATTTTAAAATAAATGGTGAAATGTTGTTTGTTTGCCAACTGCTGAAAAGTGAAATAATGACACATTAAGTAATGGAAATGTGGGAATTAAAACTTTCACAGAAAAAGAAAACAAACTCATCATTTCTTTCCTTATCTCTTTTGCTGTGACAGGCCCCCTTGCTTGTTCATGTCTTATCCTTTGAGATGTCCTCAGCTGCCTCTGATTCAGTGCTTTTCTGATTTCCATGAGGAGTGAGACACCATTTTGGAACTTTAGTAAGACTCTCTTGGCCACATGGACTGAAAATAATTGGGAGTAATTTTATTTTTTCTAGAGGAAGAATCTGGAAGGTTTACAGGTTGACTTCTGTTCTTCCACCTTTCTGTAGTTTTAACCTTGTTCCAAGTCCTGCTGGAGTTACAGCTATAGTGTGTTCCTTACTGTGGGGTGCCCCAATAAGCCCAACAATCCTGCAGATTCTTGTCCTTGAATTTAGTACATGTTCACGTTTTTCTCTGAAGACAGTTTTACCAGCTGACAGTCTGAGTTAACTAACTTCCATGTATGAATTGATGCAGGAAGGAAAGGCAGAAGAAAATATCCAGGAATGAAAACAAATATTGGAATGCAGTGAAGTAGTTCTAAGCCAAAATATGTCGAGGTATAGTGACTTTTAAAAAGATCTTCAACTTGCAGAATACTTTACCACATTCCCTGCCAAAAACTCCAGGTATGCATCAGGGTCTTTTATCATTTTATGGCTCTCGGTGATGTTTCATGGCACATAAATTTAATCTATTATTCAGGTTATCTATGGTGTACCCTGAGATAAATTCCAAAACCACATCTGTATACTGATAATACATTAAATGCCTCACTCTGATTGTCTATGCTTATCCATCCATTAAGCCAGACTGTACTGAACATCTTTTATGTATTAACCACATTAGATATTTTATGGCAGTACTTTTAGAACTCTGATGTGATAAAAATAAACTGGGAAATATGATGCAGATTTAGAAGTTTGGGTTGTGGTCTTTATCAAGATCACAAGTATACTGGTTGGGGGGGCACACTTTGAATAGCAACCCTCTTTGATATCTCCTTTACTAAAGTAACTCAAGATAAACATGGGAGCATTATTGGAAGCATTGTGGGGGCACATGAAAAACAAATATGAAGCAATTTGAAAATAGTGATACACGTATTTCATTGAGAACACAGAGAAGGAGGCATTCATTTTGTGAAGAGTAGAAGTTCAGGAAGGTCTCAGAGTAGAGGAGGTGTAATAAAACTGGGTCTATGAAGACGGACAGGGCTATAGCAGGCATGAAGGATATAATAGACAAAAGGGGTATATGTCAGAATTCACAGGATTCCATGGAATTCTTATGGGTGGGACATAAGTTGCACATTGAAAAGAGGTTGGAGTTAGGACCAGAAAGAGAGCAAGTTTAGTTTATCTCTACCAGTACACATATACAAGCACATTTAGGTGTTTGTAGGCTAGAAATCAACTTTATCTTCAGAACAAACATAGTCAATTTTAACTGAATTTTTGTCCTTAAGCCACATTTTAACTTTGTAACTTGGGAGTCTGTAATGGATATATAAATAGTACTCTTAGAAGAACTTTCATGAATATCACTTTGTCAAGCACACATAAGCTTTTTGAGATTCTTCTAGGAAGAGTGCTTCAAATCTGTCACATTCTCCAGTGAGTCTCCACTATTTCCAGTCAAGACCTACATTTTTTAATATGGCATTAATGGTTCTTTATGATTTGGCTCCAACTAATCATTCTAGTAGATCTCTCTTTTAAAAAATAAATTTGTGCATTTTTGGCTGTGCTGGGTCTTTGTTGCTGCGTGGGGTTTTGTCTAGTTGCAGCGAGCAGGGTCTACGTCTTAATTGCAGTGTGTGGGTTTCTCATGGTGGCGGCTTCTCTGTTGCTGTGGAGCACAAGCTCTAGGCTGCGAGGGCTTCAGTATCTGTGGCATGTGGGTCAATAGTTGTGGCTCCTGGGTTCTGGAGCACAGGCTCAGTAGTTGCGGCACACAGGCTTAGTTGCTCCACAGCATGTGGGATCTTTCTGGATTAGGGATCAAACCCATGTCTCCTGCATGGGCAGACAGATTCTTCACCACTAAGCCACCAGGGAAGCCCTCTAGCAGCTCTCTTAGTGTGTTTTCTCTCAATGTTCCATTTACCATCCAACTGAAATATTTATCCATTACTATTGAATAAGAAATGCATACAATGCCTTCTGTGCCAGAGTACGTGCTTTACTCAGAGGAAACAGTTTTGAACAAAGTAGACCTTGTAATCTAACTTAAAGGAGCTATAATATTATGGGGCTGATTGTCATGAGTGTTACAAAAGTATGTAAAATCACAGGGATCGTACTTCAGTCAGTTCAGTTGCTCAGTCGTGTCTGATTCTTTGTGACCCTATGGACTGCAGCACACCAGGCTTCCCTGCCCATCACCAACTGGGAACTAGTATAGACAGTCCTGAGGAAATGACATTTGAGCTAAGATCTGAAGAAATAAAGGAAATTAACCAGAGTATGTGGCAAGAGTAGGAACGGATGGAGAAAGATGGAGGGAGAACACCACACAAAAAGTGAAATGTCATAGACCAGTGAGAATGTATCATCTTCAAAAAACTGTTGGAAATGCAACATGCTTGACCTTAGAGTATGAGAGGGAAAATGGTGAGAAATGAGAGTTAGGCAGGGGCAGTTAGCAGAAGGATTTGTATGCTCTATTGATGTACATGAACAAGCTAAATATAATGGAAAAAGCACTGAAGGGTTTAACACAGGAAAATGCCATGAATAACTACATTTTACATTATTTTGCTGCAGGATGGAGGATGACGTAAAGGGGATGGAACTAGAGTTCAGAGACCAGGTCTTGAAACCACTTGGGTAAAACATGGTGGTGCTTTGGATGAGAGTGATGGGAATGGAAAAGATACTTTCACATGAGAGAAGATAACTTCACATTTAAGGATTTCTTGGGGGTGGGTAATGGAGACACCAGAGACAGAGAAGTCAATGTTACCAAGATTTCAGTTTTGGGGGTTAGGGGTAGGCAATAATTCTCTCTCTGCCCTCACTTCTAACTTCTGAAAGGAATCCAAGGAAAAAGAGAAATAGATCACCAGCTCTCCTCAAGGAGAAAGAGATTTAGCCAGTAGTTATACCCTACCCCCAATACACATCCACTTGCTCTTCATGTTCTTATAAGGACTTAGGTACAAATTAGGGAAACTAAATGCCAGCTGAGGACTCTTTCCTTTGCAACACATCCAGAGAAAGAGATCTGACAGTATCCCTAGGCAAAGCTCTCTATAAACACTCTCCTTTTTCTACCCAGCCATAAAGAGTTACATGCAGAAAAATAACCACTTGAAACCCTTTGCCCCCATGTTCAGCTTGCTGCCAAGGCTTTTCCCTGAGCTTGCCTCAACAAGAATAAACTGTTCAAAAGCTCTGGAGTTCTCAGGCAATGTGACTGCCCGCTCTGCTTGTTTAAGGTCATTAAAATCCTGGTCTTTGCCAAAAGACTTAGAGCAGAGCCATCCTGTTCTTGGAGTGAACCGAAGTTTTGCTTAGGTCACAGACTTTCTAGTGGCCAACAGCACTGAAATGGGTTCTTTTTAATGGTGTTAAGTATAAACAAGATGAAAAGGGTGACTGTGATAATTACAAAGTTGTGTTTATAATGAAGATAGTCTGTGTAAGAAATATTTATATATTTGCTATATTTATATATCTGCTAATATATTTATACTTGTGAATTGCTGAAAATAAAAACACCCTTACTATTATCCTGTCAGATAAATGAGGGATTTTATATTCTAAAGGCCTTTTCTTTAGAGGTTGTGGTGTTTTGTTTTGTTTTTTTCAAATTGAGTTTTAAAAGGCCTTCACATTTATCTTGGATATATTAGTGGCCGTGTCCATATAGCCAAAAAGACATGAAGAGTTGCATAATTATCTGGTGAATTCAAGGCTGTAAGAACAACCTGCTAAAGCCATAAAGGCAAAATCATTTTCAAATCATTATAGGTTGACTTATTATTTTGAGCTGAAATGTCCACTACTTCTTCCATTTACTTTGATTAAAGACAAAAGAAACTTTTTAATCTTGTAAAATGTTTTCTCTCTGGTAAAGTAAGGAAATTGTATTGATATTTTTTTCTTGAATGTTACTTGTATTATGACTGGTAAGGAAGCAAAATAGAGTAGATTGTGGCTCAATTTTCTCATCAGTATAAAAACAGAAAAAGTGAGAAGATAGTCCGTGTTTTGTTCTATATGCAAAAGACAAGCCAATATAACAACATTTGTTTGTGAATAATTCTGCATCAAGATACCCAAATCTATTCATCTGCATCCCTTTTAACAAATTGAAACAGAAAGTAAAATACCAGTAGTTTATAACTACCCAAAGCATATCTTTTAATCAGAAGGACACTAATAATGTTTTGAGAGTGGTAACATTTAGGCACTTCTTGTGCTGCTCATTGGCCCAATTTATTTGCTCAGTCAACACTGAGCAGAGGAAGGAGGAGGACAAAGTCTGGTAGAGATGCCTGATGACCCATAGGGTTACAGGGCGAGTGGTGCTGATGAGGCCGTCAAGGGGGTAGGAAAGATAGTGATGGATGGTGGTGGTGTGAGTGATTGGTGTTGTAATATATGTTGAGAAAATTTCAAATGTTACATTAATCAAGCATCTCTTTTATAATGTGAAACATTTTATCATCTCCATTTAAAATATAAAGACACTGGGGTCCATAAACTTGCTCAGGATCTCAAATTGGTAAGTTGGAGTTGGGATCTGTATATTGTTTCTCCTGACTCCAAAGTTCAAATATTTTTCTGCTACGTTTAGAGCAGATTTAGTTATTGTGTGACACTCGGCTGCTTCTAAACAGTGGGTTACTTCATGAAGATGGGATTGTGTCAAAGGTTTTTTCTTTTTTTTAAGCCTGGAGGAACTTTAGGAAGATTTTGGGAACTTTGATTTGTACGTGTAATTAATCTATTTTTACCTATATTTAAGTGGCGACTCCCCCCCCCCCCCCCCCGGAAACACAGGTATCCTGTAGAAAAACTGCTCGTCTCTGAGTCTAATGCCTTTATTTTGGATCCTCTGTATATAGAAGTAACACGTTGGGGTTAATTAGACTGAAGAGTTATTTATAAGAAGATTTTTCCCAGTAGCATAGACTTGCATTTTCTGGACTTCTTTGTATTACTTTGCTAAGTAAAGGGAAATATGCGCGCGCATGCTTAGTCACTCAGTTGTGTCTGACTCTTTGCAACTCCATGGACTCCAGCCCACCAGACTCCTCTGTCCATGGGATTCTCCAGGTAAGAATATTGGAGTGGGTTGCCACGCCCTCCTCCAAGGGATCTTCCTGACCTAGGGATCAAACCCACGCCTCTTACATCTCCTGCATTGGCAGGCAGGCTCTTTACCACTAGCGCCACCTGGGAAGCCAAGGGGAAATGTACTATGCGGTAAAAAGATACAGATGGACTTTCCACCCAAGATACCAGAATATTGTCACAAATTCAGTTCCAGAGTTAGGGAGAAAGGTGAACCCAGTAAATAAGAAAGTGAGTTCTAAGTGAGGAAGCACTACTGAGTTCATGGAAGAATAAATCCTAATGAAACCTAATCTTACCTGGAACATAGTGAAAATTTACTGGTAGACACCTCAATGTTGACACTTGTGAGCCAGAGCAGAGATAAGAGCTTGGCTCTTAAAGACCAGTGGGTTTAATGCTGTGAGAATTATCCAGAATGACTGAGGCTATAGTCTCAGTCTATGGTCTATTAAACAGACCAAATGCTACTGTTGGATACCAGGGGAGTATGTCTCACCCCAATTAATCTGTGGTACTAAAGTGGGCCATTTCCAGCTTTATCTGTGAGAAAACATTCCTCTTAATCCTGAATGTGTTTCACACTCCAAGTCTATGGTGTCCTTGAAGTATGTTCTGACTTTTACTGCCTCTTAACCTGTTTATTCACCAGTGACCATCAATGGAAATTATTCATTTGTTCTTCATTTATTTGCCAAACATTTAATGTGAAGCTACTATGCGTAAAGCTTTGTACTAATCATTAGGAATACAAAAGGTA
The DNA here is from genome assembly GCF_016772045.2 of Ovis aries. Taxonomy (NCBI): domain Eukaryota; kingdom Metazoa; phylum Chordata; class Mammalia; order Artiodactyla; family Bovidae; genus Ovis; species Ovis aries. The sequence continues at coordinate 50,932,664 of NC_056062.1, forward strand.
GTAAAAGTGTCTGAGTCTTTGTCCCATGCAACTTATTGTCTAGTGGAGTATGCAAAAAAAATCCAGTCCATAAAATATAGTATGATTAGTTTAATAACTAGGAAAGTATAGAATGCCATAGGTGCACAGAAGAGGGTATGTGCCCTTACCCAGATATGAGGATTCTGGGAAGATTTCCTGGAGGAAGGAAGATGCTTACATTAAGTCTTTACCAAAATACTTCAGTTACAATGTGAAGAGTGGGTTGGTGGGAGGGAAGTAGAGGCAGAAGTCATTAGAATTCCAAAGTAGTCATCTGGACAAAAAGGGATGCACTGGAGCCTATTACTCAAAGTATATTAACTTATATATATATGGAAATTAGAAAGACGGTATATTAACTCATATATATGGAAATTAGAAAGATGATAATGACAACTCTATATGCAAGACAGCAAAAGAGACACAGATGGAAAGAACAGACCTTTAGACTCTGTGGGAGAAGGCAAGGGTGGGATGATTTCAGAGAATATCGTTGAAACATGTATATTACCATGTAAAATAAATGACCAGTGCAAGTTCCATGTATGACAGGGGACTCAAAGCCAGTGCTCTGGGACAACCCAGAGCACTATGTTTAGGTTCAAGGGATGGTGTGGGGAAGGAAGCGGGAGGGGGGCTCAGGATGGGGGGACACGTGCACCATGGCAGATTCATGTCAATGTGTGGCAAAACCCCCCACAATATTGTAAAGTAATTAGCCTCCAATTAAAATAAATAAATTGTTTAAAAAAGGGATGATCTGCATAGAGAAGTAGAGAAAAGAGGACAGTTTTTGGAGATAAGAAGTACAAGCTACCCTAGTCTTTGGATATGAGGGAGAAGGTAGTTTGGGGAATGATGCTCAGATTTTTGGCCTGGGCAATTGAGTAGACAGTGAAGCCAAACAGAGAGCAAATACAGGGGAGCGAAAGTGAGGAGATTATTACTTTGGTTTAGGACATGGTAAATTTGAGTTACCTATGAGACAACAAAAAAGATGTGTACTGTAGGTGGCTGGGCATCTGTGTATGATGCTAGAGAGTCAAATGTTGCTATCATCAGTAAATAAATCATAATGAAATCATAGAAATCAACAGGGTGCACTTTCAGGGTCCTACCAGCTATTGGGCTCCTATTCATTACTTAGCTTGCTTCTGATAATTTAAGATAAAGTTGATAATGATTAATATCCATTTTTAAGAAAGAACAAACAGGAATGAAAAATCTCATGCATATTTCCAAGGCACTGAGATAGGTTTCTCCAAGCTCTGAATATGTGGTCTGGAATATTTCATGGAAATAACACCTTGAGTACATTTTTTCTTATCATATCCATTGATGTGGAGTTTTTTTTTTTTTTTTGGTGGGTTACTTACTGATACTTAAAAATATTTTTCAAAAGTAGTGTTTAGATTTAGGTAGTGGGTTTTAAGGATTAAGAGGAAAAATTATGGGAAAAAAACTTTAAAGGAGATCCTGGGTGTATAAACTTTCAAGGGAAAAAAAAATGTTGATCATGGTATTTCCAAGATGAATATGATACAAACATATACACATAAAGTTTATTATCAGTCATTCCTATTGGTTATTTAAAAAATGCCCATACAGATGGGCAAAAGACACATAAAAAGATGCTCAATGACACTAATCACTAGGGAAATTCAACTCAAAATCACAATGAGATATCATCTCAGTATCAGAAAGACAAAAAATAGCAAGTGTAGGTGGGAATGTGTGGAAGAAAGAACCATTGTATACTGTTTGTGGGAATGTAAATTTGTGCAGGTATTATGAAAAACAGTATGTCAGTTGCTTAAAAAATTAAAAATAGAATTACCATACAATTCAGCAATTCTACTTCTGGGTGTTTAACTGGAGAAAATGAAAATACTAATTTGAAAAGGTGTATGCACCCCAATGTTCATTTTGCAGCATTATTTACAATAGCCAAGATATGGAAGCAACGTTAGTGTCCACTGATAGATGAATGGATAAAGAAGATGTGGTATGTGTAAATACATAGATACTCACAGACAATAGAATATAACTCAGCCACAAAAAAGAATAAGATCTTGCCATTTGTAACAACATGGATGGAACTTGAGGGTATTATGCTAAGCAAAATAAGTCAGAGAAAGAAATACATGATTTCATTTATATGTGGAATCTAAAAAATAAAAGCAAACAAACAAACACAATCAAACTCAAGGCTACATATAACTAGTGGTTTCCAGAGGGAAAAGGGTAGAAGATAGATGACATAAGAACAGGAGATTAAGAGATTCAAACTTCCAGTTATATAATGTCATGGGGATGTGATGTATAGCATAGAGAAAATAGTCGATCATATTGTAATAACTATACGGTGACGAATGATAACTAGACTTATCATAGTGATAATTTTGTATTGTATAAAAATATTGAATCAGCATGTTGTACACTTGAAGCTAATATAATAATTGTAGGTCAATTATACTTCAATAAAAATGATATCTTCTAGAAAAAGAAATCCCTTAGTTTTATGTGTTTTAAAAATATTTCCATTCTGTAATTCATTTTTAAATATTTTATGTTTGCAAAAATACATTAGGTAAGTTTCCTATTGGTAGTATGGGGGATGAATGTGCAAAGTTTGGAGAAATGCAAATTTCAGCAATACAGAATTTTTAGGTTCAAGTGATGTGTTCTGCTATATTTATATGTTCCAGTATGTTTATATAATCCTTCAGCTTTTCTCAAAGAAATCTATAATATCAGTCATTCTCCACCTTTTGGTCCTGTTCCTATGCTTCATTATTCTTTATGATTTTCACTAGATGTTTCTTATATTGTATATACTTGGAAATATGATTTACCTTTTGTAGTATGGTTAATATGCTCATCTAAGTTAGCAATTAGTTTCACGACATAAAATGTATTTCTACTGTAGACTACATTGTTATACATTTGATTTTATTAGTGACATTTTCTCCCAGTGTTACCGACAAATAATTTATACACAAGAAAGCTCACTCATTAAGTGTAGAGGCTGATGAACTATTACAGTTGTACAGAGTTAGGGGCTTCCCAGGTGGCACTAGTGGTAAAGAATCTGCCTACTAATACAGGAGACATAAGAGATGTGAGTGTGATCCCTGGGTGGGGAAGATCCTCTGGAGTAGGAAATGCCAACCTGCTCCAGTATTCTTGCCTGGAGAAACCCATGGACAGAGGAGCCTGGGGGCTACAACCCGTGGGGGTCACAAAGAAGTCAGACACAACTGATTTGTCAGACACAAATAATGTCAGAATGTACATTTATAATACAAATATTTTTGTAGACAAGTTTTTTATCTCACTGGTGGAATTTCTAGGTTGTATGACAGGTGTATAAAATATACAGTGTGGTAGGTGAGACGTTACCAAAAGTGGTTCTACCACTTTGCATTCTGTCAGTAATGCAGGGGTTTCATATCCTCAACAACACTTGGTATTGTCAGTCATTTTAATTTTAATTATTTTGGTGGGTATTCAGCTCAGTCACTTAGTCATGTCCGACTCTTTGCTACCCCATGGATTCCAGCACGACAGGCTTCCCTGTCCATCACCAACTCCCAAAACTTGCTCAAACTCATGTCCATCGAGCCAGTGATGCCGTCCAACCATCTCGTTCTCTGTCGTCCCCTTCTCCTCCTGCCTTCAATCTTTCCCAGGGTCTTTTCCAATGAGTCAGTTCTTCGCATCAGGTGGCCAAAGTATTAGAGTTTCAGCTTCAGCATCAGTCCTTCCAATGAATATTCAGGACTGAATTTCCTTTAGGACTGACTGGTTTGATGGTTTGAGTGGTGGGTATTAGTTTTAAGTTATGAATTAGCATGTGACTTAAAAAAAGTTCTTTACTGAAGAGACAAAGGTAAACTTTATTTGAGGTCTCAATATGGTCAGCTATCAGCACAGATTTAGAATATATAAGCCCTGGTTTTATTGTACTGAAATATTTTCCTTTTCATAAAGTGAAATATTAAAGTGTGTTGGTTTCAGTTTGGTAATTCAAATACTTCCATCTTAACATGTCTCATCATAAATCTATTTTATTGCATTCTATGTCATCCCTCATATCTTGGATAAAAATACTTTTGTTTCCTTTCTGAGTTGGAAATTGTGACTGTGTGTTTCTTTCTTCTTTTCTTATCTTTGGAGTGGGTCAGAAATGCACTTCTTTTGCTCATTTTTTCCCTCAGCATACCTTCAATTCTATATTATTCAAGGCCACCAGATTTGTTGGGAACTACTTTTAATCATGTATAACATTGTCAAAAAGCTTTAATTCTTTTCAAGAATATTTATTTTACTTTTAAAGATGGAGTTTCACTAAGTTATAAAATGAATAATTCTGTTTGACAGATAATAGAAGCCTATATTGAATTCTTCTGTGAGTTAAGGTAGCTATCTTCACTCAATACAAATACAAATGATTTTGAAGTCTTTTTTTTTCCACAAAATAAGTATAGCATTTAACAAGTATATTTCTGGCTTTGATTATGGAATTTTACAACAAGACACTTGTTTTATAAGGAGAGTCTACAATGTTATGGAAGAGAAAATAGATTCAAGTTGAGAGGAATCACTTCTTCCCTATCCTGACTTTTTCTTTCATATGAAAAGAGTGTTCCTGGAGTCCTTCCTGTTTCTACTTTGCAAAGACATGAAGTGAGCTACTTTGCTTCTAAGTATTTATCATTATTCCTTACTTCTTATTTAGACAGAATGAAAATAACACAGAATTTGAGCACAGGCATTATGGTTTTTCTCCTCTTTCTGGGCTGGTGGGAAGCAGAGATTTTGGTAAAGATAGTCACAAAGATGGACTCTGAGTTTCTCTTGGGTGGGGGTGTGTCCTAAGGTTTGATTGGAGGGGAGGAAGAGTGTAAGCCCACTTGGGTTCTCTTACTGAGCTGTATATTCTACTGTTTCCTGTTGTTGTTTAGGCTCTAAGTCATGACCGACTGTTTGAGACACCCATGGACTGTAGCCCTCCAGGCTCCTCTGTCCATGGGATTTCCCAGGCAAGAATACTAGAGTGGGTTGCCATTTTCTCCTCCAAGGGATCTTTCAGACCCATTGATTGAACCTGCTTCTTCTGCTGTAGCAGGTGGATTCTTTACCACTGAGCCACTGGGGAACCTCATCTTTTATCTAGTTTCATTATTAATAACAGTGACACTTTGGTTTCAGTTGCTGACTCTTTTGTCCATCTCTAAGTTGACTCAGAATCCATATGGGAAACCAGGTGCCCTTTATTGGAACCCCTCTGAGACTCCAACTCATGGTAGGTATCAGGAGGTATATTGGTATAGGCTGTAGCTCAAGTGTCATCTCTAATTAGTTGCTAAAATACTTCCTTTTGCAGGTGGTCCCCTGTACTCAATTGTCAGCAAGAAAAGCTGTCTTATTGTTTAAACCATTTGGTACCCGTACCTGTGGTAGCACTCTGCATTCTGCACTGTTGGGTTTAGTTGCTGCCATGTAACTCACTTTGCCAATAAAATGTGAGTGGAAGTGATGCATTTTTCTGAGCAGAGCCATTGCTTCTGCAATCATGGAAGTATACATTAAAAGGGAGTTCCATCAGCCTAGGACCTGGAGTGACGACCATGTGGAACAAAACCAGTTGTTAATCTACAGTAAATATTCATATATGAGAATTAATTTATTGCTGAGATTTTTCGAGTTAATATAGCATATATACTAACTCCGGAGAAGGCGATGGCAACCCACTTCAGTACTCTTGCCTGGAAAATCCCATGGAAGGAGGAGCCTGGTGGGCTGCCGTCTATGGAGTCACACAGAGTCGGACACGACTGAAGTGACTTAGCAGCAGCATATACTAACTCTGACTCATTCACCATTTCTTAGTTCTTCAAAAAGGACTGAACAATCAAATATATTGTGACTTGAGTATAATTGTAAGATCTCAGGACTAAAGATCCCACAAGCTGCAACTAAAGATCTGGCATGGCAGCTAAAAGATTCCACAAGCTGCAACAAATATCGAAGATTCTGCATGCCACAAATAAGACCCAGCACAGCCAAATAAACTAATTCATTTAAAAAATAAGTGTGGAATCTCATCATTTGAAGAATAGATTTCTCTGGAGTTGGTAGGGATGAGAAAGGGCTCCAAATAAAATATGTACTGATCATAGTGAAGTGAAGTCTCTCAGTCGTGTCCGACCCTTTGTGACCCCATGGACTGCAGCCTCCCAGACTCCTCCATTCACGGGATTTTCCAGGCAGGAGTACTGGAGTGGGTTGCCATTTCCTTCTCCAGGAGATCTTCCCAACTCAGGGATTGAACCCAGGTCTCCCGCATTGCAGTGACGCTTTATCCTCTAAGCCATCAGGGAAGCCCTGTATTGGTCATACACACACCTAATTCAAAGTAAAATTGGCCTTTCATACTCATGCATGTCAGATTACCCAGTAGAGATCAGAGTTTACATGAATTGGTTGCAGGCAAGTATATTTTGGTGGTAAAGTGAGAAGGAATTAAAACCTAGATAGAGTAGGTAGGTGAGTACAGCATGATTGACAGCCAAACTTAAATGGTAACTTCAAAACAGAGAAACTGCAAGTAATCTAGTTAGCAAGGCATAACATATTCCATTTGGTTAGTAGCATTCCCAATTCACTACTCATATTGGTCTTTACCTTACTCTGTCTCTATACTTGACTTTTTTCTTTTTGCCTGTTTTCTTGTATTTCTTTTTGCAAATACAATTGCCACTTTGGAATTTACAAACTGCTTATCCAAAGAGATGAAGTCTGTCTCAGTGTGAAACAAATTGGAATTTTTCAGTAGAACTAAATACAGTGGTAAGTATACAATGAAGCGTTTTTTGATTCCTCATGGGAGATAATTAAATTAAATGTATCTATTTAATACACAATCTCATAATACCACAATATGATCATTAACTTCAAATCAAAAAGACAAACAGAATCATCAACAAATAATTAAAATCAGTTGAGGATGGTTTTCTTTGAAGATTAGGCTAAATTCTGATTATCCCAAACTACTAAACAAAGACATACTTTTAGTAATAATGCAATATTACACATGCAATAGCAGTATCTCAAAACCAGCTTTTATAAACTCCACCAGGAGTCTTACAGCTAGAGACAGAAGCATTTCTATTGAGATAATTACTGTTGGCTCTACAGAGGAGCAGTGTACATGTGTGTGTGTGTTTCCTCCATCTTAAGTCAGGTTCTAGAAAGTTTTAAATGAAAGGCTTGAGAGAGCTCAGTGCATAATCCTCAGTTTGGGGATCTCAGTGGGCTAATACCACACTTCTCATGAGAGATCTACAGGAGACTATAACTAGCTGGCTGCTCAGTTTAGGGAGGAAAGAAGATGGGCCTCAATGTTTGCAGTAAGACAAAGGATGCATGTTTCCATTGAGCAGATGAGGACTGTGTGATATTGTTAGACTGAAGGATCACCTTTTATCCTGCTCAAGAGAATATTCTGGAAGGGCAAGGTAACCCCACCAAAGGCTGCTTGCTTCTGGGCTGAGGGATAGGATAAAAGCAAATGGTGGAGAGAAACATTCTGCAAACCAAGGAAACTGTGTTTGGGAGATCTTAAGTGGCTGGGGGTGGGGGAATTTTTATGGACATCCAAGAAAAAGAATCAGCTCAATCCATCAAGTTCAGAGGTAATCAGCTCTATACACTTGATAATCCTAAAGGATACCAGTGCCAGCTGAAAACTGTCAATAAAGTAAAACCTCTCTTTGCTCTCTACCTAGAGGCATAGCATCACACAAGCAGGCGAGAGAAGTGCAAACACTTCGGTGCTCCTCAGTGGGGCCGTGCAAGGATGTAAATCGACAAATTCTGGCCCAATCACTAAACCACATAAGGAGGGGGCCAGTTACCCTGGTGCCATTGACCCCGTCAATGCTACTGCTTTAACATCAGTTTTCCTTAGGGAAGTAATAGATAAGGAGGGGCTATCTGAGTCAAGAGAAAAGAAGCCAACCTTATTCCTTTTCCCAGCTGTGAGCTTCCCACTGCAGCAGCACCAGGCTGGTGGGTGAGAAGGTAATCTATAAACAAAGCTGAGAATGTTATTTTGTGTACTACATCATTTCCCATCACTCCTCTATCAATAACCCTTCAGCAGTTTTTCATTCCTCTCTCAGTGAGAGCCAATGCCTTTCCATGGACTACAGCCCTGCAACTCAAAAAATGGTCTATGGGTTAGCAGCATCAGCATCGCCTGGGAAACCTATTAGAACTGTTGACTCTCAAGTCCCATGTCGGACCTACTAAGTCTGAGTCTTGTGAGCAGGTGGTTCACATGCTCATTAAAGTCTGAAAAGTACTGACTTAGAAACACCTCGCCCTAGTTATCTCTCATAACTCATCTACCGAGACTCTCAATTTTTCTGTATCAGTCACAGTGGTTCTTCAACACACCAGGCTCATTCTTGCCTCAGAGTTTTAACACTATTTCTTCCTTGAATGCTCCTCCCCAAGTATCTGTACACTCTGCTCTCCTTTGCCTTTATTCCTCTTCACGAGGTCAACTTAAAATGAGGTCTGATTTAAAATTACATTTAAAGGTACATATTCAGTACCTTTTAATATACTGTAGGATTTACTTATTACATTTTATTGTCTGATGTCCTGAGCATATAATTCCCAATGGCTGGAGTTTTTGTCTGTTTTGCCTACTGATGCTTCCTTAGCTCATAGAATAATACCTGCTTAATACATGTGTTGAATGAGTGTGTAGAATGAACTATTTAAAACTTCAGAAACTACCAATTTCTCTAAGTGCTTCACATAAATAAGGCAGGCAAAATCACTGACATTATTTTATTGGCATTTATGTTTTCACCAAGAAGGCCACTGAACAAAATATGAAAGTTATTCTCACTGAAGAATATGAGCTTTAACTCATCTCACAGTTCCTGTGAAGGAAGCCCTATTTAAAACTATTCTTTCAGACTTACCCAAATGAATTTCTCTCCTGAGAATCTAAGGAAACACAAAAAGATTCAGTTAACAATTTTATTAAGACTAGTGTCTGAAAGTTATGTGTCCTGCCCTTTTCCCCAAAGAAACTAACCTGATCTTTTTATTTTTGTTTTCTATCCAAATTTGAATGTTTTGATGTACGAGCTCACTGGCTCTTGGCAAACAGAACTGTTTCTAAGAAAGGCTAAATATGCTCATAGAAGAGACTCAAAGGGCTTCTTGGACAACAACTAATTTTTATAAAACAGCATTTCGATGAGTTAAGTGTAAGTAAATCAGAAACAGATGGATTACATAGCCATTGAGACCCACACATCTGAAAAACAAGTGAAACACGTGTGCTTTGTGTCCTCAGATACAAAAATAACGTGTATAGTTTAAAACTTTTCTAGTTTTTATCATTTTTTGACTCAAAGATCATGTTTCTAATGTGCTTTTTGATAGCAAATGTTTCCTATTTATAAACTTCCTCTTCATAACATTTGCAGGATAATCAAATTGCTCTAATCTCTCAATTCTGAACCAAGGTAAATATTTTAATAACATAGTCAAGATAGTCTAAACTTACTCACATTTTCTTCTAATATAAGGGATAACAAAACATTAGCTTTGTTTTAGTGTTTTGTTTAGTATCTTTTTGGTTACAAGGAACTGAGGTGCACGCAGACTAGCTCAAGAAATAGGCTTTCTATAACAATATAGAGACTGGAAGACATTCTCATACTTGAGCATGGCTGCATACACGAGAATCTTTATAACACAGCATCGTGCCAAATGGAATTTGAAAGTCACTAGAAATGGCTAATGGCTGATCTTTCTCATGAAGTTTTGCTAGTGACTTCTCTCTGTTCATCTGAACTATTTAACCTCATTTTGCTGATTACTGACTTTGTAAATTCAGGTTCAGCTTCAAATGACCCATAGTGGCTCTGGGTCACTTTGTAATCTTTTAGCTCAGGTGCAACAACTGCCTGCCTTAGACACTATAGCATCAGATCCTGAGAGAAGATTCTGATCAGCCCAGCTCAAATTTTGAACGAGGTTGCTGATCACTTACTGCTATGTCTGGGCTGTCTGGTACAATCTGATGTGGCTGAGAAACCCAGGTTTTCTGTGCAAGAAGGAATAGGTGTCAAGATTGGTGGCTCAGGTTTAAGTGTGATAAATACAGACCTCACGATTTACCAGCAGGAAAATAATTTCCAGCAAAATATTTTGGCAAGGTATATTCTTTGGGAAATAAAATATTACTTGATTCTCTTTTCAAGAATTGAAATATTTTAGATTTTAAATTTAGGATGCCAAAATTGGAAAGGGTGTGGATGGCTTTCAAAGTACAGAATTCTATCTAATCTGTTTGGATTTTAAGAAAACAACAGTAATATTAGCTACATGCCCACTTAGGGATGTGTTATTGGAGATAGTTTATTGCTCTGTTTTAAATATAGTTATACTCTATTTTCCCATGATTTCTGATATGTTCCTTGAAAAACTCATCTTTGATTTGGTACATATTAGTCTCCTAACAAGCTTTACATTAGGGGAAAAATAGCTAAGACAGACTTGGAAAACTTGGAGGAGATCCAATGAAAACTCGATAGTAATTGGAAAAGGTTTTATTTTGCCAGGAGGTTATTAATAGAAGAGAGAAGAAACAATAATTTTAAATAATATATAATTCTTATGTAGGATTTTGACAAAAATCTGCTGCGTCAGTGACTGGAGTTTAGAAAACCCATAAAAAGGAGATAATAACCAGCATAGGAAAGTATACCAAAGGAAATTGACAGGCAGACCTGAGTTCTGCCCTTGGCTTTGCCAGTACTAGCTGAGCTGCCTTGGTTCCCTGGTAATGTGAAAATGTTGGACTGCATGCCAACACAGGTCCTTCCCAACACTTCAGTTCAGATGAGGGACATCCATGGCCACTGGGCTTGGCTGTGCGAGCGGTTCATTGTACATCTCTGAAAAGTAACACTCTAAGGATTCTTCCGCTTCCCTTTTGTCCTATCGAATAGATACATTCATGTAGAAGTTTATTAAAAAAAACTAGGATTCTCCCACATCTTGGGTTATGTTCAACCCAGAATTTAAAGTTCTCTCTCTCATGTGATGGCTTTAATTCATACTTAAAAAATGGAAAATCTGATTCGGATGGCAAAGTTTGAGCTTATAATTGAGAAACCGAGTTAGGAACAATTTTATGCCCTAACCGAGAAAAATAGAACCGGATGCACCCACATGTTGAATACGAACTATTATCCAAAAAAGAGATGCAAGCTCACTCTATCTGGATGACTGTTACTTAATGAAAACAAACAAACCAAGGCTTGAGACTAATTGTGAGGGGGAAAAGGGGGCAAATATTGCCAGTGACAAAAAGAAACATTTATCCATTGAGTCCTAAATGAATATAAACCTTTAAAAAATAGATAGATAAAAAACTGTACCCTACCTTTGAGATAATTATTCCCATTCATTCTAAGAAAAGGATGTTTCCTCACAGCAAATCCAGCATTGTGAGATAGTATCAATTTGAAGCAGAAATTCCCTGAAAGCAGTCAGTAACATTAGCATTTCTTCATGGCTCTCAGAATCAAGATTGTATTAGTAGAGCCTGTTTCAGTTTCTTAGTAGTTGACTTGAGTAGTCATTTGCTCTCCCACAATAATCTCAACCACAGGCATCAGTTCAGTTCTGTAAATATATCCACTGAATATTTGCCTATTTAGATATTCCAAAGACACTGTAAAATCTCAGTCTCTGGAAGAAACAGCAGATCCCCAGCAGAGCCAGCCTTCCCTATAAGAGGCAGCCCTTTGCAGGGTATAATTTGAGTGTTTGAGAAATACGAGACGATTTCCATGTCCTAGGATCATTGTTCCATAGATTAAGAATTTTTCTCTTTGGCTTTTTATAAAGGACCCAGATACTTATAGAATGGAAAACACCTTAACATCTTAGTAAGGAATGAGCTTATTACCATAGTTGCTTTCATAATAGGAGGGGCTTAGAGCAGTGCAAGCCACTTTTAGTCTCTAATCAGGGAGAGATGTGGAAAAGGCCCCTTTTCCCTTCTAGAAATGACTCACTTTTTATATGTATCAGATATAATTTTATACACTATATAGTATTTTGGAAGACATACTTGTTTAGGCTGCATAATTGTACCACATACTTTTGCTATGCTAGTCTCAAATGTGACAAGCAATATTATAAAGTAACGCAAAGATACATCTTATTTTAATCTTGAATTAATAAACCATAAAACATGATCACAAATACTTCAGTGTTATTTACTTTTTTTAGCTTCTCTAGTTATCTTTTATTATGATTTGGTAGTGTATTTTTTCTAACATCTTATTCTTTTTTTTTAATTTTTATTTTTACTTTATTTTGCTTTATAATACTGTATTGGTTTTGCCATACATTGACATGAATCAGCCACGGGTGTACATGAGTTCCCAGTCCTGAACCCCCCTCCCACCTCCAACCCCATATCATCTCTCTGGATCATTCCTGTGCACCAGCCCCAAGCATCCTATGTCCTGTATCAAACACAGACTGGAGATTCATTTCTTACATAATAGTATACATGTTTCAATGCCATTCTCCCAAATCATCCCACCCTCTCCCTCTCCCTCTGAGTCCAAAAGTCCGTTCTAAACATCTGTGTCTCTTTTGCTGTCTCGCATACAGGGTTATCCTTACCATCTTTCTAAATTCCATATATGTGTGTTAGTATACTGTATTGGTGTTTTTCTTTCTGGATTACTTCACTCTGTATTATAGGCTCCAGTTTCATCCACCTCATTAGAACTGATTCAAATGTATTCTTTTTAATGGCTGAGTAATACTCCATTGCGTATATATACCACAGCTTTCTTATCCATTCATCTGCTGATGGACATCTAGGTTGTTTCCATGTCCTGGCTATTATAAACAGTGCTGTGATGAACATTGGGGTACATGTGTCTCTTTCAATTCTGGTTTCCTCAGTGTGTATGCCAAGCAGTGGGATTGCTGGGTCATAAGGCAGTTCTATTTGCAATTTTTTAAGGAATCTCCACACTGTTCTCCATAGTGGCTGTACTAGTTTGCATTCCCACCAACAGTGTAAGAGGGTTCCCTTTTCTCCACACCCTCTCCAGCATTTATTGCTTGTAGACTTTTGGATCACTGCCATTCTGACTGGTGTGAAATGGTACCTCATTGTGGTTTTGATTTGCATTTCTCTGATAATGAGTGATGTTGAGCATCTTTTCATATGTTTGTTAGCCATCCGTATGTCTTTTTTGGAGAAATGTCTATTTAGTTCTTTGGCCCATTTTTTGATTGGGTCATTTATTTTTCTGGAATTGAGCTGCATAAGTTGCTTGTATATTTTTGAGATTAGTTGTAAACAAATGGGATCTAATTAAAATTAAAAGCTTCTGCACAACAAAGGAAACTATAAGCAAGGTGAAAAGACAGCCTTCTGAATGGGAGAAAATAATAGCAAATGAAGCTACTTCAGTGTTATTTATAATGACTTTTGGTGACATGGAAGTGCCAATATGATAAACACAAATTAGATGAAATGAAAGTAACCAGAAGATGTAAATGATATCAGCTTATTTTGCCCAGAATAGAAAAATCAACATCATACCATAGCTAGAGTAATGATAAAGTTTACTGGGTTTATACTGGCATAATTATAATAAATAATTCTGACTTTGAGTATTTGATGTACATGGCATGAATATTAAAAAGGGGTCTGTAACTTAAGAACACCGTATTTTGAACTGTTTGTTGAAGTTTTACCTATCCAAATCTGTAAAACCTACTGATATTAAAACTAAAATTGATTTCACAGTTAGGAAACAGCTGGTAAGCCAGGATGAAAGTTTGGATGTACTTGAGATAGTTTCTCCATTAAGTGAGAGAGAGGCCACTTGTAGGTCTGAGTTTTTTCTGTCTGTAATTTTTTTCAAAAGAATTGGATTCAGGATCTCAATGCTAAAGAGATATTAGCACTCCCATGTTCATTGCAGCATCATTTATGACAGCCAAGATGTGGAAACAAACAAAATGTCCACTAATGGATGAATAAGGATAATGTACTATATACATATAAAGGAATATTGTTCAGCCCTGAAAAGAAAAAGCCTGCAATATCTGACAAAATGGCTGAAACCTGAGGACATTTTGCTAAGTCAGCCACAGAAGGAAATATACTGTATAATTACACTCAACATGAGATGTCTAAAATAGGCAAATTCAAACAATGAAGGAATGGAGTGGTTGGTGCCAGAGGCTGCGGGTAGGGAGAAATGGAGAGTTGCTAATCAATGGGCAAAAGTTAAGCAAGATGAATAAGTTCTAGAGATACACTGTACAACACTGTACTTACAGTTGACAACACAGTATTATACACTTTAAATTTGTTGAGAGTAGATCTCATGGTAAGTAATATCTGATTGCTCCCCAAAAAGGAAAGAATGCATCTTTAAATTCCTAGTATCCTGTGACTGCTCAAAGTTATATTTAAAAATTCTGAAAGACAATATCAAGCTACCATCCATGAAAATACCACAGATTATTTCCTCTCTTTCATAGTATAAGAAAGTGACTACTAGTCACATTTTTGCTCAAGTTGGATATTAAAACTATCTATTGTCCCTGCTGGTTCTGTGTGTTAATGGATGAGACTCAAGCTGGCAGTTCTTCAGCTAGTCTTGCTTGGGGTTTCTTGTGAGGCTGTATTTAGACAGATGCTTGAGTCATCTGGAGGCTCACCTAACATCTGGGCTAGAGTTCATCTCAGGATCTTTGCTCTCCATGCCTCTATGTGTCTCTCCAGCAGGAAGTTGGACCTCTTTCATGACTGCTAAGGATCTCAAAAAATCTCATGAAAGGAGAAATTGCCAGGCATTCTTAATGCTTGCCCTTGGAGCTTGTGTAATGTCACTGCCTCTGCTTTCTCTCAGTAAAAGTAATGAGAGCTCAGTCCAGATTCAAGGGAGGAGTGGCTGGAGGGTTAGTCGTGTTTGTAGGCATCTTTGGAGCCTAGGTACCACAGGCAGGTTCAAGTTAAACAAGAGGACTAGGGGGAAGGGATAACAGCCAAAGAGGACACCTGGGTTTTGAACCAGAATTCCCAGTTCCATGGGAGAGCATTACCATAAAATACAAAGTCAGAAAAGAAACAGGTATGAGAAGAGACAATGAATAAAATTAATGTAAAAACAGATCTCTTGAAATTTATCTGGCTTCTAATAATCTAGGAGTTCTGTTTATTATTCAAAGGGAATGTATATGAACATGATATTATTTTTTAAAGTTTAATTTTATAACCAGGCCCAAATCCTATCATTATTTTAGAATTTTATTTTAACTAGGTATTTTAAATTCCATTTTAAAAGTATCTTCCATCTCATTCATGCTGCTGCAGAAATCCACAAGCATGGATGGAATCCTCATGATCTGTTTTTGACATTGTGTTTTTTTCTGAAGTCCTCCTTTTAAAACTTGTGGAATAATATTGAAACCCTGGTAGATAAACTGGCCTCTTGTGTTTATTACTGAGTACTCAAGCCATAGCTTTAGCTGCTGCAGCACTCCATTAATGGTGGACATGGTAAGTTAGGAGAACCATCCCCCCGTGATTGTGATTTGAAACCCTCTAGGAGGCTTAAAATGGACTCTCTGACCCCCAAAAGGGGAATGATGGTTTTGCATTAAGGTTTGACATAATGCTGGGTTTGGTTTTATTGTGATTGGTATGACACATTATTGGGGCAACAAGTCTAGATATTGTCTGGCAAGAAGATTAGTGAATCTGGAAAGCAATCCAAATGAGATGTAGGTGTTCAAAGAGAATGACAGAAATGGAAAAAAAGGAAACTCAGTAACATCCCTTGCAGGAGTAGCTGGGTAGGCTGAGATGGGGATTATTGTGGCTGCAGACAAATTCTTTCATTCTAGGTGTTAATAAAGGCAAAAAGAGGGACACTGATGTTGTTTTACAGAATTGAGTGCTGCTAGGATGTCAATGCTTTGCTTTTGTCAAATTTTTTTTTTTTTTTTGGAAAGCATTTATTTCTCTCTTTTTATTTTTTTTTTCTTTTTTTTTTTTAATTTTAGTTTTTTATTTTTTAAATTTTAAAATCTTTAATTCTTACATGCATTCCCAAACATGAACCCCCTCCCACCTCCCTCCCCATAACAACTTTCTGGGTCATCCCCATGCACCAGCCCCAAGCATGCTGCATCCTGCGTCAGACATAGACTGGCGATTCAATTCACATGATAGTATACATGTTAGAATGTCATTCTCCCAAATCATCCCACCCTCTCCCTCTCCCTCTGAGTCCAAAAGTCCGTTATACACATCTGTGTCTCTTTCCCTATCTTGCATACAGGGTCGTCATTGCCATCTTCCTAAATTCCATATATATGTGTTAGTATACTGTATTGGTGTTTTTCTTTCTGGCTTACTTCACTCTGTATAATCGGCTCCAGTTTCATCCATCTCATCAGAACTGATTCAAATGAATTCTTTTTAACGGCTGAGTAATACTCCATTGTGTATATGTACCACAGCTTTCTTATCCATTCATCTGCTGATGGACATCTAGGTTGTTTCCATGTCCTGGCTATTATAAACAGTGCTGCGATGAACATTGGGGTACATGTGTCTCTTTCAATTCTGGTTTCCTCGGTGTGTATGCCCAGCAGTGGGATTGCTGGGTCATAAGGTAGTTCTATTTGCAATTTTTTAAGGAATCTCCACACCGTTCTCCATAGTGGCTGTACTAGTTTGCATTCCCACCAACAGTGTAGGAGGGTTCCCTTTTCTCCACACCCTCTCCAGCATTTATTGCTTGCAGATTTTTGGATCGCAGCCATTCTGACTGGTGTGAAGTGGTACCTCATTGTGGTTTTGATTTGCATTTCTCTAATAATGAGTGATGTTGAGCATCTTTTCATGTGTTTGTTAGCCATCCGTATGTCTTCTTTGGAGAAATGTCTATTTAGTTCTTTGGCCCATTTTTTGATTGGGTCGTTTATTTTTCTGGAATTGAGCTGCATAAGTTGCTTGTATATTTTTGAGATTAGTTGTTTGTCAGTTGCTTCATTTGCTATTATTTTCTCCCATTCAGAAGGCTGTCTTTTCACCTTGCTTATAGTTTCCTTTGTTGTGCAGAAGCTTTTAATTTTAATTAGATCCCATTTGTTTATTTTTGCTTTTATTTCCAGAATTCTGGGAGGTGGATCATAGAGGATCCTGCTGTGATTTATGTCTGAGAGTGTTTTGCCTATGTTCTCCTCTAGAAGTTTTATAGTTTCTGATCTTACATTTAGATCTTTAATCCATTTTGAGTTTATTTTTGTGTGCGGTGTTAGAAAGTGATCTAGTTTCAATACTTAGGAATATATCTACCTAAAGAAACTAAAGACCTGTATATAGAAAACTATAAAACACTGATGAAAGAAATCAAAGAGGACACGAATAGATGGAGAAATATACCATGTTCATGGATTGGAAGAATCAATATAATGAAAATGAGTATACTACCCAAAGCAATTTACAAATTCAATGCAATCCCTATCAAGCTACCAGCCACATTTTTCACAGAACTAGAACAAATAATTTCAAGATTTGTATGGAAATACAAAAAACCTCGAATAGCCAAAGCAATCTTGAGAAAGAAGAATGGAACTGGAGGAATCAACTTGCCTGACTTCAGGCTCTACTACAAAGCCACAGTCATCAAGACAGTATGGTACTGGCACAAAGACAGACATATAGATCAATGGAACAAAATAGAAAGCCCAGAGATAAATCCACACACATATGGACACCTTATCTTTGACAAAGGAGGCAAGAATATACAATGGAGTAAAGACAATCTCTTTAACAAGTGGTGCTGGGAAAACTGGTCAACCACTTGTAAAAGAATGCTTTTGTCAAATTTTTTAAAATTTCTTTATAAATGATACCCATTTCTATTATACATGAAATATAAGAATAGAAAATATTTTGAAATTTTTACTTTTTAAAACTACACGTGCCAAGAAGATTTCCCCCACTTTTAAACTCTCTCTGCTCAGGGATACCAGAAAAGGATACAAGGATTATTTGTTTGCCATGAATTTAGAAAATAGAAGGACCTACTAGGAGGCAGTATTTTGGTCTTTCTGATTATAGAATCCAGGACTGAGGCGTCTGGAGGATCATTCAATTCTCAGGACTCTTCTGATGATCTTAAATTTTAGTTCAACCTCTTTTTCTGCCTAAGACTTTTCTCTTCTTTTCCCTTCTACAGGAGTTGATTGGAAAGCATTCATGATAACCTTGTACACACTAAATCTAAGAATCTGCTTCCTGGAGAACTCAACCAGCACCATTCTTATATTCACGTCTCTAACTTTATCTTTCTTGGGCTCCAAAGTCACTGCAGATGGTGGATGCAACCATGAAATTAAAAGATGCTTGCTTCTTGGAAGGAAAGCTCTGACAAATCTAGACAGTATATTAAGAAGCAGAGACATCACTGCCAACAAAATTCCATATAGTCAAAGCTAAGGTTTTTCCAATAGTTATGTACGGATGTGAGAATTGGACCATAAAGAAGGCTGTGTGCCAAAGAATTAATGCTTTTGAACTGTGGTGCTGGAGAAGACTCTTGAGAGTCCCTTGGTCAGCAAGGAGATCAAACCAATCAATCCTAAAGGAAATTAACTCTAATATTCACTGGAAGGACTGATGCAGAAGTTGAAGCTCCAATTCTTCGGCCACCTGATGCAAAGAACTGACTCGTTGGGAAAGACCCCGATGCTGGGAAAGATTGAGGGCAGGAGGAGAAGGGGACAATAGAGGATAAGATGGTTGGATGGCATCACCTACTCAATGAACATGAATTTGAGCAAACTCCTGGAGATAGTGAAGGACAGGGAAGCCTGGAGTGCTGCAGTCCATTGGGTCGCAAAGAGTTGGACACAACTTAGTGACTGCACATCAACAACAAACCTTACCTTTCCTTGAGATTCAGATTCATAAATCAAACTGTTAAATCAGCATTCCTGCTTACATTTCTTAAAGTCATCTCAAAACTTAACATATTCAGAACTGAGTCCCTAAAAACCACTCCTCTTATCAGAACTGTCCTACTCAATGAATGTCACTGCCAGCCACCTAGATACTTCTATCTCAGACCTAACCATTGTCCTCGACTCTGGTCTCTTTCTCACAACCCACAGCCTATTGACCAACATCTCCTCAGTCCTCTCTCCTCAAGGTATCCCAAATCTAATCACCTCTCACCATTTCCACTGCTATGCTGCTGCTGCTGCTGCTTAGTCGCTTCAGTCGTGTCCGACTCTGTGCGACCCCATAGAAGGCAGCCCACCAGGCTCCCCAATCCCTGGGATTCTCCAGGCAAGAACACTGGAGTGGGTTGCCATTTCCTTCTCCAATGTATGAAAGTGAAAAGTGAAATCAGAGTCGCTCAGTCATGTCCGACTCTTAGCGACCCCATGGACTGCAGCCTACCAGTCTCCTCCATCCGTGGAATTTTCCAGGCAAGAGTACTGGAGTGGGGTGCCATTGCCTTCTCCGAGCCCTATCTATACTACGACCAGTTGTGTACTATGGTACTCTATAGTACCAAAAATGTATTTGTCTCCCCTCAGCCCCTCTGAGTGTGTCTTCCACTAGAGCCAGAGAGCTTTCACCTATCTGATACTTAAGTGATATCTTGTCCATTTCCTAATTTGATTGATTTCCTCCTGCAAGAATCACATCCAAATTTCTCAAAGCTCCACGTTTTGAAGGCTGACCATATCTCAGGCTATGTCAGGAAGAAAGAAGGTCTGTATGGTTCTGGCATTTGCATTTAAAGTCTATTACTTCCTTTTGCTGTCAGTTATCTCTGGGGTATCTAGAAAAGACTCCTATGTATTTTGTTTGCTATGGTTTAAGTATATCACATAAAGACTGTTATTTATGGTTGACCAGAACTAATTTTTATCTGAGGTATTTTTATACATGTTCTAAGTATAGCTTCTTTTGCTTTGTAGTTCTTGCAAGTCGAATTCTGGTCTTAATAGATAGGTTATTTTCTAGTGAAGTGGTAGATTTGAGTTTAGTGAAACAACTACTTTAGGTACTTTTACTCTCACTTAAAAAGCTGAGTAACAAAAAGTAGAATTTATATTCTTTCCCATTTGGAAATATAAAAATGTTCTTAAGGTCCAACTGGTCAAAGTTAGAATGTGGGGCTGTTTGAAGAGGAATTTGCTGGTAACACTGAGGACTGAAAATGAACTATTTGAGTAGTACACTGCGTGGTGGTTGAGGTTTACTTAATCATGGTCTTTCATGGTCAAAGATAACAAACATTTAGTCGTGCTCTGCACAATATCAACTCTTTGTATTTTCTGATCTGCTCACTAAGGTTGAATTTTATCATTTTCTTGCTCAAAGATTCAATCCCCATTAACTAAAACCCACTAAGAGGAGTGCACTTTATGGCTTCAGTGGCCTACCAAACCAAACATTTGCAGGTCAACTCAGGAGAAGAAAAATGATCTCTCTCAAAATGATTATTACTGCACAAAGAGAAAAATATCACTAAGTAGAATATCTTTTTATAGATGAATTTTAAGTCAACAGCACTATCAATCTTCTTCTATAATCCCTGCTAATTTTAACACCAAATTGCCTTGGTGGTATGTGAGTAGGTAGCAAAGATTACCACTTTATCCACACATTAATATATGTATTAAGCAACATCCTTATAATTCCCCTTTTCTTATATTTCTTGACCTTTTGTGTATCACATTTTCCTAAAGATGTTAGAAAATACCACATATGTTATCTAACAGTGTTCTCTGAGTTTTGCAAATCTAGCATCCACAGAACTCAGAGAAAAGCATAGGAATGCAGTTATGTTGCTGTGAAGGCATTTTGTTGGCCCGTTGGAGCTCAGTATAATATTAGGAAGACATGCCAGTGAATGGGAACAATAAGATATCAGAGTGATGGTGACAGGATGGACTGTTAGGATATTTTAGAGGTGAAGCATAAATAGTACTAAAATGGATGACGTCATGATAGTTAAATAGGTTTTCAGGGGCCTTGGCTGTTGACTGCTTCTCAGATATGTAATTGCTCTGCAATAAGGGAAAATGAAGTCAGGGGCTATGTCCAGTACAGGTTCACAGAGGATGAGAGGAGAACCATCACAGTCAGCAAGGTATAAATATCATTCTAGAATTTGTGAATTCATACAAATATCATCTTAATATTACGGAGATCCTTTAAAACACAATTTTTGATACCTTATTATATGCTGAATTCTTCTTGTATCCTGATAAATATTGCTTTAAAGTATAATTAAATGAACTAGACCCATATCTTTTTAAAATTTTTTATTGAAGGATAATTACTTTACAGAATTTTGCTATTTTCTGTCAAACCTCAAAATGAATCAGCCATCAGTTTAGTTCAGTTCAGTCGCTCAGTTTTGTCTGACTCTTTGCGACCCCATGAATCGCAGCACACCAGGCCTCCCTGTCCATCACCAACTCCCGGAGTTCACTCAAACTCATGTCCATCGAGTCAGTGATGCCATCCAGCCATCTCATCCTCTGTCATCCCCTTCTCCTCCTGCCCCCAATCCCTCCCAGCATCAGAGTCTTTTCCAATGAGTCAACTCTTCGCATGAGGTGGCCAAAGTACTGGAGTTTCAGCTTTAGTATCATTCCTTCCAAAGAAATCCCAGGGTTGATCTCCTTGCAGGCCAAGGGACTCTCAAGAGTCTTCTCCAACACCACAGTTCAAAAGCATCAATTCTTCGGCGCTCAGCCTTTCTTCACAGTCCAACTCTCATATCCATACGTGACTACTGGAATAGGTATACATATATCCCCTCCCTTCGAACTTCCCTCCCATCTCCCTCCCTGTCCCACCCCTCTCGGTTGATACAGAGCCCTTGTTTGAGTTTCCTGAGCCATACAGCAAATTCCTGTTGGCTATCTATTTTACATACAGTAATGTAAGTTTCCATGTTACTCTTTCCATACATCTCACCCTCTCCTCCCCTCTCTTCACGTCTATAAGTTTATTCTCTATATCTGTTTCTCTACTGCTGCCCTGTAAATAAATTCTTCAGTACCATTTTTTTAGCTTCTGTATATACGTGTTGGAATACAGCATTTATCTTTTTCTTTCTGACTCACTTCACTTTGAATAATAGGTTCTAGGTTCATCCACCTCATTAGAACTGACTCAAATGTGCTCCTTTTTATGGCTGAGTAATATTCCATTTTGTATATGTACCACAAATTCTTCATCCTTTCATCTGTTAATGGACACCTAGGTTGCTTCCATGTTCTAGCTATTGTAAATAATGCTGCAATGAACAATGAGATACATGTGTCTTTTTCAATTTTGGTTTCCTCAGGTTATACGCCTAGGAGTGGGATTGCTGGGTCATATGGTGGTTTTATTCCTAGTTTTTTAAGGAATCTCCATACCATCCTCCATAGTGGCTGTATCAATTTACATTCCCACAAAAGGTGCAAAAGCATTCCTTTTTCTTCACACCCTCTCCAGCATTTATTGTTTGTAGACTTTTTGATGAGGGCCATTCTGACCAATGTGAGGTGATATCTCATTGTGGTTTTGATTTGCATTTCTCTAATAATGAGGGATGTTGAGCATCTTTTTATGTGCTTGTTAGCTATCTGTATGTCTTATCTGGAGAAATGTCTGTTTAGGTCTTTTTCCCACTTTTTGATTGGGTTGTTTGTTTTTCTGGTATTGAGTTGAATGAGCTGTTTGTATATTTTGGAAAGTAATCCTTTGTCCTTGTTTCATTTGCTATTATTTTCTCCCATTCTGAGGGTTGTCTTTTCATCTTGCTTATAGTTTCCTTTGCTGCGCAAAAGCTTTTAAGTTTAATCAGGTCCCACTTGTTTACTTTTGTTTTTATTTCCATTACTATAGGAGGTGGGTCACAGAGGATCTTGCTTTGATTTATGTGATCAAGTGTTCTGCTTATGTTTTCCTCTAAGAGTTTAATAGTTTTTGGTCTTACATTTAGATCTTTAATCCATTTTGAGTTTATCTTTGTGTATGGTGTTAGGAAGTGTTATTTTTGTATGGGATTAGAACACTTTACATGTAGCTATCCAGTTTTCCCAGCACCATTTATTGAAGAGGCTGTCTTTGCCCATTGTATAGTCTTGCCTCTTTTGCCAGAAATAAGATACCCATAGGTGCATGGATTTATTTCTGGGCTTTCTATCTTGTTCCATTGGTCTATATTTCTGTTTTTTTTTTTTTTTTTTTTTTTTTGCCAGTACCATATTGACTTGATGACTGTAGCTTTGTAGTCTAATCTAAAGTCAGGAAGGTTGATTTCTTCAGCTCCATTCTTCTTTCTCAGGACTGCTTTGGCTATTCAGGGTCGTTTGTGTTTCCATATGAATTGTGAAATTTTTTGTTCTAGTTCTCTGAAAAATGCCATTGGTAATTTGATAAGGATCTCATTGAATCTGTAGATTGCATTTGGTAGTATAGTCATTTTCACAGTATTGATTCTTCCTACCCAGGGACATGGAATATCTTTCCATCTGTTTATGTCATCTTTGATTTCTTTCATTAGTGTGTTATAATTTTCTGTGTACAGTTCTTTTGTCTCCTTAGGTAAGCTTATTCCTAGATATTCAATTCTTTTTGTTGCAATGGTGAATGGGATTCCTTAATTTCTTTTTCTGATTTTTCATTGTTAGTATGTAGAAACACAAGTGATTTCTGTGTATTGATTTTGTATCCTGCAGCTTTGCTAAGTCCCCTGATTAGCTCTAGTAATTTTCTGATACTGTCTTTAGGGTTTTCTATGTAGAGTATCCTGGACTTCCTTGGTGGCTCAGACAGTAAAGCATTTGTCTCCAATGTGGAGACCCGGGTTCGATCCCTCTGTCAGGAAGATCCCCTGGAGAAGGAAATGGAAAACCACTCCAGTACTCTTGCCTGGAGAATCCCATGGATGGAGGAGCCTATTAGGGCTACAGTCCACGGGGTTACAAAGAGTTGGACATGACTGAGCGACTTCACTTTCACTTTCTTTTCTTTTCATGTAGAGTGTCATGTCATCTGCAAACAGTGAGAGCTTTACTTCTTTTCTGATCCGAATTCTTTTCCTTTTTCTTCAGATTGCTGCAGCTAGGACTTCCAGAACTATGTTGAATAGTGATGAAAGTGGACACCATTGTCTTGTTCCTGATCTTAGGGGGAATGCTTTCAGGTTTTCATCATTGAGAATAATGCTTGCCGTAGGCTTATATGGTTTTTACTAAGCTGAGGTAGGTTCCTTCTATCCCCATTTCTTGAAGATTTTTAATCATAAAAGGGTACTGACTTTTGTCAAGGCTTTTTCTGCATCTATTGAGATTATCATATGGTTTTTATCTTTCAATTTGTTAATATAGTATATCACATTGATTGATTTGCATATATTGAAGAATCCTTACATTCTTAGAATAAACCCAACTTGATTATGGTGTATGAGCTTTTTGATGTATTGCTGATTTGTTTGCTAAAATTTTGTTGAGGAATTTTGCATCTATGTTCATCAGTGCTATTGGTCTCTAGTTTTCTTTTTTGGGGTTGTCTTTGTTTGGTTTTGGTATCAGGGTGATGGTGGCCTCATAGAATGAATTTGGAAGTGTTCCTTCTGCAATTTTCTGAGAGTTTTAGAAGGATAAGCATTAGCTCTTATCTAAATATTTGATAGAATTCTGTGAAGCCATCTGGTCCTGGGCTTTTGCTTTTTGGGAGATTTTTGATCACAGCTTCAGTTTCAGTGCTTGTAACTGGGTTGTTCATAGTTTCTATTTCTTCCTGGTTTAGTCTTGGAAGATTGAACTTTTCTAAGAATCTGTCCATTTCTTCCAGATTATCCATTTTATTGCCATATAGTTGTTTATAACAGTCTCCTATAATCCTTTGTATTTCTTCACTGTCTTATGTAACTTTTCCTTTTTCATTTTTTTTCCCTTGATGAGTCTGGCTAAAGGTTTGTCAATTTTGTTTATCCTCTCAAAGAAAGAGCCAGCTTTTAGTTTTATTAGTCTTTATTATTGTTTCTTTCATTTCTTTTCATTTATTTCTGCTCTGATCTTTATGACTTCTTTCCTTTTACTAATTTTGGTGTTTTTGTTGTTGTTCTTTTCCAGTTGTTTTATGTGTAAAGTTAGGTTGTCTATTCAATGTTTTTCTTGTTTCTTGAGGTAGGAATGTATTGCTATAAACTTTGCTCTTAAGAACTGCTTTCACTGCAACCCATAGGTTTTGAGTTGTCATGTTTTCATTGTCATTTGTTTCTAGAAAGTTTATTTCTGTTTTGATTTTTTTCAGTAAACTGTTGGTTACTTAGAAACTTGTTTAGTCCCCATGTGTTTGTGTTTCTTACACTTTTTCCTTGTAATTGACATCTAGTCTCAATAGCATTTGGTCAGAGAAGATGCTTGATAAAATTTCAATTTTCTTCAATTTACTGAGGTTTGATTTGTGACCCAAGATGTGGTCTATCCTGGAGAATGTTCCATATGCACTTGAGAAGGTTTATTCTTCTGCATTTGGATGGAATGTCCTGAAGATATCAATGAGATCTCATCTAATGTATCATTTAAGATTTATGTTTGCTTATTTTCTGTTTTGATGATCTGTCCATTGGTGTGAGTGGGGTGTTAAAATCTCCAACTATTATTGTGTTACTGTCAATTTCGGCTTTTATGTCTGTTAGTGTTTGTCTTATGTATTGAGGTGCTCCTATGTTGGGTGCATAGATATTTACAATTGTTATGTCTTCCTCTTGGACCGATCCCTTGATCATTATGTAGTGTCCTTCCTTATTTATTGTAATCTTTATTTTAAGGTCTATTTTGTCTGATATGAGGATTGTTACTCTAGCTTTCCTTTGCTTCTCATTTGCATAGAATATATTTTTCCATTCTCTCACTTTCAGTCTATATGTGTCTTGAGGTCTGAAGTGGGTTTCTTATAGACAGCATATATATGGGTCTTGTTTTTGTATCCATTCAGTCAGTCTGTGTCTTTTGGTTGGAGCATTTAATCCATTTACACTTAAAGTAATTATTGGAATATATGTTCCTATTGCCATTTTCTTAATTGTTTGGGGTTGATTTTGTAGATATTTTTTCTTTTGCTGTATTTCTTGCCTATAAGTCCCTTTAACATTTGTTGTAAAGCTGGTTTTGGGGCACTGAATTCTCTTAACTTTTGCTCGTCTGAAAAGCTTTTTATTTCTCCATCAATTTTGAATGAGATCCTTGATGGGCACAGTAATCTTGGTTGTGGATTTTTCCCTTATGTACTTTAAATATATCCTGCCACTCCCTTCTAGCCTGCAGAGTTTCTGCTGAAAGATCAGCTGTTAAATGTATGGGGTTTCCTTTGTATGTTACACGTTGTTTCTCTCTTGCTGCTTTTAATATTCTTTGTGTTTAGTCTTTGTTAGTTTGATTAGTATGTGTCTTGGCATGTTTCTCCTTGGGTTTATCCTGTTTGGGACTCTTTGTGCCTCTTGGACTTGGATTGACTACTACCTTCTTCATGTTCGAGAAATTTTCAACTATAATCTCTTCAAAAATTTTCTCATACCATTTCTTTTTTCTCTTCTTCTGGGATCCCTATAATTCGAATGTTGGTGCATTTGATATGGTCCTCAGAGACAGCTCTTTTCATTCTTTTTACTTTATTCTGCTCTTCATAAGTCATTTCCACCATTTTATCTTCCAGCTCACTGACTCATTCTGTTTCAGATATTCTGCTGCTGATTCCTTCTAGAGTATTTTTAATGTAAGTAATTGTGTTGTCTCTGTATGTTTATTCTTTCATTCATCTAGGTCTTTGTTAGTTGATTCTTGCATTTTCTCCATTTTGTTTTCAAAATTTTTGGTCATCTTTACTATCATTATTCTGAATTCTTTTTCAGGTAGTTTGCCTATTTCTTCTTCATTTATTTGGACTTCTGTGCTTCTAGTTTGTTCCTTTATTTGTGCAGTATTTCTCTGCATTTTAATTTTTTTTAAAGATATTGTGTTTGAGGTCTCTTTTTCCCAAGCTTCAAGGAAAGTTGAATTCTTTCCTTGAATAAGATTGAATTCTTTCTTCCTTTTGGCTTCTGCCCTCCTAAGGTTGGTCCAGTGGTTTGTGTGAGCTTTGTATAGCATGAGATTTGTGCTGAGTTTTTGGTCGTTTGTTTGTTTTTCCTCTGTTGGCCAAGGCTAAGTGAGATGGTAATCCTGTCTGCTGATGACTGGGTTTATATTTTTGTTTTGCTTGTTGTTTAGATGAGGTGTTCTGCACAGGGTGCTACTGGTGGTTGGGTGATGCCGGGTCTTGTATTCAAGTGGCTTCCTTTGTGTGAGTTCTCACCATTTGATACTCCCTAACGTTATGGCACCCCACTCCAGTACTCTTGCCTGGAAAATCCCATGGACGAAGGAGCCTGGTTGGCTGCAGTCTATGGGGTCGCTAAGAGTCAGACACGACTGAGCGACTTCACTTTCACTTTTCACTTTCATGCATTGGAGAAGGGAATGGCAACCCACTCCAGTCTTCTTTCCTGGACAATCCCAGGGACGGGGGAACCTAGTGGGCTGCCGTCTATGGGGTCGCATAGAGTTGGACACGACTAAAGCGACGCAGCAGCAGCAGCAGCAGCAGCAGCAGCGTTAGTTCTCTGGTAGCTTAGGGTCTTGGAGTCAGTGCTCCCACTCCAAAGGCTCAGGGCTTGATCTCTCTCTCTCTCTCTCTTTTTAAGATTCCACAAGAATCTTGTGGTTTGTTATGGCATTAGGTGAGATTAAAATAGATCTCAAAGAACAAGGAACCAAAGATGAATCCCAGGCAAATGGAAGTTACAAAATCAGGCAAGTAATAATTAAAACAATGAAACACACACACACACACACACATTATACACATTCATGAGCAAAGTGAAAACAGTCCAACAAAAATAAAGTATGGTAGATTGATCTGGTGAACAAAGGAAATAAAAAAATTATATTTATCAGTTAATAACAAAACTAACTTAAGTGCAAACTGGAAAACAAAACTAAAGCAAGGTGCCAAGTGGGGAATAAAGCAATGAAGACAAAAGTAACAAATATGTTGAGAGGAAAGGAGAGGAAGAAAAGAAAGAATAGGTAAGCAAAGTTAAATAGAGGTAGATGAAGGTTTATATACATTAAAGATTAACTGCAAGGGGAAAAGAACAGTAGGAAAGGCAAACAAAGGAATAAATATAGAAAAAATATAATAGGTTAAAAAAATTAAAAATTAAAATTTTAAAGAAAAGAAAAAATACAGAAGAAAGAAAAAAAGGGAAAATAAGGAAAACTCTGCAGAACTGCAAAAACCCAATGTACAGACAGGTTTATATCAATAGAAAGTGTGACTAAATATACACATATACACCCATAAGCAAAACCAAAACAGCCCAACAAAAATAAAGTACAATATATTGACCTGACAACGGAAACCAAAAGTTATATCTACCAGAACAAAATTAAAGCACAAACTGGAAAACAAAACTAAAGCAAGGTGCCAATTGGGGAATAAAGCAATGAAAATAAAACTAACAAATGCTGAGAGGAAAGGAGAGAAAGAAAAGAAAGAATAGATATGCAAAGTTAAATAGAGGTAGATAAAGAGGATTTATATATGTTAAAGATTAACTGCAAGTGGAAAAGAACAGTAGGAAAAGCAAACAAAGGACTAAATGTAGAAAAATAATAGGTTTAAAAAATTAAAAATTGCAATTAAAAACAGAAAAGAAAAGAAAAAGAAAACTCCACAGAACCCCAAAAGCCCAACCTAGAAGCAGAGGTTTATGATAATAAAAAATGTGACTGAGAAAAAAAGAATCTCAAAAGCTTAATTGGATTTGTTAATGCCAATAAAATCAACAACTACAACAGAGGGGAAAAAAGAAAAAAGAATCTAAAAGAATCTACAGAACTGTCAAAAAATGAGTAATAAATGTTTTTCTTAAGTCACTGCTGTCAGAGTCCTTTCCCTCATTGGGTGTCACAGTCCACCTCACCTCCCTAAGATGCCTTCCAACCCTGCTGATCTCTCGACCTGCTATGGGGACAGCTCAGATTCTAATCTGGTTCTATTCCTGTGTGTTCTTGCCTCCAATGTCCACAGCTGTCAGAGCTAGTGCATTTTCTTTTGGGGGAGCTCTCAGTGGCCTCTTATATATTCCATAGACAGAGTCTGCTGAGTTGATTGTGTGGATTTAATCTGCAGCTTGTACAGCTCGTGGGAAGGTTTTGAGTCTTCCTTAGCCACATTGCCCCTGGGTTTCAATTGTGGTTTTATTTCTACCACCACATGTGGGTTGTCAAATGGGGTTTTGCTCCTGAGGCTGCCTTGGAGGGCTTGAGTTTGCCCCTGTGAGGGCCAGCTGTGGAGGTGGTACAGCTGCTTGGGTCACAGGGGTTCTGGCAGCACCAGGTACTCAGGGGTGCTGGCAGCTAGGGCAACAGGAAATACAGTGCTCTAGAAGAGAATGGTAACCAGTATTGGCCAATACACTCCAGTATTCTTGCCTGGAGAACCTTTCTGACAGAGAACCCTGGCAGGCCACAGTCTACAGGGTCAAAAAGAGCTGGACACGACCAAAGCAACCCTGTGCACACAGATGCAAGACATTTTTTTTTTTTTTTTGCCTGTGCAGATCTACCCAGTGAGAGTTGAGCATGAAGTTGGCATAGCTGCTTGGCTTGTGGGGACCCTGGAGGCACCAAGTGTGCAGGGACACAGACTGCCTCCACTGAGGAGTTATGGCCCTATCAGAGTCTTTTTTCAAGCCTCTTGTAGCTGGCGATCAAAAGGCCTCTTTGGCCAGTCTTTCTCTGCAGCTCCGCCTGTTCAGGCACTTAGAGGGCTCCTTTGCCTGGGGTCCTTCTCTGTTGTTTGGTACGTTAGGCACATGGAGGGGCCCCCTGGCTGGGGTTCCGCTGTGTATATAGGCATGTCAGGCACTTAAAGGGGTGCCTGAGGTGGGGTCCTACCCTGTAGTTCAGTGCGTCAGGCATTTGATGGGCCAGTCTCTGTTATTCAGCTGTGGATGCTGGCATGCTGGGACAGGGAGGTTATGGTGATGGCTCCACCCTCTATGTGAGACTCAGTAGTACTGCCTTGCTTTCGCGGCGGCCCGGCTTTCCTCCATAGGCATTTCCCACCACCATCTCCAGCCCCACATCCTCTTGGTCTCTCCACCGTCAACAGCAGCCCTCGGCCTGGGATTGCTCCACAATCCCTAAACGCCAGCTCTCAGCTGCTGTGCCTTCCAAGGGGCCAGCATTCCTGTCCGGGGTATGTATGGCTTCAGCAAGGACTGTCCGATTCTCATTCCATCTAGGCTGCCACAGATCAGCTGTTTCACTCTCAGCCTTAAATGTTTCTCCTTTGACTCAGACAACTGCCCCACTGTGGGGATGGGATCCCTGCTTCAGTTCTGCCACCTGCTGAGGGCAGGTCCAATACTACTAACACTCCTGTTTTCCCCCCTATTTCCTTCATCCTTCTAGTTTTGCGTGGTTATACATATTATTTGCCAGTGGTCAGGTACTCCTGTCCACTCTCAGCTGGTGTTCCGGATGCACTTTTGTGTCTGAAGGTGTATTCCTGATGTATCCGTGGAGGGAGATGTACTTCACATCCACCTACTCCTCCATCATCTTTTTCTCTCCTCAAATAATGTCTAGATCCTTAACACTCACAAAATTAATTTGAAATGGTAGTGCCTTAGCATGCACAGAAGCAAAGATTTAAATGTAAAACCAGAAATCATAAATCCCTAGAAGAAAACACATGACAAAAGGTTCTTCATATGGGTCTTAGTAATGATATATATATTTTTAATTTGCCACCTAAAGCAGAAGCAACAAAATGGAAGATGAACAGGTGTGATTACAAACTAAAAAGCTTCTTTCTGTATAGAAAAATAAAATGCAAAAAACATAAACAAAATGAAAAGACACGCTACATTATGGAAAAACATTTGCAAATCATTTATCTGATAAGGAGTTAATAGCCAAAATATTACGAACTCAGAGAACTAAGCAAAAATAAAAAGTCAAATTAAAAAAAAGATGGGCAAAAGACCTGAACAGATAAATTCAGATGGCCAGAAGGTACATGAAAAGGTACTCAACATCACTAATCAAAAAGGAAATGTAAATCAAAAGCTACAGTGAGATATCATTTCTGGTCTATTAGAATGCTCAGCATTAAAAAGACAAGGGATAACAAGTGTAACTGAGGAAACAGAGAAAAGGGAAGACTTGTGTATTCTCAGCAAGACTGTAAATTGGTGCAGCCACTATGAAAAACAGCATGGATAGTCTTTAAAAAATTTAAAATAGAAACTTTCATATATTCCAGCAATTCTACTTCTGAATATATATCTGAAGGAAATGAAAACTTTGTTGAAGAGATATCTACATCCCTATGTTCATAGCAGTGTTATTTACAATAGCCAAGACATGGAAGCAATCTAAGGGCATGATGATGGATGAATGGATGAAGAATTTGTGGTGTATGTGAGTATGTTTATATGTGTGATGGAATATTATTAAGTCATGAAAAGAAGACCCTGCCATTTGCAGAAACACGGTTTGACCTTGAGAGCATTATGATAAGTAAAATAAGTCAGAAAGGGAAAGGTACACTGTTTGATCTCACAGGTGGAATCTAAAAAAATTTTTTTAAAATCTCAAACTGATTAAAAAAAAAGAAGATCCGATTTGTGGATAGTTGAAGTGGGAATACCACTCATCCAAGGCAAGGAACAGCGGCTGCACTTTGCTGGAGCAGCCGTGAAGAGATCCTCCACACACAAGGTAATAGAAACCCAAGTAAGATGGTAGGTGTTGCAAAAGGGCATCAGGGAGCAGACACAGTGAAACCATACTCACAGAAAACTAGTCAATCTAATCACACTAGGGCCACAGGCTTGTCTAACTCAATCAAACTAAGCCATGCCCGCAGGGAAACCCAAGACAGGCAGGTCATGGTGGTGAGGTCTGACAGAATGTGGTACACTGGAGAAGGGAATGGCAAACCACTTCAGTATTCTTGCCTTGAGAACCCCATGAACAGTATGAAAAGGCAAAATGATAGGATACTGAAAGAGGAACTCCCTAGGTAAGTAGGTGCCCAATATGCTACTGGAGATCAGTGGAGAAATAACTCCAGAAAGAATGAAGGGATGGAGCCAAAGCAAAAACAATACCCAGCTATGGATGTGACTGGTGATAGAAGCAAGGTCTGATGCTGTAAAAAGCAATATTGCATAGGAACCTGGAATGTCAGGTCCATGAATCAAGGCAAATTGGAAGTGGTCAAACAAGAGATGGCATGAGTATACGTCAACATTCTAGGAATCAGCTAACTAAAATGGACTGGAATGGGTGAATTTAACTCAGATGGCTGTTATATCTACTACTGCGGGCAGGAATCCCTCAGAAGAAGTGGAATAGCCATCATGGTCAACAAGAGTCCAAAATGCAGTACTTGGAGCAATCTCAAAAATGACAGAATGATCTCTGTTCGTCTCCAAGGCAAACCATTCAATATCATGGTAATCCAAGTCTATGACCCAACCAGTAATGCTGAAGAAGCTGAAGTGGAATGGTTCTATGAAGATCTACAAGACCTTTTAGAACTAACACCCAAAAAAGATGTCCTTTTCACTATAAGGGACTGGAATGCAAAAATAGGAAGTTAAGAAACAACTGGAGTAACAGGCAAATTTGTCCTTGGAATGTGGAATGAAGCAGGGCAAAGACTAATAGAGTTTTGCTAAGAAAATGCACTGGTCGTAGCAAACACCCTCTTCCAACAACACAAGAGAAGACTCTACACATGGACATCACCAGATGGTCAACACCGAAATCAGATTGATTATATTCTTTGCAGCCAAAGATGGAGAAGCTCTATACAGTCAACAAAAACAAGACCAGGAGCTGACTGTGGCTTATATCATGAACTTATTACCAAATTCAGACTGAAATTGAAAAAAGTAGGGAAAACCGCTAGACCATTCAGGTATGACTTAAATCAAATCCCTTATGATTATACAGTGGAAGTGAGAAATAGATTTAAGGGCCTAGATCTGATAGATAGAGTGCCTGATAAACTATGGAATGAGGTTTGTGACACTGTACAGGAGACAGGGATCAAGACCATCCCCATGGAAAAGAAATGAAAAAAGCAAAATGGCTGCCTGGGGAGGCCTTATAATAACTGTGAAAAGAAGAGAGATGGAAAGCAAAGGAGAAAAGGAAAGATATAAGCATCTGAATGCAGAGTTCCAAAGAATAGCAAGAAGAGATTAAAAAAAAGCCTTCCTCAGTGATTAATGCAAAGAAATAGAGGAAAACAACAGAATGGGAAAGACTAGAGATCTCTTCCAGAAAATTAGAGATACCAAGGGAATATTTCATGCAAAGATGGGCTCGATAAAGGACAGAAATGGTCTGGACCTAACAGAAGCAGAAGATATTAAGAAGAGGTGGCAAGAATACACGAAAGAACTGTACAAAAAAGATCTTCATGACCCAGATAATCACGATGGTGTGATCACTCATCTAGAGCCAGACATCCTGGAATGTGAAGTCAAGTGGGCCTTAGAAAGCATCACTACAAACAAAGCTAGTGGAGGTGATGAAATTCCAGTTGAGCTATTTGAAATCCTGAAAGATGATGCCGTGAAAGTGCTGAACTCAATATGCCAGCAAATTTGGAAAAGGCAGCAGTGGCCACAGGACTGGAAAAGTCAGTTTTCATTCCAATCCCAAAGAAAGGCAATGCCAAAGAATGCTCAAACTACTGCACAATTGTACTCATCTCACATGCTAGTAAAGTAATGCTCAAAATTCTCCAAGCCAGGCTTCAGCAATACGTGAACCATGAACTTTCAGATGTTCAAGCTGGTTTTAGAAAAGGCAGAGAAACCAGAGATCAAATTGCCAACATCCGCTGGATCATTGAAAAGGCAAGAGAGTTCCAGAAAAAACATCTATTGCTGCTTTATTGACTATGCCAAAGCCTTTGATTGTGTGGATCACAATAAAGTGAAAATGAAAGTGAAAGTGAGGTCACTCAGTCGCGTCCGACTCTTTGCGACCTCGTGGACTGTAGCCCACCAGGTTCCACTGTCCATGATCACAATAAACTGTGGAAAATTCTTCAAGAGATGGGAATACAGACCACCTGACCTGCCTTTTGATAAATCTGTATGCAGGTCAGGAAGCAACAGTTAGAACTGGACATGGAACAACAGACTGGTTCCAAATAGGAAAAGGAGTACGTCAAGGCTATATATTGTCACACTGCTTATTTAACTTCTGTGCAGAGTACATCATGAGAAACGCTGGACTGGAAGAAACACAAGCTGGATTCAAGATTGCTGGGAGAAATATCAATAACCTCAGATATGCAGATGACACCACCCTTATGGCAGAAAGTGAAGAAGAACTAAAAAGCCTCTTGATGAAAGTGAAAGAGGAGAGTGAAAAAGTTGGCTTAAAGCTCAACATTCAGAAAACGAAGATCATGGCATCCGGTCCCATCACTTCATAGGAAATAAATGGGGAAACAGTGGAAACAGTGTCAGACTATTTTTGGGGGCTCCAAAATCACTGCAAATGGTGACTGCAGCCATGAAATTTAAAAGACGCTTGCTCCTTGGAAAAAAAGTTATGATCAACCTAGATGGCATATTCAAAAGCAGAGACATTACTTTGCCGACTAAGGTCCGTCTAGTCAAGGCTATGGTTTTTCCAGTAGTCATGTATGGATGTGAGAGTTGGACTGTGAAGAAGGCTGAGCACCGAAGAATTGATGCTTTTGAAACTGTGGTGTTGGGGAAGATTCTCAAGAGTCCCTTGGACTGCAAAGAGATCCAACCAGTCCATTCTGAAGGAGATCAAACCTGGGATTTCTTTGGAAGGAATGATGCTAAAGCTGAAACTCCAGTACTTTGGCCACCTCATGCGAAGTGTTGACTCATTGGAAAACACTTTGATGCTGGGAGGGATTGGGGGCAGGAGGAGAAGGGGACGACAGAGGATGAGATGGCTGGATGGCATCACTGACTTGATGGACGTGAGTCTGAGTGAACTCCGGGAGTTGATGGACAGGGAGGCCCAGCGTGCTGCGATTCATGGGGTCGCAAAGAGTCAGCCACGACTGAGCGACTGAACTGAACTGAAGTGGGAATTGGGAGGAGGCGAGAACTGAGCAAAGGTGGTCAAAAGCTACAAACTTCCAGTTATAAGATGAGTATTAGGAGGGATATAGGTCTTCCCTGGTAGCTCAATTGGTAAAGAATCAGTCTGCAATGTGGGAGACCTGAGTTTGATCCCTGGTATGGGAGGATCCCCGGGAGAAGGGAAAGGCTACCCACTTCAGTATTTTGGCCTAGAGAATTCCATGGACTGTATAGTCCACGGGGTTGCAAAAAGTCATACACAACTGAGTGACTTTCACTTCACTAGGGGTAAAATGTGATTATTATGCTTAATATCCTTCTAACATACCATATAGCAGTGCTAAGAGAAGGTCCTAAGAGTTCTCAGCATAAGGAAAGAAAAAAAATTTTGGTATCTAATATATGAGATGATGATGTTAACTAAATGTATTGTGGTGATTATGTAACAACACATAAAGTCTAATCATTATGCTGAACACCTTACACAGTGCTGAATGTCAATTATATCTCAGTAAAACAGAAACATTTTAGCTGTAGGTTTATCGCATTAACAAAAGATTATCTTTTCCCAAAATGAGTTTAATTATTCAGAGTTTGGTGGATAAGTTTTATGCTCTGTTGGACAGCCCTCTTGGTTGATGTTTCTTGGTCAACAAACATCACTGAGAACAGAGATTAGGCAAACAGCTGCAAGATGGATGATGTCTTTTTTCAACCCACTAATGACACTTCTCATCAAATAATGAGACAATTAGTAAAGGAAGAAGAGACCAAAAATGAATGTGGCTTTTATTGAAAGGAAGGAACTCCAGCTGTTTGAATCATTATGTATTATTAAAAAGAGTAGAAGTTCTTAAACATGAATGTAACAGATGTTTGCCAAGGCCTCCCAGTCTGAAGGGTAACTACGATCGCAATAACCATAAGGAAATGGAAGAATGTGTGGAATCCATTTCTCTTTCAAATCCCTCTCTGCTGGTTTAATGAGTCCCTGGGGAGTAGATCAACAGCTCAGGAGAGCTTGGAGGGACAAAATTGCTCTTTTCTTCCTGTATTCAGTAATCGCCTTCTCAGATGCTTCTGACAGTGATCAGATAGATCTGATTTGCTACCTGATCTCTCCAACTCCCAAAGTGGACTGCCATGATGGGCTATCAAAACTAGCTTCATAGCTTACTGGTCACTTTCATCAGTTCAGTTCAGTCACTCAGTTTTGTCTGACTCTTTGCAACCCCAAGGACTGCAGCACACCAGGCTTCCCTGTCCATCACCAACTCCCGGAATTTACTCAAACTCATGTCTATTGAGACGGTGATTCCATCCAACCATCTCATTCTGTCATCCCTTTCTCCTCCACTA
The DNA here is from genome assembly GCF_016772045.2 of Ovis aries. Classification (NCBI taxonomy): domain Eukaryota; kingdom Metazoa; phylum Chordata; class Mammalia; order Artiodactyla; family Bovidae; genus Ovis; species Ovis aries. The sequence goes on from NC_056062.1 coordinate 50,969,383, forward strand.
ACCATGCCTGAGTGCACAATTGATTAGTTATGACTTCATGGGTATCAGTTGTAGTAAGAGCTATATATTTGCTACTCCCAAACTAGAGTAGTCATTTCTAACACTGGTTCACTTCCATTCCTCATTTGCCACACTTCTCACCATTGAGTTGTAACAATTTACTTATTAAATAAAAACTAAGTATTAAATAAGTGTTTAAAAAACTAGAGCTCTAAATAACAAAGCAAGAAAACAGGAGAAGGAATTTTACATTAACATAATATTGAAAGATGTGAATTTCTTGTTTTTTAACAACTTGTTCTCAGAATGACTTTTCCCTCCCAAAGATTAAAGCATTATGAGAGAATTTGGACAAGTTTGTTTTTAGTGTTCCCCATTTTGTGATCTTCCAATAGATCATAGCTGGTTCTCAGTTGCTCAATTGTGTCTGACACTTTGAGACACCCTGGACTGTAGCCCACCACACTTTTCTGTCCTCGGGACATTTTCCAGGCAAGAATACTTGGAGTGGGTTGTCAATTCCTCCTCCAAGATATCTTCCCAACCTAGGGACTGAACCCACATCTCCTGTGGCTCCAGCATTGCAGGCAAATTCTTTACTGTTGGGCAATCAGGGAAGCCAGATCTTTCAGTGATATTTTAAATACCGTCCTCCCTATATTTCTCATCTTCTGGCTACTAAAACATATCTTAGACAATAATTAAAGGGTTCATTCATTTTGGTGAATGAACTATTAACAGGTATCAGGGCTTCCCTAGTGGTTCAGCTGGTAAAGTATCTGCTTGCAATGCAGGAGACCTAGGTTCAATCACTGGGTTGGGAAGATCCCCTGGAGAAGAGAACTGCCATCCACTCCAGGATCCCTGCCTGTAGAATTCCATAGACAGGGAGAGAGGAGCCTGGCAGGCTACAGTGCATAGGGTCACAAAGTGTCAGACATGACTGAGCGACTTTCACTTCACTCACTAAGTGTAGTAGATAAGTATTATAAGTATTATATCTTTCGAAAGTATATACATGTTACATGTATTTCATTCAGAAATTTAGCAAATATATTGAAAACTTCTTGTGTACCGGATACTTTTCTAAACTGTAGGGCTGCAGTGATGAGTAACAGTTTGGTCCTCACAGGTCCTATGTTTTACTGTGAAAAGACAGCAAACAGAAAATATCAGATAGTGGTGAGTACAGTTCAAAGAATTAAGTTAGGGTATATGGTGATGAATGGCCAACTAAATTAGAATGAGTAATCAGTGAATAATTACTCCAGATGAAATGATTAGGAAAGACCTTTCTGGAGAATGACTTTAAAAGTATCTGAGTGAAAATAAAGATTCTGCCACATACAATTTTATGAAAAACACAACTTTAACCTAAGTAGAATTTTAGAATAAAAGATAAAAGAGCATTTGGGGAGGAGGGAAACAGTCTGAATGACTGTCATCATATCATTTAATGATCCTTCTACATGGAAAACATTCCCCAATAGTAAATGCTTCTTAAGTGTCATTCATGTCTATTTGACGAACCTCTAAAATTTTATAATATTTTAACTTGTAAATAAAAAAGTTATATCCTCAACAAAAGGCACTATTTTTTAACAGCCAGAGAGAAAAAAATCACCTCTGAAGATCATTTATTCAGATACAAGATCTCTCAAGAGCAATATTAAAATCAGAAGACTGTGGAATAATATCTTCCAAGTGTTAAGAAAAATAAACTTCAACTAAGAATTGTGAACTCAGGGAAATGGTTTCTGCAACATTTTTTTTAAAGAAAAGTGATTTTAAATAGAAAATATACATGCACAAAGGAACAAAGGAATAAACAAATATTTTATAAAATGATAAAAATGTCCATTTTTTTCTGATTAAAATAAAAAATAATGGAAATATATGTAAAATTAGCCAATAGATTGGCATTAGTTTTATTATAGTCAAAATTATATAAGATTCTTGTATTATTCATGTGATAGATTGACATATTAAACTTTTGCATGGTAATATTTCAATATTTTAGAAACAGAATATATAAGTTCTGAACAGTAGAAAAAAAAAAAAAAAAGGAAAACAAGCAAAAATAAGTAGTCCAAAAAAGACAAGAGTAAAGAGAAAGCATAGGAAAAGTTGTGACACTACACAAAAATGTTGATAAAATATTTCAAATGTATTAATAATCACACTAAGCAGAATTTTCAACTGGCTTAAAAGTTAAAATCCAATGCAATCTACAGGTTCAACACAATCCCTATCAAATTACCAATGGTTTTTTTTTTTTTTCACAGAACTAGAACATAATTTTCACAATTCATATGGAAACACAAAAGACCCTGAATAGCCAAAGCAGTCTTGAGAAAGAAGAATGGAGCTGGAGGAATCAACCTTCCTGACTTCAGATTATACTGCAAAGCTACAGTCATCCAGACAGTATGGTACTGCCACAAAAACAGAAATATAGACAAATGGAACAAGATAGAGAACTCAGAGATAAACCCATGCACCTATGGGTACCTTATTTTTGGCAAAGGAGGCAAGAATATACAATGGGGCAAAGACAGCCTCTTCAATAAATGGTGCTAGGAAAACTGGACAGCTGCATGCAAAAGAATGAGGTTAGATCATTACCTAAAGCCATACACAAAGATAAACTCAAAATCAATTAAGGACCTAAATGTAAGACCAGAAACTATTAAACTCTTAGAGGAGAACATAGGCAGAACACTTGATGACATAAATCAAAACAAGATCTTCTATGATCCACCTCCTATAGTAATGGAAATAAAAACAAAAGTAAACAAGCGGGGCCTAAATAAACTTAAAAGCTTTTGCACAGCAAAGGAAACTGCAAACAAGGTGAAAAGACAACCCTCAGAATGAGAGATAATAATTGCAAGGGAAACAACTGATAAAGAATTAAGTTCCAAAATATGCAAGCAGCTTATACAACTCAATACCAGAAAAGCAAACCACCTAATCAAAAAGAGGGAAAAGGACCTGAAGAGACATTTTTCCAAATCAGACATACAGATGGCTAACAAGGACACAAAAAGATTATAAATATCACTCATTATCAGAGAAATACAAATCAAACTACAATGAGATACTGCCTCACACCAGTCAGAATGGCCCTCATCAAAAAGTCTGGAGAGGGTATGGAGAAAAGGGAACATTCTTGCATTGCTGGTGGGAATGTAAACTGATACAGCCACTATGGAAGACGGTAATGGAGACTCCTTAAAAAGTTAGGAATAAAACCACCATATGACCCAGCAATCCCACTCCTAGGTTTATACACTGAGGAAATAAAAATTGAAAAAGACATATGTACCCCATTGTTTACTGCAGCACTATTTACAGTAGCTAGAACAAAGAAGCAACCTAGATGTCCATTGACAGATGGATGGATAAAGAAGCTGTGGTACATATATACAATGGAATACTACTCGGTCATTAAAAGGAATGCATTTGAATCTGTTCTAAGCAGGTGGGCAAAGCTAGAGCCCAGTATACAGAGTGAAGTAAATCAGAAGGAGAAATATAAATATCATATGGACACATATATATGGAATCTGAAGAGATGGCACTGATGAATTTATTTTTAGGGCAGCAGTGGAGAAACAGACATAGAGAACAGACCTATGGACAAGGTGAGAGGAGAGGAGGGAGAAGGGGAGATGTATGGAGAGAGTAACATAGAAATGTACAATACCATGTGTAAAACAGATAACCAATGGGAATTTTCTCTATGACTCAGGGAACTCAAACAGGGGCTCTGTGACAGGCTGAAGGGTGGGGTGGGGAGGGAGATGGGAGGGAGGGGACATGGGTGTACTTATGGCTGATTTTTGTTGATGTATGACAGAAAACCACATAATTCTGTAAAGCAATTATCCTTAAATTAAAAAAAATTTTTTTAACTTAAAATCCAAGAATAAAGAGAAAAGTGTAACTTGGGAAAGTGAAAAATGAAGGGATGTTAAGAAATGGTTTGACTATGTTAATAACATAAAATAACTTAAAACCCCCCAAAATAAGTAGAAAAGGTAATCACACAATGTTAAAAGTTCAATTTAAAAAGCTCAGTTCATCAGGAAGATACTGTCATTCTAAACTAACATGCACCTAATAAAAATCACCTCAATATATTTGCAAGAAATTTACAGAGGGATAAATAAGCACATCACCATTATGAAGAGCTTATATACTCTTCTTTACCAAAGGTCACACAAATAAAATATAATTGTAAGAGTTGAGCCACAAAATCAATAAATTTAAATCAATAGGTATATATGGAATCATTTACTTATTATAAGAGATTATACATTCTTCTCAAACACATACAAACATTAATTGACTGTGTAAGTCTTGGTGGTGGTTTAATTGCTAAGTTGTGTCTGCCTCTGTGTGACCCTGCCAGATTTCTCTGTCCATGGGATTCTCCAGGCAAGAATGCTGGAGTGTGTTGCCATTTCCTGAACCCAGGTTTTCTGCATTGCAGGCGAATTCTTTACAAACTGAGCCAGCAAGGAATGTGTGTATGTATTATTAACTTATAAAATTTATAAGTCTCAGCAAACTTCAAACACCTGATATGCAAAACACATCACACTGGTGTCACACTGCCCATCTCAGTCCAATTAGGTTAGGAGTAAATAGCAATAAGATTATATTCTCTTATAATAAGTAAATGATTCCATACATATGTATTAAAAAATTAATAAATCAATACATATGTATGGGATCATTTACTAGTTCAACAGGAAAATAGAAAATGTTTACGGTACCAACAAAATAGATGAATTCTTAGAAAACATACAATACTGAAACCAAATGAAGGGGAAATAGAAAGCGTGAATTGTCCTAAAATTAGTAATTAAACCTATAATCAATAATCTTCCCACAAAGGAAACAACCACCTTGAATATTTTATATAGCAGTTCTACTAAATTTTCAATGAAGAGATAATAATTCTCACATATTTTCCAGAGATCTGAAAGAATGTTAGCAATTCCCAAGTCATTTAGTGAAGTCAGTATAACCTTGATACCAAAGTTAGAAAAGGACATTATGAGAGAGCACATTTCAATTTCATTTAAGAATATAGATAAAAATCTGACAAGTCATGTAAAAAGACAACTAATGATGATCAAGGTTACTAAGACAAATGAAAAAAATACATGTTTTAAAAATAGTAATGAACCTATAAATTTCACTCACCATTTATGAGAATAAACACTAAAACTATATAATTCTTTCAATCACTGGAGTAAAGTACTCCATAACTTTCAACATTCCATGATGATAAAATTCTTATCAAACTTGAAATAGAAGAGAAAATCTTTACCAAAACCCACCAATAGCCTATGACAAATATAGTTTTTAATGGTTAAATGTTGTAAGTTTTTCCTCTGAAATCAGGAGCAAGACAGCAGAATTTAATATAACCTCTTCTTTTTAGTAGTTTAATGTAGGTCCTATCCAGTAGAGTAAGATAAGAAATAGATGTCAAAGTACAGATCAATGTCCCTGCATTAAAAGATCATATACTGATCAAGTGAGATTTAACCAGGGGAATAAATCATATGATTATCTCAGTGGATGCAGGAAAACCTTTTGACAAAATTCAAGATTAATGATGAAAACTCCCAGCAAAATGAAATAGAGGGAATGTTCTTCAACATAGTAAAGGCCATATATGACAAGCCCAAAGCTAGCATTATTCTCAATTGTTAAAGCTAAAACTTTTTCTTTAAGATCCAGAATAAGACCAAGATGCCCACTTTCACCACTTTTATTCAACATACTATTGAGAAGTCCTAGCCAGAGCAATTAGGCAAGAATAAAAAATTATCCAAATTGGAAAGGAAAAATAAGAATTTCACTATTTGAAGATGACTTATACAGAAAACTCTAAATACTCCACTAAAAATTTAGAATAAATGAATTCAGCAAATTTGCAGACTACAAAGACAATACACAAAATCCTGTCACAATTCTATACACTAACAGAAAACTATTGGAAAGCAAAATTAAGAAAATCCTAATTGCAGTTACAACAAAAAGAATATCTGTAAGTAAATTTAATCGAGGAGGTAAAAGGTCTGTCTACTGAAACTTATAAGACATTAATGATGAAAATTAAAGACGACACAAATAAATGGAAAGATATTTTATGTTCATAGACTGGAAGAATTAATACTGTTTATATGTCCATGCTACCCAAAGCCATCTATAAATTCAATGCAATATTGTCAAAATTCCAATAGCATTTTTCACAGAAATAGAACAAACAATGCTTCAAAATTGTATGGACCACAAAAGACTGCAAATTGTCAAAACAATCTTAAGATAAAACAAAGCTAGATGCATGATGCTAGGATTTCAAAATACATAACAAAGTTATAGTAATTAAAACAGTATGATATTGGTATAAAAATGGACACATAGATCAATGGAACAGAATGGTTCCAAATCAGGAAAGGAGTACATCAAGGCTGTATATTGTCACCCTGCTTAGTTATGTGTAGAGTACATCATGAGAAATGCTGGGCTGGATGAAGAACAAGCTGGAACCAAGATTTCCAGGAGAAATATCAATAACCTCAGATATGCAGATGACACCACCCTTATGGCAGAAAGCAAAGAGGAACTAAAGAGCCTCTTGATGAAAGTGAAAGAGGAGTGTGGAAAATTTGGCTTAAAACTCTACATTCAGAAAACTAAGATCATGGCATTTGGTCCCATCACTTCATGGCAAATAGATGGGGGAAGGGGGGGGGAAACAATGGAAACAGTAGAGATTTTATTTTTTTTTGGCTCCAAAATCACTGCAGATGGTGACTACAGCCATGAAATTAAAAGAAACTTGCTCCTTGGAAGAAAAGTTATGACCAACCTAAACAGCATATTAAAAAGCAGACATTACTTTGCCAACAAAAGTCCATCTAGTCAAAGTTATGGTTTTTTCAGTAGTCGTGTATGGATGTGAGAGTTGGACTATAAAGAAAGCTGAGCACCAAACAATTGATGCTTTTGAACTGTGGTGTTGGAGAAGCCTCTTGAAAGTCCCTTGGACTGCAAGAAGATCCAACCAGTCCATCTTAAAGAAAATCAGTCCTGAATATTTACTGGAAGGACTGATGCTGAAGCTCCAATACTTTGGCCACCTGATGTGAAGAATTGAGTCATTTGAAAATACCCTGATGCTGGGAAGGATTGAAGGTAGGAGGAGAAGGGGACGACAGAGGATAGATGGTTGGATGGCATCACTGACTCAATGGACATGAGTTTGAATAAATTCCAGGAGTTGGTGATGGACAGGGAGGCCTGGCATCCTGCAGTCCATGGGGTCCCGAAGGGTTGGACATGACTGAACAACTGAACTGAACTGAACCATATATAAAAATTAACTCAAAGTGAATTAAAGACTTGAGTGTAAGACCTGAAACTGTAAAACTCTTAGAAGAAAAATTAGTAAGCTCCTTAGCCTAAGTTTTGGGAATGATTTTTAATCTTATCCCAAAGCCAAGAGCAACAAGGGCAAAAACATACAAGTGGGACTACATCAAACTATAAAGCTCCTGCATGGCAAGAAAACCATTAGCAAAATGAAAAGGCTACTGACTAAATGGGAGAAAATATTTGCACATGATAAAACTGATAAGGGGCTAGTATCCAGTATATAGAAAGAACTCAGACAACTCAATAACAGAACCAAAAGTAAACAATCTGATTAAACATGGGCAGAAATTTTGAACAGACACTTTTCCAAAGAAGATACAGTGATAGCCAACACAAACATGAAAAGATAATCATCATTAATCATCAGGAAAATGCAAATAAAATTAAAAAAAAACAATGAGATATCACCTCGCATTTATAAGAATAGCTATTATCAAAAAGATAAGAAAGAACAAGCATGGACAAGGATATAGAGAAAAGGGAACCCTTGAGCATTATTGATGGGAATGTAAATTGGTAAAGCCACTATGGAAAATAGTGGGGAGTTTCTTTAAAAAAATTAAAACTAGAACTACCCAGCAGTTCCACTTCTGGGTATTTATCAAAAGAAAATAAAAGCACTAACTCAAAAAGATACATGTACCCCCACGTTCACTGAAGTATTATTTACAATAGTCGAGATACAGAAGCAACCTAAGTATCCACTGATGGATGAGTGGATAAAAATGTTGTGATAGACATACATACACACAATGAAATATTATTCAGCTATAAAAATGATACCCAAATCTATACAAAGTGAAATGAAAAATGAAATGAATTTGCCACAGCATCAGTGAACCTTGAGGGTGCTATACTAAGTGAAATAAGTCAAGCAGAAAAAGACAAATACTGTATGATCTCCTATGTGGAATCTATAAACAAATAACAAAATCAAGCTCATAGATACGGAACAGATTGGTAACCGCCGAAAGTGGGAGGTGGGAGAAATGGGTGAACTGCTTTTGTCTGTTTTTAGCTTAAATAAAAACAAAGTACTAATCCCTAGGTCCCACTACCAGAGATTCTGCTTTAATTTTTCTGAGATAGTGCCCTGGTAATAACATTTTTAAGACCTTCTGCATAAGACTTAAGTGAAGGTATGGCTGAGAATTATCACCATAGCGCTTTGCAGCTTTTCTAACTCACATTCTTTCAATTGCCAACATCTGGATGAGATCCACGTCCCATGGGCTGGTCTCTGGCTAGACAATTACTTAGGCCATTCAGCTTCCATGCAGGTTTGTATGCTGAGAGTAGAATGCAAAATCAGTACACCCTTCGGCCTAAACCTGATTCTTTTGATACTAAGTCCCCAGAATGGTCTCTCAAGATGTGGGAAGCCTGTCATGGTAAATCTGGATATACCATGAACTTTTCCATTTGGTAAACAAACAAACAAAAAAAGAAAAAAGCATAAGGTATATAGATACTGGAAGATAGGTACAAAACTTTCATTTCCAGATCATGGTACTATTAATTTGAAAAACCCCAATATATCTGTAGACAAGCTATTAGAATTCATAAAGAAGTTTAGAATGCTGGTATCATGCAGTAAGATCTATGTACAGAAGCAAGCTGCATTTGTAACAAATAGGAAATGTAATTTATAGAAGTGTATCATTCACCATAGAACTAAATATAGATCCAGGAATAAACCCCAAAATGGATACTTCAGGCTTTTGTGGAGACAGTTATACATTTTCATGACAAACATTAAAGAGATCTAAATCAAAGGAAGAGTGAAACCATGTCAATGAATAGAAAGACCAATGTCAAAGTGTCAATTTTCTGAAAATTTATCTTTAGTTACAATGCAATTCAATAAAAGTATTTATTTTAAAAAAATTAAAACACTTCATATATTTATTGGAAAATATATGGAAGAGCAGGGTCAAAAGTCAGCCAAGCCATTTCTGATAAAAAATAAAAATAATAATTTTCTCACCAGAAAATGAGACATTTTAAAAGTAATAATAATTAAGAGTTTGGTTTTAATACAGTGATAGGAATATTGAGCAATGGAACAGTGTATAGGAATAAGAGATAGACCCATAAATTTATGGTAATTTTCTATTTGATAGTAATGTCTTTACAGATCACTGAGGAAAGTTATGCATACTCAATATATGGTGCTGAAGCATTTGGTTATCTATGCAGAGGAACTGACTGTACTGTTTACACAAAATCATTTCCAAATGGATTAAAAATTTAAAATAAGAAAGGAAAATTTCTAATGTTTAGAGGATAACATAAAGTTGACTATCATGAGTTCAGGATATGGAGGGATTTTAAATAAGATGCAAAAATCTCTAAAAATAGAGAAAAGATTGAGAAATTTAACTGCTTTAAAATTAATAACTTTTTATCAAACTACATCATGAAAAGAGTGAAAGCAAATCAAAACCTAAAGAACATATTTTTAAGAAATATAACAGTGAATTTGCCTCAAGACTAGAGAAATGCTACAAATTACTAAAAATTAAAAAAATTCCCAATAGTGAAATGATCAAGAGATATCAACAGACCTTTCAACAAAGGAAAAATATAAAACATAGGAAAATAAAAAACTTATGAAAATATGCCCAATCTGATTAAAAATCAGGAAAGTGCAAATAAAACCCACATGAGATACAACACCCACACATTGCTAAAAGTTTAGTAAGTCAAATGATGTCAGGTGTTTTGAATTCTTACATACTGCTGGAGACTGTATTGGTGCAACCACATAGAATATGCTTTTTATTTTGCATGTTCTGCAACTTTCTATTCGTATAAATCTGAGAAACTCTCATTTATGTTCACCAAGAGAAGTGTACAGGAGTATGACTGGACAAAACATAACTAAACGCAATTATTCATAGATGGGAGAATAAAGGAGACCCAGCTTCAATCCCTGGTTCAGGAAGATTCCCCGGAGAAGGAAATGGCAACCCACTCCAGTATTCTTGCCTTCCATAGACAGAGGAGCCTGGTGGGTTACAGTCCATAGGATCACAAAGAGTTGGACACCACTGAGCGACTGACAGTTTCCCTTTCCTTCACACGATACAGTTGTATACAGTGGTTAAAAAATCAAAGAACCACAACCACACATAGAATATGAAAATGGTTAAATATGTTTGTTCAGTCATTTAGTTGTGTCCAACTCTTTGTGACCGAATGGATTGTAGCCTTCCAGGCTCCTCTGTCCATGGGATTCTCCATGCAAGAATACTGAAGTAGGTTGCCATTTTCTTCTCCAGGGGATCTTCTCTACCCAGGGATCGAACCCACATCTCTTGCATCTCCTGCACTGGCAGATTCTTTACCACTGTGCCACCTATAACCATTTATTAATAGAAATGAAAAGGAATTTTAGAAGATTGTGTACAGTATATCACTTCTGTGAAGTTCAAAGGTAAGCGCTATTAAATATTGGTTCACATATGCATGTGCAATAAAAGTGTAAAAAGGCTTGAAAAACACAAAATTTAGAATAGCGGAGGGGTTGGGAAGGAACCCCATTAGCTTCACAATAGGTACATATATATCTTTACTTATAAAATAATATTTATAAAATAATCTAAAATATTTATTATTTAAAATAACAGTTTTAAGAAACAATTGAAAATGAAGATTTAGTAATGTAGGTAATAATTTTGAAGATGACTGATATTTTCACCCCACTTCGTCTTCCTGAATTTCACTGATACCATGAAATTTCATTAATACCATGGAAATTGAATTCACTAACATGATCTCTGACTGAATGCTATCTCTAACTGAACACAAACTTTAAGTTACATAATACAAACAATTGTGAGGTTCTTGAAATACCTACTTACTCATGAGGAGTAATAGGAGAACTGGACTGAATAATCAGCTTAGTGGGTTCAGTCTATCTTTATGTCAGGATCCTGAAAATATTCAGACAGCTTGCCTGATTTCCTTGGATTTATTTTACCCACTTATGAAATTAGCATGTGGATCTCTAATGTTCCTTTAGGCTGAAAAAGAATGCTGTTGCTATTCTCTGTATCTTGATGTGTCTTTCATCTTCTATCTGTATCTCTTCTTTCTATAGGCCACAGTAACCAAGGTACTAATGCCTAAGGACTGTGCTATAATCAGTGTGATACTTTTATCTTTGGTTAAATTACTGTGGGACTCCAACTGTAGCTTGTACAGTCCTTTCCTATCATAAATTGTGGCTGTTCCAGCTCTCCTCCTATGCAGTACTTAGGGGTTTCTTGTCTTATTTCAGTGATTCTGTTATGACCACTGTCTCCTGACAACTCACTCCTGCCTCAAGATATCCTGGCCTTCACGGGGCCTTCTAAGTTAGCACCTGCTGTGCCCTTATGTGCAAGCCTTCATTTCCTTCTCTTGAGTTTTCAGGAGTAAGAAAATCAGTTATTCCCCACCCTTTCAAAATTTTATTCTATAGGTCCTTGTGTAAATGGGACTACTTGTGGCTTGTCCAGTGGTACCAGTGTCCCTGAGCAATGCAACCAGCTAGATTACATCATGAACACATTAGGTAGCCACTGCCACAAGGATGCCATGTAAAAGCCCACAAATTCAGCAGCTTAGCCCTGTACGTCTTCATATTCTTCTTGGATCAGAGATTACTTTGGGCCTTTTCTTTTCATGGCAGATCACAAGAGTATAAATGAGTCAAACCAAACCACACACATTTATGGCCTTTGCTATAGTCATGGTCACTTACATTCCACTCACTAAAGCAGTTTATACAGTAAAACCCAACACCAATGGCATATGTGTGCATGTGGAGGGCATATTCTCTTCCTGTTCTAACACACCACAAAGATCACATGGGTGAGTGAAGAAATGAGAACAATTATCCAGTTCACCAAAAACACTCATTATATGATACAAAATCAAATAGATTAAAATGAAGCTCTAAGAGTAAATATGAAAGATTTTTATCTTTTCCTGCTTAGTTACAACTTTCAAGCTCATTTTACATTAGTTAGAAACCATCACTAAGATTATAGATATCAGTTGGTTCTCTCAATTTGCATAGACATCAGAAGGAATATTATGTTCAAATGAGGTTAAATTATCATATAATGTAGATGTGACAATACACAAAATATATTCTCCTTCATTTTGATCATAGTAGAAGGTAATCCAAAATGCAGCATGATGAATTTGAGGTCTATCTAATGAGTGAAGGTCAGTGGTAATGTGGGGGGAAAAGCTCTAACTGTGAAACCAGATGTAACTGGTTTGGAACTCTGGCCCCTAATAATTGGCAGGTTTGAGCAGGCAAATTGCTTAGATCCTCTAAGACTCATATTCTAGTCTGTAAAATGGTGACAGTATCATTCTTGAGATATCATTGAACAAATGTGCAAATGCTTAACATGGTATCTGAAAGTTGACACTCAAGAAGTCACAGTTATCATTCTGGAAACATTTCTGATGTTCTCTAAAGAATATTTTATACCTATTCGGATTTATTTTAAAACAGGATTTCTTTCCTCTAAAATGGCTAAAGTGTAATTTCACTTGAAATAGGATGATATCCTCCTAAGAACACTTCAAAGTCTATAAATCAACGATTCCAAAAAGGACCTTATTTATCCATTTCAGAAAACCATTTGCCACACTGCTGCATACTTTCAGATGTGCAAATAAAGGGATCCCAGCTGGTTGCTTTATTTTCAAACAACTACAAAGGGAACAGTAGAATTTTGGCTTCTTGGAATTTTCCTTTGAAAATTTTCACAACCATGTGTGGTTGGAATCTGGCATTTATCTTTTGCTTCCACTCTGGAAATTTATACAGTTCTCTAGCATTTGGTTTGGGTCATATAACTGTTCAAATCTTGGTTATAGTCTTCCACTTGTATAATTTCAGTGTGAAAAACCCACATACCATAATGTGTCTACACAGCAAGACTTCAAACATAGTAATTGCTCGTGGATTAGAAGAATTCACAAAGCCAGATCACTCATGAATAGTAAGGAAACAAAAAATTAATATAAATTAGTTTTTACATGAATGACCACGTGAGCTTATGGTCATCAAATGAACTTTATAACCATTGACTTTATAAGCATAATAAAATATATATAAATCAATATACAGAAAAACATACCAATTTCCAAATGGCCAGATGAATTTTGCCAATTTTTAAATGATTTGAATTGTTTGGTTTAAAGACATTCAAACTAGCTTTTAAGCTAGTCAGGTGATGTGGGTTGACATCAGACACCTATTTCCTTGCCCTGTCAATCCCTTATGAAGAAAAGTGGAAAAAAAAAAAAGTGATTCTAGAAAGAAACTTATAAACAAACTTAATTCTTAGACGCTTTTCCCTTTCTAGTTTAAACAACAAAAAGAAACAAAAAACTGGTTACTTAAACTTTTCCCTGATTCTTTTGTCTATATTTTGATTATAACATTCTCAAAGCTGAACTTCATATCTGTATCTCCTTGTAGGGCACTTTGTGAATTTTGTATTCTACAGTCTACTAATTCCAACCCTGATTCCTACTATCTTACTCCTTGATATTGACTCCTCCTCTTCCTAGTAAAATAGTACTGGCCTCTGACGACTTATAATTTTGGAATCAAAATACTATTTCAGGAAATCCCAAATCATGTTTTTTCTGACTTGATAGCATTATTTACAGGACTTTCTAGCTTCCGCACATCAAAACTTCTATCTACCCATCCTTTCATCCATCTATCCATTATTTCTTCCTTCCATCCACTGAGCACCAGTTACATTCAGACATTCTGCTAAGCCCCAGAAGACAGAAAAAGAGATCAGAAAGCCAGCCTGTCAGCACTTGGATCCAGGCTTTGCTACTTACGGTTTGCGTTACCTTGGTCAAGTTCCTTGAACTGTGTCCTTCAATTTTCTCATCTGTAAAATGAGAACAACAATAGTACCCTATGTCATAGACCTGTTTTGTGAATTAAATAATGTATACACATAGGTTGCTTAGAGGGTCCATAGATTATTCTGTAAAGCATAACAGTTCTGTGCCCTTAGACCTATCTACTCACCACTCCTGTCCTGGTCTTTGGCCTTCACTAGATGGCCTGCTGCTGCTGCTAAGTCGCTTCAGTTGTGTCCGACTCTGTGTGACCCCATAGACGGCAGCCCACCAGGCTCCCCCATCCCTGGGATTCTCCAGGCAAGAACACTGGAGTGGGTTGCCATTTCCTTCTCCAATACTAGATGGCCTACCCAGTATAAAAAACAAGAGGGAGAGTTCATATTGAAAAGTAGTCACAAACATCAGAAAACGAATTAAAAGATTCATAATTATCTGGTTCTTATTTATAGGATCTCTTTGATAGACTTCAAAGGTCAGAGTCATATTACAGTTCTGACTTACAAGGGGTCACTTATTATAGTATGCCCTGTATCAGAGCTAGAAAATGTAACTGACTTTACTTTCACTTTCATGCATTGGAGAAGGAAATGGCAACCCACTCCAGTGTTCTTCATAAAGGCTCACTATAGCTTCTGGGGCTTAGAGGACATTTTGGATTAAGAGCTGCATACTGGGTCTTCACTTAACTGCCATATATTTAAAACTCTTCACCTTATGTTTAAGCAATCTTACATCCTAATGATAATATTTTAACAGTAACAGCCTAGTAGTATTCAGCTGCGTGTGCTTTGGCAGAACTAACATGGTTTAAGTTATTAATCAAGATCTATCCTCATGATCCAAATGTATCACCATATTTGTATACACTATAGAACAAACCATTATTTAATTTATTAAATTAACAATTATTCTTATAGACTAGGCACTTAGGATAGTGATATACAAGATACAAATGTAGAAGACAGTTCATGTCTTCAAGGAACATGAAGAACTTCATATTCTTCTTCAGAGACAAACCTTTACTAAATATATGATAATACTAGAAGAGGTATATTGTTGTTATTTACTGGCTAAATCATGTCTGACTCTTTTAAGACCCTATGCACTGTAGCTTGCTAGGCTTCCCTCTCCACGGGAGTCTCTAGGCAAGGATACTGGAGTGGGTTGCCATTTTCTTCTCCAGGGGATCTTCCCAACCCAGGGATGGAACCCAGGTTTTCTGCATTGGTGGGCGCATTCTTTACCTCTGAGTCACTAGGGAAGCCCCAGCAGACGTATATACAGAGCATTAAGAACTGAGCAGAGCCCAAGAGAATGTGCACTCTTTGCAGTGTTTTATGGTCATTGAGTTTTCCTCTGTTTCAGTAGATGCTGTGTAATATGGACAACATGCCTTGCACAGCTGAAGGATACTAGTTTGGATCTTGCTTTTGAAAATGAGGAAGCTAATAAAGATTGGTTTCTCATATTATCAAAAAAAATTTTTTTAAATATTGTCAATGGGCTATTATCTCTGCTTTGAACTTGAAAGACTTTTCTAAATTAACTGATTTTTTCACTTGCTTATTTCATTCTTTTGATGCTGTGTAGACACAACCACAGATATTTGCATAGTCTGAAAAAAGTCTTAGATGATGTATGCTTGGGTTGTCTCACAGGAAGAGGGTTTTCAATAGTAGGGAGAAAAAAAGACCACTAGAATGGGAAAAGTCATCTCTTATTTGCAATTTTCTGAGAAATCAGTTCTTAAGTCATAAAAAACAACCAAGTAATTAGAGAAAAAATATGATTTTCATTATACCATGAATTGTGTGATTCTCCTCTCCCTTCTTGCCAATTTAGTTTGGTCTGATTGTGAAACTCTATTAATCAGCAGTAATAAACCCTTTTATTTCAGAAAATCATTTTAGTTACCCAATTTTTTTTAAAGAATTTTTTATATGAACAATTTGAAAGTCTTTATTGAATTTGTTACCTTTATTGAAATTGTTATCTTTAATTCAAATAAATTGAATGTATTGCTTCTGTTTTATGTTTTGGTTTTTTGGCCATGAGGTATGTGGGATCTTGGCTCCCCTACCAGAGATTGAACCTGTACCCACCCCGCTTTGGAAGGTGACGTCTTAACCACTGGACCACCAGCGAAGTCCCTAAGTGATAATATTGAAATCTTCTTTTTCTCTGCCTCAAAGTATTAGCTTGCTAAGTCTGAAAAATCTTATCAGAATTTAATTCCTTTAAGATTTATACTATAATCTTTGGACATTGGTTTGTTTTGTGTAGAAAACCAACACTCTTTAATTGAACACTTCTGTATTAAAAGCCTATAATATATTCAGGGTAGGAAATTTAAAGGAGTCACAATTCTTGCATGTAAGTAATTTTCCAAGTAGAAAAGAGAATTAAATGTGAACAATATCTAAAACACAGAGAATTGACAAAAAGCTAGGATTTACTCATCCCTTAGACAAACACGTGTGACTTGTCTGCCATGTTCTGAGCATTATGTGAGATTCTTGGGATACGGCCATGAAGAAAGCAGGCACGTTATGTGGCCTCACAGTTTTGGTGGGGCTGACAGATATTTACCAAGAAATTATGAGCCTTTGCTATGGGCCAAACACTTTAAAACCAGAGACAGAGGATCCTGCCTCAGGTGCTGACAGTTTAATGAAGAAGATGGGTCATAAATTAAGCAATGACTAAGCTTCATGATAAGAGCCCTGATAGAAATGTAGACAGGACATTACAGAAGGAGGAAGCAGAGGCCAAGAGAAAGCACAGCCATCATCCTATTTAATAATCAGAAATTTGAGTTTTATTATGTACCATGTAAATATAGGCAATATTCTGTAGCACAGGTAATGCTGCTTGGTGAGAAACGATTTGTTGAATGTGACAGAAGAAATGAGAATATATAAAAAGAAATTAATTCTCCTTGGTATCATCAGGATTAGCTTCATGAGGAGAGGCGTCATTTGAGCCAAGTTCTTCATGAAGGATTTCTAATATTTCAGGAGAGGATTCCTGACAGAGGAACCAGTGTGAACTCGTTTACTGAGGCAGGAAAGTATAGGCCTTCAGCACACAGTGAATAGTCCTACGAGGCTAGATTTTGAGATGAAAGAGTGTGAAGCCAAGAAAAGCATTTTTTCAGGTCTTGAAAGGCCTTGTAAACATTTAATAAAGAATCCAGGCCTTATCTTAAAAGCAAACTTTAATATCGGAGAAAATAAAGGGGAGATACCCAGTTCTTGGGTTTCCCTGGTGACTCAGCAGTAAACTATCCACCGGCCAATGCTGGAAACATGGGTTCAATTCCTGGGTTGAGAAGATCCCCTGGAGAAAGAGATAGCAACCCACTCCAATATTCTCGCCTGGGAAATCCCATGGACAGAGGAGCCTAGTGGGCTACAGTTCATGGGTCGCAAAGAGTTGGACACGACAGCAACTCAACAACCACCACCACCTCGTTCTTAGGCCAAGGTGTCAGAGAGATACCCAGAAGTGAGTGATAAAGGCTAAGCACAGGGAAACTGGTATGAAGTTTATTTCTAGCAGTTTCAGAAATGTGTGTAAAGGTATGTATGATGTTTACTTATTGAATCCCTAAATTTGTTTAGAAATGAAGTACCTTATACCCTCATGTTACTAGGTAAGGAGGAAATAAATAATAGGCTTTGGTCTAAAGGAAGGCAAATATATTAACTCACAGTAATTTAAGCAGTATAAGGAAATTCTGAGCTAGAGGACACACAATGTGTACAGAAAGAAGTAATTCATTCTGAACAGAGTGATTTAGAAAGGATTTGGACATAGGCAGGCCTACTTCACAGCTTACAGTCCAGGAAGCGTTTTTCCCTCTGGTTTTGGTTCTTTGTGGCCTTTCTTAAATGAAATTCCCTGGAAACACGTTTTGAGATGGAAAGTTGCATGCAGAAGATTTATAGGGTAGCTCTTTAGAAATAAAAAGAAGAGAAAGAACGAGAACTAACCTGTGATACATCCGCACTGAGGACTTGGTTGTGTCTACGGAGAGCATTTGGAGCTGGGCAGCTCTTTTATTAATGGGCTTAATTGAAGTAATTGGGACTGACCTTTGTATCTTGGCATCAGTCAATTATTAGCAGCTGAGAATCTCCTGGAAGCGGTGTATCCTTGGGGGAGCCAGTTGCCTGCAGCTTGAGGCTGATTTCCAGTGATGGATACAGTCTGGAGCTATAAGCAACTATTCACTCCAGAGGAAACCAAGATGGCAGGTGGAAACCCAACTCCATGCTGAAGTGCTCCCCCTTAGTTTTTCAGCTGTAGGCTGTAGATAGTGATAGAAAGCTTTTAAGAAGGTAAGGCGGCATACATTGATTTTGATTTAAGAAAGTTATTTCTGTAGCAATGTAATGGGCAATTTGGCAAGGTGATAGAGGCTGGCAAGTGCAAGTATTAGTTTGGAGGCTATTGTAGCTGTTAAGGCCCAACTCAAACCTGTGAGAAGTTTTCCCAAATCTCCC
The DNA here is from genome assembly GCF_016772045.2 of Ovis aries. NCBI lineage: Eukaryota > Metazoa > Chordata > Mammalia > Artiodactyla > Bovidae > Ovis > Ovis aries. The sequence goes on from NC_056062.1 coordinate 50,988,252, forward strand.
CAAGCAGAACAGTCTTTTCTCTACGTTCTTCCATAGCCCTTTTTGTTGTGCTCTCTGTGCAGAGTGGAAAATAGTTTTGAGACATGAGGCAGAATAAAAAGAAAATATAAGTTTATTAGAGTGGGAGGCACTGTTAGAATGGGGGAGGGTTGGCTCAAGGGAGAGCTGAAACCTTTTGCAGGCTGGTAGCCAATTGTTATAACCGCAAGACAGGAAATTCCTACTAGAATGGTCACATTAGATGACTGGTTAGGATGCTATTGCTATAGGGTGGGTAGTAGGGTTAGCATTTTGCCTACTATTGGGTCAGGGAACTGGCCGGTTTAGATCTGGAGGTTCACGGCAACAGTTGCTGTGGGGCTCGGTCAGTTCCAGAGAATTTTGTCCTGTGACTCTGGTACAGGGCTCCACACTTTGGTTATAATTTTACTTTGGGTCCAATTACAATCTGACTTTATATCATTAGTAGTTGAGTCTGTGTATCTCCCTATTGACTCTGAATTCTTTTGAGGCAATAGCCATCTACTCTTGTCTGTACCTCCCACGGTGCCATCATTGAGCCCTGAGTAGGATTTGATCCAAACGTTTTGAATTATACAGTCCAGGGAAGGGATGATGTGTTTCTAAAATGGAATCAGTAGTAATGGAAAGAAGAGAATGGTGTCAATGAAGCAGAATCTGCAAGGTAGAAATGTGTGGAAGAGCTTTTGAGACTACGGCATAACTTCCATGTCATGGATTATTAGTACATTACATACTGAACATTCAGTACATTACTGAAACACAACTACTAGAGCCCATTTGTATTTATATATTTATTTGGCTTATTTCCTGGGCCTTTTGTTAAAACACTTTCCCTTTGAAACTGAGCAGGACCCTGTGGGGCTCCTGGGCTTAGAAGCCTTTCTGTGTCCCCATTTCTTGTTTGTAGGAAGTAAGCTTCAGCCTCCATGACCTTCCCAGAGTTCCAAGGGGCAGGTTCAAATAGTTGCTAATCAGAGAAGGGAGTGGATGCAGAGAAAAGGGGGGAGCAGTCGAGAAACACTTGTGTAGCCTTGGGAGAGGTTCTCTTCTGCAGAACTAAAACCCCCAACAAATGGATGATGTTAACTACTTGATCAAACCAGTCCATCTTAAAGGAAATCAGTCCTGAATATTCACTGGAAGGACTGATGCTGAAACTGAAGCTCCAATACTTTGGCCACCTGATGCGAAGAACTGACTCATTGGAAAAGGCCCTGATGCTGGGAAAGATTGAAGGCAGGAGGAGAAGGGGACGACAGAGGATGTGCTGGCCCAGCACACACACTGATCCTTACCAGCAACCCTACCCTTGCACCATTGCTATAAAATGGGATTCTCCAGGCAAGGATACTGTGTTGGGTTGCCATTTCCTCCTCCAGGGGATCTTCCCAACCCAGGGATTGAACATGAGTCTCGTGTGCCTCCTGCATTGCAGGCAGACTCTTTACCTGCTGAGCCATCAGGGAAGCCTATTACTATATAACTCCCCACCAAATCCTCCCCAGGTTGGGATACACAGTTTTGAGAATATGAGCCTGCTGTGTCTGAGCCTGCTGTTGCTTTGACTGGCAAAGCAACGAAGCTATTTTCAACTTCACTCAAAACTCTAAGTTGAGCTTTTGGCATCACCTCTTTACATAAGTTTTCTCAGAGTTTGTTTTTTCCAATTACACATCAGAGAAAAGATAAGTTGCATGTTGTTTCTACCCTGTAAACTCATGCTGTTTTGTAACATGCCTACCTTAGACTTGGAAGTTCAGGTAATATTTCTGCCTTAGTGAAACTTTGAATTTGTAAGATGTCTTTCTGACCATATTCTAAATGAATGCCCTCAACTTTCTTTTAAATTGAAGTATAGTTAATTTATAATGTTGTTCTAGCTTCTGGTATACAGCAAAGTGATTTAGTTATACATATATTTATATATATTCTTTTTTAGATTCTTTTCCCATATAGGTTATTACAAAATATTGATATAGTTCCTAGTGCTATATAGTTCATCCTTGTTTATTTATTTTATATATGGCAGTGTGTATATGTTATTCCCAAATTCCTAATTTATTTCTGCCTTCATCTTTCCCCTTTGGTAACCATAAATTTGTTTCCAAAGTCTGTGAGTCTCTTTCTGTTATGTAAATAAATTCATTTCTTTAATTTTTAAAAAGATTTCACAAATAATAATATCATATGATATTTGTCTTTCTCTGACTTACTTCACTTAGTATGATAATCTCTAGGCACATACATGTTGCTGCAAATGGCATTATTTCACTCCTTTTCATGGCTGAGTAGTAGTCTGTTGTGTGTGTGTGTGTGTGTGTGTGTGTGTGTGTGTGTGTGTGTGTATGCCATATGCATCTTCTTTATCCATCCAATTGTGGATAGGCATTTAGGTTGCTTATTTGTCTTTGCTCTTCTAAATAGTGCTGGTCTGAACATTGCCCTGCATGTATCTTTTTGAAGAATGGTTTCCTCTGGATATATGCCCAGGTGTGGGATTTCTAAGTCATGTGGTAACTCTACTTTTAGTTTTCACAAACCTCCATGCTGTTCTCCATGGTGGCTGCACCAATTTACGTTCCCACCATTGGGGGGGGGGGGCGGTGGGGGGGGGGGGGGCGGGGCCCCTTTTCTCTATACCTTCTCCAGCATTTATTATTTGTAGAGTTTTGATGATGGCCATTCTTACTGATATGAGGTTATTCTGCATTGTGATTTTGGTTTGCAAGTAGCTAATAATTAGTGATGCTGAGTATCTTGTCATGTTTTTGTTGACCATTATTATATGCATTCTTTGTCTTATTATATGTATTTATTATATATACATATATATATAAAGAATAACTATATATATTCTTTGGAGGAATATCTATTTAGATTTCTGTCCATTTTTTTGTTTTGTTTTGAGTTGTTTATATATTTTTAAAATCAAATCTTTGTCTGTCACATTGTTTGCAAATATTTTCTCTCAGTCCATAGGTTGTCTTTTTATTTTCCTTATAATTTCCTTTGCTATGCAAAAGCTTATGTTTGACTATGTCCATTGTTTATTTTTGCTTTTATTTCTATTGCCTTAACCTAAGAAAACATTGCTTGAATACCTCTAACTATTGGGTCAAATCTGCCAAGGTCTTATGACCCCAGAAAGCTGTCAAGACTGCCAGAAAGTCAAGAGTGAAATATTTTCCTGTCTAGGGTATGACTTGGTCAAAAGAAAGTATAGCATATAAAAATGAAAATATATCTTGGAATATTAGAAAGACTTTGATTCAAGTAGGGAAAGTTTTCCAAACCTGAGAGGGTGCACATTTTATCTGTGGAAAAAAGACTTTAAAATATAGTGGCAAAATCATGTGATATATCATCAGGAAATGCAGATTGATAAGCTGACCATGAGTAACTCTATGTCCTGTTTTATTTTTATCTCAATAAAATTGAAAGAATACAATTTCTTGTTGTAACTGTATTCTTAGTTCATGTAATGCTTATCCTCCAAATATTTCTGCTTTGAAACAACCTATGATTAGAACAATAGACTTCAATATTAGAATACTTTGTGTTTTGTAGTTGCTTAGCTGTAATTCATTAAGTGTTTGCTCTCAACCACTGTGTCGAGAATAATTTCATTTAATTCTAACAACCCTAGGGTGAAGGTAAAATCATTTTGTCCATTTTACAGATAAGGGAACTTAAATATAATTAGAAAAACAAAATAACTCTCAAAGATCTATTGAGTGGCAGATAATACCTTTATGTCTTTAGAGCATATACTACTAACACTTAGCATTATCCTATATTATTACATATGTATAGACTGACAAGGATGGAGTTAACGCATGAACATGTGTTGTGCATGCTTAATATACACACAGACATGCATAAGTAAATATGTACAAGAGGAAAACTTGATCATCAGAAAATTATGTAGCTACAGACATTGAAGGTGTGTGTAACTGAAGTTAATAAGCATCTAGACTAACATTCTTTCTTTCAAAGTGTTGTATTTGGAAGTAATCTTCTTTGTGCAGAACACCATGTTTGATCCTCCAGAGCAGTGATTTCCAATAGAAATATAATGAGAACCACGCATGTAATTTTAAATTTCGTAATAGCTACATTGGAAGAGCAAAAGAAACAGTTGAAATTAATTTTGGTAACAATATGGGTATATCAAGTGATTTTAATTCTTATTTCCCTTGCAGGCATGAGGAAAACAGAATTCATAGAAAAATTAAATCACTGGCCTATTTTTAAAAATCAAGGCTAGATTTTTAGTGTTAAAGTTTCACTTCAGTAGCAAAACAAACAAAACACATATATGCAAACAAACCCCTCCCCACAAAATAACAATAAAAAACAAAATAAAACACAAAACCCACCAAACAGTATGATTTAAAAGTGGGCAGAGAACCTGAGTAGACATTTTTCCAAAGAAAACACACAGATAGTCAAAATGACATTAAAAGGTACTCAGTATCACTAATCGTTAGGGAAATGCAAATCAAATCTATAATGAGTTATCACCTCACGCCTAGCCTATTACAATGGCTATTACCCAAAAGACAGGAAATACCAAGGGTAAGTGAGGATGTGGAGAAAAGGGAACTTTTGTGCACTGTTGGTGAGAAACAGTACGGAGGTTTCTCAAAAATAAAAAATGAAGCTACCATATGATCCAGCATTTCTACTTCGGGTATTTAACCTAAAAAAATTAAAAATAGTATCTCAGAGATATAAATGTATCTCCGTGTTCATTGTAGCATTATTTATAATAGCCAAAATACATAAACAACCTAAATGTCCATTGATTGATGAATGAGTGAAGAAAACATGGTGCAAACTCTCTGCATTCAGAGTAATTTTATTCACATGTGAAAAAGAAAGAAATCTTGTCATTTGGGACAACACAGATGGAACTTGAGGTCATCATGCTAAATGAAGTATGTTGGGCAGACAAAGAGAAATATCATATGGTCTCACTTATATGTGAAATCTAAAAACCAAAACCAAACCAAAACAATACAAAATTGAGCTTATAGATACAGAGAACAGATTGGTGGTTGCCAGGGGTGGTGAAGGGTGGGCAAAACAAGTCAAGGGCATCTAAAGATACAAATCTTCCATTATAAAATAAATAAGTCATGGGGATGTAATGTACAGCATGGTGATCATAGTTAGCAATATTATTTTGCATGTTTGAAAGCTTAAGGGAATAGAGCTTAAGAGTTCTCATTGCAAGAAAAATTCTTTTAGCTGTATATGATGATGGATGTTAGCTAGACATATTGTGGTGATTTTTTTGCAATATATACAAATTAACTCATTATGCTATACACCGAAACTAATATTATATGTCAATTATATCTTTAAAAAGTTTTCACTTTTGATATTGTTGAGTTGCTTTAGGCAACCTGCACTTATGATTCATCAGCCTTGTGTTAGAAGAATGTAATATTTGAGATAGTGAGTTGTATTTTATGTACAATCCTTGAAAAAATAAATAATGAATTTCTCTTCCATTTTTTCCAGAAACAATATCTCTTTCCACCCCATAATCATATCTTCACTAGAGACATGTTCTATCCAACTATATTCCAAAGGAGAATAGTTATCAATTATTCAAATTCAGCAAATATGTATTGATTGTCTCCTATATGCCAACTACTTGCCTGGAAAATTCCATGGATGGAGGAGTCTGGTGTAGTCATTGGCTACAGTTCATGGGGCCACAAAGAGTCGGACATGACTGAATGACTTCACTTTCTTTCACTATATGCCAACTATAGATACAGTTATGAAATAATTCTTTCACAGATATAGCTCATAAAGTAGGCTAGAGGAAAGACAGACAAATACACAAGTATGTATAACAAAATGTGATGAGAGATTTGTTTCCATAATGTTACAAATAAATACAAGGTATGGGTACTTTTTTTTTCTTTACTTATTTCAAACCAACTAAACCTGAGGATAAGACACAGTTACTTAGGACTTAGAAAATAGTTGCCATTGTTTGAAAGTAATGAAGTTTGAGGCTTTGTCAAATGGAAGTGGTAAATATTTAGCATCTTCCATAAACTCTAGTTTTGACATATTCTCAGTTTTTAGTATGTTTAAAATTTAAAGTGACACAAGCAGTGTGTATGTATTAAATACTATTTTATTATCAAATTTTAAACTTGGTTAATTACCCAATAGAAATAGTAAAGGAGGTTGTAGGAAAAGAACTGTATTGGAATAATTATTTACACATTATGAGTATTCACTTTTATTAAAATGTAGTAAATATTAGTTATTCAGGGATATCCACTATTCAAAATACCATTTCTATATGAAGGGACTTCATTGTGTGGGGCTTATGAGTCCAAAAGAAATATTTCTCCTTTATCCTCCTGACCAGACAAGATTTGGACTTATAAGCTGCTTAGTCAAGGTAGAGCCTAGAAACTTCATGGATGGTGTCCATTGTTTGTGGTACCAGTTGTGGCATCCTAACCAGACTTTCTGAATTTCAACCTTGGTTTTGTCCTTGGCTGCCAAGTCTCTCTTGCCTCCTGCATTTTCTGAGCCTGATTCTCCAGCAATCTTTTGGTTCTCCAAACTACTATTAGTCTAAAAATTAATCTGATTTTGGAACCAATTAGCCAAAGTCAGTTTCAGGTATTTACAACCAAGAATATGCCTATTTATATACTATTTATATTCTTTACCAGTGTCTATAGAAATTGGTACCAGAAAGGGGGTTATCGGCCTCAAAGCCTGAGGGCAATCTGAATCTTACCTTTGATTCAGCTTGGGTTGAAGGTGATACAAAATCCAGTTAATGCCCACTTGATGTCTGGTAACTTATGGCATTCAATGGCAAAGCAATTAATTACCATTAATTTTTTTATCATTTATGAAAATATTTATTTTATCATTTTATCTGTGGTTATCATTAATAAAATGTCTATTAAAAGCAAATCTTTGTGATTTTCATATTGATGCCATAATAAAACAGAATTAAAGTCAAGTAAATTCAAGGATTCAGGGAAGGATGTTTGTTTTTAATGGATATGAGTAAAGACAGAGAGGAATAGGTTAAGGTTCACAGTCGTTGGCTCAAGATATGAATGAAAACTTGGGAAGTTTGCCACCACGCTAAAATAATTTTTTAACGTGCAGTGTTGTAATCAAATTAAAATTTGAAAATGCAGATTATCAAATTCATTTATCTGAGTTCATGGCAATGCCAGATTTCCCATGTGATAGTGAGTTTTTATTAAGAAGAAATGAAAGAATATGAATAGAATATATTGGATGATACGGAAAGAAGCGAAGGACATGATGGACCCCAAACCCTAACTCCCACTGGTTTTCCATGCTGGCTATAGCTGTCTCATCATCCACGTCTGATAAGCTTGTTTCACCCCTGATTTGAAGATGGAGTTATTTTTTAGGGAGAAAAATCTTGCAAAGGAAGCCATTTCTTCTGAAGTCTTCTCTGGACCTTAATGTTTGCAAACTTATTACCAGAATTTGGGAATGTGATGTAAATGGAGGTCAAATTCAATGTTAAACTGAAAGGAGAAGATTTTAACCTCAAAGGAATTGTTAGATCAGGAAATTCCTTTTAACAACATTTTGTGAGGGATGTATGGGAAGATTCTGAGGTACCAAGAAAGGAATAACATTAAATCAGGTTGAATTTAGCAATCAGTTCAATCAGAATGCATTCTTGGCTAAATGGCTAAAACCTGGATCAAGAGGTGGGTTATGTTAAATAAAGTTGAGAGGCCAAAAATTCCTTGGCATAATGCATAGGAAAAGATCCAAAGGTTCTGAGTGATAGAATTACTGGAATAAGGTTTCCTTTCTAATACAGTCACCATCACAATCATGTTTGCTAAGAGGGTTCAATATACCTATGGCTGATTCATGTTGAGGTTTGACAGGAAACAACAAAATTCTTTAAAGCAATTATCCTTCAATAAAAAATAAATTTAAAAAAACAGATATTCTCTTTACCAAGTCTTGATAAATATACTGGTGAAGGGGTGCCAAGTTTTCTGAAAAGTCCTGCAGTGTTTCAGATGGAGGAAATTCTGCAGTTGAAGTGAGCTTCCTGATATCAGTGAAGTGGAAACATTCTAGGGTACAGAAGACACCTAAGGAGTCTTAGCAATCAGAGGAAAAGTGGATGTAGCTACCATAATAGGGAATGAAAAGGGCTTTGCTCTCAGATATTACTGGTGGTAACTTGGGCAACTCAACTTTAGGATGCCTAGAATGCTGCTAATTCTGAGAATGCAATTCCCAGATCAAAGTCAATTCCCAGACCAAGAGCTCCAAGAATAAACATACACTTATGGAAGGATGCTTTAGTACATGGTATGAATTTTCATTCTAGTCTTTCTCAAAAAAAAAAAAAAAAAGCCTGTAACTCTTTACCGAATAATTATGTACTCATGATCAGGAAGTACACAAATGTTTTCAGAACCTATCGGATATAGGCCCTGAGCAAAAAGTAACTCCTGGGCAGTCAGAGGACCCTGTACAGCACTGGTAAGAGCAGGGCATAGATGACAAGTGGATCTGGCGATGAATGGCAGTGCCACCAATACCCTCTTCATGGTAGGACAAATAATACCTCAGCTACATCCAGTAGCTGTTTTCCAAGTTGCCTGTTTCATGTTACTGGAAAACAGGAAAATTGTGCAGGGTATATTCTGGAGTGACTGACCTTGTTCATCAAGGGTGAGTAGAATTTACGCTATACTGGGGGTTCTGAAAGAAGTACAGATGGAGGCTCATAAGTTTTCTCTTGGGGTTTCTTCTCATACTATCACATCTCCAGTAAAAGTTTGTTGACAACTAATACAACCTGATAGAGTATATTCAGGCTGACCATACTTCCATTCCCTTAGAAAAATAAATATGTGCTTCCTATGGGATAAGAAGCTTTATTAAGTTCTGCCTGCTTAAGACAATAGGAAATCCTAGACTTGAAGCAATTCAGTAGTTTAACAGACTTGGGATTGGATCCTTTCAGTAAGGTCTAGGGTGTAAGAGGGTATTTGAATTATACAGACCGGTAAGATTTTGAGGGAAAGGTAAGAAGAGGAAAAAGGGAACATATGGATAATGGCAACTAAAAGTGTAGACATGGGTGTGTTTTAGCCTCTGTTTTCAGGAATCCCTCAATGTGTAGGAGTCAGTGGAAAGCAGGCCCCTTTATCCACTAACAAAACCTTATGGAGACAAATATTTCCTCTGTTTTGTTGTTGTTGTTGTTCAGTTGCTCAGTCGTGTCTGACTTTGTGACCTCATGCACTGCAGCACATCAGGCTTCCCTGTCCTTCACTATCTCCCTTAGTTGGCTTACACTCCAAGCATCTTATCCTCTGTCACCCTCTTCTCCTCCTGCCCTCAGTCTTTCCAAGCATCAGGGTCTTTTCCAATGAGTCAGCCCTTTGCATCAAGTGGCCAATGTATTGGAGCCTCAGCTTCAGCATCAGTCCTTCCAATGAATAGTCAGGGTTGATTTCCTTTAAGTTGACTGATTTGATCTCCTTGCTGTCCAAAGAACTCTCAAGAGTCTGCTCCAGCACCACAGTTCAAAGCATCAATTCCCTCAGTGCTCAGCCTTCTTTATGGTCCAACTCACATCCATGCATGACTACGGGAAAAAGCATAGCTTTGACTATATGGACCTTTTCTGGAAAGTGATGTCTCTGCTATTTAATACGCTGTCTACATTTGTCATAGCTTTTCTTCCAAGGAGCAAGCATCTTAATTTCATGGCTGCAGTCACTGTCAACAATGATTTTGGAGCTCAAGAAAATGAAGTCTGTCTTTTTTCCCCTATATATTTGCCATGAAGTGATGGGACTGGATGCCATGATTTTCTCTGTTTACTTCTTGGTAATGAAAGCACTGACATGTGTTCAGGGACAATGCATCTCGGGGAAGTGACCCAAGGACATACAGTAGTTTCCTGTCTCTTAACGCACTGAAGTCTTGTGAGAGTCCTAGGATAGATAAAGCCTTTCTAAGAAAACACCCCCTTCCAACAACACACGAGAAGACTCTACACATGGACATCACCAGATGTTCAATACCAAAATCAGATTGATTATACCCTTTGCAGCCAAAGATGGAGAAGCTCTATACAGTCAGCGAAAACAAGGCCAGGAGCTGACTGTGGCTCAGATCATGAACTACTTATTGCCAAACTCAGACTTAAATTGAAGAAAGTACTAGACCATTCAGGTATGACCTAAGTCAAATCCCTGTGATTATACAGTAGAAGTGAGAAATAGATTCAAGGGATTAGATCTGATAGAATGCCTGAAGATCTATGGACAGAGGTTTGTGACATTGTGCAGGAGACAGGGATCAAGAATATCCCCAAGAAAAAGAAATGCATAAAGGCAAAATGGCTGTCTGAGGAGGCCTTACAAATAGCTGCAAAAAGAAGAGAAGTGAAAGGCAAGGGAGAAAAGGAAAGATATACCTATTTGAATGCAGAGTTCCAAAGAATATCATGGAGAGATAAGAATAGCATGGAGAGATAAGAAAGCCTTCCTCTGTGATCAATGCAAAGAAATAGAGGAAAAAAAGAGAATGGGAAAGAGATTTCTTCAAGAAAATCAGAGATACCAAGGAACATTTCATGCAAAGGTGGGCACCATAAAGGACAGAAATGGTATGGACATTATTAAGAAGAGGTGGCAAGAATACACAGAATTATAAAAAAAAAATCTTCATGACCCAGATTACCATGATGGTATGATCACTCACCTAGAGCCAGACATCCTGGAATGTGAAGTCAAGTGGGCCTTAGAAATCATCACTAAGAACAAAGCTAGTGGAGGTGATGGAATTACAGTTGAACTCTTTCATATCTTAGAAGATGATGCTGTGAAAGTGCTGTACTCAATATGCCAGCAAATTTGGAAAATGCAGCAGTGGCCACAGGACTGGAAAAAGTCAGTTTTCATTCCAATCCCAAAGAAAGGCAATGCCAAAGAATGTTCAAACTACTACACAATTGCACTCATCTCACATGCTAGCAAAGTAATGCTCAAAATTCTCCAAGCCAGGCTTCAACAGTGCATGAACTCTGAACTTCTAGATGTTCAAGCTGGATTTAGAAAAGGCAGAGCAACCAGAGATCAAATTGCCAACATCTGCTGGATCATGGAAAAAGCAAGAGAGTTCCAAAAAAACATCTACTTCTGCTTTGTTGACTAAACCAAAGCCTTTGACTGTGTGGATCACAATAAACTGTGGAAAATTCTTCCAGACATGGGAATACCAGACCACCTTACTTGCCTCCTGAGAAATCTGTATGCAGGTCAAGAAGCAACAGTTAGAACTGGACATGAAACAACAGACTGGTTCCAAATAGGAAAAGGAGTATGTCAAGGTTGTATATTTTCACCCCACATATTTAACTTATATTCAGGATATATCATGCAAAATGCCAGGCTGGAAGAAGCACAAGCTGGAATCAAGATTGTTGAGAGAAATATCAGTAACCTCAGTTATGTAGATGACACCATCCTTATGGCAGAAAATGAAGAACTAAAGATCCACACTGGTGAAAGTGAAAGAGGAGTGTGAAAAAGCTGGCTTAAAGCTCAACATTCAGAAAACTAAGATCCTGGCATCCAGTCCCATCACTTCATGGCAAATAGATGGGGGAAACAATGGAAACAGTGAGAGACTTTATTTCCTTGGGCTCCAAAATCAGTGCAGATGGTGACCGCAGCCATGAAATTAAAAGATGCTTGCTCCTTGGAAGAAAATCTATGACCAACCTAGATAGCATATTAAAAAGCAGAGACATTACTTTGCTGACAAAGGTCTGTCTAGTCAAAGCTGTAGCTTTTCCAGTAGTCATGTATGGATGTGAGAGTTGGGCTATAAAGTAAGTTGAGCACCAAAGAATTGATGCTTTTGCACTGTGATGTTGGAGAAGACTCTTGAGAGTCTCTTGGACTGCAAGGAGATCCAACCAGTTCATCCTAAGGGAAAACAGTCCTGAATGTTCATTGAAAGGACTGATGCTGAGGTGGAAACTTCAGTACTTTGGCTACCTGATGCAAAGAACTGACTCATTGGAAAAGACCTTGATTCTGGGAAACACTGAAGGCAGGAGAAGAGAGCGACAGAGGATGAGATGGTTGGATGGCATCACTGACTCGATGGACATGAGTTTGAGCAAGCTTCAGCAGTTGGTGATGGCCAGGGAAGCCCGGTATGCTGCAGTCCATGGGGTCACAAATAGTCGGACATGACTGAGCAACTGAACTGATGAACTGAAGTACTAGAAATTAGAACTTGGTTTCCTCAGAATTGTTGGGAAAGTGGAATTTATCTAATCATATAGACAATTTTATTTTATTTTATTTTTCTTATAGACTTTCATTGTCCCTGACCCCAGCTCTGAGCCTCACTCTACTTGTCCTTCTGTCAACTCTGGTACTTACATACTGTTTTTATTTTTTTCCCCACAGAGTAAATCAACTTGATTTTTTTGGGTATCCTAACTGAAAGTGCAGAAAATTGAGCTTTCAGTTATTGCTCCTGCATTCAGCTACCTCACTAATCACTCTTCTATATTTCTTTAAGGCTATGGTTTTTCCTGTGGTCCTGTATGGATGTGAGAGTTGGACTGTGAAGAAGGCTGAGTGCCAAAGAATTGATGCTTTTGAACTGTGGTGTTGGAGAAGACTCTTGAGAGTTCCTTGGACTGCAAGGAGATCCAACCAGTCCATTCTGAAGGAGATCAGCCCTGGGATTTCTTTGGAAGGAATGATGCTGAAGCTGAAACTCCAGTACTTTGGCCACCTCATGAGAAGAGTTGACTCATTGGAAAAGACTCTGATGCTGGGAGGGATTGTGGGCAGGAGGAGAAGGGGACGACAGAGGATGAGATGGCTGGATGGCATCACGGACTCGATGAACGTGAGTCTGAGTGAACTCCAGGAGATGGTGATGGACAGGGAGGCCTGGCGTGCTGCGATTCATGGGGTTGCAAAGAGTCGGACCCGACTGAGCGACTAAACTGAACTAAAAATTTATTTAAAATGTTTCCTCCTCCACTGAGGTCTCCTACAGGCCTTATCATTTTTTACTTGATACACTTTGCATTTCTTTAATGCTATATGGGAAGATGGGCAAGAGGAATAGAAGATAAATACATCTTGTCAACATTTCAGATTCAGCATTGTGATCCTCACAAGCCGTTCTCTTTTTATTAAACTATGATAAGCAAGCACAATGATTTAATTGTTAATGTGTTTAGAATTTGACTGTGAATAATATCACTGTACTCTAAAGCACAGGACCACATCATAAATAAAACATCTCCACTGCTGATGATGGTATAGTGGCTCCATTCTGCAGTGCCCTCATCCACTTTTTTTTTTAATGGACGTTGTTAAGGTTAATGAGACTACATTTTTATCAGAGTTTGATTGGCTATTATTAATGTCTGACCCAATTTCAATTTCTAATTCTGACAACATTACAAAAAAATCTAGAATGTAGGCATGCCAAAAGCTTCATAGGAAAAATTTAACTGGGTTTTTATGTTTGCTATAACTCAGTTAAAATACTTTTGCAGACATTTTTTTCCTAGTAAAACTAAAAGAACTTAATGTTCTCCCATATGATTTGAGTTGAAAGTGTATGGACTAGCCCTATCTCTCCACCCTATCTAAAAAGCAAAGAGCCTCAAAAATTGGACTGGATCTGAAATTCAGATATTTTCCTTCCAAGATTAGGACTTAAGTTTGTTTCCAAATATCACGACCCTGGTTGAATTTATGGTCTTTTGATGCCCTAGACTGTTTCCTTTTGAGGACTCTGCCTGAGTCAGATCTTTCTATAGTTGGTCTATGAGATTTGAAAGAGAGGAGACTTAGTAAAGCACAGAGAGTGTGTCTGTAGTTAAGGGATACGACCTCAGGCAAAAAATCTGGGAAAAAAGACCACGTCAGTTTCTACTTCCAAGAAAAGCTAGTTGCTGTTTTGATAACAGTAATGTCCCTTTAGTTCAAAGTTACCAGCTATCAAAACAAGTTTAGTTCACAGTCGACTAACTCCTTTCCATTACAGAGAAGCAGATTCTAATGTAATCGAGTCCAAATAAAAATATATTTACAGAGAAAACTAGGCCCATGAGGAGCAAGCAGAAACTAACAACAAGCTAAGCTTTTAAAATGTTCAGGCAAAAATTTCACCATATGCAATTTTTATCCATAGGACTAAGAAGAAATCATGAGAAAAACTGCATTAGAAGGAAATGATGTCTTAAAAGATGACTCACTGAAAAGGCAGGGTCATAGAAAGCGATCGTCTATCAAAACAAAATACAGAATCACTCTCTCCATCACATGTGTTAACTTTCAGCAAAGCAGCTCTGCTCTGTACTCAGTAAGAGGTTTGAACAGGAAGTATTATTGTCTGGCGTCAGAGTCAGGGTAGGATCCAGCTTGAACCTCCAAGTCATTTCACAGGGAAATATGAAATTGCAGAACCATGTGGGTGGCCAATGGATTTGACCTGACTCTCATTTATTAAATAAACACTGACTTTGAGTAGCTGTACTTCTGAGAGCTTTAGCAGTGGCATTGCCAAGGTGTAGCACTTGGGGAGAAGGGTTTGACCCCATCGTAAATTTCCATGCACAATCTCCTCCAAGTCACCTCTAATAAATGCACAATCTAAGCAACCTAAGTAAAATTCAGTGTGCTTGCTCTTCAAAGTAGGTTTAAGACAAACCAATTAGAATCCACTTCCAAAAACATTTTCACCACTCAGTCCTTTCTATAGAGAATTTCTGGAGCTGCACAACATGGAATTTTAGTCCAACTCTAGAGATTACATGCAATGTTGGTTCTTGCTGAAACCAGAGCGCCAGGGGCCTCCTTGTTCTTCAGTCGTCTTGTATCATGGTTACGCTTGCTGGCAGCTGGAGCAGGTAAAGAAAACCATATTGTTTGTGTAGTTTAAAAGATGACTTCTTAAAGATGTGCAGACAGCAAAATCCATGCTTAAGCAATTGTAAAAACAAGAAAAACCTGAAAAGAATTAGTAATCTATTTATACACGTAAAAAATGGAAAATGATTCCTTACTGTATGGACTGGAAAATTCTCTTAAATTTTTTTCTTCCCAAAATTGTTGGCAGGGAGGGCATATTCTGGTTCTAGGCAGAAAGGAAGTCTCAGGGGGAGTGTGAGAGCTTCAAGTGGGCAGATATCAGGGAGGCAAGCCTATTTTAAGTCAGGTGCACTTTTCCAAAATGTATTGAATAGAAAATAACATAAAGAATATCATATAGCCGCTTTTTCAACACATCACGTTGTTGCATTTTCAATATGGTATTGTCAGTATAACCAGTGAAAACGCAATAGTATTTATAAAATAACTATGCTCAAGGCCTATAAATTTTCAGTCAGTATTTAAGTTAGAGAAATTGTGAATCATAATTTGCTTGGATTTAAATATTTATCTATAACAAATCTAGACAGCATATTAAAAAGTGGAGACATTACTTTGCCAACAAAAGTCTGTCTAGTCAAAGCTACGGTTTTTCCAGCAGTCATGTATAGATGTGAGAGTTGGACCATAAAGAAGGCTGAGTGCTGAAGAATTGATGCTTCCTAATTGTGCAGCTGGAGAAGATTCTTGAGAGTCCCTTGGACTGAAAGGAGGTCAAACCAGTCAATCCTAAAGGAAATCAACTCTGACTATTCATTGGAAGGACTGATGCTGGAGCTAAAGCTCCAATAATTTGGCCATTTGATGTGAAGAGTTGACTCCTTGGAGAAGACCCTGATGTTGGGAAAGATTGAGGGCAGAAGGAGAAGGGGATACCAGAGGATGAGATTGTTGGATAGCATCACTGACTCAATGGATATGAGTGTGGGAAAAGCCTAAGAGATAATGAAGGACAGGGAAGCCTGGCCTCAGTCCACAGGGTTGCAAAAAGCTGTAATGCAACTTAGTGACTGAACAACAAAAATATCTATCATTACCTTTAGGCACTTATTATCTAACATAAATATGTAAAAGATACCCTGATAGACACCATGTAAAGCTTGTTCAGGTAAACTGTGATATTTGAATTTGGAAAGAATCTTAAAATCCATTGAGTCTAAGTGACACTTCTTCCCTAGTGAGACTTGAAATCTTACTCAAAATATACTTATGCTGACATGGAGGTAGCCACTGTTATAAAACAACAGAAGGAAAAATTAAATATGTATGAGCAATTTGAATAGTAATTTTGGTGTGGTAGAGTCTTAAAGGTATCAAGAAAACTACATGCTCAGATAAAGTAAATAACCAAAACTGTTTTTTTATTTAGCCACTCAAAAATATTCTTTGTCTAGCCTTGATCTTGCAACTAGGTTCATAGCTTTGTGTGATGTCTTCATAGCATGTAACTCTTTGGATTCTTTAGATTTTTTTTTTTAACTGCAACTTCATTTATTGTGCTACATTTCATAGGCTGTCACTTAACTGGACAAAACTTCTGGCCAGATATAGCTGGAGTGTTTTTCTGTATGAGGCATTGTCTGCTTATTAAGTCTTGTCTGTAACCTCAATATAAACTGTTGAGTGGTTCTTGTTGCTTACAGAAGATAGAAGTTGGCCTAAAAGAATAATGGAGAAACAATGGACAATTAGAAGAGTCAAATGATTATTTGATACTTAATTTAATGCTAAAGAAATCAGCTGAAGTCAAGGATAGATTTCTTAAGCTAAATAGTCTTGAAAAGAGTTAGATGAGTGTAGAAGGTAATCATGATATTCCCGATGATTAATGTCATCAGGATGCCAGCAGTGAAGAGAACTTCCCTTGGAAGAAGATGAGATGAAAGAACTTTGCTTAGGTTCCAAACAGGAATGGAAATCCCCCAAAAAAGCAAAAAAACAAAACAAAACAAACAAACAAAAAAACTAGGGAGACCTAGGAAAATTCTTCAATAGAGAGATCTTGGCTCTCTTGATCCATGGACCACTTTGCTCCAGGAGATATATCCAACCATAAATTTTACGAAGAGACCCTGTGATCTGGCACCAGGAGTTGGCATTCAACTCAACCCACTCACAGGATCTTAACCTTCTCTGCCAGGGGAGTCATCATCTGAATGGGAAAAACCTTTGCAAAATTTTCCCTTCGTCTAATAAGAATGACTAATTTTAGATGCATCACAAGGAAGTATTTTGTTCCAGACACAGTTCCTAGAAATAGTGGGGCATTCCAGTCCAACAGATGAAAACCTTCCTCATAAGAACCAAACCCGCGTGCTCTGCACCACTTGTCTATGAATCCAAATCGCCAGCTTTCAAGAAGATGAGAAGGAGATGGGGCTTCTAAAGGAACAGATTAATTTCCCAGTCTCTCTGTGGATTATCTAGATTGTTGAATATTTACAGCAAGATTTCAATCCCAAGAGGTCTCTTCCTCATCACTCTTGGACCCACCCCTTTTTGTTTCTCTCACTTGTTAAGTGAAAGCACATTTTATTATTAGGCTAAACAAAGCTTAGATGAACATTTAAATCTATTATATGACAACTTAAGTTTTTCAAAATGAGAATTTTGGGTTAATTATGTAGTGATGTGTATGTAACATATTAAAAAGTTTTAATTTTTTTAAATAAAATTAATGCTTAAAATTTAAGTATTTAATTTTAAGATGCATGGTATATTGGGAAGTTTACTGAACTGAAGATGCAATACTGAGTTTAGTTCTGACTTTTTCACTAATTAGTTTAGATTAGTAGCTTCATCTCTCTAACTGTATAATGAGAGTATTGACCCAATTGACTTATAAATTCTTACAGATCTAAAATTCTTTAATTTAAATATGATGTGTTCCTTCTCATATAAGAAATGACCAGCAATATAAAGTGATGCTTGCTAAGTGTTGAATTACTGTGTTAAATAAGGATGGAAGTGTCAGTTCTGGCCAGCATGGAAGGATAAATTTGTGGAGGGTATGTGATCTGAGCTGGGGCTTGAAAGTGGTCAGAATTTTGGAAAGTGAATTGTAGAGCACTCAAGTCATGGAGGCATAAGTGAATATGTGGAGGAAGAAAAGCTCAAGATGTGTGGAGAAGTCAGAAAGCAGACCAAATGATATCATGGAGAGTTCCTTTCAGAGAGGCTAACATAAAGTTTAGGGACCCACTTTTGCAGAGTCTATAAAGTCAGGATATACAAAATTTACCCTAAAAACAGCAGCATGTAAACTTTGATTTTGTTGTTGTTGGTTGTGTGGGTGGTACTACATGTACAAAAATAGTTTTTGGAAAAGAAGAAAGTGTTACTCCTTTCCTATTACTTGTTATTTGCTTCCAAGAGCACGGGCAACCAAGAGTCAACTCTATTTTCAATTGTTCATTTGCTTTAGTTTTTATTGCATATCACATTGCAGCATTGGGATAAGATGTAGAATCACATCTATGTTATCTCAAATTTCCTCATCTTATTATTTAATCTGCTGCTGCTGCTGCTAAGTTGTTTCAGTCGTGTCCGACTCTGTGGGACCCCGTAGATGGCAGCCCACCAGGCTCCTCCGTCCCCGGGATTCTCCAGGCAAGAATACTGGAGTGGGTTGCCATTTCCCTCTCCAATGCATGCATGCATGCTATGTCGCTTCAGTCGTGTCCAACTCTGTGTGACCCTATGGACAGCAGCCCACCAGGCTCCTCTTTCCACAGTATTCTTCAGGCAAGAATACTGGAGTGGGTTGCCATTTCCTTCTCCTTATTATTTAATCTAGTGCATCAGATTAATTGGGCTTCCCTTGTGGCTCAGCTGGTAAAGAATCTGCCTGCAATGTAGGAGGCCTGGATTCTATCCCCGGGTTGGGAAGATCCCCTGGAGAAAGGAAAGGCTATCCACTCCAGTATTCTGGCCTGGAGAATTCTATGGGCTGTATAGTCCATGGGGTTGCAAACAGTCATCTGATTAACTGGGTACCTGGTGGCTCAGTGGTAAATAATCCACCTGCAATTCAAGAAACTGCCTGAGATCCAGGTTTGATTCCTGGGTCTGGAAGATCCCCAGAGAAAGCAATGACAACCCACTCCAGTGTTCTTGCCTGGAGAATCCCATAGACAGAGGAGCTTGGTGGGCTACAGTCCAGGGGGTCACAAAGAGTCAGACATGACTGAATAACTAAATAACAACAAAAGCAATCATCTGATTCATTAGGGATTAATCAGGGAATTTGTTCATGTGTCCCACTTATTGCTATGGACTAAATGTCTCTGTCTCTTCAAAATTCATGTGTTGAAACCCTAACCTCCAGTAGGATGACATTAGGAGATGGGGGTTTGGAGAGGTGATTAGATCATGAGGGCATAGCCTTCATGAATGTGACTAGTGTTCTTAAAAAAGAGACCCCAGAGAACTCTCCCTTCTGCCAAGGACAAAGTGAGAAGATGGCCATCTATGAACCAGAAAGCAGGCTATTCACAGATGCTGAGTATGTTGCCACCTTAATCTTGGATTTCCCAGCCTCAAGACCTGTGAGAAATAAATTTCTGATGTTCATAAAGTACCTATTTTATGATGGTCTGTTACAGCAGCCTGACTTAACTAGGATAATTATTTAGAAGATGTTTATTTGTTCCTCAAACATTTCACGTGTGGTGTGCTTAATGACCTGGGCTGAGCTCTGGGCATAAGACAGAACCTTTCATTTCTGGACAGATCTGTCCATTTATTTTGGGGGGAAGAATAATTTTTTGGATCTTACATTTTTATAGAAGCAGTGCATATTTTCCTATCAATGGTAAATTAAAAATGCTGCAATCCGCATTCCACATGTTTTTACGGTTATCAGAAATCTTTATTTTCCTCAAGGAATGGTTTGGAGCCAACAGTATTCCATGTCACTCATGTTGTCAAATTCTCCATGTTTGTAATGAGAAATTCCAGGTATGCCAATTGCGGTAGTGTTTCATTAACTCAAACTATTTTCTAATACAATGCCTGGCACATGTATAATGACGTTAATCTTTGCACTAAGGAATAAATAGAATTGCAGCTGGTATATAGGGTATAAAGTAGTAAGGGCTTGATAAATGTTGACTTGAATAATGCCTCAAGTCAGTATAAGACCTTTCCTCAAAGTGAATTTTGAGGCATAATGGTGGGAAGTTCAGTCCCAGTGACGGTTCCGTGGGGAAGCAACTTCTTTTCAACATTTGTATAGGGCTGTTGCTAGTTTCCAATAACAACAAGGCCCTCCTCCCAAATGTGGTATTAGGTCAGTGAGTGCTCATAGGATTTGCTTTATTCCAGACCACGTTAATCTGCCTTCACATTTGTACATGCTAACCAAATGGAGTAATGGCTAGATGTTAGAGGAAATTAAAAGGATGAAAATAATCTCCTTTGCTTCTGAAAATTCAGACTGCCTTTGGTTAAATTAAAGTGGAAATTATAACCATAACTATAAACCCATTTGGGCGTGTAGCAAACATGTGAAGGAAATTGGCTGAACTCCTGTGAATGCCTTTTGAAATGGCACTGAATGCACTGCATAATGCTTACAGCTGGAATTTGCAGATCAGAGGGTTTCACAAAAGCTCACTGTGTCTCATGTTGGTGGTCCCTCAGGTGGCGCTAGTGGTAAAGAACCCGCCTGCCAATGCAGGTGACATAAGATACGTGGATTTGATCCCTGGATTAGGAAGATCCCCTGGAGGAGGGCATGCAACCCACTCCAGTATTCTTGCTGGGGAATCCCATGGACAGAGGAACCTGGTGGGCTAGAGTCCATGGGGTCGCACAGAATCGGACACCACTGAGTGACTTAGCATGCACGGACTATTATGGGAAGATGATTTAGGGGGCAGACATCCTGAAACCAGACTACATGAATTCAAAGCCCACACCTGTCACTTATTATTTATTTATTTATTATTTATTTTTTTCTGAGCAAGTTGATTGAACTTTCTGGGCCTCAACTCTCTTTACCTCTTTTTTATTTTTACCTTATTTTACTTTACAATACTGTATTGGTTTTGCCATACATTGACATGAATCCACCACGGGTGCACATGCGTTCCCAAACATGAACCCCCTCCCACCTCCCTCCCCATAACATCTCTCTGGGTCATCACCGTGCACCAGCCCCAAGTATGCTGTATCCTGCGTTGGACATAGACTGGCGATTTGATTCTTACATGATAGTATACATGTTACAATGCAATTCTCCCAAATCATCCCACCCTCTCCCTCTCCCTCTGAGTCCAAAAGTCCGCTATACACATCTGTGTCTTTTTTGCTGTCTTGCATACAGGGTCGTCATTGCCATCTTTCTAAATTCCATATATATGTGTTAGTATACTGTATTGGTGTTTTTCTTTCTGGCGTACTTCACTCTGTATAATCGGCTCCAGTTTCATCCATCTCATCAGAACTGATTCAAATGTATTCTTTTTAATGGCTGAGTAATACTCCATTGTGTATATGTACCACAGCTTTCTTATCCATTCATCTGCTGATGGACATCTAGGTTGTTTCCATGTCCTGGCTATTATAAACCGTGCTGTGATGAACATTGGGGTACATGTGTCTCTTTCAATTCTGGTTTCCTCAGTGTGTATGCCCAGCAGTGGCATTGCTGGGTCATAAGGTAGTTCTATTTGCAATTTTTTTTAAGGAATCTCCACACTGTTCTCCAAAGTGGCTGTACTAGTTTGCATTCCCACCAACAGTGTGGGAGGGTTCCCTTTTCTCCACACCCTCTCCAGCATTTATTGCTTGCAGATTTTTGGATCGCAGACATTCTGACTGGTGTGAAGTGGTACCTCATTGTGGTTTTGATTTGCATTTCTCTAATAATGAGTGATGTTGAGCATCTTTTCATGTGTTTTCAACTCTCTTTACCTCTAAAGGAGAGATGGTGATGGTACCCTCTGCAAAGAGTTATTGTGAAGTTAAATTAGTTATTGCAGGCAAAGTGTGTAGAAGAGTTTGCTAGAGTAAATGTTCAGGAAATATTGTTTTCTTATGACTATCACAGAGCATGGAACTTGGACAGTGACAGGCCAACACTAAGCAAATAAGACGAACATGATTTCCAAATGCTCATTATTCTGGCTAAAGAAATGGAAAAATAGGAAGGAATTCAGGGTAATCTATATTTCTCAACTATTTGCAGGAAATAATAATGGTTGGAACCTGTAGTGCCAAAGTTGTTTCACCGATATTATTACCATATTTAGTTATAATATCTGTCTTATAAGCAAGAAAGAGAAATACTGATATATATTTCTCTTAATCAAAAGAAGGAATTAGATAAGAACTTAAGTGATGTGACCGAGATCAAATGGTCTATAAGCAGCAGATGAGGGATGAGAACCTACTTGTCCTGAAATCTAGTCCAGGGCTTTCATACTCACTATTTGGCTACTGCTCTGCAATTGGCTTCAGATTCAAAACTTAAATTTTTCTGTCTTTCTTCTTTTATAAATCTATTTATTCTGGTCATTCAAATGTACTTCAGTAACTACTGGATGAATAGCGTTGTTACTTGATATGTTTTGTAGCCCATGTTTTTTGATCCATGTTTAATAAATAGTTAGGATGTGTTAAGCACTAGAAATAAACTCTGAGTTTAGGAGTTACCCATTATTAATACTAAAGAGCTCACATGAATGGATACTTATTATATGTCAAGCGCTGTTTTAAGAACTTTGTGTATGCTAACAAACAACAAAGAAATGTAGCATTACTAAAATGGTATCAATTTTGAATACAAATGTTTAAAAATGTTTCTTAAAATGGCTCACTCTCCCATCTTCAGGGCCACTACCATCTCTCTTCTCAACAATTTGTCATGTCCCCATTTGCCCCCATGCCCGCTGTCTCTTACCACAGTAGGAGACTTACCCACACAGTAGTCAGAATTCATTTATTAAATGATGGAATGAATGTAACTTCCTGCTTAGAACTCACAATGGTTTCTCAGTTTATTTAGAAGCCTCTAGTTTTCTTAATCAGAGAAGGCAATGGCACCCCACTCCAGTACTCTTGCCTGGAAAATCCATGGATGGAGGAGCCTGGTAGGCTGCAGTCCATGGGGTCTCTAAGAGTCAGACACGACTGAACGACTTCACTTTCAATTTTACTTTCATGCATTGGAGTAGGAAATGGCAGCCCACTCCAGCGTTCTTGCCTGGGGAATCCCAGGGATGGGGAAGCCTGGAGGGCTGCCATCAATGGGGTCACACAGAGTCGGACACGACTGAAGTGGCTTAGCAGCAGCAGCAGTTTTCTTAATGGCTGTAACACCCTGCATGTTGTGGCTTCTTCCCACATCCCTTATCTTCATGTCTTCTATTTCCTTTCTTCCTTTTCCTTCTCTCCCTTCTTCCTTCATCTTTCTCTCACTTTTTCTTTACTCCATAATCTCTCTTTCTTTCTCTCTTCTCTTCTTTCATCTCCTCCTTCTACCTTTTCTAAAGTCACTGTACACAGTGCATAGATACTTATGCTGTGGAATGCTAACGTGTGATTCTTATTACATAGGAAAATGGGGGACCTCCCTGGTGGTCCAGTGGTTAAGACTTCATCTTCCAATGCAGGGTGTGCAGCTTTGATCCCTGCTCAGAGAGCTAAGATTCTATAAGCCTTTTAGCAAAAAAAAAAAAAAAAAAACCCACACAAAACATAAAACAGAACAATGTTGTAACAAATTCAATAAAGACTTAAAAAAAGAAAAATGGTTTTACCCTAAGATAGTTTTGGAAAAGATAAAGTCAAAGCTGACTTTTGTTTGTTGGTTGGTTTTTACTTGGTAGAGCCTTATAAATACTAAGTTGTAAAGTTTGCATGTTTTCTAATCCAACCTTGTTAAATAAAATGTTTTTCAAGGTAATTCTTATGTGAACTCACTCTTAGGACCTATTTTGAGAAATGCCTCATCCTAAATAAAAGCCATATTAAATTGATCAAACTTGAGTTCAAAATGTCAAAAGTTTAAGATCTCCTAAATTTTTACTCAGGGAGAAGAGATAAAAAGAATACAGTTAATAATAAGAAAGTATATTTTTGAAATGTTAATTAAAATTTATGAATTCCTAGGAGATATAGTGAAATCTGCTTTACCTTTTCATTCAATAACTGAAGATTCTATCATATTCTTAAATTGAATTCTAAGGATTAAAATTGAGTCACTATTTTGGGTTAATTAACTTCAATAAGAGTTTATTGAGGATCAACTAGGATGAGTCTGTAATTGGAAAGTTTCCTTGGCAGAGAGCACCATCAGGGTGGAGGGATTGTAAAATTTTCTCTTTTTTCCAGTGAGAAAGGGTGGTTACTGTATCAGTATAAACTTGGGTGGTCCTTAACACAATCTCATGAATCAGAAATTGTATTTGCCAAATGCTAGCTTGTTGTAAGATTAACAATTACATGTGTGTGTGTTCATATATGTGTGCATCTTTGTATGATAGTATCCTTGCATGGGTTTTACTTGCTTACAAAAGAGAGGAAAATAATTTTTAAAAACATAGCACAGATTGTTAATACAAGTTATATGGGTCTTCTCAATAAATTCAGCTCTATATTAAAGGATTAAAAAAGACAGGTAATGGCTAAAGGGCTACTATGGTTTAAAGCTAGTGTGATTTTCCATTGTCTTTGTTTTACTCCTTTAAAGTTTCTGCAATTGCATGCGCTTGGATTTTAGGAGGTGAAGACTGGGACGGTTATTCTAGAATAATTTGTTACCAATAAAAGTCTCCTCTTTGGAGGCCTCCTTTTTATTTTCTATTATTTCTGTTATTATAAAACTCATCTTCCAACCAGAATTGAAAGAGACATGTGTACCCCCAATGTTCATCACAGCACTGTTTCTAATAGCCAGGACATGGAAACAACCTAGATGTCCATCAGCAGATGAATGGATAAGAAAGCTGTGGTACATATACACAATGCAGTATTACTCAGCCATTAAAAAGAATACATTTGAATCAGTTCTAATGAGGTGGATGAAATTGGAGCCGATTATACAGAGTGAAGTAAAGCCAGAAAGAAAAATACCAATACAGTATACTAACACATATATATGGAATTTAGAAAGATGGTAATGATAACCCTGTATGTGAAACAGTAAAAGAGACACAGATGTATAGAACAGTCTTTTGGACTCTGGGAGAGGGAGAGGGTGAGATGATTTGGGAGAATGGTATTGAAACATGTATAATATCATATGTGAAATGAATCGCCAGTCTAGGTTTGATGCAGGATACAGGATGCTTGGGGCTGGTGCACTGGGATGACCCAGAGAGATGATATGGGGAGGGAGGTGGGAGGGGGGTTCAGGATGGGGAACACATGTACACCCATGGCAGATTCATGTTGATGTATCCCAAAACCAATACAGTATTGTAAAGTAAAATAAAATTAAAAATAAAATAAAATAAAACTCATCTTCCAGAGAGATGTAAAAATTGCAAAACCCCACAAAAACAACTTGCAAAAAACATAGCCCATTGTTCTGAATAGATAATCTTTCCATCTGCCAGTAAAACTAGTGTGAACAGTTGTAATTAAATCACTTAAATTCTCTGGTCCCAGTCTTTGAAATGATGTCCTCCAGTTCTTCCACTAATGGGTTTATATTAGAAATGTACACAAAATTGGTTTGTCAACTTTAAAGAGTTTTTGAATGCTGGGGTATTAGGTAGGGTCCCTCCGTAAACAGACACTGAGAAAAGAAATCTAACACACATAGTTTTTATAAATGATTCCTGGATTCTCTGGTAGGAGAATGTGGAAATGAGACCAATACAGGATGTGTTAGTAAGCAAATTACTGCTATGCACAGCTGGGGCTCATGTTCACCAGGTTATCTCTGGAAGACAGTGAACAGCATACCTCATAGGCACTTAAGAAGTTGGTAGTCTCCTCTCCCACCTGCTGTGGGCTCTGGCTACACCTGAGGGTTCCAATGTTCCAACACCCTTGGCCTACCCTGCAATGAAAGCCATATACACCAAACAAGTCCCTCACACAGAGGGAAATGGGTGCTTGCAATTAAAAGTTCTGAGTGTGTTCTGGAAGTGAGGAAACTGGTTGGATATGATAAAGGTTATCCTCAGTGGCTGCTACAATTGTTTATCATCATGAGACAGAAGTTGGCTTGAAAGCAAGATTTAAATCCATCATGGAAATATAGACAGGTGGGCCCTTTATAGACTAGTATACCAGTATAAAGGATTAATCCATTCTCTGATAGCTCAGTTGGTAACGAATCCTCCTGCAATACAGGAAACCACAGTTCGATTCCCAGGTTGGGAAAAGGAAAATCTTCTGGAGAAGGGATAGGCTATCCTCTCCCATATTCTTGGGCTTCCCTGGTGGCTCAGCTGGTAAAGAATCTGCCTACAATGTGGGAGACCTGGGTTCAGTACCTGGGTTGGGAAGATCCCCTGGAGAAGGGAAAGGCTACCCACTCCAGTATTCCAACTGAGTGACATTCACTTTCACTTAGGTTAATTTGGCTCATTATTTTATGATGGATGAATAATCGTCTCTCCTGGTCCCTGACATTATTCCCGAGGAAGTTCTCTGTTGCTTATTCTTATTCCCAGGCCATGTCTAAACTGGGTATGGAGAGAATACTGTTCTCAAGACTGTACATCTCTTGTATCCCATATTCTGCTTGGATAGATTGGAGCTCTGGGTGGCTTTCAGCACTGCAGTTTCCATCAAAACCAAATCAACTTCAGACTTGCTTCTGATCCCTATCAAGTACCAGCAAGCACAGCCAATTACAGTTTCTAGATACCAGTTTTAAGCCTGAAATCACTGATCTTTTATTTATTTGCCTCTGTACTTAGCCTAGCCCTCCTCTTCTTCCACTTAATAGTGGCTACTTTGAGGTCCTTAAAAAAAAAAAAAACAAGTTTGCGTTTGAAGGCAATATTTTTAGTCTCATTTTGATCTCTGAGCTGGTTCTTATCATGTGATGGCGAACCCTTAGCAGGAGGTTCTTGAGAAAAACTTCACATCCCAGTCGTAAGTCCTTATAAGGCTGCTTCTTTCATGTCCCTTCTTATATCTTCTTACATTTGTGTGTAGAAGTATGTTAGACTTTGTTAATCCTGTGAGATTTCAAGTTACTGAACTCTCAGTCAACTTTGATTGCTTATTTAAGGCCACAGTAGATGAGTCACTCTGCAGCTCGGTGTTGTCTGCAATGTCTGCCTACAGACTGGCCAGACTTTGCCAACTCGTCTCTCTCATAAGACTTCACTGAAAGTGGCAAATTGGAGCCAATACGCAACATAGTTTGAAAATTTCCCAATTATCTCCCTTAAAATTATAAAGTTAGTAAACAGACGATAAGTTCTTCACTTTTCACTTTCATGCATTGGAGAAGGAAATGGTAACCCACTCCAGCATTCTCACCTGGAGAATCCCAGGGACAGAGGAGCCTGGGGGGCTGCCGTCTATAGGGTGGCACAGAGTCGGATATGACTGAAGCGACTCAGCAGCAGCAGCAGCATCATGTTATTGCAAGTGACGTATTTGCCAAATGTTTTGCCATGGAGAGTTGTATTCCAGCTTACATTGTTTGTGTCATTTCTGTCCCCATACTGACTGCTAGTACAGTGCTAAGTATCCACCTTAGTAGAAGTATCTTACTTTGGGGACAAAATTCACATTAGTTATTATATAGGTTTGGCTGTTATAGTTAGTCACTCTGTCGTGTCTGACTCTTTGCAACCCCATGGACTGTAGTCTGCCAGGCTCCTCTGTCCATGTGACTTTCCCAGGCAAGAATACTGGAGTGGGTTGCCATTCTTCTCTCCTGCAGGGGATATTCCAGACCCAGGGATCAAACTTGGGTCTCCTGCATTGCCGGTAGATTCCTTACCATCTGAGCCACCAGGGAAGCCCTTGGCTCTTACAGCAAAGAGCAAAAATAATGGTAGTTGAATTAAAATAAAATGTTATGGAGCAGTCCAGAGATCACATGGCAGGTGGTTTGCCTAAGGGAGCTGCTCTGGTCAGCCTAGGCAGGATACTTTACCCTAAAACATGTCCTCCAGTCAGTGGGAAGGGAAGTAGTCCCAGAAGATGAACACTTTATTTCTATTTGTTTCCCTTTAGCCTGACTTTGTCATATGCCTACACCTAGCTGCAAAGAGGGAGAAGGCAATGGCCACCCACTCCAGTACTCTTGCCTGGAAAATCCCATGGACGGAGGAGCCTGGTAGGCTGCAGTCCATGGGGTCTCGAAGTGAATTTCACTTTTCACTTTCATGCATTGGAGATGGAAATGGCAACCCACTCCAGTGTTCTTGCCTGGAGAATCCCAGGGATGGGGGAGCCTGGTGGGTTGCCGTCTATGGGGTCACACAGAGTCGGACACGACTGAAGTGACTTAGCAGCAGCAGCAGCTGCAAAGAGGGCTTCGCTGGTGGCTCATCAGTTAAGAATCTACTTGCCAATGCAAGAGACACAGGTTCGATCACTGGATCAGGAAGATGCTCTGGAGAAGGCAATGGCAACCCACTCCAGTATTCTTGCCTGAAGAATCCCATGGAGGGAGGAGCCTGGTAGGCTACAGTCCATGGAGTTGCAGAGCTGGACACAACTTAGCGACTAAGCAACAGAAACAAGCTGCAAAGAATGCTACAAAGCATAATCTTTATTCTGTGTTTCACTTACCTATTGCCGTGTAACAAATAACCTCAAAACAATGTGCTAAAATGAGAGTATTTATTTGCTTGTGTTTTTATGAATCAACTGGGCATTTTGGAGGCTCCATATGGTACTGACTTGGTTAATGCTGTAGCTGCTTTCAGCAGGCAGTTGGGCTGGGCTGGAAGGTCCAAAAGTCCTCTCAGATTATCTAGGCATTGGTGCTGTTAATCAGTGCCTTAGTTCTCACCCACGAACCCTCTCTTTCCACAAGGCACTCATCTTTTAAGGCCTTCTCATGAGGCTTCTCTCTCCTAAAGAAGAGCTTTATTATAGCATAATAACTGGATTCTAAGAGAATGAAATGGGTAGCTGCCAGAACCCTTAAGGACTAGGCCTAGAACTGCATAGCATCCTTTCTGCCATACATTTTGATCAGAGCATTTCACAAGTTCAACCCAGATCCAAGGGGAGGGGAAATAGGCTTCAGCTTTGATGGGAGGGGTAACATGCATATACATGGAGGGAAGGAATTGCTGGGGACTATCTTTGGAGATTTTGGAGGAGGGTATGACAACCCACTTTAGTATTCTTGCCTGGATAATACCATGGAGAGAGGACTCATATCTGCCTCAATAAAATGAGACCTGAATTTGGCTTACTAGGAATCTTATTTCTAAACAATAATTAAAAGAATGGGGTAATTTTCTTATTTTTATTGGAAGGTGGATTTATTGATACTAGCATTTTCTCATTCAGCATCCAGTTGATTTTAAGACTCTGTGCCACTTAAACTTTTATGGGTATTTTACTGTTCAGCAATTAAATTTTGATGAGTTTGTGTTCTTTACAGTCTGTTCTCATTCATTGTCTTAATTATGCCTTACTGTGTTCTAATATGTTCACGTTAAATAAAAATTATGGGTTTGTTCTTGTTTCACTTTAAAAGTTATTTCTCAACTCCAAATATTGTCTAATAAACTGTTAAGTAAGACAAGACTTGCCATTTTCCATATTTGTGAAACAGATTTGATTTAGCAAGAGAATTAAGTTAAAAACAGAAACATATATTTTAGTGGGTGCAGAATGGAACAGTTGCTTAATATCTTCCTATCACTTGCAACATTTTCCCTGAGATAATAGGGAACACTAGCACAAGGAACTTTAATTTAAAGTGCTATCTGTGGCACTCTCAGTGGCTCATTTATGGTGTTTACTTATCTTCCTTTGCCAGGGAGATTCCATGTACAGAAATCTGAATTAAATATGAGAACTTAAGCACTTATTGCATTTAATTTTCAGAGAGAATAATAGCACCACAAAAAGGTAATGTCGTGACACCTTCTGTATTGATGTGGTGGTGACACAGATGAACTCTCTGAACATCTCATTTTTGTTATTTTGGTAAATCCTTAAAATATATCACAGAATTTAATTTGTAAGGCTATACAAATTTAAAATTCTCCAAAATTTTATATTTCTTGTTCTAGTGAGCCAATTTCTCAATGTCTAGTTTTTTTAGTTCTTGCTTTTAAAGTTACTTCCTCTTATATTGATTCTTTATTTGGATTAAGTGAACTGTCAAGACTTTGACTTAAAAATGAAAATACATTCAAGATTCTAATATCATATCTGTCCCCTCGTGTTACAATGATATTGTGGATTTTTTCCCTCTTTCAACTTTAGTTGGCATTAGTATTGCCCGGACCACTCCTCTCAGCTTTCTTATTTCTGTTGGAAAGCATGGAAACCGTAAGTCCAGATTAGAAACTGTATTTTTCATGGAGGTAGGTGTAATTCTCTGTGGTAAGAATACCCAGATCATTTTCAAAGTTCCCTTCTGTGTAGATGACATTTATGAGAAGTCATTTTAAATCCCCTGGTGCAAGAATGGAAAAACAACAGAAGAATGTGAAAGAGAAACGTTTCTACCAACCTCACAGGTAGGTAAAGGTATACACACACACACACACACACACACACACACACACACACACACACACACACACACCAGCTTCCCTGGTGGCTCAGATGGTAAAGAATCTGCCTGCAACGTGGGAGACCTGAGTTCGATCCCTGGGTTGGGAAAATCCCTTGGAGAAGGGCAGGGTTACCCACTCCAGTATTGTTGCCTGGAGAATTCCATGGACAGAGGAGCCTGGTGGGCTACGGTTCATAGGGTTGCAAGAGTTGGACACAACTGAGTGACTAACATTTCATTTAGCATACATACACAGCATACATATATGTAAAACAAATATACCAAAAAAAACAAGCACATCCATGTAGGAATCAACCAACAGGGTTTTCCTGTCTGTAATGATGAGGGTACGAAACCACACCATCCTGTCTTATTCATTACTGGCCCTTGTAGCTTTGACCCTCTATTCACAGCTGGCTCCTGGTAACAGAGAGGAAGAATGGAGTACAAAATCATCACCTTGGGCTCTAGGAGTCCTGAGACCTACTTACTACTCTCCTTCTTGGTAACCTGCAACCTTGGATGACTGTCACATAACTGTTTTGCCTTGAGTTCACCATTAATAAAGTGAGAGATTGATGCCATAAACTTTCCTCATTGTGCTAATCTGGAATGAATGATAGTGATAGAGAACATACTTAACAGAGCTGACCATCTTTTCGTAACCCTATCAATTTAGGTGCTTTGCCTAAACAGCAAACATTGGAATTCTGATGTAGTCATGTGTTCCTGGTCTGCTGGGTGCTAGACTCTCTCCTGCCCCTCTTAACTTCCTCAAGCCTCTTATTTACTAGATCCACCCAGGGTTCCCACATTTGAACTTACTAATATGCTAAGCACATCAGAAGTTGTTTTAAAGGTTGGAAGGGTATAAAAGGTCCTTTTTAAAAATTAATGTATTTATTTTCTTTTTTTATTTTTTAAAATAAATTTATTTATTTTAATTGGAGGTTAATTACTTTACAATATTGTATTGATGTTGTTCTGATAGCCCACACTGGCCAAAGTGCATTTTATTTTCTCTTGTTTTTTAATTTAAATTTATTTATTTTAACTGGAGGCTAATTACTTGACAATATCGTATTGGTTTTGCCATACATCAACATGAATCTGCCACGGGTGTACACATGTTACCCATCCTGAACCCCCCTCCCACCTCCCTCCCCGTACCATCCCTCTGGATCATCCCAGTGCACCAGCCCCAAGCATCCTGTATCATGCATCGAACCTGGACTGGTGATTCATTTCTTATGTGTTATTATACATGTTTCAATGCCATTCTCCCAAATCATCCCACCTTCTCCCTCTCCCACAAAGTCCAAAAGAATCTTCTATACATCCGTGTCTCTTTTGCTGTCTCGCACACACTAAGAATCGGACACGACTGAGCGACTTCCCTTTCACTTTTCACTTTCATGCATTGCAGAAGGAAATGGCAACCCACTCCAGTGTTCTTGCCCAGAGAATACCAGAGACAGGGGAGCCTGGTGGGCTTCTGTCTATGGGGTTGCACAGAGTCGGACACAACTGAAGTGACTTAGCAGCAGCAGCAGCAGCAGCAGCATACAGGGTTATCATTACCATCTTTCTAAATTCCATATATATGCATTAGTATACTGTATTGGTATTTTTCTTTCTGGCTTACTTCACTCTGTATAATCGGCTCCAGTTTCATCCACCTCATTAGAACTGATTCAAATGTATTCTTTTTAATGGCTGAGTAATACTCCATTGTGTATATGTACCACAGCTTTCTTATCCATTCATCTGCTGATGGACATCTAGGGTGTTTCCATGTCCTGGCTATTATAAACAGTGCTGCGATGAACATTGGGGTACACGTGTCTCTTTCAATTTTGGTTTCTTCAGTGTGTATGCCCAGCAGTGGGATTGCTGGGTCATAAGGCAGTTCTATTTCCAGTTTTTTAAGGAATCTCCACATTGTTCTCCATAGTGGTTGTACTAGTTTGCATTCCTACCAACAGTGTAAGAGGGTTCCCTTTTCTCCACACTCTCTCCAGCATTTATTGCAAAGTGCATTTTAGATGACGTGCCTGTCTTTTGTATTATTCTCATTTACCTGGAATGCTCGTTCAAGCCAGGGGGGTGGGGTAAGTAGTACTTCCTCTTAGCATGGGAATCAATTGGGCTGTTGCAAGGGGAGAAAAATAAGTAGACAGCTACTTACTGATTCTCTCTGTAAGTTTAATCTTGATAATCACAATCAACACAATCCAAAAGTGTGAAAGTGAAAGTTGCTCAGTCATGTCCAAATCTTTGCCACCCCATGGACTGTAGCCCACCAGGCTCTTCTATCCATGGAATTCTCCAGGCAAGAATACTGGAGTGGGTAGCCCCTTTCTTCAGTGGTTCTTCCCGACCCAGGGAGCGAATGCAGATCTCCTGTGTTGCAGGCAGATTCTTTACCATCTGAGCCACCAAAACCATGACTCTAATTTGCTTTAAAAATTAAGCTCTAAACCACATTTGCAAACTTAGTTCAACACATCTTTGGACAGAGCCCACACTTTCCTTCTGAGCATCTAGAGCTTGTTCAATATTGTTAAAACTAAAATAGATTCAAAGGTGTGATTGCCCATTATTTTAACTTCATAACTTTGAGATCAAAAACATTGTTTCTAAATCACTGGTTGTGCAAGTACCAGGCAATTGGTTGGAGTCCTCACCCCTCAACCTGGCCTCTCAAAGTACATTTTCCCAGATTCTTAAAAATCTCATCTCTCAGTTCTAAGGCAGATCTCCTCAGACAGGTGTCATTTCAAGATTTCCGTCTAGCAATCTTTATTTAATAGTTGGGGGTGGAGAGCCACAAAAATACATGCGATGAAAATACAAGGCATAACCAGTAACTTGGTAGAGGAAACACATAGGACTGGATTTATTTACAATAGCATTCCTATACCATGATGATTTAGACTTTAAACTTCAAAGTGTTGCTGTCTTCATTTGTGGACCAGGAAAAGTGGACGTTAGATGGTATGGCTTGTGTGAGCTGTACTGTGTATGATGGGACCTCCTAGGTTTCCTATAAATAGAGAGTCTTGTTGAGGAGCAGGGGCAAAATCTGCCCTATGTTGATAGCACTAAGTGACAGTGTCCTTGGGCTGCCCAGTATATTTTAGGGGTATTTGGCACAGCTCATGTTTTTATTAGTTTTTGGAAGAATCTGGCTTTCACTTTGTTATCCTTCCAATGCCAAGTTCGAATTGAAAATGAACATTACATCAGCTTGTTACTTCGTCCTTGGGAAAAAGTCCAGCCCGTATGGACAAATTCAACCAAGATGCCAAGGGAAGAGACAGATGATGTCTATTAAAAAGTGTCGTTTCAAGTTTTACACCTTTTGTTAGGAATAAAACATTGCTCCCACCCCGATCTTAGACACACACACACACACTCCTTTAAGTTTTAAGGTAAAACTATTGAGTATACAACAAGAATAGTGATTTGCATAAGCATATTCTTGTGCTGAATGTTTGGCAAGAATTTAATTATTCTGTGACAATCAGCCGATTAGTCATCATTATACTGATTGAGAAAGTCTCATGGGGAAAGCACCGAAGCCATGTCTAAATAGTGGATTTGTATGGATCCTTGATCACAGTTATTTTCAGGATTGTACATTAATTAATTTTATGACTCAACAGATCTAAAGATCAAAAATGCTGTACAAAGTCACATACTTTGTAACCTAAAGTTACTAAAGACACTGGGTTCAGATATTTGTTTTGCCACATGTGGGCAATTTTGGAATTTTGGTTTGGGAACAATTATCACAACAAAAGGCAAGTTAATGTGTTGGAGTTTTGAATATTAAAAATATTTTACTTAATAACAGTATGCGTCTACTGGCTTGTTTAACTGCTGAAATCAAGAATCCTTTTAACTATTTCATTCACAATAGCAAAGATATGGAAACATTGTAAGTGTCTATCAAAGGATGAGTGGATAAAGATATTATATATAATATTATTAATATAATATATAGTATTACACAGCCATGAAGAGGAAAATTCTGCTACTTGCAATAATATGGATGGATCTTGAGGGCATTATGCTAAGTGAAATAAACCAGAGAGAGAAAGACAAATACTGAATAGTATTACTTATATGTGAAATCTAAACAAAAGTCAGACTTCCAGAAACAGAGAAGGAAAGTGGTTGCCAGGAACTGGGGGTTGGGGGAAATAGGAAGAGATTGGTAAAAGGATAAAAACTTTCACCTATACAATGAATAAAATCTGAGCATCTAATGAAAAATGTGATGATTATTAATAATACTGTATTATACAATTGAGATTTGCTAAAAAGTAGAATGTTAATGTTCTCACCAAAAATAAATAAATATGTAAGTAAAAATATGTGAGATCATAGCTGTGTTCATTAACTAGATGGTAAGAATCTTTTCATAATATATACATGTATGAAGTCACCACCTTTAAACATCTTAAAATTTTATTTGTCAATAGTACTTCAGTAAAACTGAAAAAAATAAAACACCAAAAAAAAAGAAAAGAAAAGACTCTTTTAAACTGAGAGCAAATACTAAAAACAAAACAATAAATTAAAGAGCACTGGGGTGTGTTTGGATTATTTTAATGTTATGATTCCCGGGTGTGGTGATGCTTACTGGCTTCTCTCCATGGTTTTATCAAGGACCTTGTTCTATATTTCTATGATGTTCAGCTTATGGCATTTCACCTCAGCTGTTACCAGGAGTTCACTGTATTGTAGAAGGAACTTTCTCACAAGCTACTCACCTATAAAGTGCCAACTAATAGATTTGGATCCTTCTTTTATATTTGTTATACTTGCACACTCTCAGTTGTTCTATTAGGCAGGGGCTTAGGCAATACAAACTTGGTTTTGAGGGGGCTTTCCTTGGAATGAGTTTTGTAATAGAATCAGTAGGAGGAAAACAGTGCATTTGACATTTGCTAGGGTGGTTATTTATTTACAGTGTCATAACAAGCCAAATATTTGCTCAAGGTTTGAAAAAGGTTGATGGTGTTGTCAGCTACCTTTAGGTAGCGCCTACCTTTACAAGACTCTCTAAGGTTACTGAGGCTAGGTTGA
The DNA here is from genome assembly GCF_016772045.2 of Ovis aries. Lineage (NCBI taxonomy): Eukaryota > Metazoa > Chordata > Mammalia > Artiodactyla > Bovidae > Ovis > Ovis aries. Next base: position 51,024,042 of record NC_056062.1, read on the forward strand.
GATAAACCGACCTGGTCTGCTTTCCTTGCCTTGACCTGTGTGGATATAGCTTCAAGCATCTAAGACTGTCCAAAAGGGTTAGTTGTAGATTTTTTTTCTTTGTTTTTTTGGAAAGGAACTCCAGATCAGATGGCTAGTCATGCACTTTATTCCCTCATTCCATAACTATTTATTAAGAATCTATATGGGCCAGGTCTGCACTAGACAAGAGATTCACAGTGGTACCATGCAGCACTCCCTTGTCGTTAGAAAGTTCGTGGTCTAGCGGGGAATACAAAGAAAGCAACACACACAATTACAACACAGTTTGCTGAAGATTGAGTGCAGGAGGCCAGAGAATATTTAACTGGGGCAGTTGACAGATTGGGAGAAACTGGGGAGGTTATCCAGAAGAAATGAGAGTTAACTTGAGACAAACGGCAGTAACTAACAAGTGAAAGAGCTTTCCAGGTGGTCAGTGGGTAAAGAATCCACCTGCAGTGCAGGAGATGCAGAAGATGTGGGTTCAATCTCTGGGCCGGGAAGATCCCATGGAGGAAGGCATGGCAACCCACTTTAGTATTCTTGCTTAGAGAATCCCACGGACAGAGGAGCCTGGCAGGCTACAGTCCCTAGGGTTGCAAACAGACAGACACAACGGAAGCAACTGAGCATGCATGTATGCAAGAAGCGAAAGAGGTGAGACAAAAGGAGAAAGAAACAGAATACTCAAGTCAGAGAGTTTAGTTTTGCAAAAACCTAGATATAATAGTCAAGAATAAAACTCTGCTATGCTGTCCTGGTTAAGTTCCAATAACAAATATATATTTTCTTCCCAGTTTTTCTTATTGTTTTAGTCAGAATTAACCCTTATTGCATACTTATTCTAACTATATAGTGTTGCCTATGGTAGTTATAAATAGTCACTGAAGGTAAATGGATTTTATTAGGAGCAGATATAGTTCTAATCTGTAGAGTCTGTAAAACATTCAAGGGATTATTTGGCTTAAAACCCTCTAAGTATTAAAGAGAAAAATATTATCATTACTTTAATAATACTTTCCCAAGTTGCAAACGAATAACTGGCTCCAACAATCACATCTCTATAATTGTTCACACATTTCAGACAGGCATTTAACAACCCCACAAAGAAACTTCAACAGCTAAGCTCCTTTGACTTGATTGCTAGACAGACTCTAAGTTTTTGTTTTCATGCCCCAAATCAAATCACGAGAGCAAAAGTTAGACAGAAAGGCTGAACTTGAACTAAAGTTCAAGGATTTTATTTAAAAAATGCTATTACTGAACGTTATCATATTTAAGATTTACAAGTATCAATTGTAAAGTGTACTGTTATTTTATGTAACATTAAAAACAAAATAAATAAAAAACTATCATTTCAATGATGATGTGCAAACAGTTAGACATCCTCAAATTTCAGCAATATTAAAATGTGAAATAATGTGTATCATAGAATTGAAGAATTATGGTCAACAATGGTAAATATTTCTATGGAGAGGTTGATCTATATAATTTTTAAAAAATCAAGAAGAAAAAGAGAAAATTAGGTCAGACCCTTTGTGTTTCAGATTCTATGTGTTGGAAGGAACACGATAGAAAAATAGAAAATTAGATATTAAAATGTACATCCCAGTTTTTGAGCATTTGGAACATTAAAGGGCCATTACCTAAAGGAATTTTGCTAAACACTAAGTCTGCGAATAACAATATGGGTAAGGAAATGTGATACATGCATCTTCAGTTTCCTCTTAGCTCTGCCAAGTAGTGTCATACAATCTCATTAAATTAAATTCTCCTTGAACTTCAGCACTCCAACAGATTTCTGTGCTCCACAGTCATAAATGTATAAGGTTAACAGTTATGGAGAAGTGGTTGTAAGAAAGTAAAGAATTGGTGAGAAATTTTGGGAAAATGGTGTAAGAGTAACCAAAAATGAAAAATGCAAATAAGATTTATTTTCTATTACTAGCCTCTTATTTTATTTTCTATTTTACTTTATTTTCTACTTTATTTTATTTTCTATTATTTGCCTCTTGAGGCTTCCTGGATGGTTAAGCAAGTAAAGAATTTGCCTGCAATACAGGGGACTCTGGAGACATGGGCTCAATCCCTGAGTCAGAAAGATCCCTTGGAGGAGGAAATGGCAACCCACTCCAGTATTCTTGCCTGGAAAATCCCATGGACAGAGGAGCCTGGTGGGCTACAGTCCAAAGAGTTGCAAAGAGTTGGACATGACTAGGCAAGCACGAATGACAAAAAAAATGAACTAGCTTCTTAAGCAAAAGACAAGTTAAGTAGTAATAGTGCAAGGCCTAATGGCCATCCTGCCTTCTAAAGTTACTACCTAAAATCTCTTTAATATCACTGCAAAAATCAAGATGGTAGAGGACTCCTGGAAGAAGAAAATGTTGTAGTTTCAAGTGGTATAAAACCAAGGCTATGATTTATTCCTCTGCCACTGTTATCTTTTACTTTTCCTTATTAATCTGATACTATTAAATACTTTTAGAAGATTCAGACACATGCTCTCTGGATGTTGCAGCAAGAGATAGTATTCCTCCTTGTTGTTAGACTATAAAAAATGCAATACTATTAATTAGGGTGCTGTTAGGAGACAAATGAGATGAAATGTAAATAGTTCTAACAGGGGGGCTTCCCTGATGGCTCAGTGATAAAGAATCCTCCTACCAATGCAGGAGACATGGGTTCAATCCTTGGTCTGGGAAAATCCCACAAGTCACGAAGCAACTAAGCCCATGTGCCACAATTATTGAACCTGTGCTCTAGAGCCCAGGAGCTGCGACTGCTGAAGACCACATGCCCTAGAACCTGTGCTACGCAACAAGAGAAGCCACTGCAAGGAGAATCCTGTGCACCTCAATGAAGAGTAGCCACCGCTCACTACAACTAGAGAAATGCCTGAGCAGCAATGAAGACCCAGCATAGCAAAAAAGTTAAATAAATAAACAAAATTATTTAGAAAAATAGTTCTAATAGGGAAAGAACTCCTAACTGTTCACAAGAGAAAAAGACAACCCTATGCAAAAATGCACACAGAGAAAGAGCAGGCAGTTCACAGATGAAGAAATATGAATTTCCAATGGGCACATGAAAATATGTTTAATTTGGCTAGTAATCATTAAAGTATACTGTATACTTTGACCAGACCCCATTTTACCTCTAAGATCAGCAAAAAGTTAAAATGGTTGACAATATTCAATATTAGTCAAGGTGTGGTTACAAGTAGATAGGTGTTGGTATAGAATTTTGGGGGGTACCTTAATATTTAATATTGGAATTTAAAACTTCACTTTGATCAGCAAATCTACTTTTAGAAATCTATCAGCAGATACATTCATACAAGTTCACATGGATATATGTCTAAGGATAATCACTGAAGCAAAGTTATTAAAGCTAAAACTGAGAGGTTGTGATATATTTAAGTAATTATCTTATTTAAATAAAATTTCTGTTGAAGTATAACATAAAAAAGAGCTCATATCATAGATATTCAGCTTGGCAAATATCACAAAATGATGAACATATCTGTTCAATTATTTTGTAGATTAAGAAATAGGAAAGTACCAGGAATTCAAAAGACCCCCATGTACTCAATCCCTGTCACTACTCTACTATTTCCTTCAGAAGTAGCCACTAATGCTGGCTTCTAACATTAAGGATCTGTTCTGTTTGTTGAACACATAAATGAAATCATATACTATGTGTTTTTTTTTCCCTTGCTGCTGCTGCTGCTAGGTCTCTTTAGTTGTATCTGCCTCTTTGCAACTGCATGGACTGTAGCTCACCAGGCTCCTCTGTCCATGGGATTCTCTAGGCAAGAATACTGGAGTGGATTGCCATGCTTTCCTCCAGGGGATCTTCCCAACTCAGGGATTGAACTGGCATCTCTTATGTCTCCATTGACAGGCAGGTTCTCGACCACTAGCGCCACCATTTTCATTCAACATTCTGTTTGTGAGATCCATCCATGGTGTTGTGTGTAGCAGTAACTTGCTGTGTAGTATTCCACCGAACTAATGTATCACAGTTTATTCATACCTGTTATTGCTGATAAACACTTAGGTTATATGGTGGTCATGGGAATCCAGCTCACATACTTCTGACTATAGGGACCAAAATTGACCCAGAGTCCCAGTTGCTATGCTCCAAAGTTCATCAGTGTATCTGTACCAAGGCTATGCTTCCTTGGGTTCCTCCCAGCCAGTGATTAAGGGCGGTAAAGATGTGGAGGCAGATTTATTCCTGGGAGACAGGAATTGTTCTGTTGTCTAGCTTTGGCTTGAAAATTTTCCAATGGCCGTGATGTCATTTACTAGATGACACAGCAGTCTAGTGCACTTCCACTCAAACTTGCCCCCTTCTCTGCTTCACTCAGGGTCACAATTACATAGTGATCTGATTCTTCCAGAGAGAGGTACCAGCATCACTAAGAATATTGGTTATGGCCCCCTCTATAGGCAAGAGATGACAGAAAGTTAGCCAATCCACACAGCTGGGCTTTTTAGCATCCTTAAAGATGATATGTCCTCCAAATATTAGAGGCAATTCAAGTGGCAGTTGTGAACCAGCAGAATTCAGAACACTGCAATCACTTTTGTGACCAGCAAGGTTGAAGGAACAACCAATGGGCCTTAACCTATGGGAAACTATGGAGATTATAAATAGAAGAGACTTTAGGGGGAAAGGGTGCTATTTAGCATTTATGATTAAAAAGAAAAGAGACAATAAGAAATAATAGTCAAGCAGGAGGCTTAGAGTTATCACCCCAATCAAAAGTCAGTATGCGGTTATCAAGTTTTGAGATCTGAGCTAATGTTCAGATCTAGAATATTTTCACTGAAGGAAGAAAGAATTTGCAACCCTGTGGCAAATATATACTATAAGAGTTCCCTCAGTCCTTCCAAAGGGACCCAGAACCCATTAGCTCAAGTGATTGTACACCTGGAAAGGAGGAAAAATCAGCTGTTTCCAGCCTATCAGACTCAACATCTGAGTGACATTGATCATGGCCCTTCTATTAGAGTGCTGGTCCAAGCTGGAAATGGACAGCAATTGAATGCTACCACATTCAGGAGTGGATCTGAAAGACAACAGGGTTGTCTCATGAATGGAGCTGTGAGCAGTGCATCTGAATTTAGACCTTGTGCGACAGGAGAAGTGGCCCAAGGTGAAAATAAATACAGATTCCTGGGCCATGGTCAATGGTCTGACTATCTTCTCAAGGGCCTGAGAAGGAAAAGGCATAGGGGATTAGAGATAAGGAGGTCTGGGCTACAAGCATAGGAATGGACAAATGGGAGTAGGTGCAGAGTGTGAAAAATTTTATATCACCTATCAACACAACTGGAAAGTATGCACCATGAAGAGACCATCAAGAACTGAGTAGATTAGATGACGTGGCCAATTGACATCACTCAGGCTTTGCCATTCAGCTCAGTTCAGTTGCTCAGTTGTGTCCAACTCTTTGTGATCCTATGAATTGCAGCACGCCAGGCCTCCCTGTCCATCACCAACTCCCGGAGTTCACTCAGACTCATGCCCATCGAGTCAGTGATGCCATCCAGCCATCTCATCCTCTGTCGTCCCCTTTTCCTCCTGCCCCCAATCCCTCCCAGCATCAGAGTCTTTTCCAATGAGTCAACTCTTCGCATGAGGTGGCCAAAGTACTGGAGTTTCAGCTTTAGCACCATTCCTAGCATCAGAACACCCAGGACTGATATCCTTTAGAATGGACTGGTTGTAACTCTTTGCAGTCCAAGGGACTCTCAAGAGTCTTCTCCAACACCACAGTTCAAAAGCATCAATTCTTTGGCCCTCAGCTTTCTTCACAGTCCAACTTTCACATCTATACATGACTACTGGAAAAACCATAGCCTTGACTAGATGGACCTTCATTGGCAAAGTAATGTCTCTGCTTTTGAATATGCTATCTAGGTTGGTCATAACTTTCCTTCCAACAAGTAAGCGTCTTTTAATTTCATGGCTGCAATCACCATCTGCAGGGATTTTGGAACCCAAAAAAAGAGTCTGACACTGTTTCCACTGTTTCCCCATCTATTTCCCATGAAGTGCTGGGACCAGATGCCATGATCTTCGTTTTCTGAATGTTGAGCTTTAAGCCAACTTTTTCCCTCTCATCTTTGCCATTAGCACTCCTTAAATTGGAATGATAGATACATGAATGGAGCGACCATGGTGATAGAAAAAAGACCATCTGTGAGCCAAGTCATAGGGACTCCCCCTTACCAAGCTCAATACAATTGCCTTTGCAAGCCAGTAGCACTGACCAACGGGAGAAGGCAATGGCACCCCACTCCAGTACTCTTGCCTGGAAAATCCCATGGACGGAGGAGCCTGGTGGGCTGCAGTCCAGGGGGTCGTGAAGAATCAGGCAAGAGCGACTTCACTTTCCTTTTTCACTTTCATGCATTGGAGAAGGAAATGGCAACCCATTCCAGTGTTCTTGCCTGGAGAATCCCAGGGACGGGGGAGCCTGGTGGGCTGCCATCTATGGGGTCGCACAGAGTCGGACAAGACTGAAGTGACCTAGCAGCAGCAGCAGCAGCAGCATGGACCAACACTAAGCCCTAGACATGGCACTATTAATCCAGGAGACCAACCAGATACTCAGTGAAAGTTGAATACATTGGGCCCCTTTCATAATGGAAGGGCTGTCAACTCACCATTACAGGCATAGGTATTTGCTGGGTATGAATTCACCTTTCCCACCATAGAGCCTCAGCTAGGATTACTATATGGGAAATTATGGAATATGTGATAGAGAGGCATGCGATTCTATGGCTTCCTAGGTGGCACAGTGGTAAAGAATCTGCCTATCAACGTGGGAGACATAAGAGTTGTGAGTTTGGTCCCTGGATCAGGAAGATCCCCTGGAGGAGGAAATGGCAACCCACTCCAGTATTCTTGCCTGAAAAATCCCACAGACAGAGAAGCCAGTTCATAAGATTGCAAAGAGCTGGGCATAACTGAAGTGACTGAACACACACATACGTATTACTTGGTATGTTACACTACCAGTGTAGCCAAGTTTGAATTCATTTTAGCTGAAAAGTAATTATAATTTTTAAAAAGAGAAAATGATGTCAAGAAGATTAATATTTCTTTAGTGTTGGTAATGGTACATTTTATGTTGAACTTATGTAAAAAAGTACATTTTACATTCTTACTTAATGTCTCAGGTGAAAAAAAATAAACCTCTTCAAGGGTCTCAGGATAGACTGATTTATGAGACAGACACATTCCTGTCCTCACAGAACTTACTTTTTATTGTAGGGATACAGATTATAAATTTATGTTAAAAAAAGTCCAGGTAAAGGGAAGTTTTATGAATAAAACTAAAGCTGAAGAAAGAGAATACGTGGTAGAAGAATGGAGGAGTGATGTCATTTTGGGCAGGCTATTAAGAAACTCTCTGCGAGTAGATGCAATTTGTAGTGACCCGAATAAAGTGGGGGAAAGTGTTATGTTACTACCAAGGCAAGAGGGAAAATGCAGAGGGGATATAATTACAAAGCTCTGCTGAAGGAAATGAACTTATTCCACTCAAGGAACAGCAAGAAACTACTGGGGAGAGAGATGCATGGGCAACAGTTGCAGAAGATGGAGTTGAAGGGTGGTAAGAGGCTCTGTAGGTTCTGGTCTGGAGCTTGGGTTTATCCTAAATAAGCTGAAAAGTCCCTAGGGAACTCTGCACATGAGAAGGATACAATATGATTTACATTTTATAGAAAGCACTCTGATCGCTGTTTTGGAGAACAGACCACAGCAAGGGATCAGTTAAGTGACTCCTGCTTGATTCGAGGCTGAGAGATAACGGTCAGTGGTTTGTATCACAGTGTTAGAGGTTCAAATGAGGGGGAAAGTTCCCTGTATGATTAGATACGGCTCCTACAAACACTAGAAAATAAGTAATCTCTGGGATCATCTTGAAGATCCTTAGGTGGGCTAAGGTATCAACTTGCTGGAAACTATCAAGAACCTAATTCAACTTAAAAGCCTTTGATAATTTTTAGCAGGTTAATATTTTAGCAGACCAAAGGCATCATCAGGATGATCCTAGAGGTAACTTGTTTTCTGGTATTTATCAAAGCCACAATTAATCTGAGAGGGAACGTTTTCTCCAGTGTAAACTTAATACAATAGTGCAAGTCACTGATCATTAAAACTAAGAGATTTTACACATCAAAGGAAACCATAAACAAAATGAAAAGCAATCATACAGAATGGGAGGAAATATTTGCAAATGAAGCAACCAACAAGGATTGATCTCCAAAGTATATAAACAGCTCATGTAGTTCTATGTCAAATAAAGAAAAACAACCCAATCAAGAAATGGGGAGAAGATCTAAACAGACATTTCTTTATATATTCATTATATATATATATATATATATACATATATATATATAACTGATTCACTTTGCTGTGTGACAGAAACTAGCACAACATTGTAAATCAATTATAGTCCAATAAAAGTTATAACAATTTTGAAAAAATTATTCAAAAAATAAATTAGAAAAAATTTTCATGTGCCCTAGTAAGGGCAAATTTTGAAAAGTATATATGTGTGTGTGTGTGTGTCTGTATAAGATTATTTTAGAGTATTTCCATAATTCTCAAATGGGTCTGTAACTTTACTAAAAAGTATACTATAAGAAGGCTGTGATATCCACTAGAGAGTACCAGTTTCTGGGAAATCCAGTGCGGATTGGCTTTTTCTGATATCCAAGATCAGATTTGGCTTAGGATACACTGCAAAGAGGATATCAAAACAAAGCCATTATTTCCACTTTCTCCTCCTTCCTCTCAACTGTGGGTCATGAAAGCTTATGAAGCAGAGTATGATTTTAGAACATCTCAAGTTGCAAAGGAGGTAAAGGAGACTTGTACTGGCGCAGTGACATCCACAGCTACAGCAGCAGGTCTGAGGCCACGGCAGAGCAGCTGCTATTGTCTTGCGCCAGAAACACACAGCTGTACAGGAGCCCCTACTGACCCATGAGAGACCTGCAAGGATGCCAGATGATTGATTTACTGTGGTTTTAGAGGAGATCCAAGAGAGAGCAAAAGTTTAGGGCCTAGTTGAAAACCACATCCATCCTCTCAACTCATTTTAGTTTCTTTTTTCCAGTGTAGGTGTGTATGTGTTCAGTTCTCAAATAAATTATTTTGGAGCAAAATAATACTATATAAAGTATACTTGTCAGTGTCTGGACAGCAAAGGGTACCATTGGATCTATATTTTTGTTCATATCATATCTTTGTCCCTTACTGTGTAAACTCAGATCCTTTAATTGACATCACACTGCCCCGATTTACCCATATATGAAGTAGCTATAACACTGCAATCAAAACACTACAGATAAAGATGGTTGTGAGGATGAAACACAATGTTAAGTTTAAAATGAATACATAGTCCAGTTGTTGGCCACAGACATGGAACACACATAGTAAATGTTTGTGTGTTCTCCCTTGTGTGTCCTGGGGTCCTTTCATCTGACTGTCAGGGACCATTCTCACTGCTGGGTATAGACAAGGATAAGAGAGAACCCTGCTCCTTAAGAAGTTGTTGGTCTCTTACTTGAAGGATTTATTATCTCACAGGTTTTAAAACAGAAAGGGATCTCAGAAACTATTCAGTCCCCAACCATTATTTCCTAATAAGGGAAAAGCAGTCCACTGAGTGCAGATGAATTAGCCAACATCCCACAGACACTAGAAGGAAACATGCCTCCCTGGCTCCCATGTATCCGCTGGTACCACGCTGTCTCACAGCCTACTGCTCAGCTGTTGTTCAAAAGCAGTGGGACAATGTCTGAAACCTAACAGTGAAGTTTCACAAAAAGAATATTTTTCCTTTGCTTCATGAAATTCATGATAAAGCGTGGCCCATTTGTTGCACTGACCTTAAACATAACTTCCTTGACTTATTAAAACTAAAAGTTCCGGGTGACCCTTTCAAATTCTGGGAACTTAGAAATATTTGGCCAAGATTCAAATGACTGATATTCTTTCCAAATTTTGCTTGTGAAATAAAAGAGAATATTGCTAGTTTAGTACATACCCTGCGTTTAGAATGAAGTTTATAGCATCTCTCATAGTATAAGGCGAACATTTGACACAGTGGGTAATAGGCTTGCCCCTTAGACACCAAAGTTCACTTCACTTCCTGTTTTAAACAAGTAGTGAATAACAAGCACATTCTAGCATAAAAATTTAATGGTATTTTTGCTATTTTAAATAATTGAGAATATCTTTTAATTTTATAGCCTGAGACAGTATGAATAATTAATAAGTAGCAAAGGGGTGGGGAACTCCAAGTTGGTAATCTAGATTCACAAACCCACTAGCTGATTAAGGTCTTTTGATTTGTGAAACTTTACCAGTTTTAGAAACACAGTCCCTGAGTCCCTTGATTCCCAAAATAATCTTTTGGTCTTTTTCTTTTTCCATTGCACTCTTACATTTATTTAAAACAGACCCAATAGTACAGATTTCTCTATTCATGGAAGAAATATTTGTTCTTTCTATCTATGGATCTCTAAATGCTGTGTACATATGTCTGAAAGGCACTATTATAATATGATAATGTAATAGTTTGAAAGCATCATATGAAATTCCATTTATAACATTACTAAGATTTTGTGTGTGGTGGGGGGGAAGTGTAGGGTAGGAAAAAAGAAAAACTTGCTACGACTTGCAGCAATTTGCTAAGCAAACAAGAAATATATGCAGGTTTATTACACGGGTAAGCTTCAGTTCCCAGAAAAGTGTATGCTTTTCTCAGGGAAGGCCCTGAAAGTCATGGGATCTGCACTTTGTAATCAAGAGCAGAACTGGGAATCATTATTGTTAAGAAGACAATTGCCCAAGTGTCCCATAGCTGGTCTTTTTTCTGAGTCTGAATGCATCCACAAGACATCAGAATATCTGGATACATGGCAAAAATTCCAGAAGATTTCTGGATGTTTGGATTTGGAACTACCTTGATCTCGGCTTGCTGACTCCTCTCTCCATCCAGGGTCCTTCATTTTCTGTACCTGGAGGTTCAAACCTGACCAAGGCAGAGGCTGTGTAGGGCCCTCGGGCGCTAATTCTAAGACAGAGTAGGAGCTTTGTGTGTATGAAGTCATCAGTGCCTCTTAGCTGTTACCCATACCTCCTCATATCTCTTGGCTCCCACACTTTTTGGTTTAATGACCTTATCACTTACAGCCCAAACTCTGACCCTTCATTTTCCTGGCCTGCTGTTCAGGAACGTACACTCCAGCCACCCAGATTTTGACCTCTCCTTCTTAAATTTGGTCAATACTCTTTTGTTAACTATCTTGAACAACAAAATCTTCAGGGTTGGTTGTTGTGGTTGTTTTCAAATTCATGGTTTTTCTACTTGTTCTCCTGGCCCTTCCTGTTTAGTTCTGTCCTATTTTTCCCAATCCAAGTGAATCAGGCTTACTTATGGAATGCCAGTCTGGTGAGTGTTCAAAAATATTCTGTTGGGTATAGTGAATAGGGGCTTCCCAGGTGGCACTAGTGGTAAAGAACCCACCTGCCAATGAAGGAGATGAAAAAAACACGGGTTCAACCCCTGGGTCGCGGAGACCATCAGGAGGACGAAATGGCAACTGATTCCAGTATTCTTGCCTGGAGAATCCCAGGGACAGAGGAGCCTGGTGGGCTACAGTCCACGGGGTCGCAAAGAGTTGGATACGACTGAAGCGACTAAGCACAGCACACACGTAATGAAGAAAGGAGTGAATATCGTTTATCTATCTATCAAAAAGTTGGCAGGCACTTGACATCCAGGGTCCACAATCTTCCTCCTCCTTCCTGCGTCTACCATAATTTCCCTTTCTCTTCTTTCTACCAACTCTCCTCTTCAACAAGGATAGTTCCATTCATCATAGCAGTAGTCATGGAATCCTCACTGCCCCTGACTCAGAAGGCCTCCCATGCCTTTTATCCATCTGCTTTTCATGAATCTTATTCCTAACATCCTTTCAAGGGCAGAATCTGATCCTTCCTTTTCCATACAGGCATCCACAAATATCTAGATTCCTCATGACCTGTCTCCCAATCTCTGGTGGTACTTATTCTCTGTAATTACTTAATCCTTTTAATAAGTACTACCTAGAACAGTTTGACCTCTACATTTAGAAACCATTTTAGTAGAAGGAACTGATCTCACCTTTTTTTTTTTTTTTTTTTTTTTGGTATTCACATCATTTATCTATTGTATACTCACAACAGAGTTGGTACTTAATAAGCTTTGTTGAAGGAATGATTACATTAAAAATCTTGTTCTCCATGAAAGTGAAAGTGTTAGTTGCTCAGTTGTGTCCAATTCTTATGACTTCGTGGACTGTGGCCCACCAGGCTCCTCTGTCCATGGGATTTTCCAGACAAGAATATTGGAGTGGGTTGCCATTCCCTTCTGCAGAGGATCTTCTTGACCCAGGGATCAAACCCAGGTCTCCTGAGTTACAGGCAGATTCTTTGCCATCTGAGCCACCTGAGCCACCTGGGAACCATACACAGAAATTATTTCCACAAAAATGGTGAATTATCCCCAAACTCATCAACTCCAAAGATAAGTTCACTTTAAGCTCAGGGAAAAGAGGAGTTTTTGATTGAAAGTAGAGTAGCTTCTTACAGTGGATAGACACAGGTAAGTGTCTGGAAGAAGGCTAAAACCACACAGAAAATTGTGCAGAGGTTTGCTCGCTGCTGCTGCTAAGACACTTCAGTCGTGTCTGACTCTGTGCGACCCCATAGACGGCAGCCCACCAGGCTCCCCCACCCCTGGGATTCTCCAAGCAAGAACACTGGAGTGCGTTGCCATTTCCTTCTCCAATGCATGCCTTCTCCAGAGGTTTGCTTGAATTCAGCCTAACTCTGATCTGAGAGGATGTTGACCATTAAGGGATGAAAATTATATTGAATTTGGAGGAAACAATATGAAAGAAGGCCAAGTGACCTAGTTTACGTTTTTTCCCTCCTGCATAATAATGAATATGATAGAAAAGTATTGAGGTTATAAAATTTTCAAAACTATAAAGGAAGGAAGAAGTCAATAAGAAAAAGTGGCAAACATTTGAAGCCAAACTTTAAAAAGAAATTTGAGCAGTGTGTGTTTCTTTTGCTGTTAGTAACAGCAAGTGATGATGTGCTAGACTTTATAAGCAGCTGTAAAGGCATCACGGGATGTTTCCTTATTTTTCTGTGTGGCTAACATGATGGTGACATCTTTTGTTGGCATTAGCTCTGCATTTCAGATGATCTTTTTACTGCTTTGTTTCCAAGCTGAGATATGAACTATAAGCTGCTCTTTTCAGCCTTCTGGTGGGTGGAAATTTTGCCATAGGAATTGTTCCCCAGGGTTTCTCTAAGCCTCTTTAAACTCTGGATGCACTTTATTGACAACTTCTGAGTTGTGATAAGTATCTACCTTTTATTTCTAATTTGAAGATTTCTTGGGTGATAAAATTACATTTTCTTTGGAGCAAATATTTTAGAGTGTACTGAAATGACAGATTCATGAACTCCCCCAGAAACTTCTCAGGAAATGGGGAATGCAAAGGTCAGGTAAATACAGTCATAATAATGTCTTCACTGATTAGGAAAACTTAATATCATACACATTTTAGGTTGAGTAGATTGCAGAGAGAGTGTACAGCACAGAAGTAATATATTTATAGATTATCTTGGGAGATATGCCTCAAAGTAAAATTTTATCTTTTGGATATTGCATACTTTCTCAATTAGCATATAAAAATGGGGAGGGGGAGTAAGATGGGGAGACTGACAAATGATTCCACACTTTCATTTTCATTATGACATAAATTTAATATTTAGTTTTTTAATACAATTATGCAGCCATGTATTATGTACATAATTAAAATAACTTAAAAACACATATTACAGGATTATCCGGAATTCAGTTCAGTTCAGTTCAGTCACTCAATCGTGTCCGACTCTTTGCGACCCCATGAATTTCAGCACTCCAGGCCTCCCTGTCCATCACCAACTCCTGGAGTTCACTCAGATTCACATCCATCGAGTCAGTGATGCCATCCATCCATCTCATCCTCGGTCGTCCCCTTCTCCTCCTGCCCCCAATCCCTCCCAGCATCAGAGTCTTTTCCAATGAGTCAACTCTTCGCATGAGGTGGCCAAAGTACTGGAGTTTCAGCTTTAGCATCATTCCTTCCAAAGAAATCCCAGGGCTGATCTCCTTCAGAATGGACTGGTTGGATCTCCTTGCAGTCCAAGGGACTCTCAAGAGTCTTCTCCAACACCACAGTTCAAAAGCATCAATTCTTCGGTGCTCAGCCTTCTTCACAGTCCAACTCTTAATTCTGAGAAATTTGAATTGAACTCTGAACATGGTTTTTAAAAATCTATTATTATCACTTACTGATATTTTTAATTTCATTTTTGTTTTTATTGAGTCCTCATTGTCCTTGTGCTTAAGTCACTCAGTCGTGTCTGACTCTTTGTGACTGCATGGACTGTAGCTGCCAGGCTCCTCTGTCCTTGGGAATATCCCAGCAAGAGTCCTGGAGTGGGTTGCCATTTCCTTCTCCAGGGGATCTTCCCAATCCAGGGATCAAAACTGCATCACCTGCAACTTCTGCAGTGGCAGGCTGATTCTTAACCACTGAGACCCTCATGTTGATTACTTACATTCAATAAACATTTATTCAGTGCTTTCTTTTTTATTATATATCTAACTGGAGGATGATTGATTTACGATATTGTGTCAGTTTACATGAATCAGCCATAGGTATACGTGTGCCTCCTCCCTCTTGCCTCCTGCCCCATCCATTCCTCCAGGTTGTCAAAGAGCACCAGGTTTGAGCTCCCTGCCTCATGCAGCAAATTCCCATTGGCTATATATTTTACATATGGTAATGTATATATTGAAAAGCAGAGGCATTACTTTGCCAACAAAGGTCCATCTAGTCAAGGCTATGGTTTTTCCAATGGTCATGTATGGATGCGAGAGTTGGACTGTGAAGAATGCGGAGCACCGAAGAACAGATGCTTTTGAACTGTGGTGTTGGAGAAGACTCTTGAGAGTCCTTTGGACTGCAAGGAGATCCAACCAGTCCATTCTGAAGGAGATCAGCCCTGGGTGTTCTTTGGAAGGAATGATGCTAAAGCTGAAACTCCAGTACTTTAGCCACCTCATGCGAAGAGTTGACTCATTGGAAAAGACTCTGATGCTAGGAGGGATTGGGGGCAGGAGGAGAAGGGGACAACAGAGGATGAGATGCCTGGATGGCGTCACCGACTCAATGGATGTTAGTTTGAGTGAACTCCAGGAGTTGGTGATGGACAGGGAGGCCTGGCACGCTGTGATTCATGGGGTCACAAAGAGTTGGACACGACTGAGCGACTGAACTGAACTGAATGTATATGTTTCAGTTATTCTTTCAATTCATCCCTTGCTCTCTCTTACTCATTGTGTCAAGTCTGTTCTATAGAGAACAGACTGAGTCTGTTGTCTGAGTCTTGATTGCTGCCCTGTAAAATAGGTTCATCAGTACCATCTTTTTAGATTCCATATATATGTGTTAATATATGAAATTTCTTCTCTTTCTGACTTGCTTCACTGTGTATAGTAGGCTCTAGGTTCATCCACCTCATTAAAACTGACTCAAATGTTTCTCTTTTATGGATGAATAATATTCCACTGTGTATATGTACCATAACTTCTTTATCCATTCATCTATTGACATCTCAGTTGCTTCCATGTCCTGGTTATTGTAAATATTGCTGCAGTGAACACTGGGGTACGTGTGTCTTTTTCAGTTATGGTTTCCTTGGGGTATGGGCCCAGTAGTGAGACTGCTGGCTCATAGGGTAGTTTTATTCCTAGTTTTTAAAGGAATCTCCGTACTGTTCTCCATCCTAAAGGAGATCAGTCCTGGGTGTTCATTGAAAGGACTGATGTTGAAGCTGAAACTCTAATACTTTGGCCACTTAATGTGAAGAGCTGACTTATTTGAAAAGACCCTGATGCTAGGAAAGACTAAGGGCAGGAGGAGAAGGGGACGACAGAGGATGAGATGGTTGGATGGCATCGCTGACTCAATGGACATGGGTTTGGGTGAACTCCAGGAGCTGGTGATGGACAGGGAGGCCTGGCGTGCTGCAGTTCATCAGGTTGCAAAGAGTCAGACATGACTGAATGACTAACACACACATACTGTTCTCCATAGTGGCTGTATCAATTTGCATCCCCACCAACAGTGCAAGTGGGTTCCCTTTTCTCCACACTTTTCCCAGCTTTTATTGTTTGTAGATTTTTTTGATGGTGGCCATTCTGATGGTAAGAGGTAATATCTCATTGTAGTTTTGATTTGCATTTCTCTAATAATAAGCAATGTTGAGCATCTTTTCATGTGAATATTAGCCACATGTATGTCTTGTTTGGAGAAACATCTGTTTAGGTTTTCTGCCTGCTTTTTGATAGTTGTCTGTTTTACTGGTATCAAGCTTTGTGAGCTGCTTGTGTATTTTGAACACTAATCCCTTTTCAGTAGTTTTATTTGCTATTATTTTCTCCCATTCTCAGGGTTGTCTTTTCACCTTGTTTACAGTTTTCTTTGCTGTGAAAAATCTTTTAAGTTTAATTAGGTCCCAATTGTTTATTTTTGTTTTTATTTCCATTATTCTAGGAGGTGTGTCACAGAGGATCTTGCTGGATTTATGTCAATGAGTATGTGTTCAGCAGTTCTTATGTACCATACATTGTGTTAGGCATCAAAGAAATTAAAGAGATAAGACATGGATCCTGCCTTTGAGAAGCTCATAGTTTAATATGAAAAAAAAAAACAGACATAAAGGATATAAGTAAAATAAAGTTCTGTATCTGTTACAATAGACAGTTAAGTAAAATTAAGTTATTAAATATTGATAGTTCATGAAATAAATGATAATATGTAGATGAGATACACTGGATGTCAGATATCAGAGGAAAAGCTGAAAATATGATCAACTCTTTTTAGAAAATAGTCTGATTGCTTTTAGCAAGTAGATGACACGGTCTCCAGATACCTGGTAGTTAGGTATATTGGCATTTTTCTCAAATCTGTGGTTTGGTTTTAACATTCAGATATATTATTTCCACTAAATATATTATTACACTAAATATATACTTCAGGTATTTATTTAGTGTAATTAACAAAATATTAACTTACTATTCCTGAACTGTTATAACAATTCAGATTAAATATCTGCATTATAGTCAATTCTCATTATTCACAGTAATATTCTATAAAGTTGCTATAAGCACTTAGGACATTCAGAACCACTGCTCTTGGGGAAATATGGAGTTAGATGCCTGTCAGATGGTCAATATATAACCTTGTTTTAGGTGTGCCTCTGTTGATGGACTCCTTAGTTACTATCTATATCATAAATAATTTCATGGTCTTTGAATGAAAGACCATAATTTCATGGTCTTTTCATGGCTTTGAAGACCATTGGTTTTATATAGATTTCTTTCCTGGTGTTTTCATGAAACAATTTAGTCTTATCACATTGTAAATCTGCTCTTCCAGATAATCTTTTTCTTTTGTAACACTTAATAGATATTAAAGAATTTTACTGAACCTTACTTCTCTGTAGACTCTGCCTTGCCTGCAAATTTAGCATTTTCCATTCAATAGTGCCTCTTGAAATGCACAAAGTAATCAGCACTAGTTTCCAGTAGTCATGTATGGATGTGAGAATTGGACTGTGAAGAAGGCTGAGTGCCCAAGAATTGTGGTGCTGGAGAAGACTCTTGAGAGTCCCTTGGACTGCAAGGAGATCCAACCAGTCCATTCTAAAGGAGATCAGCCCTGGGTGTTCTTTAGAAGGAATGATGCTAAAGCTGAAACTCCAGTACTTTAGCCACCTCATGTGAAGAGTTGACTCATTGGAAAAGACTCTGATGCTGGGAGGGATTGGGGGCAGGAGGAGAAGGGGACGACAGAGGATGAGATGCCGGGATGGCATCACTGACTCGATGGGCGTGAGTCTGAGGGAACTCCAGGAGTTGGTGATGGACAGGGAGGCCTGGCGTGCTGCAATTCATGGGGTCGCAAAGAGTCAGACACGACTGAGCGACTGAACTGACTGACTGACTGGAAGGACATTACATATTCTTTTTTAAAAATTATTTATTTATTTATTTATTTTATTTGGCTATGCCGGGTCTTTGTGGCTGTGTGCAAGGCTTTCTCTAGTTGCAGTGAGCAGGGTTACTCTCTAATCGTGGTGTGGGGCCTTCTCATTGTGGGGGCTTCTCTTGTTGCAGAGCACAGACTCTACGGCACTGGGGTTTCAGTAGTTTCAGCCTGCATGCTCTTGAGCACAGTTTCAGTAGTTATGGAGCAAGGGCTTAGTTGCCCAGTGGCATGTGAGATCTTCCGAGAGCAGGGATTGAAGCCATGTCTCCTGAATTGGCAAGCGGATTCTTTACCACTGAGCCACCAGGGACACCCCTGTTACATATTCTTGACTCTGGGAAACATAACTATAAACTTTTTTGGATTTCAGTTCACAACACTGCTGTCCACTCTGCCATTTTTAAATTGGTAGCCATGTCATAAATACAAATTCAACTTCTTTTTCACACCTTTGACAGTTTATACTTTTGTCATGCACTACAGATGTTACTTTAGCACTTTCCAGAGCAGATGCACATATGCAGATCAGCGAATTTCCTCTTCTTGTCTATGGATCTATTGTATTGTGGGTTCATTTACCTTGAACCATGGCCAACAAGCCATGGCTTGAATTCATGCTTGAGCAATGCTTACCTAGCATACATATTTTCTCCGTGAGGCATACAGCAACATTCTTGCACTTAGGAATACTAGACAGAACTTTGGCACTACATTTGGAGGCCACTTTAAACAGCAAATTCACCAACAAAAAAGCACAAAAATGTAAAAATGTGGCACTGAATAGACCACAAAAGGACATTTGTTTATATTTTGAGAGCTGAAACAAGAATGAAGAGTGTTGCCTTATTTGACCTCATCTGGGAACATGCATGACAGGCAATCTACTCTGTCAATAGTCATAAAGGTGCTGCTAGTATTGATTTGGGACTTAGAAACAGAATTTAGAAAGTAGGAGAATTTGTTGATATGGAAGCCATAGATGATGAGGATCACTGTATATAAATTAGAAACCCTGCCTTTTCTAGTCACTTCCTGTCTTCTAATTGCCATGCTGATTTCCAGGGTTCCAACTGATAATTGGGGCTTCCCAGGTGGCTCACTGGTGAAGAATTCACCTGCCAATGCAGGAGACACAGGAGAGGTGGGTCCGATCCCTGAGTCAGGAAAACTCCCTGGAGAAAGAAATGGCAAACCACTCCAGTATTCTTGCCTGGAGAATCCCATGGACAGAGAAGCCTGGCAGGCAGCAGTCCATGGAGTTGTAAGAGTCAGACATGACTTAGCGACTAAACCACCACCACCACCATTCCTTTGTCAAGAATGCACTCTTACCTTTTCTACTGGGACCTTAATATTTCAGATAGATCAACGATAATATAGATGTCCATATCTAGTGATATTCTCTGTAATATCTCACCTCTAAGTAGTCAATCAATTATATTTTCACAATAATATGTTATAGGCTAATACTGAATATGTTATTGACTGTTCTTTTTTTGATGTCATTTTATTTTTTTATTTTTTTATTTTGTGCTCTTTATTTTTTTATTTTTTTTTTTTACTTTACAATACTGTATTGGTTTTGCCATACACACCAGTCAGAATGGCTGTGATCCAAAAGTTTACAAGCAATGAATGCTGGAGAGGGTGTGGAGAAAAGGGAACCCTCTTACACTGTTGGTGGGAATGCAAACTAGTACAGCCACTATGGAGAACAGTGTGGAGATTCCTTAAAAACTGCAAATAGAACTGCCTTATGACCCAGCAATCCCACTGCTGGGCATACACACCGAGGAAACCAAAATTGAGAGACATGTGTGCCCCAATGTTCATCGCAGAACTGTTTATAATAGCCAGGACAGGGAAGCAACCTAGATGTCCATCGGCAGACGAATGGATAAGAAAGCTGTGGTACATATACACAATGCAGTATTACTCAGCCATTAAAAAGAATACATTTGAATCAGTTCTAATGAGGTGGATGAAACTGGAGCCGATTATACAGAGTGAAGTAAGCCAGAAAGAAAAACGCCAATACAGTATACTAACACATATATATGGAATTTAGAAAGATGGTAATGATGACCCTGTATGCGAGACAGCAAAAGAGACACAGATGTATAGAACAGTTGTTTGGACTCTGTGGGAGAGGTAGAGGGTGGGATGATTTGGGAGAATGGCATTGAAACATGTATACTATCATGTAAAAAACGAATCTCCAGTCTAGGTTCGATACAGGATACAGGATGTTTGGGGCTGGTGACTTTTCTTTTCATATTTGATATCAGAACCTATGAAGAGCCATAACTGGTTAGGTTTTTCTTGGTTTTTTGTTTGTTTGATCTTTGGAGGAATGTTGAAAATAATCAGATCACAAAGCTATCACTGGGTGATGTGCCAAATCATGTTAGATATAAATAAGTTTTACAGTTTTGTCTCGCAGTCATTCATGGTCATTTCTGCAAATCTCTTTTCTAATGAGGAAGTTGCTCCACCTCCTCTCCATCTACAGTGGAAGCACTGACATCATGATGCTCTCCCCTAGGTGTGCTGCCTCTTTCTTCGACAAATCGCTTTCATGTTAGCTCTTCTCAATGTCTTTGCTGTGGTTCTTTTGATGCTATGGTCATCTTATCTCGAGGTATTGGTAATATAATTTTTTTCTGGCTATTATAGACAAACAATTGTCAAATCCATAAGATCTGACCAAAGTGGAAGAGGTTTGGATAGATATTTTATTCAGTGACTGAGCTGTAATAAAGCCCATGCATTGGTCTGGAATCCCTCTGGTGTCAAGGTATAAAATTTTATCATGGCAGAAAATGAGACATGATTCAAGCAGCTGAACAAGGTACAGCAGGAGAGGATGGAGGGCACCCTCAGCTCTAAGAAAAATGACCAACAGATGGCTAGGAAGTCTACAGAATTACAACACATAGCAATGAGACTTCTGGCCCCATGATGGAATAAGCTTATGAGAGTCAACTAAAAATAATCTAAAATATTGGATGATACATTACAATTGACTTTAAAGACAGAAACCACCAGGTGTTATAAGAACATGAAAGAAAGGAATCAAAGTGAGAGAGTTCACAGAAAGCTGATACCAAGTTATTTCACTTTGTCTTTCAGAAAGGACATAGGCCTTCTTAACTGGAGACACGTTTTAATAAAAAGGAGACTAGAGAAATGGTCATTTCACTGGCATTCCAAATGCCAATAAAAAGAGAAGCTTCATCCAAGAGTCTTATATAAAACACAAAATCTCCAATGACTTGTAGTTTAATAGCCTAGAAAAATTCAAACAATTAACTGGGGAAAATGTAAACAAACTTGCCATTTATCTGGGACTTGTGTTTGAAGCACTATGAGAAATTAAAATATTAAGTATGAATCATTGCTGATGCAGGATCTAAATTGTACTACCTAGGGGGTGCAGGTAACAAGATTTAAGAAATTAACCTTAAAACCTAGTCCAAAATCACTGACTCTCCTGTGTCTCAAGCAAAAGCGAAAAACTGTGAACCATCATTTCAAAGCAAAGGGCATTTTGTAACTCCAACATGATTTTAAAAACCAAGCTAAGAATAAGTTCGCTCTAACAAACTGCAAACCTCACAAGAAAATCACCATAAGGAAGAGTCGGCAGGTTTGACAAGTAGATGAATTAATGCCATAAAACTTAAAATACTAGTACAGTCTGAAAGAGATTAGAAGTAAATGTGTTTTAAATAAAAACATTTAAAAAAGAAAAACCATATTAGCACAAATAGCTCACATACCCTACTCTTAGAATCTACAGTCTCAACTTATATTGAGTGCTTGCAAATAAGAAAGAAATCCACAGCTGTCTTCTATGCAGAAGCTAAGAGGAAAAGTTGAGAAAGTCAGATTTATTTGGATACGTGATGAATCTTTTTGGGTTTGGTTCTATGTCACAAGTAGCCATCCAAAAACTATAATGAAAATCCTATTGCACCAGAAAAGAAAGGCAATCCAGTCAGGAAATGAAAGAGAATTCGAAAAAGTTCAAACAAGCAACAGTGAGGTGAGAAAGAGAAATATAGGTTAGCTTCTACGTCTATTAGAAATGTGTTAGAAATTTAAGATGTGGAAAGTGAAAAGTTCAGTAGTTTAAGACTTTATTACAAGGAAATAATAGCACTAATGGAAATGAAATATTGCTACTATATTTTCATGATAAATCTTATGTTAGTATTGTGTGTTAAATATGACACCATTAAACGCCTAGCATTTTAAATTATTTTGCATATTTATTTAGCTCACTATAAAACAGATTTTGATTTAGAGAAACAGGAGTTTCATGTATGAGGTCAGATCATGTTTTTACTTTTTTAGATTATAGTGTTTTTTGCACTGGAAAAGTATTACAATAAACAAAACTAGAGGAAACAAAGAAAATCAAATGTGTTCTAGGACATTGAGGGAATTCAAGAATATATGCTTGAGGTTTTCTTTCAAATTTAAGGAATAAAAGCACTGTATATGGATGATTCTGACTACTCTGGCGTTTCCTTGTATGGTAAAGCAACTATTTTCTTGAGAGTGTCTTGCAGTAGATACAAAGGGGTACAGAGTTAGGTATAAAAAAGTGGAAATCCCAGCAAACAATAATCTTAGCTAACCCTTTTGCCAATATCATGATATTCCAGGAACATTTTTAAGAACTTTGCATGTATAAGCTTATTTAATTCTCCCAATAATTCCTCTAAGTTAGCACTCATGTAATTTTCATCCTACAGATGAAGAAAATAAGGCACTTGGTTAACTCCCTCAAGGTCACACAGGTTGTAAGTGAGTAAGAAGGCAAACCACAGCAGACTGGCCTCAAAGTCCATGTGAACTCCATGTCATGGCCTCTTGAAAAAACTGGGTTTATTCTTGACTTTGCTGTAGATATTGGCTAGATCTGAGAGATATGCTTAATTGCTCAAAATAAATCAGATACTACGTTTATGGTGCACTGAAAAGCACTGTGCAAGATGCAAAGGAATGAAATGACTGAAATCCATTTCTAGTAGAAACAGTTCAAGCATCAGAGCTGTGCATGGTCTCTAATTCTCTCATGAACTTGGAATAAAATTGTTTCAGTTCGACTGGTCAGTTTAGTTTAATGCAACTACACTGATTAAGCATTTTCTATTAATATATACCAAGCCCTAGCTGGTAGACAGAGACAGATAAATAATCCAGCCCTAGACTTCTGGGTTGTCATCTCAGTGAAAGGGGTAAATTTCATAAATAAATAGCTTCAAAAAAAGATGATCTATTGTAACAAACAGAGACTTACAGTGCCATGGGATGCAGATGGAAAGTTGTAAAATAATTAATTCTTTTAGGTATTAATGAGTGAGAGAGAGAGAGAGTGAGAGAGAGAAAGAGAGACAAAGAGGAAAACAAGATACAGAGAGACAGGGATAGAGATTGAGAGTATATTTATGCAAATCAGAAAGAAGTGTGAGGATAGAGTAGGGAAAACAGGGGTAAGATGGTTAATGGGGTTTTGGGCAGAGAGGAGAAAATGAACAAAGGAAAAGAAAGTCATGGGGGAGTTTGATTTAGGACCAAGGCTTATGAAGGCATTATTGCCCAAGATGAATCTTTAAATTTCATCATGTTTGAAGCAAGGAGAAATGGGAAGTCTTAAAAAGGGAATGGCATGACCAAGCTATGTCTTAAACAGCCAGCTTTGGTATTAATTAAAAGCTAAATTGAAGGGGGGAAAGAGACTAGGGAAGGAGAATATTAAGAAAATAATTACTGTGATCTTGAAATTTTCTACTTTACCACCCAAGCTGTGTTGTATGAGTTTTTTTTTTAAATTTTTATTAATCACATGGAAAATATTGCCAAAGAATAAAGTGATCTTTAGTAATGCCGTTAAGAGTCGTTAATCTGGTTTTGAATTTGGTCCACATATAATCCAGATGTTGAAATCTAGATACTTATGCTGATGGGCCCATATTCATGGAAAGAAAATATTTCAGTTCAGCCTCAGTTCAAATCCTGGCTCAACCACTGAATGAGCTTTATGACACTTGGGAAGTTAATTAATTTCTCTATGTCTTCCATCCCTCATCTGTAAAACTTGGAAAACAGATTGAGAAACTCCCAATAGAAGTTTTTACCAGTTAAAGGACAATAGAAGTTTCTTTACGAGTTAAAGGACATTAGCTTCAGAAATGCAGCAAGTCCTTATATAACAAGAAATCCTAAAGAGCTGCAAGTATACTAATGAATCATGCTACTTTTTTGAAAATTTATTTCAGAGTATCTTTTTTCTTTACTTACTTGACCAATGTGTACATGGAAGAATCAGATGAAAAGTGCAGATGGACATCTTTGGCTAAAAGCTGGGCATGTCTAAAATAAGTAGACCATTGGGGTACATGTGTCTCTTTCAGTTCTGGTTTCCTCGGTGTGTATGCCCAGCAGTGGCATTGCTGGGTCATAAGGTAGTTCTATTTGCAATTTTTTAAGGAATCTCCACACTGTTCTCCATAGTGGCTGTACTAGTTTGCATTCCCACCAACAGTGTAGGAGGGTTCCCTTTTCTCCACACCCTCTCCAGCATTTATTGCTTGCAGAGTTTTGGATCGCAGCCATTCTGACTGGTGTGAAGTGGTACCTCATTGTGGTTTTGATTTGCATTTCTCTGATAATGAGTGATGTTGAGCATCTTTTCATGTGTTTGTTAGCCATCCGTATGTCTTCTTTGGAGAAATGTCTATTTAGTTCTTTGGCCCATTTTTTGATTGGGTCGTTTATTTTTCTGGAATTGAGCTGCATAAGTTGCTTGTGTATTTTTGAGATTAGTTGTTTGTCAGTTGCTTCATTTGCTATTATTTTCTCCCATTCAGAAGGCTGTCTTTTCACCTTGCTTATATTTTCCTTTGTTGTGCAGAAGCTTTTAATTTTAATTAGATCCCATTTGTTTATTTTTGCTTTTATTTCCAGAATTCTGGGAGGTGGATCATAGAGGATCCTGCTGTGATTTATGTCTGAGAGTGTTTTGCCTATGTTCTCCTCTAGGAGTTTTATAGTTTCTGATCTTACATTTAGATCTTTAATCCATTTTGAGTTTATTTTTGTGTGTGGTGTTAGAAAGTGATCCAGTTTCATTCTTTTACAAGTGGTTGACCAGTTTTCCCAGCACCACTTGTTAAAGAGATTGTCTTTACTCCATTGTATATTCTTGCCTCCTTTGTCAAAGATAAGGTGTCCGTATGTGTGTGGATTTATCTCTGGGCTTTCTATTTTGTTCCATTGATCTATATGTCTGTCTTTGTGCCAGTACCATACCTAGATGTCCATCAGCAGATGAATGGATAAGAAAGCTGTGGTACATATACACTATGGAGTATTACTCAGCCGTTAAAAATAATTCATTTGAATCAGTTCTGATGAGATGGATGAAACTGGAGCCGATTATACAGAGTGAAGTAAGCCAGAAAGAAAAACACCAATACAGTATACTAACACATATATATGGAATTTAGGAAAATGGCAATGACGACCCTGTATGCAAGATAGGAAAAAAGACACAGATGTGTATAACGGACTTTTGGACTCAGAGGGAGAGGGAGAGGGTGGGATGATTTGGGAGAATGGCATTCTAACATGTATACTATCATGTAAGAATTGAATCGCTAGTCTATGTCTGACGCAGGGTGCAGCATGCTTGGGGCTGGTGCATGGGGATAACCCAGAGAGATGTTGTGGGGAGGGAGTTGGGAGGGGGGTTCATGTTTGGGAACGCATGTAAGAATTAAAGATTTTTTAAAAATAAATAAATAAATTAATTAATTAATTAAAATAAAATAAAATAAGTAGACCTCATCCAGAAGCTAAATTTTAGCAAATTTTAAAGAGATTTTTATTTCTAATTTGGAAGATAATATATTAAGAGGGAGAAAGCATTTAAAATGAGCCAAATGGATTCCATTCAGTTCTATGTTCTCTTTAGTCTATAATTTATCTTCCTATTATGTTGGGATGCAGTCAAGTCCTACAGATTCATCCTCTCCTGGAAACTTTTCTCACAATATGTGTTCTTCATAGTTATCATGTGATATAATATAAAATCTATGTATATATTTCAAATTCTTATACACATGACCAGTTTTGCTGTTTTATCTCATTGTCAAAGTTATTTCTATGATTCTTAAACTTAGAATTTGATAGAAGGCAACGATGTCTATTAAAATTTTTATGCTTTTTTTTTTTTTCAGTGTTCAGAGGTACACTCTCCCAATTGTCCCGTGATGAAAGATTGGAATAGAAGCCAAAATCCAAGAGCAGAAACTCAGTCAGAAGTTGGCGTTTTGCCTGTGACTTGGTGGACCTGTTAAATAACTTTTGAGGAAAAACAGATTCCAACTATATCAAACATAGTAGAAGAGTAAGTTCAGAAAACAGTGTTCCTGGTTTGGTAAAAGTCCATGAGCACTGGCTCTGTCCATAAATGGGTTGAAAGCAATGAAGAGCTGGAAGGAGTAGGTGTTTTCAATCTTTCTTGTTGAAAACCACTAGTGGAGACAAAGAACAAGGACAAACACAACGTACCTATGTTACAATTCGTGGATTTGTACCAATTTCTTTTTCCTTAAATAATTTTTTAAAACTTACTTTTAATTGGAGGATTCATTGCCCCAGCCTACCTCATCACACCCGTCTAGGTTGTCACAGAGTATTGAGCTGAGCTCCCTGTGTTATACAGCAACTTCCAAACAGCTACCTGTTTTACATATGATAAGGTATCTGTTTCCATGCTACGCGCTCAGTTTGTCCCACACTCTCCTTCCCCTGCTCTGTTCACAAGTCTGCTCTCTATGTCTGTGTCTCTATTCCTGCCCTGCAAATAGGTTCCTCACTACCGTTTTTCTAGATTCCACATATATGTGTTAATATACAAAATCTGTTTTTCTCTTTATGACTTCCTGCACTCTGTTTAACAGGCTCTAAGTTCACCCACTTCACTAGAATGTATCAAATATTTTTCCACTCGCATGTTCATGTTATGATGGCTTTGTAGATTGCAGGAACTATATAACCAAGTGCTGCAGTTCAAGGCCAGCTTGACTCTTCTATCTCTTGGGGCTTAAGAACACATTACAAAATACCTTCTTGAATAGAAAATCAGCAACCTAGGGACTAGCCAGAGATGGTTTCCCTGATTTTTTCCTCTTTTCATTCTTTGGCTATACCCACTACATTTGGCTAAATGTAAATTTTTTTTTTTTTTTACCATGGAAGACTCTTATGTAGATTCTGCAATGATAAATATTTGGATGGTGCCTTTCTACCACTTTCATGAGTTTCTAAAAGCCATATATATGAAGTTCTTCTGTGGAGAGTATAATTATGTTTTAATTATAGAGAGATGGAGTGAATCAGGTTTGTTGAGTTTTAAAACATTACAAATCTGATGAGTTAGTTTGTCCTTTCTGCATTAACCGTGAAGCATGGGAGAATAATTTTTCTAAACTGTGTATGCCAATTGGATGTTATTTTCAACGGCTTTGCTTTTTTGAGAGCTATGATGATTGTATAAAATTTGTATCATGATAAATGTATCTGTAGAAAAGAAAAGATTTATATAATTTACATGAGATATTGAAATGTATTAGAATAAATACATATACAAGATGATTTAAAGTTGCAGCATAGTATGATAAATCAGCAAACATGTCTATAAAAATCCCAAATGATGAAACAATATTTGTAGTGTCTATGATTTACTTAGACTCTCTTTTATGACTAAAAGCTCCATAAGCTGCATTATGGGCATAAAGATCTATCACTATTCTGGAGGATCTCAGATGGGAATCACCATGGTATCACTTTTGATCACCATGTAAAAAAAATATGTAGTGCCTTTTAGGTTGAAGTAGAATTCTAATGAAAGCCAGCTGTTAAGTTATTTTCAAAATAAATGACTCCCCAGCTGGAGAAATTGTCTCAAGATAATTATCAGGTTAGATGTCATAAAGTGAACAAGACATTAAATAAGCATTGTAGGCTATATTTGGAGTAGCTGTGACAAGCATTTTCAAATGTTTCTGAATAGTCCATACCAAACTCATTCCAGAGAATGCCCTTCTTATACTGCCTAGACTTTGTAAGTTACAATGGAAGCCAGTTCTAGTTCTCCTTTTCTCTTAGAGTCACAGATCCCAGCGGACGGTCAGCTTGACATTTTACTTTGTTGAAACAAGCTTGTCAAATTATTCTTATGTTACAGTGGAAGATAGTTGTTTCATTTTGGGTATAATATCAGTTTCAAAACATTCTCAGAAATAAGTATCTGAAAATTTTGAGGTGGTATAATATTTTATACCAAGCAAGTAGCTTGGTCTTATATGCCTTCTTTGTAATCCATTAAATAACTAAATAAAGATCAAGGCTGTAATTAGAACTTTCGCTAGCAAGTTCTATTCCCTAAGGAAGATAATAGTTCAGTTGTATAAGGCCAAATGAAAAGCTTTCACTTTCTCAAAGTCTAATTTTTCTCTCTTTCTCTGAAAGATTCAGCGTTTGAGACACATTGTAATAGTAGATTTTACAGCCATAAGCAAATCCTAAACCTGTATATTATACTTGCTTGGATAAAGTAAGAAAAAGACTTGTAAGTGTAAGGTTAGAGATAGATATGTCAGATTATAATGTCAAGTACTATTAAGTGTAATATATATATGTAAGCAGTCATCAGCAGGAGGAGTTATGTTGTGTTTTCAGAGCCTTGGGCAAACTGTCTGAGTTTTTGTCTTAGAAAGAGCACCTAATGTCAAATTGAGTGTGAGAAAAGTTTCTTCCCACAGTTTCAAAGACATAGGACAATTGCAACTTGTTCTTATATATGACTTTATACTTCTTTAAGGATACAGATAAAGCTCGCTTTTAGTAGATAAAGTGAGCTGAGTCTGTAAGGCCTTTGCTGTCAATTATGCTTCAACATGCCATTATGCAAACAGAGACGGTAGTTTCACAGGATCAGAGAAGGAATGAGCCCTTATAACTATTTTGATAAATATTACAGGTTAGTGTTCTATACAACAAAAAATTTAAAAAGCTTTGATTTGAACTATGACACTCAATTTGAGGGAAATAGATTCAGACATTTTGTGGCTGTGCTCCTGTCATCAAAGATCTTAGAGAAACTTCCAGCTGTCTTTGAAAGTACGTGTGTGGAGCGTGGCCTCCAGTGAGGCCATTCTGAGTTGGAAATGGTAAAGCATAAACACTAGCCAACAGGACACAAAGCATTCAGCTACCAATCCGTGAGACCTCTTCCCAAGTGAGTCCCATACTTGAACTTGGGAATATTTGCTAGACGTATTCTCTCTGATGAAATTTCTCTCCAGAAGCAACCACAGTTAGTGAGCCTGAAGAGAACTTGGCATTTCCTCAGAGGACGTCCCCATCAGCTAGAAACACAGATCAGACTGACCCTTTCAACTCGTCATTTTCCTGAAATCGTGGACTCAGTTTCCAAATGCTACAGCACCCGCCACTTTGCTCTGTGTAATCTGTCATATTTTAACGTTTCTAACCCCATTTGCATCTCTAAGAATGGGGAAAGTGGAATATACAGATTGAAGTATAATACAGGGCTTCCTGCTGGTACAGACTGAAGCAGAATGCAATGTTGGGGTAAAGGACTAGTCTTTTGTTGCTGTTGTTTAAAGTAGAACATTCAATTTTATACTTTATGTTCTAATTTTTATTTTATGATAGTATCAAAAATTGGAGAATGCAGACATGTTAAAAACCTGATTGCTAAAGAGCAATGAGAAAATGAGAGGTAACAATTAGAATAATAAAGACAAAACTATTTTATTGAAAGCAGATATGTGACTGGGTGTTTCAAAAAACTGGAATCATTTATAATCTCCAAAACATTACACAAGTAAGCTTGTTCATATAGTAGTTAGTAGGTCCAGTATTTCAATTCACTACTTAGAATTATAAGTCCATTATCCCAAGAAGTCCACATAGTTTATATGGCACACTGTACACAGGTGCAGAGTAGGTAGTAACTTTGCCTAAAGTTGCATAGCTAAATGCATTCCCATCTGAGCACAGGCTGACCAAGGCTTGCATCTGTCCATTCAGTGCAGTTTGTTAGTGAGAACATGCCAAGTTGGAACTGGGTTGCACTCTTCTTCAGTCAGTCAGTCAGTTCAGTGGCTGAGTTGTGTCCAATACTTTGTGACCCCATGGACTGCGGCATGCCAGGCTTCCCAAACCATCACCATCTCCCAGAGCTTGCTCAAACTCATGTCCATTGAGTCGATGATGCCATCCAACCATCTCATCCTCTGTCATCCCCTCCTCCTCCTGCATCAGGGGCTTTTAAATGAGTCAGTTCTTC
Source organism: Ovis aries (assembly GCF_016772045.2). NCBI lineage: Eukaryota > Metazoa > Chordata > Mammalia > Artiodactyla > Bovidae > Ovis > Ovis aries. The sequence continues at coordinate 51,054,660 of NC_056062.1, forward strand.
ACATCAGGTGGCCAAAGTATTGGAGCTTCAGCTTCGGCATCAGTCCTTTCAGTGAATATCCAGGACTGATTTCCTTTAGGATTAGCTGGTTGGATCTCCTTGCAGTCCAAGGGACTCTCAAGACTCTTCTCCAACAACATAGTTCAAAAGCATCAATTCTTTGGCTCTCAGCCTTCTTTATGGTCTAACTCTCACATCTGTACGTGACTACTGGAAAAACCAGAGCTTTGATTATGTGGACCTTTGTCAGCAAAGTAATGTTTCTGCTTTTCAATATGCTGTCTAGGTTGGGCATAGCTTTTCTTCCAAGGAGCAAGTGTCTTTTAATTTCATGGCTGCAGTCATCATCTGCAGTGATTTTGGAGCCCAAGAAAACAAAGTCTCTCACTGTTTCCATTGTTTCCCCATCTACTTGTCATGAAGTGTTGGAACTGGATACCATGATCTTAGTTTTTTGAATGTTGAGTTTAAAGTAAGCTTTTTCACTCTCCTCTTTCACCTTCATCAAGAGGCTCTTTACTTCCTTTTCGCTTTCTCCCATAAGGCTAGTGTCATCTGCATATCTGAGGTTATTGATATTTCTCCTGGCAATCTTGATTCCAGCTTGTGCTTCATCCAGCCAGGCATTTCTCATGATGTACTCTGCATATAAGTTAAATAAGTAGGGTGATGATATACAGCCTTGATGTTCTCCTTTCCCAGTTTGGAGCCAATCCATTGTTCTAGGTCCGATTCTAATGTTGCTTACGGACCTGCATACAGATTTCTCAAGAGGCAGCTAAAGGTGGTCTGGAATTCCCATCTCTTGAAGAATTTTCCAGAGTTTGTTGTGATCCACGCAGTCAAAGACTTTAACACGGTCAGTGAAGCAGAAGAAGATGTATTGGTGGAATTTCTCGCTTTTTCTATGATCCAACAGATGTTGGCAATTTGATCTCTGGTTCCTCTGCCTGTTCTAAATGCAGCTTGAACATCCGGAAGTTCTTGGTTCATGTACTGTTAAAGCCTGGCTTGGAGAATTTTGAACATTACTTTGCCAGCATGTGAGATGAGTGCAATTGTGTGGTAGTTTCAACATTTTTTGGCATTGCCTTTCTTTGGGATTAAAATGAAAACTGACCTTTTCCAGTCCTGTGACTACTACTGAGTTTTCTAAATTTGCTGGTATGTTGAGTGCAGCACTTTCACAGCATCATCTTTTAGGATTTGAAATAGCTCAGCTGGAATTCCATCACTTCCACTAGCTTTCTTCATAGTGATGATTCCTAAGGCCCACTTGACTTGGCATTCCAGGAATGTCTGGCTCTAGGTGAGTGATTACACCATCCTGGTTATCTGGGTCATGAAGATCTTTTTTGAATAGTTCTTTTGTGTATTCTTGCCACCTCTTCTTAATATTTCTGCTTTGGTTAGATCCATATCGTTTCTGTCCTTTATTGTGTACATCTTTGTATGAAGTGTTCCCTTGGTATCTCTAATTTTCTTGAAGAGATCTCTAGTCTTTCCCATTCTTTTGTTTTCCTCTATTTCTTTGCAATGATCACTTAGGAAGGCTTTCTTATCTCTCCTTGCTCTATTTTGGAGCTCTGCATTCAGATGGATATGTCTTTCCTTTATACTCTCCTTGCTCCTTGTCATTGTCACTATTCTTGCTTCTGTGGTGGCTTATTTGATGCCTGGCTAGTTTTATGCAGTGATAACTGGTGATGTTATGTTTTGAAGAATCTTAAAGGTGGTAATAGAAACTGTGACCCTCTTCAGCTTGTCCAGTGGATAGGCCTGTGGCACCTGAGTGTGTTGGCCACGTTTTCTAAAGCATTAGTTCAGTTCAGTTCAGTCACTCAGTCGTGTCCGACTCTTTGCGACCCCATGAATCACAGCACGCCAGGCCTCCCTGTCCATCACCAACTCCCGGACTTCACTCAGACTCATGTCCATTGAGTCAGTGATGGCATCCCGCCATCTCATCCTCTGTCATCTCCTTCTCCTCCTGCCCCCAGTCCCTCCCAGCATCAGAGTCTTTTCCAATGAGTCAACTCTTCGCATGAGGTGGCCAAAGTACTGGAGTTTCAGCTTTAGCATTATTCCTTCCAAAGAAATCCCAGGGTTGATCTCCTTCAGAATGGACTGGTTGGATCTCCTTGCATAGATGACTTTTAAAGAATGAGGCAGGTGATAATTACTGTCATGGTTCTGCAGAGGTTCAATTACTGAAGTCCTGAGGATCTGAATCAAAGTAAGTATCTTTTTTTGGTCTTAATTTATAAGAGGGAGGGACAAATGTATACTTATGGCTGATTCATGTTGATGTATGGCAGAAACCAATACAATATTGTAAAGCAATTACCCACCAAAGTGAGTACTCTAACCAACACTCACAAACTATGTACTGTGCTGGGTGAGGTCAAAGGTAAATGTTACTACACCATTATTGGAAGGAGGGGAGCACAGATCAGTCTATCCCAGTGTTGTAAGGAGCTCCTCATGTGTGTAAAGTTCTTAGATGCACAAAGACAGGCTTTGGTACTAAAACTGAAGACTTCAGGTACTTAAGAATCTTTACAACTTCTACTGGACATAATTTTTTTTTTTAGGAATGAAGGAAAATTCTCCCATTTTTGAGCCATTCTTTTATGTCAGCTCTACAATATTGCATGTAATTTTATAAATATTTCTAAAAGATAGAGTTTTGTAAATATTTAATATTCTGCTAATTTGATTTTGAATTGTAAATATCAGGTATTCTGTTTGGGGAATTTTTGTTTCATTATAATTTGTTTAAAAAAAAGGAAAAATTGTACATTTTTAGAATGGCTCTATGAACAAATTTAATGTACTAAAACAATTTTTTAAAGTAGCAAAATTAATCTAGTACTATACATACCCATGGACTGTAGCCCACCAGGCTTCTCCATCCATGGGGTTTTCCAGGCAAGAATCCTGGAGTGGGTTGCCATTTCCTTCTCCAGGGGATCTTCCCCACCCAGGGATCAAACCCATGTCTCCTGCATTGAAGGCAAACACTTAACCCTCTGAGCCACCAGGGAAGTCCTCATACATACTGTCTCCAGAAATGAGAAAAAAGACAGACTTTTTCTCTTCCAAATTATACACGGTGACATTATTGAATTTCTATCAAGAATTCTAATATTCAAGATACAATTTAATAAATAGAGTCTGTCCTCATTATTCATGAGTTCTGTGTTTGCAAATTTGTCTACTCGTTAAAAGTTTGTTGCTGCTGCTGCTGCTAAGTTGCTTCAGTCGTGTCCAACTCTGTGCGACTGCACAGATGGCAGCCCACCAGGCTCTGCCATCCCTGGGATTCTCCAGGCATGAACACTGGAGTGGGTTGCCATTGCCTTCTCCAATGCATGAAAGTGAAAAGTGAAAGTGAAGTCACTCAGTTGTGTCTGACTCTTCGCGACTCCATGGACTGTAGCCCACCAGGCCCCTCCATCCATGGGGTTTTCCAGGCAAGAGTACTGGAGTGGGGTGCCATTGCCTTTTTCTAAAGTTTGTTTGCAGTCCTCAAACCAATATTTGTGAGGCTTTCGTAGTCTCCGTGGACATGCATATGTCCGAAGTGGCAAAAAATGTGAGTTACCTGATAGGTATGTTCTCAGCTGTGGTGAAATGAGGTAGTTTCAGCTCTTAAACTGTAAACAAATATCCTTTTGGCTATCTATTTTGTGCTATGATTTCCTTATTTTTGTGCTTTTCGTTGGTGATTCTGCTCCTTAAAATGGCATGAAAACATAGTACTGAGGTGCTGTCTAGTGTTACTAACAGCAAGAAAGCTGTAATGTGCCTTACAGAGAAAATATATTTGTTAGGTAGCTTTGTTGAGACACAAGTTATAGCATTGTTGGACATGAGTTCAACATTAATGAATCAAAAACATGTATTAAATAAGGGGTCTTTAAACAGAGATGTACATAAAATGAGCTTATGTATTGATCAGTTGATGGAATTGTTGTAACTGGAGGTTTCAGCAACCTAACTTTCTATTTTCCTAGTTACAAAGGTTCAGAATTCACTAAGTCAGTGTTTGTGGTAACTTCATAGAAGAGAAATGCTGTGAAAAACAAGAATCGACTACATCACAAACACAAACCATAGGCTTCTTGCATGCCATATTTTCCCACAAGTAATTCACAGATGCAAGCAAAAATATGTCTTATATCATGATAAAATGAACTGAAACAATTGCTTGGATATAAATGTTTCTCAATTGTAATTGAGAAACATGCAATCATTGTTAGTTTACTTAGAGACACTGTATAAACAGAACACTGTAGAGATATCATGAAAAGGGCTGATACATTGAGAGATTTAATTCAACTAAATATGATATCATTAATATCTTTGTTACTGTATCTGTCTTATCTTTCAAAGGCTCACCCAATTCAAATATACTGAGCAGACTTTTCAAAAACTACTATTAAAAATAATCTAAGATTTTCAAAGATCAATTTTCAATTGTGAAATTCAAAACTATAGTTTTCAACGGAGGGAATCTGGTAATCCTCACCATTGGCTCAGCTTGGGAGTGTTTTTCATCTTCTGTCAGGTGAATTTCATGCACTGGGCCAGGATTCAATCCAGCTACCAGATCAACACATTCTTTAAACTCATTAAATTTTGAAAGGCTACACAGAGTTCCTCAAGAGTTCATCTGAAAGTAAGTGGGAAAGATGTTTTCTTTCTGACTTTTTAGCTCTTCTCTGTATTTATGTACTGTGGTTTAAGTGCCTGAGCCACTTCTATAAGCATTTGATTATATTTGTGTTGCATTTTTAAAAACATGTATTTTGATTGTATATGCTAGGAAATGGTAGATTGTTGGTAAATAAGAAAGACAACAACAGCCTTTTCTTGTCGTTTACGAATGATATTGGAATAAGTCAATGATTAATTTTTTCTTGGCTACGGGCCAGGACTAAAGTTTAACAGACATAATTTTCATAACATGTGGCAGCCGAAAAAAATTTCAGTTAAAATTGGATCAATTTTATTTGGCTTTGAAGACTGTCCTTGAGGATCTTATATTCACTTACATGATTTCCTGAAATGACAGCTTTATGCAAGAGAATATGTAGCTTCAAAGACTGAAAGAATTGCCATGTTGTATTACAACACTTGTTGAATGAGAGAAATGAGTTTCCATCTATGAAACTCATCAGAAGAAATACATTGTTTAAACACAGAAAAGTGTTAAAAGACATTTAGAAACCTGAGTTTATTGGGTTTGCTTTACTAGATAATCTAAAATTACAGTAACCTAAAGTCAAAAAAAGAAGGCTTGAGTGCCAGAGAATTGATGCTTTCAAATTGTGCTATAGAAGACACATGAGAGTCTCTTGGATTGCAGGGAGACCAAACCAGTCAATCCTAAAGGAAATCAACCCTGAATATTCATTGGAAAAACTGATACAGGAGCTGAAGCCCAATATGTTGGCCACCTGATGCAATGATCCAACTCATTGGAAAAGACCCTGATGTCGGGAAAGATTGAAGGTAAAAAAAGAAGAGGAAGGCAGAAGATGAAATGGTTAGATAGCATCACCAACTCAGTGGACATAAATTTGAGCAAACTCTGGGAGAATATGGAGCAAAGAGGAGTCTGGCTTGCTGAAGTCCATGGGGTTGCAAAGAATCAGACATGAATTAGTGACTGAAGGACAGCAACAATAATGAAGTAAAATAATTCCAAGTATTAATAGTATGCGGTCCAGTATAGGATCTAGATAAATAAGTTTCTAAGTAAAAGTCAGGCTTCCCAGGTGGCACAGTGGTAAAGAATCCACCTGCCAATGCAGGAGATACAAGAGATATGGATTTGATCTCTGGGTTGGGAAGATGCCCTGAAGTAGGAAATGGCAACCTATTCCAGTATTCTTGCCTGGAAAATTCCATGGACAGAGGAGCCTGGTAGGCAACAGATGATGGGGTAGCAAAGAGTCAGACACAACTGAGCACTCAAGTGAAAGTCAAAGTGATTGTGTTAACTAAACTTAATGACTCTGCCTTTTAATATAGAAATGAATTGCTGTGTAGGTGAGTTCATAGATATAGTTTTCAGTATTTATTGCTGAGTCTACATTAGCTTTTATCTTTTATTCCTGTAAATCGTATATAAGTTATCTTCATTTGGTTTACCTCAAGGATCTTTGATCATAAAATAAATGTATCAATATTTGAGAAGTGTTAAATACCCGGAACCACAATGGTGTGATCACTCACCTAGAGCCAGACATTCCTGGAGTGTGAAGTCAGGTGGGCCATAGGATACATCATTATGAACAAAACTAGTGGAGGTGATGGAATTCCAGTTAAGCCATATCAAATCCTAAAAGACCACTGTGAAAGTGCTGCATTCAACATACCAGCAAATTTAGAAAACTCAGTAGTAGTCACAGGACTGGAAAAGGTCAGTTTTCATTTTAATCCCAAAGAAAGGCAATGCCAAAAAATGTTGAAACTACCACACAATTGCACTCATCTCACATGCTGGCAAAGTAATGTTCAAAATTCTCCAAGCCAGGCTTTAACAGTACATGAACCAAGAACTTCCGGATGTTCAAGCTGCATTTAGAACAGGCAGAGGAACCAGAGATCAAATTGCCAACATCTGTTGGATCATAGAAAAAGCGAGAAATTCCACCAATACATCTTCTTCTGCTTCACTGACTGTGTTAAAGTCTTTGACTGCGTGGATCACAACAAACTCTGGAAAATTCTTCAAGAGATGGGAATTCCAGACCACCTTTAGCTGCCTCCTGAGAAATCTGTATGCAGGTCCGTAAGCAACATTAGAATCGGACCTAGAACAATGGACTGGCTCCAAACTGGGAAAGGAGAACATCAAGGCTGTATATCATCACCCTGCTTATTTAACTTATATGCAGAGTACATCATGAGAAATGCCTGGCTGGATGAAGCACAAGCTGGAATCAAGATTGCCAGGAGAAATATCAATAAGCTCAGATATGCAGATGACACTAGCCTTATGGGAGAAAGCGAAAAGGAAGTAAAGAGCCTCTTGATGAAGGTGAAAGAGGAGAGTGAAAAAGCTTACTTTAAACTCAACATTCAAAAAACTAAGATCATGGTATCCAGTTCCAACACTTCATGACAAGTAGATGGGGAAACAATGGAAACAGTGAGAGACTTTGTTTTCTCGGGCTCCAAAATCACTGCAGATGATGACTGCAGCCATGAAATTAAAAGACACTTGCTCCTTGGAAGAAAAGCTATGCCCAACCTAGACAGCATATTGAAAAGCAGAGACATTACTTTGCTGACAAGGGTCCACATAGTCAAAGCTCTGGTTTTTCCAGTAGTCACGTACAGATGTGAGATTTGGACCATAAAGAAGGCTGAGAGCCAAAGAATTGATGCTTTTGAACTATGTTGTTGGAGAAGAGTCTTGAGAGTCCCTTGGACTGCAAGGAGATCCAACCAGCTAATCCTAAAGGAAATCAGTCCTGGATATTCACTGAAAGGACTGATGCTGAAGCTGAAGCTCCGATACTTTGGCCACCTGATGTGAAGAACTGACTCATTTAAAAGCCCCTGATGCTGAGAAAGATTGAAGGCAGGAGGAGGAGGGGATGACAGAGGATGAGATGGTTGGATGGCATCATCGACTCAATGGACATGAGTTTGAGCAAGCTCTGGGAGATGGTGATGGATTGGGAAGCCTGGCGTGCAGCAGTCTATGGGGTCACAATGATTTGGACACAACTGAGTTACTGAACAACAAAAATACCATAGAGCTTTTCCGATTTCATAGTAAAATTGAGGAATGTTTCTGGAAGGAGCTGAGGGACTACACTAAACTGACTGAAGTGCATTCTAATCACACAGAGCCTGTCTTGGCTTCATGATACTTTTAGTCATCTGTCACTGAATGGACTCCTCCTTACATTTTCCACTATAACCAATCTTTTTCTCATCCTTCTTACTCAGAATTAAACAAAAGCCCTTTTTGCAAGTGCTGAATAAGCAACATCCCACACCCCTTTTCCTCTATCTGGGTTCAGTCATCTCATGTATTCATTTTTTCTAAAACTTCATTCCAATAGCTCTTCATTGTCTTCTTGTAATTTCCATCTGTATCTACTGACTTAACTTCTGCCTAAAGAAGCTCTTCTTTTAATGTATTTCCTTTCACACAACAAGAAATTTATTGACATAAAACTCTAATGTTGGGCCTATCAGTATTTCCCTTTTACTTTAAGGTTCTATCTATTTTCATTCTGTTGAAATTTCTGTCTGGAAAAAAAAATAGTTAATATAATTGCCTAATCAAAGAAGCAGCAGCTCAGATTTAACAATAGAGGCTCTGAATCAGCCCGTGTTTTAAAACTGTTATTTTCTGCAGGACCTCAGGCCAATTTCTTATGCCTGCTGCAGTTTCCTGATCTGTAAAATGAAGAACATAATACTATCAATTTCATAGGATCATTGTGTGTGTTAGTCCCTCAGTCATGTCCAACTCTTTGCGATCCCATGGACTGTGGCCTGCCAGGCCCCTCTGTCCATGGGATTTCCCAGGCAAGAATACTGGGGTGGGTTGCCATTTACTTCTCCAGAGGATCTTCCCAACTCAGGGACTGAACGCAGGTCTCCTGCACTACAAGTAGATTCTTTACCTGAGCCACATTCTTTTTTTCCTCTGTCAGCCTCTCAGCAGCATTTATTATTGTTGATAACACCCATAGAAAATCTTTCACATGGTAAAATTGTACAGCCTGGCAAGTGAACTGGAAGAAACAATGGAAGTTATGGGGTATTGAGAATGTTGTTCAGCATTTACTGTTTAACTGAAATTTCTAATGGCAGGCTCCGATTCGGCAGAGACATACATCAAGGGTGAACTGGAGGTATAAATTTAGGACACAGAATTTTGAGAGTTTAGAGAGCATTACAAAAATAGAATCTGTGGGAATGGGGATTGAGGTGGAGAGGTGGTGAATTGGAGTTGAAGAGGTTTACAGCCTATAAAGGTATTGTTTTAGAATGGTTTTATATCCTGAGGTGAGGATGAATGATGAAACCCTGAAAGACAATTGTGGGCTGGGTGTCCTTGGGGGATCCCTTGAAGTTAGTAGGCCATGGAAAAGAAAGGAGAGGTACTGGATTAAGGATATTTTCAATTGCTAAAAAGCCATAATTACCTGGATTATTTATATTTATTTTATTCATTGCCTCTGTCTTGGCCACCGAAGAGTTTTTATTGTCAGCAACTCTACCACAGACTAAGCTAAAGAAATAAATATTAACACGCTACATTTATACTTGTTAGAAGGTCAGGTGGGAGAATGAAGAATATATGTATATAATCAGAAGTATCTTTAAAGTAATGTATATGGCACAATTGCACTCATCTCACACGCTAGTAAAGTAATGCTCAAAATTCTCCAAGCCAGGTTTCAGCAATACGTGAATCGTGAACTTCCAGATGTTCAAGCTGGTTTTAGAAAAGGCAGAGGAACCAGAGATCAAATTGCCAACATCTGCTGGATCATCGAAAAAGCAAGAGAGTTCCAGAAAAACATCTATTTCTGCTTTATTGACTATGCCAAAGCCTTTGTCTGTGTGGATCACAATAAACTGTGGAAAATTCTGAAAGAGATGGGAATACAGACCACCTGACCTGCCTCTTGAGAAATCTGTATGCAGGTCAGGAAGCAACAGTTAGAACTGGACATGGAACAACAGACTGGTTCCAAATAGGAAAAGGAGTACGTCAAGGCTGTATATTGTCATCTTGCTTATTAACTTATATGCAGAGTACATCATGAGAAAAATGCAGATGACACCACCCTTATGGCAGAAAGTGAAGAGGAACTAAAAACTCTTGATGAAAGTGAAAGTGGAGAGTGAAAAAGTTGGCTTAAAGCTCAACATTCAGAAAACGAAGATCATGGCATCTGTTCCCATCACTTTATGGGAAATAGATGGGGAAACAGTGGAAAGAGTGTCAGACTTTCAGTGTCAGAGTGCAGCTCCAAAATCACTGCAGATGGTGACTGCAGCCATGAAATTAAAAGATGTTTACTCCTTGGAAGAAAAGTTATGACCAACCTAGATAGCACATTGAAAAGCAGAGACATTACTTTGCCAACAAAGATCTGTCTAGTCAAGGCTATGGTTTCTCCTGTGGTCATGTACGGATGTGAGAGCTGGACTGTGAAGAAAGCTGAGTGCGGAAGAATTGATGGTTTTGAACTGTGGTGTTGGACAAGACTCTTGAGAGTCCCTTGGACTGCAAGGAGATCCAACCAGTCCATTCTGAAGGAGATCAGCCCTGGGTGTTCTTTGGAAGGAATGATGCTAAAGCTGAAATTCCAGTACTATGGCCACCTCATGCAAAGAGTTGACTTGTTGGAAAAGACTCTGATGCTAGGAGGGATTGCGGGCAGGAGGAGGAGGAGGAGAGGAGGACAGAGGATGAGATGGTTGGGTGGCATCACTGACTCGATGGATGTGGGTCTGAGTGAACTCCGGGAGTTGGTGATGGACAGGGAGGCCTGGCGTGCTGCGATTCATGGGGTTGCAAAGCGTCAGACATGACTGAGCGACTGAACTAAACTGATATGGGTTATCTGTTAATTTTATGAGCCATTGCTATCTTTAATTCGGCTGTTCTTCATTCTCATAATGTCCGAGCGTGACATGTTGTGATTAGTTATTCCACTTTCTAAGACAACCAGAGGAATAAAGGAGCTTGAGTGAGGTCATCCAGGGATTCACAGCTAAATCAGCATGAGAACTAACAGTCCCTAATTCCCACTCTAACCCCTACGTCTTCTAAATCATAATAGACCCCAAGAGAAAATAATTATGTAGAGATAATCTAAATTATGTAGAGATAAATTTTGTAGAGATAAATAATTTCTACAAAAAGATTTGTAGAGATTGAAGATGTCTTCCAAAATACAATTGATTAAAAAAATTCAAACCCAATTTTATTTTAGTCTTTACAATGACGTTTATATATTTACAATTCATCTGCTGCTGAAACAGCAGTAGAATAATCTTTGAAGTGATGGCTTATGCGTACACTGGCAGAGTTGAAGATAAACAATGCCAAAAGACTCCTAAAAAGATTAAACTGTTAACCACAAATACATGGTTTCAGTACAGAAGATTTATTTGTCTCTGAGCATATTAGCCATTGTAGTTAACACTGGCTCTGGGAAAGTCATACTTTGGTTACAGGCCAATATGAAGTATTTGTAGGACTATGGTTGAATTTATAGGATGGATACAGTTGACAGTGCAGATTTTCTCTACATTAAACAGTTAATTAAAAAGTCACAAAATGTTCTGTTCATTCTAGCCTCTAAGCTTTTTTTTGGCACTTTTAAGAATTAAGCATTCATATAGTCAGTGGAAATTTGCTGTATGGTACAGGGAACTCAAATCCCTGATGCTCTGTGACAACCTAGATAGGGGGAGATGGGGTGGGGTGGTAGGGAGTTTTCAACATAGAGGGGGCATATATCTGCCTATGGCTGATTCATGTTGATATATGGCAGAAACCAACACAATATTGTAAAGCACATATCCTCCAATTAAAATAAATAAATTAAAAAACAGAGTTAAACATTCAGATGCACTGTCTCCCAGCATTCTGTCCATCTGTTTCCCTTTCTTGGCTCATGCACTAAGATAGAGTGCTCATAAAGCACGTTTCCTATCAGTGCCATTCTGTTTGAGAACTCTGCAAGGAGCTATTTGAGATAAAAGATAATGGAAATAGGGATGGAGGGGGACACTGATGAACTGGAATGATGTCATAAGGTAACTGACATTTAGTAAGGACCAACTGTGTGGCTTGGTCTAAGTCTCTATTCCTTTTCAGCCCCAACTGGATGCATAACAGTTCAGTTCTGGCACAAACCACTTGAAGCTAGCTCAGACCCCACAAGCTAAAGGGCTTGGCCCTCAAAAAGACTGCTCTACTTCAAACACTAGCCATATCTGGGGGTTTCCAGGCCACATATACTTTGGAATCACTGGCTATAGCTTTGAAGGTTTCCACAACTGCTTCGTGTTCAATAATTTGCTAGAGTGACTCACAGAATTCAAAAAATTACTATAATTACAATGATAACTCATTACAGAGATTACAAATCAGGAGTAACCGTCAAATAAAGAGATACATAGGATGAGGTCTGAGAGGGAATACAAAGCTTATGTGTCACCTCTTTGTGAAATTAGGGTCTGTTACCCTCCTGGCAAATAATGTGTTCATCAACCAGGAAGCCCTACTGAGTTCTGTGTTTATACTTTTTATTGAGCATTTATTATGTTGCCATGATTAACTGAACTATCAGCCAGGTGATTGAACTCATTCTCCAGTCTCCTTCTCCTCCCTAGAAAGTCCCAACTCCTAACTTTGTGGTTAGCCTTTCTAGAGATCAGCTTTGTCCTGAAGCTCTCTAGAGGCTCACCACAGTGACATTCCTATCACTCTGGAAATCCCAAGGGTTTTGTCCCTTGGCAGGGGGAGGAGGGAAAAACAGGCAAAATCTTGATTATACACAGCTCCTCACCTGCACTGTCTTACTTAGGTTTACACAAATCTCATACAATAGGTCTTTTTTTTTTCATCCACCTTAAACATTAGGAAACTGAAGATGAGAAATGTAGTATCACGTGCTAAGTTCAAATGCAAGAGCATTTGATTCCATCGATGTCCACCTCAAGAGCTATGCTTTCCCTGCTACTCTAAAGAAAAACAGATGAACAATGCTTACACACTGACAGATAAGCACACTTACAATGACTTGTTTAATGTCTATTTTCCCCTGGTAGTCCATCAGTTTTGAAAGAAAGAGTATGTTGTAACTGTACTGATGGTTGCTTTCCGCCAGGCACCTAGTACACCCCAACTCCCTCTAGATATTCAGTTCAGTTCAGTCGCTCAGTCGTCTCCGACTCTTTGCAACCCCATGGGCTGCAGCACGCCAGACTTTCCTGTCCGTCACCAACTCCTGGAGCTTACTCAAACTCATGTCCATTGAGTCAATGATGCCATCCAACCATCCCATCCTCTGCCATCCCCTTCTCTTCTTGCCTTCAATCTTTCCCAGCATCAGGATTTTTTCAAATGAGTCAGTTCTTTGCATCAGGTGGCCAAAGTATTGGGAGTCTCAGCTTCAACATCAATCTTTCCAATGAATATTCAGGACTGAATTCCTTTAGGATGGACTGGTTGGATCGCCTTGCAGTCCAAGGGACTCTCAAGAGTCTTCTCCAACACCACAGTTCAAAAGCATTAATTGTTTGGTGCTCAGCTTTCTTTATAGTCCAACTCTCACATCCATACATGACTATTGGAAAAACCATAGCTTTGACTAGATGGACCTTTGTTGACAAAGTAATGTCTCTGCTTTTTAATATGCTGTCTAAGTTGATCATAGCTTTTCTTACACAGAGCAAGGGTCTTTAAATTTCACGGCTGCAGTCACCATCTGCAGTGATTTTGGAGCCCCCCAAAATAGTCTCTCACTGTATCCATTATTTCCCCATCTATTTGCCATGAAGTGATGGGACCAGATGCCGTGATCTTAGTTTTCTGAATGTTGAGTTTTAGTATTTATCAAATGAGCAAATGAATCCAGCTAAAGCAATAGTTGTCAGTCCTAGAATGAACTGAGGAGATTGGGGCCTGGCAAGCTAGGATGTACAGAGACTCCAAAGCATGAAGCATTTGAAGTTGGTAGTTCTGTTATAGACAAGATGAACAACTTTGGGGTTCAGGTTGAGTGAAGCTGGAATCATAGGCATAAATATGAGGACTGTGTGGCAGAGAAAGAGCATATAGTTTAGGTCTCTGGAGGTCACTTAGAGATTCTGATGCTCTTACAAGCATCTCATACCTGTATGAGCATCATTGACTCAATAATATCCTCTTCTTCACCTTGCCTCCTTCAGAATCATGAGGCTTGAAAAAGAAAAAAGATGGAGAAGATTACCTACAAGCTTGCTCACTGCTGACAAAGACAGCTGGCTTTATTACGAGTTCTTGTCCTGCTTCACATAGATTCTTTGGCTATCATGAGAGTTCTGCCACTCCCTAGGAGTTACTGCTACTCCCCCTGGCATCTTCATTTTCAGACTATTTCTTCTCTCCAACAGCCTTTTTGTTATAATAGTTCCTTGCCCTAAGAGGCAGCTTTTTTTTTCTCTCTATGTGACAATAATGGGAAAAGTAATAATTATTAAGGTCTAAGAGACCTTTGGGTTTCCTTGGCACCTCAGCTGGTAAAGGATCTGCCTACCATGAAGGTGACCCCAGCTCCATTACTGGGTTGGGAAAACCTCCTGAAGAAGGGCTAGGCTGCCCACTCTAGTATTCTTGGGCTTCCCTGGTGGCTCAGATGATAAAGAATCTGCCTGCAATGCGGGAGACCTGCCTTTGATCCCTGGGTTGGAAAGATCCCCTGAAGGAAGGTATGGCAACTCACTCCAGTATTCTTTCCTGGAGAATTCCATGGACAGAGGAGGCTGGTGAGTTACAGTCCATGGGGTCACAAAGAGTTGGACACAACATAGCGACTGAGCACAGCACGGCATGAGTCCTTTACTTGAGTTATCTCATTTAATCCACATAATAACCTAATCATGGGTGGGAGAATGTGAAGTCACTCAGTTGTGTCTGAGTCTTTGCTATCCTATGAACTGTAGCCTGGTGATTGCAGCCATGAAATTAAAAGATGCTTACTCCAGGGAAGGAAAGCTATGACCAACCTAGACAGCATATTAAAAAGCAGACATTACTTTGTCAACAAAGGTCCATCTAGTCAAGGCTATGGTTTTTCCAGTAGTCATGTATGGATGTGAAAGTTGAACTATAAAGAAAGCTGAGTGCCGAAGAACTGATGCTTTTGAACTGTGGTGTTGGAGAAGACTCTTGAAAGTCCCTTGGACTGCAAGGAGATCCAACCAGTCCATCCTAAAGGAGATCAGTCCTGGGTGTTCATTGGAAGGACTGATGTTGAAGCTGAAACTCCAATACTTTGGCCACCTGATGTGAAGAGCTGACTCATTTGAAAAAACCCTGATGCTGGGAAAGACTGAGGGCAGGAGGAGAAGGGGAGGACAGAGGATGAGATGGTTGGATAGCATCACTGACTCGTTGGACATGGGTTTGGGTAAACTCTGGGAGTTGGTGATGGACCACTTATTGTCCTGGTGTGCTGCAGTTCATGGGGTCGCAAAGAGTCAGACACAACTGAGCGACTGAACTGAACTGAACTGTAGCCTACCAGGTTCCTCTGTCAATGGGATTTTCTAGGCAAGAGTACCGGAGAGGGTTGCCATTTCCTTCTCCAGGGGATCTTCCAGACCCAGGGATCAAACACGGGAGACCAGGTCTCCCGTGTTGTAAGCAGACACTTTACCGTCTGAGCCACGAGGGAAGTCCTAACTGAATCATGGGAAACAATTTCGTCCCTTTATTACAGATAGGGCAAGTGAGACTTGGGGACAATAATCGGTTGCCCAAAGTCAAATAACTACTGATGAGCAGTCTTAAAACTTTAAACTATATCTGATCAACGGTCCCATTCTTCAGTAAGAATGTTAGAACATTCAGAGAAAGAACTGATACAAATATTTAAGAACTCTTAGTTTTTATTACCATTAACCAGTACTTGCTTAGGCAGGGTTAGGGTTATTTTTACTTTGTAGTTCAGTGTCTTTTAAAATAGGTTCTGACTTTTAGCTCTCTAGTTCCTTTGGGAAAGAAAGGAAAGGTTATTCCTCTTTCTCCAAAATACTGAGAAATGTCAGCCCAACCTTCTGAGAAATTTGTCAAATGTTTAGACAATCTGATATAAGATCCACATAGCGACACCACTAAGAATATATAACAAGATAGGGACTGTGTCATAAACACTGATACATCTATAACTGGGCCTACTGATTTTTATATAAACTTTTCAGTTAATTAAGTCTATTACAAATAAAGCAGCAAAGCTTTATACTAAATTCACCTTTCCAAAGGAAACAGTCATGGGTCAGAGAGTCAACTTTTGGGGGCTTAAGATTCATTAAAATGCAATTCTGACTCTACCCCTTTTAAGTATGTGATACTCTGAAACATAAGAAATTATATTTCACTTTACTGTGTGAAAGTGAGGTCGCTTGAAAGTGAAGTTACTTGAAAGTGAGGTCGCTTGAAAGTGAAGTTGCTTGAAAGTGAAGTCGCTCAGTCGTGTCCGACTCTTTGCGACCCCATGGACTGTAGCCTACCAGGCTCCTACGTCCATGAGATTTTCCAGGCAATAGTACTGGAGTGGATTGCCATTTCCTTCTCCAGGGGATCTTCCCAACCCAGGGATCGAACTTAGGTCTCCTGCATTGTAGACAGACGCTTTATGGTCCAATATCTTAAAGTTCCATTTCTCTTGCAGCTTAAAAATGACATCTCTTGTAGATTTTCTTCCTCAGTTTAATGAATGAATCCTGAATACTGTAGTGAAAAAATAAAAATTACCCGGAAATAACAATTAAAATGTCATTGTATACCCTACCATTCTTTTTCCATGCCTGCATTTATTTGTATATATTTTGCCTTCTTCATTTTCTATATTTTTGAACATTCTTTTAAAAATGTTACTTCTATGGCAACTTAGCAAAGCACTCTTTTTGTCCATAGCTGCAGTTTCCTAGTGGAAGACTGTTATTCACCTAACCCCTGCACTATTTAGGAGAGTCATTCTGGGTAGCTTAGATAGGAGGAATGTTCTGGGTAGTAATTCTTCTCTAGCTCAACACTGTACATGCTGATCTCAGTGGAAGATCCTGTTGCTTGAGTCTTATGCCAAACTTGCCCCATTTCCTCCTTTACTCATCCTCTAGGTCACTGGTTCTCATTCACAAGGGATGACTTTTTCCCCAGGGGCTATTTGACAGTATCTGGATACATTTTGATACTCATAACTGGAAGTCAGCTACTGGTATCTAGTGGGTAGAGGCTAGGATGCTAAATAACCTATAATACACATGTTGAGAAACGGCACTATCAGGAGAATGGTACTGCCATTCTCCTAGAATGGAAACCCAACTAATTAGTCAGTGGATCTTGATAATGCCTATGATAACATTTTTATGTGCATTCTTTTAATTTATGAGTGCTTTGTATGTGACTCTTAAGTATTTTATATTTGTTTATCACTTTTGTTAATCCTAATGCCGTTATCTACTATTTTGTTATCTTGTGGATGAGAAAAAACAAAGCTCAGGGAGGATAAATAACTTATAAAAAATGACAGAGCTAGGAAACGCAAAAACTGGGATTTGAAACCAGAGCCTGTGCTCTCAACTACTACATTTTATGATATTTGCTATTTTATCCATAAGACTGCTACACTGATTCAGAGCCTAATATTCATCCTTTACACTGTTTTAGTAATTACTGACTTTCCTGACTTCCATCCTGAATGGTTCAACTTCTGCTAGTGTGATATTTCTAAAACGTCTTCTCTCACTCCTCAGCTTATATCATCCTAAATTAGCTTCCCATGAGACATTTCTCTTTCTGATCTTAACTTTCACTGACCCACTATTCAAGGACTTCTGTACTACTTATATTTCTAGATGCTCCTGGTCCCTGATATTTGCTTTTACTTCCATTGAGTTCTTTTCCCTTTGTCTACTTGATAACATTCTACCTAGACCATTGGTGTCAATTCTCTTTGTTTGTTTAGCTTTTTAATTCAACCTTAAATCAGACTTAAAGAAAAACTGTAAGAAGAATTCAAAGAGTCTATGTTCCCTTCACCTAAATTTCCCATGTCAACATTTTACCTTGTTAACCTGCTTTGTTCTCTGTGAGTACACATTTTTTTTTTTCTGATCTCTTTTGGAGTCAATTGCAGGGGTGATGACTGTTGCCCTTAAATAATTTAGAATATATTTTTTAACCAGAGTAAAGTTATTAAAATTAGGAAAGAGAATTTGATACTCTACTATCGTCTAAACTTCACTCATTTTCATGATCTTGCATTTTAGAAAATTTTAAAAACAGTATGAAAACATTGAATGAATTTCAACCCTTTTATAAACATCCCAGTGCCCTCATTATTCCTGAATTTTGAGTTAAATATTAAAATTAGTGAGAGATTGATGGTATTCTCAGCTACCCAAACAGTACAGAATTTTTCAAACTGCCATTGGCTGCATTTATATTTACATTGTAGAAGACATATGTCTGAATACTATTAGTTGCTTTAAAAATCCATTAAACATACAATGGTTAGTCATGTTTCAGATCCAGACAGGAGGGTAAAATAAACTGCAGAGAGAAACTTGAACACAATGAATTATTTAAGTTTAATGGTCATAATACCTGGTTCTTCCTTGGAATATAGGGCGTTCTTTGTTTATGTAGCTTGAGTTATCTTAACTACCCACATGGAGTTAAATCTCTGGATGGTTTTCTGTTTACCAGGACTCTCCAGATCTATAATGCTTCAGCTACTCTCACAGCTGCCATTATTGGTGAGAGTAATAAAGGTAATACTATATGTTTTTCCATTTATTGAGAGCTTACTGTGGAGCATTAGGTTAAATTCTTTAGGTATTAGGTATTTAGGTATAAAGGTATTTAGGTATTAGGTTAAAAACCTAACATTAGGTTAAATACTTTACATAGAGAATATCATTCTTTGCTTCCAGTTATTGTTATATTTTTGTCACTAATTTACAGAAAAAGAAGTAGAGTTACCAAGAGGTGAGTGGATAAGTTTCCTCAACCTCACCCTTACCATCTCAAGTCCTAGATTTAGTCAATATACTATATCCCATCTTCAATAAAAAAGGATGTGACCAATTCAAACCCTTGTGAAAATAAAGCTGCACTTTTTCCCTACATTTTTGTTCCTGTTATAGAATTGATAAGGTTTATTTCTAGAAGGATTGGTATTCACATACAGTGAGTGAAGTGAAGTCAAAGTTGCTCAGTAGTGTCTGACTCTGCGACCCCATGGACTATACAGTCCATGGAATTCTCCAGGTGAGAATACTGACACGGATAGCTATTCCCTTCTCCAGGGGATCATTCCCACCCAGGGATCGAACCCAGGTCTTCCACATTGCAGGTGGATTCTTTACCAGGTGAGCCACCAGGGAATGGCAAATTGCATCAGACTTTGGGAACTCTTGTAACCTTCTGAGTGTGAGCTCTTTAGAGCATACCATTGAATAACGCACAGTGGAGTGACTGCCTCTCTCTTTTGTTCAAGGTCATTCTGTACTACGTTGGATGACCTGCTAAGACTCACCAAAGAGAGCTGGGTTGGCAAAAAGATGTGGATCCTAGTTTCTAACCTGTCCCTAACTAGTTACATTGCTGAAAGTAAGTGTTTTTAGCTCTCTGGACAGTGTAAAGTCAGGACACACAAAGTTCTCTCTAGGTTCCCACCCATTTTTTTAAAGTTATCATATTCTTGACTTATTTTCTTTCATCTCCATTCACTATGCATTTCTCCAGAATAACAGATTGAGATTAAAAGATTTTAAAATTTAAAAATAAAAAAACTAAAATTTAAAAAAAAAAAAAAAATAAATTTTAAAAGTAGATTTGACGAATTAAGTGATTTGAGTTGGGTTGACCTACCTAATGCTTCTTCAATTCTCAAGGCCCCATTAACAAGTATGATTTTGGATACTATGTTTCCATAACCTTGGGTAGGAGTAGGATTTATGTAATCATCATTTGCAAAATTCTCCTGGTATAGAGTTTGTAGTTCAGAAAATAAATCTCTGCAATACTGTAATATTTTATTTATGGAGTGTTTGGTCATATGATCTGAGTACCTAGAGGAATATCCCCATTTCTATAGCTGAACAGAAGTGTTCAGCTGAGCAACCATAATCATGGTCTTTTTCTTCTTTTCTCTCTCCTCTCATCAGTTTTTCTGACAAAGTATAACCTGGGGCCTACAAGTCCATTGGTCTTTGTTGTTCTGTGGCTTAAATTTAAAATAGTAACTCTGAGTTCTGTATGCCAGGTTCCTTGATGGGTCTTAAGTACAGGTCATTTCATGCTAATCAGTGAGGCTGGATTACCATTCTCATTTTGTAGATAGTCAGGATGTCTACCAAACTTGCATGGCTAATGCGAACAGAAAATGTGCAAACCTTTGTTCAAAATTATTAAAAATTTCAAGAGGATGATAGTAGAGCATTAAACCAAGGGAGGGGTCCTTTGAAACACAGGTCCTCTGTCATTACACAGAGAGTATGCACACAAAGCCAGACCCACATGTAGGTAAACTGATGTTTAAAGAAGTTAAGTGATTTGCCCAAGGTCACACAGTGGAGGACAGAGTAAACACTGGAATGCATGTTTGCCTCCAAAGCCAATATTCTTTTCAGCAGACCCCTTTGTCTCTCCTAGTGGGAAAACTGGGCCAAATTTCTCCTTTGGTTATTCTCCAGCCAGGATTTTCTTTCAAATAAGTGCATCCCTCATATCGGTTTGAACCTCCTTCCTCTTTTAGATCCAACTAATCCCAAATGTTGTAGAAGGCAATTGCACCCCACTCCAGTACTCTTGCCTGGAAAATCCCATGGATGGAGGAGCCTGGTGGGGTGCAGTCCATGGGGTCGTGAAGAGTCAGACACGACTGAGCGACTTCACTTTCACTTTTCACTTTCATGCATTGGAGATAGAAATGGCATCCCACTCCAGTGTTCTTGCCTGGAGAATCCCAGGGGCGGGGGAGCCTGGTGGGCTGCCATCTATGGGGTCACACAGAGTCGGACACGACTGAAGTGACTTAGCAGCAGCAGCAGCAATCCCAAATGTGTAACATTTCAGGGATCTCCCCTGGTTGTCTGTGGTCACCAGGCTTCTTTCCCCATATTTATGTCTATGTCCAGGTACCTGCATCTACACAAAAAATCCAAAATACTAACCCCTCAGAACAAGGGTTAGTAAATCCAATAGTCTATAGTAGCTAGGAGAATTAAATGATTTAGCATACATAGTGGACTTAGTATGAAGCCTGGCACGTGGGCTTCCTGGTGGCTCAGTGGTAAAGAATTCACCTGCAGGGCAGGAGACGCAGGGGGCGCTGGCTCAGGAAGATCTCCTGGAGGATTGGATGGCAACCCACTCCAGAATTCTTGCCTGGAGAATCCCATGCAGCCCTGGCGGGGTACAGTACTTGAGGTTATAGAGTTGGACATGACTGAATTGACTGCGCATGCACATGTTATTACTATTACTATCATTGGTAATTGATGTTTCAGTGTCAAATTGCAGGCCAGAAGATTTCTACCATGTTTATTTCTGTGTCCCCTTTTCACTTCTTCCCTTTGTTTTCAGTTTAATGGAGACTTTGGTACATAGCAGGCTCTTCAAAGTATATCCTTTCATCTATCAAGTTATCTCTCCCAAGAAAAAGTAGTTTCCTTGCTAGAAAAATTTCGGTTGAATAAAATGTTCCTCATATGTCTCCCTTGCATACAGAAAACCAATGGGGAGAGCAACCTACAATACACAGATACTTTCTCTTCCTTAAAAACTTTTTTTACCCCAGAACACTTCTTTTCCATTAGTTAGAGTTAGCCTGCACTTATTTCAGCTCAATTACCAAGAAATTTAGTTTACCTTTATACACATTTTAGAGATGGCATTAATGTATTGGCCATCCTCAATAAAGCCTAAATTTTGAATTTTTTCTTCCCCTCTGGGCATGACTAAGTTTTGTCATTTCTTTCACAATTTCTCATTTAGTTTTTCTTTTGAACAAAAGTCAAAGTGACAGAGAACAACAGTCAAAGTAGCATAGTATTTGCATTCAATACATGTTTGTTGTTGACAATTTGAAAAAATACAAAATAAAAACCCCACTGAAACTTTTGACTCAAAAATATCATTTTTCACATCATTAAATATAGTTTTCTCATATTTTAATTTTTAAATGTGTAATATTCTATATTGCATGTTTATGCCATAGAAATAAATGTTCTATAAACATGGTAAAGATCTACCTAATCAGACATGTCCATGCTCAACAACAACAAGAATTGCTGAAGAAATGTTTTCGTATTTTTAACAGCGTCTAATTTCCCCTTGCTTTTTCTAAGTCAGCAGTCATGTCTTCCTTCATGGCCCTGGAAAAATGCTTAGAATGTGTGACTTAACAGTGACTCAGGCATTCAGTTCAGCTCAGATGGTATTCATTCTTTGATGGATAAAAGCAAAAGAAAAAGCTATTCTTTGGCTGAACAACACAGTCCTTTCTATTATTTGAGTGTCTACAGATTGCTTGAAAAGTGCAACATATTTGGAATTTCTTACCTAAGAATTAAGCCTGAACAAACAAGCCCACACCATTCTAAAAAAGAATTCGTATCGTATGCAGTAGGCCAGGAAGCCAAGGTGGAGGAGGCCAAGGGGAAGGTTTAGTGAGCAAGAGAGGAGAGGAATTCAGAGGTCTCCTATGGGCATTACCTGACTTTGGAAGCCTTTTCAGGACACAGATGTTAACACTGTATGCCAATAAATGATCTTATATAGGAATTCTTATTTGCTCTTTTCTGGTGCAGTCTTCCTCTCATTTCCCTAGACCTGTGAGTTTCCTGTGCCATCATCAACAGAATCACTGTCAATAGATCCATATGTGTATTATTTTTGTTCAGTCACTCAGTTGTATTTGACTCTTTGCAGCCCCATGGACTGCAGAAGGCCAGGCTTCCCTGTCCTTCACTATCACGTGCAGTTTGCTCAAACTCATATCCATTGAGTCAGTGATGCTATCCAACAATCTCACTCATCCTCTGTTGCTCCCTTCTCCTCCTGCTTTCAATCTTTCCTAGCATCACAGTCTTTTCCACTAAGTCAGCTCTTCACATCAGGTGGCCAAAGTATTGGAGCATCAGCTTCAGCATCAGTCCTTCCAATGTATATTATCAACAGCCAATGTAGATCTACTTGTCCATAGTTTCTAAATGTGATATCTTTATATTGCTTAATACCTAGCATTAAAATAATTTAAGAAACACTTATTGAGAACTTATGTGCCAGACACAGTGCTAAGTAATTTATACTGATTATCTTATACAGTCCTCACAGTGATTCTGTAAAGTGACTAATCTTATTCTCTTCATTTTAAAGGTGAAGGGACTGAGACTCAGAGAGGCTAATTATTTTCTCTAATGTTATATATCAAGTGATAGAGATGAGAAGGAAAGTGGGATTATCTATTTTCTTTTCTTTTGTCAAATGTTTGTTAAGTTGAATACCATGTATATTGCGTGACAATGGATTGCACAAAAAAAGCATCAGCAAATCATTTGAGGCAACAGTTTATTCAACTCAATAATCATAAATAGTATAATTGATACTATGTATTAAATAGATAACTAATGAGAGCATACTATATGGCACAGGGAACTCTACTTAATGCTCTGTGGTGACCTGAATGGGAAGGAAATCCAAAAGGGAGGGGTTATATGGTATACATACAGCTGATTCATTTTGCTGGACATTTACCCACTGCTACCATCTTTTATATGGTGCTAAGCTAAGGAAAGGAACATGGAGGTCACTCGAGTGTATACCATGGAGCCATCCATCAATAAGAGGAAGGACTCTCTCCTCAGCAATCTTTAAACATCTTTCATAAAGTAGACTTTCACTGAACACCTACAGCATACCAGGCATGGTACTAGACACTATGAATAATACAAAAATAAACAGAAATTCCTCTTTCACTCTAAAAGTTTGAAGAAAAATGAGCCTATACAAGACTGCCTAGTATTAGTACAAGTGAAAGGTTTTACGGGACAGAAAAAACATTTTTTCCTGAGACATTTAGCCATTGGTGGGTCTAAAATGAAAATGCATGGGAAATAAAACTGACCATAAGTTTGTACTTTTATCAAAGCCATATATCAAGGGTGATTTGAATATAGCATATGATTCTATATCATTCTCTTGTTTTCCGCTTTTTACTTTTTTTGAATTTTTTATTTTGTATTGGGGTATAGCCAATTAACAATGTGTCATGGACTGTATAGTTCATGGGGTTGCAAAGAGTCAGACTCGACTGAGTGACTTTCACTTCATTTCACTTCACTTTATAGTTTGAGGTGAATAGCGAAGGGACCCACCCATACATAGACATGTATCCATTCTCCCCCAAACTCTGCTGCCATCCAAGCTACCACATAACATTGAGCAGAGTTTCAATGTGCTATACAATAAGTTCTTTTGGTTTTCCATATTAAACACAGCAGGGTGTACATGACCATCCTAAACTCCCTAACTATCCCTTCTCTGCTGGTGACAATAAATTCATTTTCTAAGTCTCTGAATCTCTTTCTGTCCTGTAAGTTCATTTGTATCACTTCTTTTTAGGTTCCACATATAAGGGAAGTCATATGACACTTCTCTGTCTGACCTACTTCATTTTCTTATAGGACAAACTAGAACCACCAGAGTAATCCAGGCTCTGGTAAATACAAAGGATGAAAGGGATAAATACAATGGTAATTAGTACTAGTAGAACACAAGTCCTGAAAGGAGAAGACTAAGAAAACCATTAACTTATTCTTTGAAGAGTCCAATGGCTGTGAATAAAGTAAAGCTTATTGTTCAGTAAGGTGTATTGACCCTATTTAGGACTCTTAAGTAGGAGACACTGATTAAAACTTGAATGAGGTAAATTTAGAATACGCAGTCAAAGGAATGACTTATACAATATATGGTAAGTATGTGGATATCTTGTGTTGCAAAAAACTATAATATCAAGATATTATGAAGTACATGATTAAGAACCTGACAGACAGGGCCTGGAGTTTGGGTTGGGGTTACTTCTGATGTGATTTGTTGCAAATAACTTAGTATCCCTGAAATTCAGTTTGCTTTTCTTTTAATCTGAAAAATTCAGAAAATAAAAGTTAGTCTAGCAATGAATGGTAAGGCAGCATAGGAAACTGATTAAGAACCAAGATTCCCTTTCTTTCTCTTCTGTTTTTAAATCCAGGCTCTGTGGCTTTCTGTTACTTTGGGTTAGTCATTATACTTTTATGTACTTTGGTATCATCCACTATTACATAGCAATTATAATAATGCTGATCTCATAGGATCTTGGGGATGATTGAATGAGCTAATATGTATAAAGTGCTTAAAAAAGAGCAAGTGCTGGATATTTTCTAGCTATTATCATCACAGGGTTTTTGTGAAGATTAAACAAAATAACTTTCAAAGTGCTTAACACAGTGCCCACATAAACTACTAAATAAGTGATAGCCACTATTATTTTTATTATTATAAAATTTCATAGATTCCAATTGTCCCGTTGTTGAGGTCCAAATACTTTCCTGACAAGCCAAGACTGGTTACCATAATTTTTTGCAGGTGTTCTTCACTACAAATGTCATATCCTAAACAAAGCACGTGGTTGGTTAATCAAACCAAATGGAGATTTCCAATATTTTGAAATTGCTGTGCCTCACACATCTAAATCTGGGATTATCCCTAGGGCATTCATCTTCGACATGGGCATGACTTCCCTTTAAATTCACCTTATTAATCTATCAGTGAACACAGAAGTGTGTTAAATGTTTAGTGTTTACCTAACTCCGTACTAGCTGCCTTGATGGAGCTTACAGCCTCATGGGAAAGGCTATTAAACAATTCCTTTAAAAATACGCTGTGAAAGAGAGGTAGAAGGTGCTGAGGAGCAATATGGGAGCTCTAACTTCACGTGAAGGTCTGCAAAAGCTGCTCTGAGAATGTGAAGGTAATGTTGAGCTGTGAAGCAGGACATGGGAGTGCTGTAGACAGAAGGCCAGCCCCGATGCAGCCCTCCCATGGGAGAGGGCAGGCATTAACCTCTTCTTCATTAAAGTACAGACCCTCTGCAAACCAGCCCCATACTCCTGGGACATCTCTGGGATCCCTCCTATGTTGCAGATGCCTCTTTTCTGTTCTGAACTGTCTCCCAGTGACAACTCCTAAAAAGCTTCTTCTCTTCACCCCTCATTGGTAGTGCAACAATTTGTAAATAGAATTTATTTTCTAGATTTAAATTTATATTAGGTTTAGAATGAGAGAAAAATCTGGAAGACAGTACAGCATCAGTCATACATCCCTCTCAGAGTTTCCCCTATATTTAACATCTGTGTTGATACAGCACGTATGTTATAATAAATGCATCGATGCTAATACATGATTGTTACCTAAAATTTATACCTTATTCAGATTTCCTTAGTTTTTACCTAATGTCCCTTTTCTGTTCCAAGATGCCATACAGGACATCATATTTATCTTGTCTTCTTGGATTCCTGGGTTCACTTTGGCTGTGACAATGTCTGAGATTTTCCTTCCTTTTGGTGACCTTGATGGTTTTGAGGAGTACTGTTCAGGTTTTGTTTGTTTGTTTAGAATGGCCTTCTACTGGAATTTGTCTGATTTTTTTTTCACAATTAGACTAGAATCATATATATATATATATACATATATATATATATATATGGAAGAAGACAATAAAGGTGAAGTCCTATTTCATCACATCATGTCAAGAGTATACGCTAATAACAATACAACATCACTGTTGATAATGATGTTGATCTTGGCTGAGGAAATGTGTGTCACTTTTCTCTATTGTAAAGTTCCTCTGTCTCCCCTCTTTCCATACTGCACTCTTTGGTAGGAAGTCACAGCTAATACCTAAATAGCAGAGAGTTATTCTCCTCCTCCTTGAGGACAGAGTATGTACATAAATTATTTGGGATTCTCGTGTATAGAAGACTTGTCTTTCCTCATTTATTTATCATCTTTTAAAAATTTATTTTATTTTTTTACTTTACAATACTGTATTGGTTTTGCCATACATCAACATGAATCCATCTTTTATGGACTCACTTGATGCGAAGAGCTGACTCACTGGAAAAGACCCTGATGCTAGGAAAGATTGAGGGCAAGAGGAGAAGGGGATGACAGAGGATGAGATAGTTGGATGCCATAACCAACTCAATGAACATGAGTCTGAGCAAACTCTGGGAGATAGCAAAGGACAGAGAAGCAGAGGCATGCTGCAGTTCATGGGATCATAAAGAGTTGGACAAAATTTTAGTGACTGTACAGCAACAATGAACTCATGGATACTTATTTTACATTTTGGATTATAATCCAATACTGCTTATTTTATTTTTTGCTCAGCTCTTTCTTATTGGCCACTGGGAACTCTTTTAGCTGGGTTCTGTGTCCCTTTGACATAGCACCATTAATTTAGATTTTCTTTTTCATTTTCTGGCACTACAAATGGTCCAGGCTCACTTTTTTATGTTTCTTACTGTAGCCTTAAAAGCAACCCACACCTCAAGAATTTCTGGTTCTTTTTATTGGAGAGAGTATTAGAAACCAAGATATGGGTGATAGGTTTTTGCATTTAATTTTAGTAAGCAACAGCTAGTATACTTATGAAAATAGTTGCTGGTCCAAATATGCAAAGCATAAAAGAAAGCAGAGCTGTGCTAATGGAAACCAGCCTAAACACTAACAAAAATGTAGTAAGTTTTCTGTACTTTTGGATCAGTGTTTGGTTGGTCAGTGTTGGTACTGAACTCTCTGAACAGAGGCTTGTGTTCTTGTTATTCCAAATCGGCGCATTTTATCTACATGGCAAAAACTAGAGATATGGAATTTCCAAGGTGTTCACTGGGGTCTTAAGGTCTTAGGTAACTAAAGCAGTTGGATGCAAAATCCAGAGATCAAGTTAGAGAAAGTGAGTCACAGAAAAAAACCTATGAGAATGAGATGGGAAAATGGAAAATTTAAGGTACAAAGAAGAAATGCCAGAAACTGAAAGTAAATGCAATTTATTGAGCAAATATAGAAAACAAATATAAAAAGAAAAGAAGAGGATGAATGATGGGAAAACAAGGGGATCAAATATCAGAATAGCAAAAAAAATGTGTTAATTTTGAAAAATATAAAGAGGGAAACAGTCTGAAATTAGAACTATTAATACCTATAGCAATGCAGGATCTCTTGTCTATTTAGGTTAACATATTGATATGGGGAATGAGTAAAGAAAATCCAGATGGTAGATGGAGGGAGGTAGGGTTAGGGAGGCATATAATACTCATTATAGCTGTGGGCAAGGCTACTACATAGTTTGTGGCTAAATAATAATTTTTTCAGACCTAACAATATTTAGAAACAATCTTCAAAGCTAAAGTTAACATTTTAATAGAAGTCTGTCTCCACTGGATCTAGATAATGACATTGCAATTTTCTTTCGTAACATATATCTTACTTATTGCTTTATTGTACCTATTTAACACAGGCATGGGAAATATTTATTGAGGGTTGCTGATGCTTTTCAATAATGAATGAGCTTAAGTAGAGAATTATGTTTCAGACCTAACTCTGCGGAAGTCTAGTCATCAAGAACTTGCTTTAATCCCTTTGTACTTAAGTGCTGAAGTTTTATTTGAAATACATTTTGATGGGCAGACACAATATCACATGCTTCTTCTGAATTTTGATTTCTCTTATCTTCAGGGATTGAGTCTTCTGTACAGTAGAACTTTGTAAATGACTATTCTTATAGTTGATGCATTGGCAAATACCATTTTCAACCCCCAGAGATAACTGAGCAAATCTGTAGTATTTCTCAGTTAGGGGGAAATCAGGATAGCATGTCAAGCTGATGCTGGGCTCAGGTTTTCACCTTCTTTTACAACAGATATGACAGGTAGACAGTGGCTCACTCAAGTTGGGCAAACGATCTAAAGCTATCAGTGCTGTATTACTGCACCCAGAAAGTTTAAGATTCTGGGCTCTAGCAATGCTGGAGTCTTGCCCAGGATTGATTTGGTTTGCTTTCTTCTGGGCTTCCCTGGTGGCTCTGATGGTAAAGAATCTGCCTGCAATGCAGGAGACCCATACCTGGATGAGTGAAGATCCCCTGGAGAAGTGAATGTCTACCCACTCCGTATTCTTGCCTGGTTTATCCCATGGACAGAGGAGCCTGGCGGGCTACCATCCATGGGGTCGCAAAGAGTCTGACATGACTGACTTTCATTTTTAATCCTTAGATTCTGTGGCATGAAGCCTTGCTTTGGAGATGACAAGGCTTGTAGAGAAGCCTCTAGCGCCCCCCATCCATTACATTACTTAGAATCTGACACCAACCATGTAATTTTCATATGAAAGATATTGACTGGCAGCTTCCCTCACCGTTCCACAGTAGGTTTACACTTGTACATTAAAAAAAAAAAAAACAATGGTGAAAGCAGAAAACTTAGCATCCCTAGAATAAGACTGAAGATTGGAATGTGATGTTTCATATGCAGAGTGAGAAGATGAATATTTTAAAAGTCATTTATTACTAGAGATTAGAATTTAATGATTGGCAAAATAAGTATTACTGCTAAGCTTACTTTGTTATAATAGTAGTAATAAAAGTTCTTAATGTTAGTGTATTGCTGTAGGAGTCATCAAAAGATAATTCAGCTCTGATTATAATTATTCAGTTTCTGATCACGGATAAGATACATGACTTCTTTATTTGTTAGTGTATTCTTTCTCCTATAATTAAAGAGAACCCTAATGACCATAAAAATAGCTAACATCTATTTAAAATGTTCTATGCATTTTGTGTGATGAACAGTGCTAAACACTGAGCATGGACCTTACTTAATCTCTCAGTAATACTGGGTTGGCCAAAATGTTCATTCATAGTTGTCCATAATCTATTACGGAAAAGTACAAATGAACTTTTTGGCCAACCCAATATTTTGGTGTTTGGAATGTTACTACATAAATGCAGAGTTTTGGCACTTTGCCAAAAGTCTTTTAGCTACATGCATCTAGCAGATCTTATGTTTATGAATATATTTTAAAGTCTGGATTAGATCTCTTCTATTTCAATATAAATGTAATTTTTAAATGTTAAAAATAGTTAGTAGAAATAGTGGCCAAGTCACTCTATATATTATACTAACTCTTTACAATGCTTTTGGAGTAAAAATGGGTAGAAACTGTCTGCCTTCTCTATAGCTTTTATACTCAGTATTTTGCCATCTTTGCAAAGCAGATGAGAATATATGGGCCAAACAAAACCCTGTCAGGAAGTTCCATATCTAGCATCCAGGGCAGAACAATAACTCACTTATTTGTGGGACATGAAGTGTATGCAGTTAAATCACTCCTTCCCACCACCCCACCCCCACCCCCCACCACACAATTTATGTTGAAACAGTTGACTTGTTTACCTTCAAGGCACCAGGTAGTTTACTTTAAGGTTTGACTCTGTGCTTTTGTTATTGTTTATTCCAACAAAAGCAGAAGATTAAGTCACTGTTATGAGAACAAACCTGATTAATCATTTTTCCTCTTCAGCCAAAGCATTCTTAATTACTAACACATGGGCTAATAATGTGGAAACAAATGACAGATGTAGCAATGTAGTTTGAATGCAAATCTCAGCACTCTTTTTTTTTTTTTTTAAATGAAACCATAGACACAGTAAATCTTGTGCTATTCTCCCAACTATTTTATAAGTATTTAGACTAATCTCTGATGACACTCCAATTTACCAGAGTCTACTGAAGTGGGATCACTGAACAGGCTGATTTTCACAACATAAATAGGCCCACCCACCAACCTGTCATCAAAACGAATGTTAATGACCTAGAGAGTATAAGTAAGCTCCGTGGTGATAGGACTTGTTTTTATTCACTGCTCTACCTTCAACACCCAAAGCAGAGCTTGAATGTTGTTATATGCATGAGTGCATGAACAAGAGGAATAACATAGGCTGCAATGGTCACACTTTATTCTCTTCTCTGTGTTGGTGTATACTTAAGTAAGACATTAGAGCATTTCTGCTTTTGGTTAGGCTCTGTGCCAGGAACTGAGGCTACAGCTATATAACTGAGGGTGTAGGTACCGTTTCTTATTTTCTACAACTGGCAGTCTGGTCTTCAGTTCAGTTCAATTCAGTTCAGTTGCTCAGTCATGTCCGACTCTTTGCGACCCCATGAATTACAGCACGCCAGGCCTCCCTGTCCATCACCAACTCCCGGAGTTCACTCAAACTCATGTCCATTGAGTTAGTGATGCCATCCAGCCATCTCATCCTCTGTCGTCCCCTTCTGCTCCTGCCCCCAATCCCTCCCAGCATCAGAATCTTTTCCAATGAGTCAACTCTTCTCATGAGGTCTTACTTCCCACCAAACAAAGGTAAATTTTTCGTCTAGTCTACATATTACACTGAATGTTAAAAAGCTTTTAAAGGAAGGTCATATTGAATATCTCCAGAGGGAAATCACTGATATATAATTCCTCTAATTGAATGTGTGGCTTTTTACATCTCATTGCTGTGTATGGACAGAGATTTTTTGTTTTGTTCATTGCTGTAGGCTCAGAGCCTAGAATATTACCTCTTCTTTCCTGGAATGTGATAGGTACTCATATTAATGAAGGAAAACATGGGAAGAAGGAAAAATGCATGGAGGATCAGCTGTACTCAACTTTTTGGATATCATTTCAAGAGAGGCATAACCCGAGTCTATTCTTAGATTATTATTTCTATTTTACAAGTGGGATAATAGACTGAGAGATGTGAAATAAACGTGCTGAAAACTACCCTGACCAGTAAGGCTTCCCTGGTGGCTCAGAGGTTAAAGCGTCTGCCTCCAATGCGGGAGACCTGGGTTTGATCCCTGGGTCAGGAAGACCCCCTGGAGAAGGAAATGGCAACCCACTCTAGTATTCTTGCCTGGAGAATCCCAAGGACAGAGGAGCCTGGTAGGCTACAGTCCACGGGGTCACGAAGAGTCGGACACGACTGAGCGACTTCACTTACTTACACTGACCAGTAGCAAAGCTTGAACTCAAACGTGGGCTGATCTGTACCATATGATTCACAACTCATTTTATCAGGTAAGCCAAGAATCCTTTACTCTTGATCCCTGCCATAGATTATCTATTGGTTTTTCACTTTAACTACTTTTAAAGGTCTCATTCCAAACTTAAACCTTTTATATTTTGGGCTATGACATCTGCCTGCTACATTAATCAGATAAGTCTAGGTGATGCAGTTACAGACAACACCATGATTTTGTGGCTTACCTACCAAAGGTTTATTTCTTGGTCACATTGCGTCTGCTGTGGGACCGATAGTCTTTTACATACCAATCTCGTGACCCAGGCTGAGTGACACTCTGCCTTCTTATGCTACACCATGTCCAAAACTCGGCCTCTTTGTCGGGAACTGGGGAAGAGAACAAGCAGAGTTGCACATCAGCTCTTAATGCTTCTATCCAGAGGTGCCACTTATGACCTCTGTTTTTATTTTATCCACCAGAACAAATCATATGGCCATGCTCAGTTTCAAAAGGGTGGGGAAGTGTGATTCTTCCACACATCTGGAAAAAGAGGAGGGCATGGATACTGGTAAATAGTTGTTATTTCTGCCATACCAGAAAACTCTCTGCAAATCCACACCTAACATATTAATGCTCTATACTGAAAAGATGGTCTACATAGCACTGCCTTTTCCTTGTTTAACAATAAAGTCCTTCTGTTTTACAGATGGAGGTGCTTCCAACAATTATCCCTATTCAAATGCCTTTGTGTTTGCTTTTTAAATAAGTAACGTAGTTAGTATTGAGAAATTATAAATTATAGATAATCAAAACAAAATAATTTTTAAAAATTAACCACGAACCTACAATCCTACCTTTCTTTTTTTAAATATAAATTTATTTATTTTAATTGGAGGTTAATTACTTTACAATATTGTATTGGTTTTGCCATACATGAACACGAATCTGCCACAGGTATACACGTGTTCCCCATCCTGAAACCCCCTCCCGCATCCCTCCTCGTACCATTCCTCTGGGTCGTCTCAGTGCATCAGCCCCAAGCATCCAGTATCATGCATTGAACCTGGACTGGCAATTAGAAACAGCTTTCCGTAGCAAAATTTAAGCAAGATGCTATCAGTATTTTATATTTCACCCCTTTTCTTCATGCTTTCATGTTTCTAACAGCCGATTTGGGTTATCGTGGCTGGTCTTTGTGATAAGAGGTTCCCTCAAGATTTCCAAACTGAAAGTATCCCAAAACTCCAGCCCAGAAAGAATAAATATTTTCATGACAAATGGTCTATTTCTAATTTAGACAAATAACTATATTTTCTTCCTTATTATGTAATTCTTCTTGAAGTTGCATGCTACTATTCTAGGTGCATCACATTTTAATTTATCATTTCACTCTTTTTTTTTTTTGAGCCATTTACTTTTTTTTGTATTTCTCTTTTATTATTCTTATTTAATAAAGAACAGACATACAATTCATTTGTTGAAAAGTTAGAACCCAGGCTTTCTGGCTTCAAGTCTCCCTATTTTTCTATATTAATGTATTTACACTCTTTAGAATTTCAGATATCAATATGAAATATTACTGTCAATTTAATAAGCATGTATTGAGATAGATACTATTTCAGAAAATAGAAATAAAAAGGTGAATTATACAAAACACCTCTTTTCGAGATTTCATTATCAGACAGTACTTATATAAAGAGGATGACAAGGTGAATTACATAAAGAAATACTGCTTTTTAATTATAGCACTGAGAAATATTCTTCAATATGCATAATAATAAATTTTCATTCCTCTGATATACAGTGAAGTGAAGTTGCTCAGTCGTGTGCAAGTCTTTGTGATTTCATGGACTGTAGGGTATCAGGCTCTTCTGTCCGTGGAATTTTCCAGGCGAGAGTACTGGAGTGGGTTGCCATTTCCTTCTCCAGATCTTCCCGACCCAGGGATCAAACCCGGTGTCCCACATTGCAGGCAGACGCCTCACTCTCTGAGCCACCAGGGAGGCCCCGACTATACTGTGCCCTTCTGCAAGTCAGTATTAAAATTTGTGATGAGCTTTTTTCCTTGGCCATATATCAAATACCCATTCATTTTCACTATGGAAGAATTTTAGATATTTCTTGCTGTTTCGATCTGGTTACAAATTTATCTCAACATTCCTTTCTTTTTCTTTAATAGCATCTTCAAGAATCTTAACCCAGTCTCTGACTGTGTGTGATGTAGTCATTGTCTTGTGTATTTGATCTGCCAATGCAAAGGGGAATGAGGTGAGCCTGTGGAGTATATAAGACATTTTTTTCCAATGCCTTTGAACAATTAAATAGTAAAACACAGCGGTGTTATTTTGTTCCCTTAGTGACCTGGGACTACATTGCAAGTTTAAAAAAATGTTTCTAAAGTATCTTGAGATTTGTTTCTATGATTACTGGGAGTATTTGGAATTTTTCTTTTTTCATCCACCTCAAATTTTGACTTAAAAAAAGTAATCCTGAATGCATTTATTTTTCCAGGAGATGATTAGATTTTGCAGACTACAGGAGGCTCCCTGAGTTCATATGACAGTTCAAGTCTCAGATACAAATTTCATTAGAACTAAGACTCATATTCTTAGGAACTATGATTTACTTTGATTCTCCATTTTTGTAAGAGATAAAAGATAATTTGGGGAGAATTAAAACTTTTGTAACTAAAAATGCATTTATAAAATTAAATTGCCCTTAGATCAGCCAAAAGGTCAAAGTTGGTTCCCTTTTAACTAAGGTTATTTTCCTATTGTACCTAAATGTTGGGTAAATCACGTGTTTTGATGTTTGAATTCCTTTAAACAGCTTCTCTCTCCAGAGAATTGCCACACGTCAGAGAAATCAAGATGAATGCTTTCCCATTTCATTTCTCTTCCTTCTTGGATCTAGGTTGTTACAGTGAAATTTGGATACTTTCTCATTTACAATTTTGATTTCTTCTCAATCATTTAACTGCGTTTTAAATTTCTCTTTTGTTTATGCTTTTTGTTTTGGATCCTAATTGTAGACTCCATTAAAGTGAAAATTAAACATTCAAGTTAAATATTCAATTCAGTGTAACACATTATATTGATAAACTCAGACTTGAGCTAATGAAACCCATGTGAATGTGTGGCCAGCTAATGATTGCTAAAGGGATGTTTGCTTTTAAAAATATGATATTTAATATAACATTTTACAATACATATAATACTATTAACAATTATTATACAGAAGATATAAAATAAGTACAATACATTATTTAAATGCTGAGAAATAATTCTTTCATTATCCTTTACAGTGGTCAAAACTTCTAAAGTATTATATCCAAGTTTGGCAAAACATTATAAATTAAAAGTGAAAAGACTGGAATAATGAAAGGATAGACTGATGGAAAATCAGTAAAGTAAAATGCCTACTTCCATGCATGTGAAGTAGGTTTCTTAGCCTGAATAAGAATTGCGGCAACTTAGTAGCAGCTCATACATAAGAGTCTAGATAATGGCATGTGGGGAGAGGTAAGCCCCTATCTTTCCATTGCTTTACAATTTTATATCCCTATAAGCATTAAAAAGTAACACATTAAAATTGTATTGAGAGAAAATTTGGTAGACATAAGAAATATCTTCTCATGCTATCCAAGGGCAGAATTAAGGAACATTGCTGTAAAACTACTAATAACAGTAAACTATAAAATGTGAAAATCTTTGATGGTTGGAGAATTAACTTGGCCATGGGGAGGGAGGTTATTAAAAATAGTTCTTACATGCCCCTTTCATCTGTATTTTCTGATAACCAGTTGACCTGGAAAAAGGACTTAAATGAATTAACCACTGGACGTAAAACATATGAAAATCATATTAATTATATTGATAATTTTAGATTAACTTTCAGTTATTTATTATATGCCAAATGCATTTGAATAAATGCATAAAATGCAAATGAAGAAGTTGGTATGCATTATTTCTATTTTATTGGATCCTCACACTAACCTAGGGAGTGCTTTTTTGCAACAGCTCAGGGGGGTCATGGTTTCTTGGGCAGAGACTCCATACAAATCCATGGTTAGTGCAGATTGAATTCTCCTTTTACATTAAAAAATATATATATATTTATTTATTTGGCAGCACCAGGTCTTAGTTACAGCATGTGGGATCTTTTAGCTGTGGCTTGTGAACTCTTAGTTAGGGCTTCTGGAATCTAGTTCTCTGACCAAGAATCAAACCCAAATGCTGTGCATTGGGATTGTGGAATCTTAGCCCCTGGCCCAACAGGGAAGTGCCCCCTTTTACTTTGCAAGAACACAGAAGCCTGTTGATAACAGGGCACCACACAGGAAGGAAGGCTCTATCTTGACTTGACTTGGATCTTACTTCCCTAAAGAGCATGTTGTTTCTGGTGATATTGTTCATGCGGACCATATCCTGTAAGATCTGAGAGGACAGCCAGATTCCAGGCATGCCACTGTCCTTTTGTCTGGGTTTGGTCTGAAGACAATGCTTAACAAATCTCTATTTCTAAAATCTCCACTTCATTTGTGACCAAATTCAAGTTTAGTGAGGTGTTTAATCACACCAAACTTTAGCCACAGTGATCATGGGGTGAAACAGAATTCAAACCCAGCACTAGAGCCAGCACTCAGGTATCTCACAGTGCAGCAGCAAAGCCTTGAATGAGCAGATAACTCATTACACAGGCATGAACTTGTAACATTTGAAGTGTTATTCACTCAGTCAAGTACAACTTTTCACGACCCCATGGACTGTAGCCCACCAGGCTCCTCTCTCCATGAGATTCTCTAAGCAAGAATGGTGGAGTGGGTGCCATTCTTTTCTCCAGGGGATCTTCCTGACCCAGGGATCAGACCCGGGTCTCCTGCGTTGCAGGCAGATTCTTTACTGAGCCACCAGGAAAGCCCAACTTAAACCACAATTCAATCCTTGTTTCCTAACCAATCCCATTCAACTGAGGTGTTCCTGTATTAAAGTTCTGGCAGGTCTATGCGAGCTCTAATGACACATTAAATCAAAAACGTGATCTTGATTCAGACATTTAAATGCCTACTTCCATGCATGTGAAAAACTGAACTGCAGATTTGGTCTTAAACCACACCACCCCAGCTCAATTCTCCTGTGGGCTGGAGATTTTAAGGGAACAGGAAGTTACATTGGCTTTTCTGCTTCCCCGTTTGAGCTTCCTGGCTGTCTCTTGCTATCTGTTTTTCCAAACTCCCACCATATTTGAAGCCAGGGGAGAAGAGGGAGAAAATAGAAAGTGACAGAATAAGCCTTTCTGCTACAGTAGAGCTTGATGTTATCTGGACTTGGTAAACTGACTCTTTCTGTCCAAGGACACCTTGTGGATCTTCCGGCAGTTTTGTGCTGTCTCTCTCCTGTAGGTTTTAAATTCTGGTGGGCACTGTAGCTCCTGGGCTAGCTGGCAGTGTACATTTACCCTTTTCCTGCAGAAGCTCTTTAATTCCCGAGATAATTTTACTGGACAGGACCTAAGGTAGATGCGTTCTGGCAAGCTCTCTCTAGAGTGTGCCCACCGCCCACCCACAAGGAGTGAGTGAGTGAAGTCACTCAGTCATGTCCGACTGCTTGGGACCCCATGAACTGTAGCATACCAGGCTCCTCTGTCCATGGGATTTTCCAGGCAAGGGTCCTGGAGTGAGTTGCCATTTCCTTCTCCAAGGAAACCCCCACTTATTCTATGCTTTGCCAACCAGGCAGTAACCAGCAACACCTGCATGTCACCATTGCAGTCACCAGCCCTCCTTCTCTATTGTCTTGATGTCCTGGGGTCAGACCCCAGTTCATCATGCCCAGAGATCTGGGAAACACGCAACTAACTCTCAGGCAGCCTTACGAGGGACCCCTCCCTAGGCTTGAGATGAGAGAAGTCCACCTTTCCCTCTTACCCGGTGGTGTGATGAGAACTCACAGCACAGAAAATATTGTCTATACATATAGCCAATTCTCATTTTTTGTGGTGGTTGTGTTCACTCCACAAAGACGGCACAAAGACTTGGGGAAATATGGAATTAGGTTCCTGAATCTCTTGTTACAACATTTCATGAACCCATCAATATATAAACTTGTTTTATTTGTTTTTCTGTTTAAAGACCCCTTATTTAATGCCGTTGATTCCTTAATGTCGAACTCACCACCAACAGGTACCTGAAGAAAGCTTATCTAACACATGTATTTTCTCCATAAAGCACATCATAGCCTCTGCTTAGAAAAATGAACAGCACTTTGGTGCTATGCCTCCCATCATTTTATGGAATCTCATATGCAATCTGGAAAGATGGTAGTGATGAACCTGTCTGCAGGGAAGCAGAGGAGACACAGACCAGACTTATGGACATGGGTGTAGAGAGGGAAGTAGACGGTGGGATGAATTGAGAGAGAAGCACTAAAATGTTTAATTGCCATATGTAAAATTAGATAGCCAATGGAAATTTGCTGTCTGATGCAGGGAGCTAAAATATCTGGTGCTCTGCGACAACCTAGAGGGGTCAGATGGGGTGAGAAGTGATAGGGGGGTTCAAGAGGGAGGGGGCATATTTGTCC
This sequence comes from Ovis aries, assembly GCF_016772045.2. Lineage (NCBI taxonomy): Eukaryota > Metazoa > Chordata > Mammalia > Artiodactyla > Bovidae > Ovis > Ovis aries. Next base: position 51,093,128 of record NC_056062.1, read on the forward strand.
TGTAGCTGATTCATGTTGATTTATGGCAGAAAACAATACAATATTGTCAAGCAATTATCCTCCAATTAAAAATAAATTTAAATTAAAAAATAATGAAATCAACTACAAAAGGCACACAAAAAAGAAAATCATGGCACTAGATATGAAAAGAACACTTGTTTACAGTATGAGAGTTAAAATAAGAAGGCAGAGCATTGCCTTGTTTGAGTTCAGCTGGGGATGGGCTCATAAACTGACTCAAATTTTTTGCTGTTCTACATTTCTTGAGGAATGATTTCAAAGGTGAAGCAACTCTTGGTTTAGAGGTTACAAATAAATTGTAGTGAGTAGACAAGTTTGCAAATACAAGATTCATGAATAATAAGAATCAACTGTAAATATATTCAACAATATTCTCACCTATCCCTCTCCTCTCTGTTTTATATCTGTGTTATTGATCTGGCTTAGGGTTCCCAGAGTCAGGGAGAAGGCCTGGGGTCCATTCTCTTTGTAAAACTGAATGTAATGACTGGGGGGGCCTCACTATAGAATCTGACATGTCTTTCTGTACCTCATAAAAATTGATTTTAACATTAAGCAAAATACACATTGGAGGTTATACCAATTAAAGTTTGCCATTGTGAGGAACAGAAACCAAATCTGGATGATTTAAGCTAAAAAAGATATTTGTTAAAGTCATATTGGGAAAATCACAGAATCTTAGACAAAGCGCAGAAATGGGCTTGGAAAACAGTCAAGAGCCAGGGAGGCTGGGCTGCAGCCAGGGCCATAAAGGAGGCTTCAGATGAGACCAGCACCTCTGTCACTGCCCATGGCTCAGCTGCTGTGATGGCTTCCGATCTGATGGAGCCCCCCCACCCCCCCGAGAGATTCTTCTTTTGCTTTGCCAGCTCACTCTGCAAAGCCCAGTGTAGGTAGCTCTGACTGACTCAAGTGAAACTATGAACTCTATGTCCTCCATGCTAGGGAAGCTGTGAAAGCAAGGACTTGCCACTTTCAGTTTCTTTAGTGAGAGGAAGGCTCTGTTTCCCACCAAGATTCATTAAGTGAGACATTTACCACATGTATAGAGAGGGTTCAGGCTTCCCCAGTGGCTCAGTGGTGAAGAATCCACCTGCAATGCAGGAGCCACAGGAGATCTTTGGGTTGGGAAAATTCCCTAGAGGAGGACATGGTGACCCACCCCAGTATTCTTGCTTGGAGAATTCCATGGACAGAGCAACTTGGTGGGCTACCGTCCATAGATCGCAGAGTCAGACACTACTTAAGTGAGGGAGCACACGTGCGCACGCATAGAGTTGAGATGCTTGGCAGCCAGAGATACTAGTGAACCTGAGGATTCACTCTCATGGACTTCAGTGATTGTCCAAATTGGAAAAAAGTGCCAAACGCATCTATTTAGTTTAACCTCCCTTCCAACTAAGAAGTTTCCTTTAGAGGGCTCTGGAAAACAATCAAAATAAGCTTTTAGCTTCTGCTTGAATTCTCAAATGATGGAGAACTTTTCACACCACCAGGTAATATGTTCTAATCCTCCACAATTCTCGCTCAAAAAATGTTGTTATGGTTTTCAGTAATATCTTTTTTATTTTTCCAGTTCCCTTCACCATACAGTTTGTCTTTATCTGGATGTATTGTAGTATCTGAATGTCCTGCTTTTGATGTGGTACTCAGACATGACTACAGTATTCTCCACATGGGCTGGCAAATGCAGAGGCTATTGATTTTCCTATTTTAACTTAAGTTTCGGTTGGCTCTTTCCTGTAATCATGGCATAATTATAACTTGTAGTATGTTAAAACATTTAGATATTTTCACATGAACTGCTACCAAATCCAGCCCTATAACTGAATCTCTAAACTCAATTATTTAGAAGACCAAATTGACATTTTTACTTGTATCTCTCCAGCTTTCATCTGCCTAGTTTTAGTTCAATGATCTGGTTTGTTGAAATAATTTGGGGTTTTAAACATTTTATTGTCTATGATAGTAGAATTTTTTCCCCAGGATTGGTCCACCTATTAATTTGCTTGGCCCATCTATATTTTCATCCAATTTACTGGTAAATTATTGAATAGGAAAAGACTGCAACAAAGCAATGTGACATTTCATCAGTCTTTCTTCAAGGTTGATATTGGGTCACTGAAAACTATTTCTAAATACCACTGATCTTAAAATAAGCCTGATCTTGCCAGAATCCTGCATAAAAACTGTTTGGTCTGTCCTTGTTCTTCATATAAAGATCACATCCTTAACGTGGCTCACAGTGAGGTACTGCCTACCTAGGCTTTTTGTACTTCCTGTGGACCCTCTCCCTCTTTTCTCTGTGTTCTAGTCACCAAAATGAAATATTTCTCCCCTTGTTTCCCCAGTTCAGTCTTCAGGTCTCAGCTTCATCACCATTTCCATAAGGAGGCTTTCACTGGCAATACAGATTTGCATTTCCTAGGTTAAAATACTCTCATAGAATCAAATTTCATTCCTTTAAAGGTTCCTGTTTGCAATGGCTTATTCATTAGTGTCATAATTTGATCTGACTCTTCACCCAGACTTTAACTCCATAAGAGCATGGACACAGTCCATATTTGTTCATCATTAAATGGCCTGGGAACAGTAGAGTTTCCCTAAAATATCTTGTTAAAGGAATAATATAAAACCAATGAATAGTGTGAACATTGGTTATATTGAGACTGTGAAATTGCAATCGAGTGAAATAATTTTAGGAAGGAAGACTTCTTCTACTACCTAACCATGTTTTATGTTAACTCTAAGCTTCTCAATATCAATACTATTGCTTCTCAATATCAATACTATTGTTTTATGTTAACTCTAAGCTTCTCAATATCAATACTATTGCCATTTGGGCTGGATACGTGTGTGTGTGCACGTGCGTGCGTGTGTGTGTGTCTTATGCATTGTAGGATGTTTAGCAACATTTCTGGATTCTACTCACTGAATGACTGAAATATTGCTCCTCCCAGTTGCAACAACCAGAGTATCTTCAGTCAGTTCAGTTGCTCAGTCATGTCTGACTCTTTGCGACCCCATGAACTGCAGCTCGCCAGGCCTCCCTGTCCATCACCAACTCCCAGAGTTCACCCCACCCAAACTCATTTCCATTGAGTCAGTGATACCATCCAACCATTTCATCCTCTGTCCTCCCCTTCTCCTCCTGCCCTCAATCTTTCCCAGCATCAGGGTCTTTTCAAATGAGTCAGCTGTTCACATTAGGTGGCCAAAGTACTGGAGTTTCAGCTTCAACATCAGTCCTTCCAATGAACACCCAGGACTGATCTCCTTTAGGATGGACTGGTTGAATCTCCTTGCAGTCCAAGGGACTCTCAAGAGTCTTCTCCAACACCACAGTTCAAAAGCATCAATTCTTCAGTGCTCAGCTTTCTTTATAGTCCAACTCTCACATCCATACATGACTACTGGAAAAACCATAGCCTTGACTAGATGGACCTTTGTTGACAAAGCAATGTCTCTGCTTTTTAATATGTTATCTAGGTTGGTCACAACTTTCCTTCCAGGAGTAAGCATCTTTAATTTCATGGCTGCAGTCACCATATGCAGTGATTTTGGAGCCCAAAAAAGTAAAAGTCATCTATTGTTTCCACTTTTCCTCATCTATTTCCCATGAAGTGATGGGACCAGATGCCATGATCTTAGTTTTCTGAATGTTGAGCTTTAAGCCAACTTTTTCACTCCTCTTTCATTTCCATCAAGAGATTCTTTAGTTCTTCTTTGCTTTCTGCCATAAGGGTGGTGTCATCTGCATATCTGAGGTTATTGGTATTTCTCCCAGCAATCTTGATTCCAGCTTGTACTTCTTCCAGTCCAGCGTTTCTCATGATGTACTCTGCATATAAGTTAAATAAGCAGGGTGACAACATATACCCTTGACGTACTCCTTTTCCTGTTTGGAACCAGCCTGTTGTTCCATGTCCAGTTCTAACTGTTGCTTCCTGACCTGCATACAGATTTCTCAAGAGGCAGGTCAGGTGGTCTGTATTCCCATCTCTTTCAGAATTTTCCACAGTTGATTGTGATCCACACGGTCAAAGGTTTTGGCATAGTCAATAAAGCAGAAACAGATGTTTTTCTGGAATTTTCTTTCTTTTTCAATGATCCAGCAGATGTTGGCAATTTGATCTCTGGTTCCTCTGCCTTTTCTAAAACCAGCTTGAACATCTGGAAGTTCATAGTTCACGTATTGCTGAAGCCTGGCCTGGAGAATTTTGAGCATTACTTTACTAGCACGTGAGATGAGTGCAATTGTGCAGTAGTTTGAGCATTCTTTGGCATTTCCTTTCTTTGAAATTGGAATGAAAACTGACCTTTTCCAGTCCTGTGGCCACTGCTGAGTTTTTCAAATTTGCTGACATATTGAGAGCAGCACTTTCACAGCATCATCTTTTAGAATTTGAAATAGCTCAAGTGAAATTCCATCACCTCCACTAGCTTTGTTCATAGTGATGCTTCCTAAGGCCTGTGAATCTGACTTCACATTCCAGGATATCTAACTAGGTGAGTGATCACAACATCGTGATTATATGGGTTGTGAAGATCTTTTTTGTACAGTTCTTCTGTGTATTCTTGCCACCTCTTCTTAGTATCTTTTGCTTCTGTTAGGTCCATACCATTTCTGTCCTTTATTGAGCTCATCTTTGCATGAAATGTTCCCTTGGTATCTCTAATTTTCTTGAAGAGATCTCTAGTCTTTCCCATTCTATTGTTTTCCTCTATTTCTTTGCATTGATCACTGAGGAAGGCTTTCTTATCTCTCCTTGCTATTCTTTTGGAACTCTGCATTCAGATGGTTATATCTTTCCTTTTCTACTTTGCTTTTTGCTTCTCTTCTTTTCACAGGTATTTGGGGGAATGGAATGCAAAAGTAGGAAATCAAGAAACACCTGGAGTAACAGGCAAATTTGGCCTTGGAGTACAGAATGAAGCAGGGCAAAGGCAAATAGAGTTTTGTCAAGAGAATGCACTGGTCACAGCAAACACCCTCTTCCAAAATCACAAGAGAAGACTCTATACATGGACATCACCAGATGGTCAACACCAAAATCAGACTGATCATATTCTTTGCAGCCAAAGATGGAGAAGCTCTATACAGTCAGCAAAAACAGGACGAGGAGCTGATTGTGGCTCAGAGTATTTTCAGACCTTGCCAAATGTCTTGGATTGGAGTGGAACAGGGAGTAGGGGAGAAAAATATCAACCTAGTTAAGAACTGCTAGTCTATTTATGGTTGCCAAGGAGGCCTGAGGGGAGAAGGAATGTGGGAAGGGATAGATAGGGAGTTTGGGATTGACATGTACACCCTGCTATATTGTAAATGGATAACCAACAGGGACATACTGTATAGCACAGGGCACTCTGCTTAATGTTTTGTGGCAGCCTGGAGCGTGAGAGAGTCAATTCCTAGGCAGATTGATAAGAAGTTCGGGGTCCCCAAGGAACAGAAATGGGTCTGGGGCTCTCAAAGTGGAGATTGGGGCTCTGGAATTCTCAAGGAGGAGAAAAGGACAAACAGTTGTTGTTTTTTTTTTTTTCTCTACAATCCTTCAGTTCAGTTCAGTTCAGTTCAGTCGCTCAGTTGTGTCTGACTCTTTGCGACCCCATGAATTGCAGCACGCCAGGCCTCCCTGTCCATCACCAACTCCCGGAGTTCACTCAGACTCATGTCCATCAAGTCAGTGATGCCATCCAGCCATCTCATCCTCCGTCATCCCCTTCTCCTCCTGCCCCCAATCTTTAGCCTTAGTCAATTACCCAACTCAGTTTAAACTCTGTACTAGGGATTATACAACAACAAAGTATCTGGCTGGAGGACAGTTTTTCCTTCTTGAAAACCTTCTGACTAATCCTGATATTTTAGAATGTATATTATGGGAGTGGGTCTTTCTATTGTTAAATTCTAATCTTGTTATCCTAAAATGTAAATTGTGGGAGTAGGTCTGGTAAAATTTTTACAAACTTGAGACATTCTTTTGATTCATTGTAATAGCTAATTAAAAGGTTTATAACTCCATTGCTAACATTAGCAGGGGGGCACTCTTTCTGCTCCCTTCTGATGTCGGTGTCAAAAGCTTCCTCTATCCCTTTTACACTTTAATAAAACTCTATTGCACAAAAGCTCTGAGCGATCAAGCCTCGTCTCTGGCCCCAGATTAAATTCTTCTCTTCCAGAAGCCAAGAATCCTGGCATCTTTTAGTGGGTCAGCAACAGCGTTTCATCTTGGGGGCTTGTCGGGGAAGGGATGGCAGTTGGGAAGAGAATGGATACATGTATATGTATAGCCGAATCCCTTTGCTATTCACCTAAAACTAACACAACATTGTTTGTTAGTTGGCTATTCCCCAATACAAAAAAAAAAAAAAAAAAGAACTGTTGCTCTAATTATAAGAACTTTAGCCAAGTATCGGGCTTCCCTGGTGGCTCAGGGGTAAAGAATCTGCATGCAATGCAGGAGACGTGGGTTCAATCCCTGGGTCAGGGAGATCTGCTGAAAGGAGGGCATGGCAACCCACTTGCCTGGAAAATCCCATGGACAGAGGAGCCTGGTTGAGTACATTCATAGGGTTGCAAAGAGTTGGACATGATTGAAGTGACTGAGCACACATGCTATCAATTGTCACATAACTAAGGACATACCATTTGCTAAAGTGCGATTATATTAAAAAAAAAAGTATATGCAAAGGACTCTTGCAAACTGTAGAAATTAAGCTTAATAGATAGTAATGTGGCCAGAAGTGTTAATATACCTTATTACATTAATATACCTTATTACAAATATACCTTATTACAATCATGAAAATTTCCTTAACTACTCAAATTCAAAAGGATCTCCCATTTCAGCCTCTTAGAAAATCACGTATAAAAGTATTTTACTTAAATTTCCTGCCTGAATTTTATTAAATTAAAGAAGCAGAATTCCCTAGGATGTTATATGAATTCTTAGTCACCTTTCCAGGGTTGGATGACTGACACCTTGGACACTGAATAGCAGACTGTGGTAGGCAGTCTTTAGATGGCTTCCAAGATTCCGCATTGACTTGCACCATCAAAAGACCAAAGAGAAGTCTTAAAAAAGGAGTGGCTGTTGATATTCTTTGGATATCTTATTGTTTTTAGTGATTGTGGGGAATAGCCTAGTAAGAGATACACAGTGTGGAAATATCAACTACGAAGGATGATAAAATTTTTATAATATTCCCTCACTAATCCCCACTTCTATCCCAGCTAATATCATTATGAAATGACCTTCATCACTGTATTTTAGGTATGACTGGGAGGCATCAGTTTTTAATCAAGAGATTCTCAGACCTCATTATTGTGAGGGATAATGTTTATTACATGCGAGTATCAAGAAAGCATCTGGAAGAGGAAATGGCAGCCTACTCTAGTATTCTTGCCTGGAAAATCCCATGGACAGAGCAGCCTGGTAGGCTACAGTGCATAGGGTCACAAAGAGTTGAACATGACTGAGTGACTGAGCACATCAGGAAAGTACGGCCAAATATCAAGAAAATATCAAAAAAATTAAGCCTGTATTGTGCCATCCATCATGACATATGATATAGAAAGGAAATTATTTGTATATTACAGAGGAACAAAAAGAATTACTGGTATTACCCAATTAAGTCAGCTAAAAACCAGGAGCATTTTAATTATTTTTTTCTGGCCATTCCTGGAAATAGTCTTCCTCAAGGGTAGCATTTTCTCACTGAAATAACATGAGCAACAATGCTGGCACAATTACTAAATTTTGTCTAATGTATTTAGTAAGTTTATTCTTCCAAGAAAAACCTGGGAAGGTAAGGAAATTTAGTGCCACCCTCAGAGCATATCCAATTATGCTAATGAGGGGAAAAAAGTTACATTTCAAGCCTAATCTTTGTGTTGATTGGCCATAGGCCATTGGAATAAACCACAGAAATGCATGTGATTTCTAGGTACAAACTTTAAACTCACACACTGAATTTAGAGTGGAGAGATTATAGACAGAGCAAAAGCAATGACCTCAAAAGTAATGAGAATTTTAGGTTTCCAAAGCGTAGATTAAATATGGAGTGTTGGAAAAATTCTTAAAGAGGCCTATAATACAAGGTAAACATAGAGATATACACTGTCTTGGCAAATATTTTACTTTGTTAATGGGCCAGTCCTTATCAAAGCATTCCACAAGTCTGGGAAACACCCATGCCAACATCTTCCTCTCAAATGTGAAAAGCTGAGTAAACCTCTAACCCCTTGTCACTAAAATAAACTGGCAAGAGCTTTCACATTACCTAAATCTATAGCTGAAACAAAAAAGACCAGGTTCCTATAGGAAAAGATAATCCCTAAATGCTCTTTGCACTGCTACTGAAAGATGATGGTGAGTCCACACAAAACTCATGCTTGGTGATATTACCACAGTAATAATTGCTTAAAATCAAGTCACTCTTTTGAACACTTTAATCATGATTTCTGTGTTACTAGGAAACCAAACTAGTGAAGAAAATAGTTCTTAATAGTTGTCAAATAAAGAATACTGTTTTTGTTTTGACAGAAAATGGTAGAGAAATTTAGTGTAATGGAGCAGCATGAAGTGTATTATTAGAACCTAGTTGATTAGTCCAAAGGGAATGAAAAAAATACAGACATAATTTTGTAAAGCAATAGAATTGATGATTTTAAAAATGGGATTGATTTGCTCACTTACTGATTTAACTAAATGTTGAGATGGGTTTTTAAAACCAAAGACCATGATATAGGGAGACATGAGGAGTAACATTGGGACAAAGCCATTACTTAACCAATGAAGTAATGCTTATTCTCCTGGTGTCCAGCCGACCAACTATCTTTTGATTTGGAATCATACTGGTGGTGAGCACAATGAAGTCAAAGCAAGGGAAGGGAAAGAATTAAAAAAAAAAAATTATTGGAACGTTACCAGGAAAACATTCATATCCTTTTGGGCTGTTGAACTAGGGTAACCTTTACAGTTACCTTCTTAGGTAAGTCTGGGACCTTTAACAAAAGCAACATTAACAATAATATTGATTTGAATCAAGTTTTCTGATAGGTAAGTATACCTGTTACTAAATTTTATCCTAATAATAACAGGTGAATATTATTATGCAAATTTCACAGATGAGGAAGGTGAGGCTCCAAGGTTAATTTCTTGCTCAAGTGGTAAGTAATGGAGCTAAGACTCAATACCGTATCTATCTTATATGGTTATGCTATCTTGCCACAGCTCTGTTTGAATACAAATGTACATATGTTTCTGCTGTGCTGTGCTCAGTTGTGCCTGACTCTTTGTGACCCCATGGACTGTAACCTGCCAGGCTCCTCCATCCATGGGATTTTTCAGGCAAGTATACTAGAATAGGTTGCCATTTCCTCCTCCAGGGGATCTTCCCAACCCAGGGATCAAACTTGTATCTTCTGTATCTCCTGCACTGCAGGCGGATTCTTTACCGACTAAGCCACTGGGGAAGCTCAATATCTAAATGTATAGGAATATATATACATATTCATACATGTGTATATAATATTTATATACAGTGTTATGGCATAATATACTAGAGACAGATGAACACTTTAGTTCTGATGGTAACTTACCATATGATCTTTTTATATCTCTGATTTTAGGTTTTTTTCAAGTTTTCAAAAATGGAACAAGTTGTCACCAAATAATATTTAAAACTATTTCAAATTGTTGGCTGAGAGTTGCTGTCAAATTAAAGGACAAACCAAGGCCAAGGGGAAAACATACGCTGAGAGAGAACAGGTTCCAAAAGCTGAGAAAAGGGTTGAGAATCGTGCGCATATTTCTCCAGCCACGTAAGAATCTTTTGAATAGTGAAGGAAAGGATGTCTACATTCCATGTGCTCTGCTCTGCATCGTTTAGTATAAAAAGACCTTGGATAACAAAGGTCTTTCTGGCTGTACATTCTTTTTTCTCTGCCAAATTTTTAGAAGAACTAGTATCTTGGAAACTGGTCAGTAAGGCTAAAATGCTCTCCTTAAAAATAAATGGGTATAGTTACTAAATGTTTTCAAGGAGGGCCTTTGAAAGTATTTATTTACAATGATGCTTTCTAAAGGCATTAGAAGCAAACTCTTTACACTGAGACCACCAAGAAGCTCTGTTTTCTAAAGGCAAGCAGTGTTGACATTTGTCTTTATTTCCCTACTCTCAGCTGAGGTGAAATCCAGGCACTTGGGGGCTTGGGAAAATACCATGTGTGGTTTGTTTGAAAGCATTCTCCTCTAGAATTCTGTTGCCAGTCTGTAGAGTTACCCCTTTTCTCCCCCTGCTCTCCATGCATACACCCTGTGGCCAGAGAGCCAAATAACATGAGCCAAAACTATTTTCAATAGAAATACCAGGAAAATGCTGTTTCTAGTGGCATGGAAAATGCAAACAGAATGAAGGCCAACTTTATGGTAATCTCAAATCTAGACCTCTGAAGAAGGAAAGTATAAGCACAGCCGATTCCTGCTTTCCCACAAGGAAAGTTTAAGGTAATGTCTCTCCGTGTTTTTAAAATTAAACATGTCACATTTTGAATTTTTAAAGTGCATGTAGTGGCTTAGTCGCTAAGTTGTGTTCAACTCTTTGGGACCCCATGGACTGCAGCCTGCCAGGCTCCTCTGTTCATGGGATTTCCCAGGCATGAATACTGGAAAAGAAGTAGCCACTTCCTTCTCCAGGGGATCTTCCCAACCCAGGGATCGAACCTGGTTCTTCTGTATTGAAGGTGGCTTCTTTACTGTCTGAGTCACCCAGTGGCAACCTTTAAAATGCATTCCTCTCAAGAAACTTATCAGAAATTATCTCATGAATAAATACTCGGATGTTTTAATCTCTGTGTTCAAAAAGTAGTTACTGACTGCCTGTTTATATGTGAGGTATTCTTGAAGGTGCAGAAGGGCCACTGTTTTCCAGCTCTAAGGAGTTAACACCTTATATTGTCACTGTCTGTATTCACACGTTCCCTTCCATCAGATAAGGCCTCATATGGGGCAATGTTTCCATAACCAAAGGTATCTTCACTGGTGCATAAAGCCTGAAATTCCCAGGACTTACCATCAAGCAGGAGAGTTAAGCATTTGTGCTAATGCACGTGAAATTAGTTATGAAACATCCAGCCAAGTTACTGGTGTGGCCAGTCTCTGTGATTAAGGTTCAGAGATGACTGCTGGGTTAGGGATGATGGGGAGATAAGGAAAAGTTCAAAAGGCAGTGATAATTACACTGGACACTCGCAGAGACAGGTGGGATGTCCAGAGGTAGAGGGATAATAACCTGAAATAGGGAGGGGGTACAGGAAATGGAAAATTAATCTTGTTCTTTGAGATGAGCTATCATACATTCAATTCTAAGCACAAGTTGAGGTGGCATGTTATAGTGGAAAGTGGCAGAAAAACAATAAACCAGTTTTAGAGTCAGATGGATACAGCTTCTAAGCTTGGCATTGATTTTTATTAGCAGGGTATTTTCTTAGGGACACGCCTAACTTGTGTGAGACTGACATCTCTGGCTACAAAATGAGAATATTGGTGCTATTAATTTATTATGATCCCCACTGACTTGGTTTTCGCAGAGATCAAAATAAATATTTGAATGCTGACAAAAGGAAGCAAATTTTTAAAATGGCATAGAAGTGCCAAGCATACAGCATGTAACATGGAATTCTTCAGGTAAACATGACGTGGGAAGCCATTCCCTTCACCAGTGATTGAACCCGGGTCTCCTGCATTGCAGGCAGATTCTTTAACATCTGAACCTTCAGGGAAGCCCTAATAAATCAGCATGGTACCATAATTATTTCTTCTCTCCCGAATTCCCACTGAGACATCCAATACTGTATAGAATTAGGATGAAAATCTGTATCAGTCTCAGCACTTGAAAGTAGGGCAGCACTCTGCAGTCTGTATTTGTCATTGTTCTTCAGAGAAACAGAGAGAATAGGATGTTTACATACACATATTTCTACTACATATATTATACTATAAATGATATTTATATAGTTTATATTATATTTTTATAACATGTTTCTACCATATTATATTAAATATGGCATTATATTATAAATATGTTACACAAACATTTACACATATATGTGCATATTCACATGCACGTGTGTATGTGAAGAGAGAGAAAGGGAGAGAGAGAGATGTATTTTAACAAGTCGGCTTTATTTTAATATAATTTGGGAGACTTGGAAATCTAAAACCTGTAAATCAGCCTGCTGCTGCTGCTGCTAAGTCGCTTCAGTCGTGCCCAACTCTGTGAGATCCCATAGACAGAAACCCACCAGGCTCCCCCGTCCCTGGGATTCTCCACGCAAGAACACTGGAGTGGGTTGCCATTTCCTTCTCCAATGCATGAAAGTGAAGTCGCTCAGTTGTGTCCGACTCCTAGCGACCCCACGGACTGCAGCCCACCAGGCTCCTCCGTCCATGGGATTTTCCAGGCAAGAGTACTGGAGTGGGGTGCCGTTGTCTAGGCTAGAAATTTAGGATTGATGTTGCAGAGTTGAGCCTGCAATGCTAAAATTAGATAAGCAAGCTGGGAGGTCAGGTAGAATTTCTACGTTGCAGTAGGAGGGAGAATTCCTTCTTCTTTGGGAAACCTCAGTCTTTGTTCTTTAGGCTTGCACCTGATTGAATGAGACTCACACTTCAAAGTGTAATTAGCTTTATTTAAAGTTGATTGATCGTGTTAGTTACATTTAAAAAGTACATTTGACAGCAACAGCTAAACTAGTGTTTGACCAAACCACCATAGCCAAGCAATGTTAACACATAAATTTAACTATCACAGATGGTATTAGATGGATGGAAAGAATCACCCTGCAAGACTGATAAATGACTCTGGCACTCCTGAAAAAGAATGGGAGTTGAGCAATCCCCGCTAGTTCCCCTCTAAGTCAGGGTGACCAACGTTAAGGATAAGGATGTATCAAATCAAGCAGGGGACTCAAAACATAGACACCATCTAGACTTCATGCCACCCAGCAATACATTAATGTCTTAATGTGTTCTACTGGCAATTTTGCCAACACTGAGCAGGGAACTGTGTACTGCAAGAGGCCATTTTGAATGAATTCTATTCTCATGAGAGGTGTATATTGCTGATTATATTTTATTTTTTAATGCTTAAAGAAGGAAATCTATCTATGAATCTTCAATCTGTACTTAAAGTTTCACAGGAAATGTGCTGAGTCCTGTTAGGGACTGCAGACTAACAGAACTCTACACCTCTGGGGAAGACCCTAGTCAAGGAGGTACCTCTAGGTTCAGAACAAAAGAATGAATAATGTGAAAGCAGATCTCTCTTTGGAGATAACAGGATTTCCTAAGAAACACAGCTAGAGCCTGGCACAGCATTGCTCATTTAGTGTCTAAAGGCTTTGACTTCAGATTTTAGAAGATGGAAAGTGAATTTCGTGTTAGAAATAGTTTTTAAAAAGATTAAAAAAAACAGTAACAAAGCAATGGAAATCTCAACAAGAATATATAATAAAATTAGATACAATGAAAGGTGAGAAATATGAACATGAAATATGAATAATGGAGTGGTTAATTGATAAAAAAAACAGTGGATCAGATTAGACACAGTGAAGAATAATACTAGCAAACAAGAAGACAAATTCAGCTGTTTTTCTAGAACAAAAACTAAAATAATAGGATTAAAATTTTAATGAGTGTGGAAGGCTCAACCTAAGACCCAATATACAAATGAAAGAAACAGCGGAAGGAAAACAGCATTCAGGAGAAGAGAATATTTTTCTAATCCAAAAGAAATGTATCAATCTGTATTCTAACTGTATGTGTGCATTATACTTCTAGCTCTAAGCAAAAATTAAAAACTAAAATAAAAACAGCACCTTATCACAGCCCTAGGAGTTCTTAGGGGTTCTGTCACACCCTTGGAAGGAATAAAGGAAATCCTCCAAGCCAGGCTTCAGCAATATGTGAACCGTGAACTTCCAGATGTTCAAGCTGGTTTTAGAAAAGGCAGAGGAACCAGAGATCAAATTCCAAACATCCACTAGATCATTGAAAAAGCAAGAGAGTTCCAGAAAAACATCTATTTCTCCTTTATTGACTATACCATAGCCTTTGACTGTGTGGATCACAATAAACTGTGGAAAATTCTGAAAGAGATGGGAATACCAGACCACCTGACCTGCTCTTGAGAAACCTATATGCAGGTCAGGAAGCAACAGTTAGAACTGGACGTGGAACAACAGTCTGGTTCCAAATAGGAAAAGGAGTAGGTCAAGGCTGTATATTGTCGCCCTGCTTATTTAACTTATATGCAGAGTATATCATGAGAAACACTGGGCTGGAAGAAACACAAGCTGGAATCAAGATTGCCGGGAGAAATATCAATCACCTCAGAAATGCAGATGACACCACCCTTATGGCAGAAAGTGAAGACGAACTCAAAAGCCTCTTGATGAAAATGAAAGTGGAGAGAGAAAAAGTTGGCTTAAAGCTCAACATTCAGAAAACGAAGATCATGGCATCCAGAACCATCACTTCATGGCAAATAGACGGGGAAACAGTGGAAACAGTGTTAGACTTTATTTTGGGGGGCTCCAAAATCACTGCAGATGGTGATTGCAGCCATGAAATTAAAAGACTCTTACTTCTTGGAAGGAAAGTTATGACCAACCTAGATAGCACATTAAAAAGCAGAGACATTACTTTGTCAACAAAGGTCCATCTAGTCAAGGCTATGGTTTTTCCAGAGGTCATGTATGGATGTAAGAGTTGGACTATAAAGAAAGCTGAGCACAGAAGAATTGATGCTTTTGAACTGTGGTATTGGAGAAGACTCTTGAGAGTCCCTTGGACTGCAAGGAGATCCAACCAGTCCATTCTGAAGGAGATCAGCCCTGGGATTTCTTTGGAAGGAATGATGCTAAAGCTGAAACTCCAGTACTTTGGCCACCTCATGCGAAGAGTTGACTCACTGGAAAAGACTCTGATGCTGGGAGGGATTGGGGCAGGAGGAGAAGGGGACGACAGAGGATGAGATGGCTGGATGGCATCACGGACTCGATGGACGTGAGTTTGAGGGAACTCCAGGAGTTGGTGATGGACAGGGAGGCCTGGCATGCTGCGATTCTTGGGGTCACAAAGAGTAGGACACGACTGAGCGACTGAACTGAACTGAACTGAGATGTCTTCTAAAGCAAGTATGTATTCTTAGCATTAGCCTGGGGCAGTAAACCACAGGAGAGATGTGGATTTTAAATGGGTTAAGAGGTAAACCTCATTTTATTTCTCAAGTTTCAGCCTGAAGATCTGGACTGGTGATGAGTTTCTGGTGGTGGCAGATGATGAGCAAATGAAACTGAGGAACAGAAGTATGAGACAGTCATGCTTGAGATGGTTTTACTGAGCACTGAAGCAATTGACCACTTATAGATAAGTAACACAAAAAGGTAGCTTTTCTTTTTCTTTAAAAAAAGTAACACTATTTTTCAAAGAAAATCGGTAGCATTTACAACTCTAATTGAATTAACAAAATCCAGTAAAGGAGAGAGACGAAAACAAAATATTGAAACTCCCACTTTAAAAGGGAATTTAAAAATTAATATTTTATAGACTTTGACATTTAGTTTAAATACATATTTTAAATGTTTTTGAACAAGCTATGCAATTAAGAGTTTGGATGTGTGCACACACCGAAATTTAAAAATTACAGAAGAGAAAGAAAATATTAATAAAGAGAATATGATACAAAGTGATAGAAACATGAATGAAAATTATGATAGTACATATGAAAGGATCAAATTATTAAGTAAAAGAGTGTCAGATTGTGTTAAGTTAAATCTGGTGTTATATTGCTGCATGAACCAGTTAAATGAACTTGAAGCTGTTAAATAAAGTTGAAACATTAAGGAAAAATTTAAATAGTCAAAGATATGTGAAATAATTAAGAAACATTAATATCTGTTAAAATAGACGTGAAATATTTTTACTGTTAAAGGGTAAAATTCCTAATGAAGACTCAAGACTCACGATCATGTCCATGTTCCCTAGAGGAGATCCTAAACAAGAACAAATCAAAGGTCATCTGAAATATGAGAAAAACTGACATTTGTTCTGGTAGAAGATTTTAGAGTGCATTTTTAATTTACTAGTGGTCAAAGAGCCAAAATGGATCCTATTTTCAGTTTACTGCAGAACAAGGTGAATGACATCATTGAAGTTTTAAAACATATATGTAATAAAGTTGATAGGTTGGTGGAAATAAGCTTTTTCCTATAAGTTGGAAATTTTTAAAAATATATTTTCTATTGTTCATGGGAAATTTACAAAGCTAGATTACATACTAAAGCATAAGAAAACCACAGCAAAATCCACAAAGCAGTTATGATAAAGGCCACTGTTTCTGACCAAGTAGCAAAACTAGAAAACAAATAAATTTAACAGTATGAGAAGTTTTACAAAATAACACTACCTTAAATGATTATTAGCTCAAAGACTAAATTAAGTTCTAATGGCACATTAATAACAAGGAAATACCACACCTCAAAGCTTCACATAGAAAGCAAATTATAATCTTAAATAATTTTATTCCTAAAATAGAAAAATAAGGGGAGGGTTTCAATTCTTTCTTCCATATTTTCAACTGTTTTCACTGAGCATGCACTACAGTGCATATTTTAACTATAAGGTAAGATTTTTATGTTTGAAACCATCTAATTTTTTAAATTATTCAATGATCTAGAAAAATAGTATAAAACAAAAGAAAGGGAAGTTCATGAAAATGTTTATCTGAAACCCACACAAATTAATTACAAAAGAAATATAACTTTAATAAAAAAACAGTAAATGGATAAGCATTGTGAATATATGATTTACAAAAGAGAAAAGGCAAATAACTAATATATTTGAGATCCTGTTTTAACTTACCACAAATTAAGAAAATTCAAATTATGCCAGTAATGATATGCCATGCATTTTCTTAAAAAGCATAATAACTGCATAATCAATGATGGCAAAACTGTGATGACTTGGGTTTTCTAATACAATACAGATATGATTGTGAATCATATCACTTTAAATTTTCTGAAAAGCAGTTTAGTAATATACAGCAAGAGGTTTCAACATGATTTTATCCATTTACAGACTAATTCTACTTCTGGGAATCCATTATAAAGCAATGTTCTGAACTATGGATACATATATTTGCCAAAGTTTTTATCAACATGCTCAACAATTGAGAAATTAAGATACGTTATCTTCATGTGATGGCATAGTATGCAAAAATTAAAATAATATTTGCCAAGATATTTTAATGACATGGGAAAATGAAAGTGATGTAATGTGAAAAAGGGTCACAAACTATATTTATAATTATTGTATTTTAAAAGTTCTTTTAACATGTATGTAGTGTTTAAGGAAAAACATGATAATTATTTTTTTTAATACATAATTTTTCACTTGAAAATTAAATACTGTTAAGATCCTGTCATTGGGGCTTCCCCGGTGACTCAGAGGTACAGGATCCACCAGCAATGCAGGAGATGTAGGAGACACAGTTTGATCCTTAGGTTGGGAAGACACATTTAAGGAGGGCATGGCAACCCACTCCAGTATTCCTGCCTGGAGGACCCCATGAACAGAGGAGCTTGGCAGGCTACAGCCCACAGGGTCACAAAGAGCTGGACACAACTGAAGTGACTAAGCATACATGCATGCAAGATACTGCCATTATACCACCTTTAGGTGGTTCAGGTTTAACTCAATTGCCCCATGAAGTGTGAAGGGAAAAAAATCACATACCACTGGTGGTCCTGGAATATTAACCAGGTAGTAGCCCAACTTGGGGCTTTCCTGGTGGCTCAGAGGGTAAAGCGTCTGCCCGCAATGCGGGAGACCTGGGTTCGATCCCTGGGTCAGGAAGATCCCTTAGACAAGGAAAAGGCAACCCACTCCAGTACTCTTGCCTGGAAAATCCCATGGACAGAGAAGACTGGTTCGCTATAGTCCATAGGGTCGCAAAGAGTCGTACACGACTGAGCGACTTCATACATACTGTAGCCCAACTTGGAGCAGGCATGTTGGTGGCAGTGATAATTACCAAGAGACTGTCCCATGGTAAAGATTAATTTTGTAGAGAGAGGCTGGTGGGTGTGTGCGTGCGCTTAGTCGCTCAGTCATGTATGACTCCGGTGGACTGACCCTTTTCTCATAGATGCATTCTTGAAATGCACATCAAATTATGCACAAGTCTGAAACACTTCAATTGCTTCCTTATTCTTGGACTAGAGACAAAATTCCCTTATTTATAAGTTGACCATATATTCCAATCAGTCTTTTGTAGTCTCAGTTTATATAATTTTCCTGGTAAAATTATTGCTGTTTCTTTCCATTCTCAAATGGATCCTGTTTGGGCAACAAGTTATATGTCACCTTATTTCTGTGGTTTAAGATGTTTAGGCTATTTGGCCTCACTGTGAATCCCTAAACTCAGTTCCAGTTCTGTTTTTTCTTTGTTGCAGCTGCTCTGGCCTCCCTTAAGACTCTCTTATTTATTTATTTATTTGACTATCTGCATAGTTCTTCCCTGGTGGCTCAGATGGTAAAGAATCCACCTGCAATATGGGAGACCTGGATTCAATCCCTGGGTTGGGAAAATCCCATGGAAGAGGGTATGGCAACCCACTCCAGTATTCTTGCCTGGAGAATCCCCATGGACAGAGGAGCCTGGTGGGTTACAGTGTGTGGGGTCACAAAGAGTCAGACATGACTGAGCAACTAAGCACAGCACATAGAGCTTGTACTTCTTGGTGGCAGGGAGGTGACACTGTGTGTTGCTGTTGTGGGTGATAGAGAAATTGAGCACAAAGAAATGAGCAAAAAAAGAATTCTTTTTCTTTATGATCATTGATTGACTTTGGAAAGAAAAATATTCTGTTTGAATTTGGAGCAGGAGAGGCAGGACTGCAATATAAAGCATGTGTTATCCAAATACAGGTATGAATATTTGTACAGTACCATCAATGGTTCAAGTTGTAGATATGTTAACAGGAACGTGAAGGAATAAGTTATAGAAAGTGGGTGTGCATGCTCTTTGCAGCCCCATGGACTGTAACCTGCCAGGCTCCTCCGTCCATGGAATTTTCCAGACAAAAATACTGGAGTGGGTTGCCATTTCCTGGCAAATGAGGCATCAGTAATTCAGTTTGTAGAGAGAAGTGAGAAGGAAGGAAAGAAGAAGCCAGACTTGCGGGTTCAGAAAAACTGCCCTATCTAAGGGACTGGTCCTAATAAGAGCAGTAGGATGATCAATTGCACAGAGTACATTGAGTAGGTGTTTCAGACCTAGTTCAAGTTTTCATGAATATAGGTGAGATCAGAGACCATGGAAGAGCACTGATGTACAGGCACACTTGCAGAGGCAGCCAGTTGCACTCATGGTGATGGTGGAACTCCATCTACTCATAAGAAGAGAAACAAGACACAGAATCCAGCCTGTCAGGGAAGGAGGCTAACGAAACTAGAAACAGTCTGCATTCAAGATGTTTTCATTCCTTAAGGGGAATGAGCTTGTCAATCAGAGCACAAGACAGAAACTGTGCCCTGGTTCACAGGGGTATGGAGAGACATCATCCAGAATCCTGAGACCCAAGGAGAGAGTCGGTAACTAGAATTCACCATTAAAGACAACAAGGTCCGATGTCAAGATTTGTTAGATATGAAATGTGAGGCTTCTGACATCCGTCCTTAAAGCCCCAGTCTGGAATACAGCTGGGCACATAGATAGAACAAGTTTAAAGACAGATCCTACTGAAGGGACCCGGCTGTGCAAAAGGAAAGGATACATTGCAAGGCGGGGGATGGGGAGGGTTGGGGGAAAGTTGGGGGGAGGGCGAAGGGTGGGGGACAATGAAGAGGAAGTAGGAAACAGACCTAGGAAGTTCATAGATAAGGGACAGCTTATACCAGAGACCACCTGTCCCTGAAACTAAAAGTACAGAACTCCTAGAGATTAAGTAATAGAACTGCTTTTGATCCTATGTTTCTTTGCTTTATTATTTAAAGAATTCCCTGACATGAATGCAAAACAGAGAAGCTGATCTTTCCCCCAGTATTGTTGTAATCATTGTTAAGGACAAAATTAGGAGATAGGATAGAATAAACAATGTGTTTTAAACAGATGTTTTTTGCTACTCTGCCTGGGAACAGCTGATATATATGAAGGTCTAGTCTAAGGCCCAGTTCAAAAATAATATTTTAGTTGGACCAAATGCACTTGTGATTTACACCTAACATTATCCTTAACTCTGACTAAAGGCCAAGTTTTAGCAACAAAAAGAAAACTAGTGTAATTTCCTGGTTATGAGTAACCTTGAAAGGCTGAGAAGGAGACCACTCTAAGATCCAAGGGAGTTTTCCCATCTTGTCATCAGGAGTCTGTAGATGGATAGACTCTGGTTCTGACTCTTAAAGTCTACAAAGTTTCCCATGTACATTGCTAATCCATTTATGATAAGTAACAGAACTAAAAGAATGAATCATTTCTCCCCTCATAAATCTTCTGTGTATTTTCAATAATGCTCAGGAGAAGTTGAGCATGCTAGATTTTGAAAATATTTACAAATTCGTGGTTTTTCTTATGAGTCTCTAATTTTGATTATTCCTTGAAGTTTCATATAGTCTCATTAAGTACTTGACTCTGTTATCCTCGCTTTACAGGTTACAGGTCTTCTTTGGCTTTGTCTTTGAATGCTTCTCCTAATGTTAGGACTTGCTCTTGAGAGCTTCTGCAAGCACCGTGACATTGAAGTTTCACATTCAACTCCAGTATGTGAAGTTACTCACTGGATAAATTCTTGTGCAGGAAAAATCTTAATTTTTATTGAACTAATCCTCATTCAGGAAGTGAACATGAATTTTAATTACTTGCATAAGAAATAAGAAATGATAAAATAAACTTTGACAATAAAACCCGCAAACTAAAAACAAATGTCAATTATTAGCTCAGTGTAGATTATTTTTGTACTAGTCACTGTTTGGGTTAACTATTTACTCTACTTGATCAGTCGCTGGTTGTGTCTGACTCTCTGTGGCCCTGTGGACTGTAGCCCACCAGGATCCTCTGTCCATGAAAGTTTCCAGGCAAGAATACTAGAGTGGGTAGCCATATTCTACTTCAGGGGATCTTCCTGATCCAGGGATTGAACCCACCTCTCTTGCATCTCCTTCACTGGCAGGTGAATTCTTTACAGATGCCACCTGAGAAGCCTGACTTAGCTATCCTATAGCTCAATTCTTTTATATGAATATTTCAGAATTAAGTATATTGAATTATATCTCTACTTTACCTTCAAATTAATGAAATATATGATTCTCCCCTTAGGAAAAAGTGTCCACCTGAAACTCTTTATTTCAGTTCAGTTTAGTTGCTCAGTTGTGTCCGACTCTCTGTGACCCCATGAACTGCAGCACACCAGGCCTCCCTGTCCATCACTAACTCCCAGAGTTCAGCCAAACCCATGTCCATCGAGTTGGTGATGCCATCCAACCATCTCATCCTCTGTTGTCCCCTTCTCCTCCTGCCCTCAATCTTTCCCAGCATCAGGATCTTTTCCAATGAGTCAGCTCTTTGCATGAGGTCGCCAAAGTATTGGAGTTTCAGCTTCAACATCAGCCCTTCCAACGAACACCCAGGACTGATCTCCTTTAGGATGGACTGGTTGGATCTCCTTGCAGTCCAAGGGACTCTCAAGAGTCTTCTCCAACACCACTGTTCAAAAGCATCAATTCTTCTGTGCTCAGCCTTCTTCACAGTCCAACTCTCACATCCATACATGACCACTGGAAAAACCATAGCCTTGGCTAGAAGTATCTTTGTTGGCAAAGCAATGTCTCTGTTTTTTAATATGCTGTCTAGGTTGGTCTAACTTTCCTTCCAAGGAGTAAGCATCTTTTAATTTCATGGCTGCAGTCACCATCTGCAGTGATTTTGGAGCCCCAAAGAATAAAGTCAGCCACTGTTTCCACTGTTTCCCCATCTATTTGCCATGAAGTGATGGGACCGGATGCCATGATCTTCGTTTTCTGAATGTTGAGCTTTAAGCCAAACCTTTCAGTCTCCTCTTTCTCTTTCATCAAGAGGCTCTTTAGTTTTTCTTCACTTCCTGCCTTAAGGGTGGTATCACCCTTTATTTAGTCACATGTATTTGAAGAAACTCTCTCTTAGAGGGAGAATTCCTAATGTTGCCTGATTGGCTTTTGTATAGAAGAAATGTGGCTTTCCCCAAGTGCTGGCAGAAAGCACTGTCAGCAGACAGTGTCAAGAAGAAAGTCAATTGAAGGGAAAGAGAGAGAGAGGGAAGAGAATCCAAGAAAAAGGTTAAAGGAGACTGATACAGGGAAAATTTCAATACTCAAATAATGTAATGGTCATATCATTAATGGATTTGCATTAGTAGAACATGAATTTTTGTCTGTCATACAGAGTGAAGTAAATCAGAAAGAAAAAACAAATATCATTTAACTCATATATGCAGAATCTACAGAAATGATACAGATGAACCTATTCGCAGGGCAGGAATAGAGATGCAGATGTAGACAAAAGACATGTGGACAGAGAGGGAAGGTGAGGATGGAACAAACTGGGAGATTAGGATAGCCATATACACGGCTGGGCTTCCCCAGTGGCACAGTGGTAAAGAATCCACCCGCCAGTGCAGGAGATGCAAGTGATGTGGGTTCAATACCTGGGTTAAGAAGATCCCCTGGAGTAGGCGATGGAAACCCACTCCAGTGTTCTTGCCTGGAAAGTTCCATAGACAGAGAGGCCTGGCGGGCTACAGTTCACAGGGTCACAAAAAGCTGGACATGACTGAGCACACACACACACACACACACACACACACACACACACACACATACTACCCTGTGTAAAGGAGACAACTAGTGGGGACCTGCTGTACAGCACAGGGGGTTCAGCTCCTATGATGACCTAGATGGGTGGGATGAGGTGGGGTGAGAAGGACGTCCAAGAGAGGGGATATGTGTATACATATAACTAATTCACTCCATCATACACCAGAAACTAACACAACATTGTAAAACAATTATATTCCAATTTTAAAAATGTAGAACAGGTTTTTTTTTGTTTTATTTTTTAAACAAAATGTAGTGTTGGTCTTATCTGTTTCATTAGGGTTTTTGCTTGTTTTTAAGAATTTAATCATTTGGTCATTCATATGTGAAGATGGTTTTAAAAGTAAAGAGACATTTATCTGTCAACCATTTATTTTCCCAGAGTCATTTATTCCTATAGCCCCTGAGTTGAATTTTTTAAACAGCCAACTTAGTTTTCTCAATAGAATCTACAGAAAAACAACTTGAATTGATTAATTTGACATATCAAAACAGCTATGGGGACTTCCCAGGTGGTGCTAGTGGTAAAGAACCCACCTGCCAACACAGGAGACATGAGATGCAGGTTTGATCCCTGGGTCGGGAAGATCCCCTGGAGGAGGGCAAGGCAACCCACTTTAGTATTCTTGCCTGGAGATTCCCATGGACAGAGAAGCCTGTCAGGCTACAGGATCCATAGAATTGCACAGAGTCGGACACAACTGAAGCCACAGCATGCACACACACAAACAACTATGATAAGCTTGATTGTTCTGATTGTCTGTTAGGGAATCTTCAGGTACTGGTGTCCTATTCATCATGTCTGCTTTTTGAACACTGATCTCATTACTCTTACAGATTTTGTTGAATATAATGACAATCAATTCTATAAAAGACCCAAGAAGAAAAGTCTTCCTTTACACCATTTTGTAAAGTTGGTACAGTTAGTCCCTACAAATTGTAAATGTTTGTCCTTAATATTTTATTTCTAAACCCCTGTACAATTAAGCTTATGCAGACATTTTAGTTATAAATTAATTGCAAATATTGTCAATACTTCATAACTTACTTATATTTTTGAAAGCTGGCCAGAATTATTTGTCAAATAATTAACTGTCCTTTGACCAACAGTTTGTCTAGGGGCAACCGGTATGCTGTAACCCTGCTGTTGCTTATATCAGTGTTCACAGGCAAAAATCCCAGTTGGGAGATGTTGCTTCCCGATGGTAGAGATTTAGGATTATTAATGTGCAGAGTTCTAAAGATGTTTTTTGGAATACATTAGCAGGCAAAGTTCTCATACTTTATCTAAAACATATCAAAACGATCTCATTTTCTGGCATCACAAAAGACCTAGCTATCTACAATAGTTTTCCAGTTATACCCAATCCAGCAAAGTACAATCAGAAAAAGCACTGAACTTGGAGTCAAAAGAACTTGGCTGAAGTCCCAGCTTCAAACTTATTAGCATATTTAATCTATGACAAGTTAATTTACCTTTTTAAACCTTAGAATATTAGAGTGTAAATATAGGATAACAATACTTTCCTTAAAGGGGAATTTTCAACACATTCCATTAGATACACAATATGTGGTAGTTAAATCTTAGGCTGATGCCAAATTGATATGGAAATAACCAATAAGATTGACATTACACAATCTCATTTTTTGTGCAGTATGATTCTTTACTTTGAGTCATCTGGAATATTAAGTTTAATAAATATAAACATACTCCAAGTTGTTTTGATTCCAAAATTAACACTTATTCGTGTTTGGTTTGGAAAATTAAGGATAGTGAACATTTGTTTGATCTTTATCTAAACCCATGGGTTTTGGATAGATGACTAAGTATCTCTATTGTTTTAAACCTTTCCATTACCTTTTCCAGAATTCCAGAAGCTTTTAAATAATTTCTTTTTCTTCCATCTGCGATGTCAACAGAAGAAAAAAGGACTATTATTAATAAGATAGTTATATGACATTATAAAGTGGGAATCATGACAGCCTCCAGGGCAATTTTATTTACTGAGACTAAAAAGAAGGAATACCCATTTTAAAAGAAGTCCTTAGATCCAGCCCTGCCTAAAATGCAAATGGGAAAATGTTAATGACTTTAATGTGTATCCAAATATTTAATTTTTCCTCTTCACACATTTCCCCCATTCCCTTCCTTTGTTTCAAAACCTGCAGTATTATTCCTCTGAACTCAATGAAACGAACAATTGTAAGGAAGCCAATAGTCAACCAGCCTTATTATTCTCTGCCCTTCTCCTTCTTGTTAATTTCATGTTTCTTCTAATTTTTCAAAAATAAATACACAGAACTTTCTATATTGTACTGACTTTTATAGCACATTTATATTATCTTTATTTACATTCCATCCATTCCTTAGGACTCACTCAACTTTGGGTCTTCATTGGCTGACTTATTTTCTAAACCTGGCTTGATCATTTGTTATTACTATTATGCTAAGCAATGTCAGAGACCACAAGATTAAGAGATTTTATCAATGTTTTATAGCCCAATAGGGAAATTAAAATATCTTACCCAAATAACTGAATATATATATATACAAATATTCTCTCAATATACATATATACATGTATATAAAATATATCATTTCTTTCTATATATTTTATATAAAATAACATTAACTTGTATGCTAAGCAATGATAGAGAGAGGTTAATTTATTATAAAGAATTGATTCATATGATTAGGAAGCCTGACAAGTCACTAGATCTGCAGTTAGCAAGCTGGAGATGTAAGAGCACTGATGGTATAAGTCTAGTCTAAATGCCCTCAGGCTCAAAGCCCAGGAAAAGCCAAAGTTTCAAAGAGTCCAAAGGCAGGAAAAACTGATGTCCTAGTTCAAAGCAGTCAGGCAGGAGGAGTTTTCATTAGCAGGAGGAGGGACAGTCTCTCATTCAATTCAGGCCTTCAACTGATTTGGATGAGTTTCCCCTCTGTTAGCAAGAGCAATCTGTTTTACTCAATCTACTAATTCCAGTAATAACCTCATTAAGAGAATCCTTCATAGACATACCCACAAATGTCTGGATACCACATGGGCCAGTCAAGTTGACAATAAAATTAACCATCACACCACATTATAGGGAGAAATGCGGCATGAGCTAAGGAGTATCATCCAATATTAAAGTAAAAAGTATTTGTCACTCAGTCATGTCTGACTCTTCTGCGACCCCATGGACTGTAGTCTGCCAGGCTCCTCTGTCTGTGGAATTCTCCAGGCAAGAATACTGGAGTGGTTAGTCATTCTCTTTCTCCAGGGGATCTTCCTGACCCAGGGGTCAAACCTGAGGCTCCTGCATTTCAGGCAGAGTCTTTATCATCTAAGCCACCAGGGAAGAGAATTGTTTACCAGAATTAGTTTTGGGTAGTGTGTGTGAAAGTTGTTCAGTCATGTCCAACTCTTTGCAATCCCATGGACGATACTGTCCCTGGAATTCTCCAGACCAGAATACTGGAGTGGGTAGCATTTCCCTTCTCCAGGGGATCTTCCCAACCCAGGGATTGAACCCAGGTCTCCCGCATTGCAGGCAGATTGTTTACCAACTGAGCTATCAGGGAATGATGCTCAAATCAACATCAGCAGCCCTGATTTCTTACTCCATTTTCAATCTTATATTCTTTACTTCCTATAAAACACCTCTTTGTGCACATTCTTTGTTCACCATAAGTTCCTTATGTTTAAATAAAAAGAATACAAATGTTGGAATCACTTTCCATTCCATGTCAGTGTCTTTATCTGTGCCACTATTGGGGCTTCCCTGGTGGCTCACTCTGTAAAGAATCTGCCTGCCATGTGGGAAACCCAGGTTTGATCCCAGAGTGGGGAAGATCCCTTGGAGAAGGGCATGGCAACCCACTCCAGTATTCTTGCCTGGAGAATTCCATGGACAGAAGAGCCTAGAGGGGTACAGTCCATGGGGTCGCAAAGAATCGGACATGACAGAGTGACTAACACAACACAACATTTTATCTTGCTGGCTTTACAAACTCCTCTGACATCACACACTAGTAATCTTATTATCTCAGCAACCAATCAGTTAAGGTTTACTTTTCAAAGTCTATTGTATTTACTCACTTATTTACACTTCCATCATATTGGGTCACAGTTTTGTAATTCTATATCTGGATTATTGCAACAACAGCCAAATTCAACCTTATGTCATTATTTTCTTTCATTTCCAATCTATTTACATTTCAGTTAATTCTCTCTTGTGGTCTTTTGGCTCCAGGAAGTGCAAAAGGTTCATACTGACCCATCATAGCATGTCTAATCTTTTCATTACATTTTTTTGAGTTTCTCTAAAACCAGATCTTGGTTATCCTTTCTTCTTTCCATACTTAAACTTTTAATACAGTCTTCACAATTTTTCTCTCAGCTTCTCTTTCTACCCCCACTATGTGATTTTCTGCCCATGTCATTGTTGAAACCACTTTCTGGCCATGTCCTTCCTCTTTAATTCCAATTTCAAAAATTATATCCACTTTAACTTTCACCTTTACTTAAAGCCAGCCTCTCTCTTACTCAAAGAAAACTTTGAGTACTTAGATTCTCAGGCACATCCGAATTTTCATTACATTCATAATCTGGCTCACTTGGCCCTTGGTCATATATTTCCTAGTGTACATGAAAAGAAAAGTGAAAGTTATTTGCACAGTCATGTCCGACTCTTTGTGATTCCATGGACTGCAGCCTGTTCCACTCCTCCGTCCATGGAATTCTTCAGGCAAGAGTACTGGAGTGGGTTGCCATTTCCTTCTCCAGGGATCTTCCCCACGTGGCGATCGAACCCAGGTCTCCCATATTGCAGGCAGATTCTTTACCAACTGAGCCACTAGGGAAGCCCTGTGGACATGAATCTGAGCAAACTCAAGCAGAGAGTGAAGGACAGGGAGGCCTGGCATTTTGCAGTCCATAGGGTCGCAAAGAGTCAGACATGACTTACAGTGACTGAACAACACTGCATTATTATTTTGTGTTTGGTAGCTTTTCTCCTCTTACATACAATGTTTATGCACTACACTTAATAGTAGACGTAAACATTTAACATGAGTCTTGAGTAAATGCGCTCACTCTACTTTTGCAATATAAAATATCACAGACTTTTCCAAGGATAATTTCGGACTTTTGGACTATCGTACTTGTGTTATTTTAAACCTTTTAGTATTCTGCTCTCAAAATAAAATACTTTAGGAGAAAATAACCTATAGTATCTGTGTACTAGCTCATGAGTCAGAAAAGGCATGAGGTAATTTCCCAGTGGAGGGAAGGCAAGACTAAATATCAACATTAGGGATTAAGTTAGCAAGTGAAGCAGAGAAGGACGGTGGGGCAGAAAACTACACCTGTGTGCGTTCTATTTTCCCCTCCTAGTTGTTGAGATGAACTAGAGTAGCACATAATAAACATATTCTTAACCAGTGTGATACATCCGAGGTGTTTACCCTATATTTCACATTCTAAAAATTTTCCAAATGATCAATTTATGAAGTGATTCAAAAGTATAAGCAATGCAAACAAAGATGATCATGAACTCCCACTAGTGGATTAGACTCGTGGGAGTAGCCTGAAGGTTTTTCACTTAAATTGAAAGAGATAATTAGCAAGTGAGCTGTGAGTTTCTCTGGAAATTATTGCATTATGAAAACCACCGGCCCTGATAGGCTTGCTAAAATCCAGTATGAGCCTTCGCACCCAGCAATGACCTTTCTGTTAAATCATCTAAACAAAATTCAAACATAACGTTTCCTTTCTCTGTTAAAAGTGAGTGTGCTGTGGTTTCTTTCTTTTTATCTTTTCTAGGATATTAGTTTTTTAAGTAATAATTAAGTTTTTGGTTATCTCTATTATTATTAACTCTCTAATCAGACAATTAAAGAGTTATTGCCATATTGACACTCTTTAAAATTTCTCAATATGAAGTTCTGTCATTCAATAAATAGATTATTCAGTAAGCTGATTTTCTCTTTCCCACCCATGAGTGAAGCTGCAATATAATTTAGCTAATTTATATTAGTAAATTGCACATTTCTTCAGATTGGAGTCTACAATCCCCTTTCATAGGGACATGGCATGTATGTGTGAATTGGTTAGAATACACTGTAAAGTCAATATATATGATAAACTGGGTTTAGGATTCAGTAGATTCAGTTCAGTTCAGTCGCTCAGTCGTGTCTGGCTCTTTGCGACCCATGAATTGCAGCACGCCAGGCCTCCCAGTCCATCACCAACTCCCGGAGTTCACTCAGACTCACGTCCATCAAGTCGGTGATGCCATTCAGCCATCTCATCCTCTGTCGTCCCCTTCTCCTCCTGCCCCCAATCTCTCCCAGCATCAGAGTGTTTTCCAATGAGTCAACACTTCGCATGAGGTGGCCAAAGTACTGGAGTTTCAGCTTTAGCATCATTCCTTCCAAAGAAATTCCAGGGTTGATCTCCTTCAGAATGGACTGGTTGGATCTCCTTGCAGTCCAAGGGACTCTCAAGAGTCTTCTCCAACACCACAGTTCAAAAGCATCAATTCTTCGGCGCTCAGCCTTCTTCACAGTCCAACTCTCACATCCATACATGACCACAGGAAAACCCATAGCCTTGACTAGACGGACCTTAGTCGGCAAAGTAATGTCTCTGCTTTTGAATATATTATCTAGGTTGGTCATAACTTTTCTTCCAAGGAGTAAGTGTCTTTTAATTTCATGGCTGCAATCACCTTCTGCAGTGATTTTGGAGCCCCCCAAAAATGAGGTCTGACACTGTTTCTACTGTTTCTCCATCTATTTCCCATGAAGTGATGGGACCAGATGCCATGATCTTTGTTTTCTGAATGTTGAGCTTTAGGCCAACTTTTTCAATCTCCTCTTTCACTTTCATCAAGAGGCTTTTTAGCTCCTCTTCACTTTCTGCCATAAGGGTGGTGTCATCTGCATATCTGAGGTGATTGATATTTCTCCCAGCAATCTTAATTCCAGCTTGTGCTTCTTCCAGCCCAGTGTTTCTCATGATGTACTCTGCATAGAAGTTAAATAAGCAGGGTGACAATATACAGCCTTGACCTACTCCTTTTCCTATTTGGAACCAGTCTGTTGTTCTATGTCCAGTTCTAACTGCTGCTTCCTAGCCCGCATACAGGTTTCTCAAGAGGCAGGTCAGGTGGTCTGGTATTCCCATCTCTTGAAGAATTTTCCACAGTTGATTGTGATCCACACAGACAAAGCTTTTGGCATAGTCAATAAAGCAGAAATAGATGTTTTCCTGGAACTCTCTTGCTTTTTCCATGATCCAGCGGATGTTGGCAATTTGATCTCTGGTTCCTCTGCCTTTTCTAAACCAGCTTGAACATCAGGAAGTTCACGGTTCATGTATCGCTGAAGCCTGGCCTGGAGAATTTTGAGCATTACTTTACTACCATGTGAGATGAGTGCAATTGTGCAGTAGTTTGAGCATTCTTTGGCATTGCCTTTCTTTGGAATAGGAATGAAAACTGACCTTTTTCCAGTCCTGTGGCCACTGCTGAGTTTTCCAAATTTGCTGGCATATTGAGTGCAGCACTTTCACAGCATCGTCTTTCAGGATTTGAAACAGCTCAACTGGAATTCCATCACCTCCACTAGCTTTGTTCGTAGCGATGCTTTCCAAGGCCCACTTGACTTCACATTCCAGGATGTCTGGCTCTAGATCAGTGATCACACCATCATGATTATCTGGGTCGTGAAGATCTTTTTTGTACAGTTCTTCTGTGTATTCTTGCCACCTCTTCTTAATATCTTCTGCTTCTGTTAGGACCAGATCATTTCTGTCCTTTATCGAGCCCATCTTTGCATGAAATATTCCCTTGGTATCTCTAATTTTCTTGAAGAGATCTCTAGTCTTTCCCATTCTGTTCTTTTCCTCTATTTCTTTGCACTGATCGCTGAAGAAGGCTTTCTTATCTCTTCTTGCTATTCTCTGGAACTCTGTATTCAGATGCTTATATCTTTCCTTTTCTCCTTGGCTTTTCGCTTCTCTTCTTTTCACAGCTGTTTGTAAGGCCTCCCCAGACAGCCATTTTGCTTTTTGCATTTCTTTTCCATGGGGATGGTCTTGATCCCTGTCTCCTGTACAATGTCACAAACCTCATTCCATAGTTCATCAGGCACTCTATCTATCAGATCTAGGCCCTTAAATCTATTTCTCACTTCCACTGTATAATCATAATGGATTTGATTGAGGTCATACCTGAATAGTCTAGTGGTTTTCCCTACTCGCTTCAATTTGAGTCTGAATTTGGTAATAAGGAGTTCATGATCTGAGCCACAGTCTGCTCCTGGTCTTGTTTTTGTTGACTGTATAGAGCTTCTCCATCTTTGGCTGCAAAGAATAGAATCAATCTGATTTCGGTGTTGACCATCTGGTGATGTCCATGTATATAGTCTTCTCTTGTGTTGTTGGAAGAGTGTGTTTGCTATGACCAGTGCATTTTCTTGGCAAAACTCTATTAGTCTTTGCCCTGCTTCATTCCCCATTACAAGGCCAAATTTGCCTATTACTCCAGGTGTTTCTTGACTTCCTACTTTTGCATTCCAGTCCCCTATAATGAAAAGGACATCTTTTTTGGGTGTTAGTTCTAAAAGGTCTTGTAGGTCTTCATAAAACCATTCAACTTCAGCTTCTTCAGTGTTACTGGTTGGGGCATAGATTTGGATAACTGTGATATTGAATGGTTTGCCTTGGAGATGAACAGAGATCATTGTGTCATTTTTGAGATTGCATCCAAGTACTGCATTTTAGACTCTTTTGTTGACCATGATGGCGACTCCATTTCTTCTGAGGGATTCCTGCCTGCAGTAGTAGATATAATGGTCATCTGAGTTCAAATCACCTATTCCAGTCCATTTTAGTTCGCTGATTCCTAGAATGTTGACCTTCACTCTTGCCATCTCTTGTTTGACCACTTCCAATTTGCCTTGATTCATGGACCTGACATTCCAGGTTCCTATGCAATATTGCTCTTTACAGCATCAGACCTTGCTTCTCTCACCAGTCACATCCATAGCTGGGTATTGTTTTTGCTTTGGCTTTATCCCCTCATTCTTTCTGGAGTTATTTCTCCGCTGATCTCCAGTAGCATATTGGGCACCTACTGACCTGGGGAGTACCTCTTTCAGTATCCTATCATTTTGCCTTTTCATACTGTTCATGGGGTTCTCAAGGCAAGAATACTGAAGTGGTTTGCCATTCCCTTCTCCAGTGGACCACATTCTGTCAGTTTTTCCCACCATACCCACCCGTCTTGGGTTGCCCCGCGGGCGTGGCTTGGTTTCATTGAGTTAGACAAGGCTGTGGTCCTAGTGTGAACAGTCTACCAAATACTACTTGCTCTAAGTATCAGGAACTCTTCAAGTTGGCTTCCTTAAAGGTCATTGTAACATTTTCTGGCATCTTTTGCACTCATTTCAAAGCACACATAGTTGCTATTGTTTCTGTACTAGAAACTGGGCTTTTCCTATAGACTCTAGATGGTCACTTAGGTTAATCTTGTTGTCCAAACACCACAAAATAAGATATTTTATGGTCCTTGACATTGGCATAATGTATAAACCATTTCCTGTGGTTGCTTGAATTCTGAAAGCTTGAATATTATCCATACAAAAATTAAGAAGGCAACAGTCAAATCCTCTTTAACCTGACCTTGTTGAGCTTCTGAATCATTTTGATTGGCTTTGTCTCAATCTGTGTAGAAAGAAATTCCCACAGACTTTCAATATCTGTTTTTAAATCTCATAGTTATTTTTGTGGAACATCTGCATATAAAATTTATTAGTTAAGTAATCTATCCATAAGAGAAATCTTCCCAACTCTACACTCCAAGGATAATTACTTTATAATGTTATGATTTTTCTACCATTGCTGATCACAAGACCTTAGACTTCAGGAACCCTATTGAATATTTCCATTGCTTTTATTTATTTTTTTATTGAAGTATAGTTGAATTACAATGTTGTGTTTCCATTGCTTTTTATCCCTTCCTATAAATCTGAGCTTCCATCAGGTATTATTTCCTCTTATGTTGAATAATTTATTTTAGTATTGCTTATAGTGTAGGTCTACTAGTGTTTTATTTTCTTGTATCTTTGATTTGAATATGTTTTCCTATTTATATTTGAAGAATTATTTTATTAAATATAGAATCCTGGGTTGATAAATCCCCACCCCACCCCCAGCACTTTAAAGATATCATTTGCTTCTCTTTTGGTCTGTTAGTGTTGTCATTTTCCCTTTAAGTAATACTGTCTTTTCCCCTCTCTCTCTCTGACTGATTTTAAGACTTTTCTCCCTATCTTTGTTCTCATCAGTTTATGTTATGACTATGTGTGGTTCTTTTTATATTCATCCTTGAGGCTCTTTGAGGTTGTGGCTCTTTCAAAGTACATTCTAACCATTTTGGTCCCCTCCTCTAGATAATCAGTGGGATGTTGTTAGTACCAAAATGTTTCCCAGAATTAGCCATAAAAATCTAGGTTCTTGGTCGACATTACTAATCATCAGGGAGACGCAATCAAAACCACAATGAGATATTACCTCACACACGGCAGAATGGCTATCTTCAAATGATAGGGAAAAAAAAAAAAGTGCTAGTGAGGACGTGGCAAAAGGGAATCCTCATGCACTGTTGGTAGGAATCTAAAGTGATGTAGCCACTAGGGAACACAGTATTGAGGTTCCTTGAAAAATTAAAAATAGAACTACCATATAATCCAGCAATGCCAGTCCTAGGTATTTATCCAAAGGAAATTAAAGTACAAAAAGGGAAGATACATGCACCCCAATATTCACAGCAGTGTTATTTGTAATAGCCAAGATATAGGAGCAACCTAAGTGTCCATCAACAGATGAATAATAGAGAAGATGTGATATATACTTATAATGAGTATTCCTTAGGCTTAAAAAAGAAGAAAATCCTGCCATTTGGACAACATGGATGAACCTGGAGAGTATAGTGCTTAGTGAAATAAATCGGATTTAGAAATACAAATACTGTGTTTTATATAATGAAGTCTAAAAAATAAATAATTATAAAAAAATAGAAACAGATTCACATGTATAGAAAACAAAATAGTGGTTACCAGACGAGAGAGATGGGAGTGTTGGGGGGAAGGGGCAAAATAAGTGAAGGGATTAAGAGGTACAAAACTACTAGGTATGAAATAAGTTTCAAACATGTAACGTACAGCACAGGGAATATAGTCTATATTTTATAATGACTTTTTATACTTTCTATAAAAATAGAAGTATAATCGATAAAAATATAGAATTACTATGCTTTACATCTGAAACTAATACAAAAGTATAAGTAAACTAAACTTCAATTCTTAAAAATCTAGTTTCATAAGTCCCATAATAAAACTAAATGACTTGTTGTTGTTCAGTCGCTAAGTCGTGTCTGACTCTTTGTGACCCCATGGACAGTTTGCTATCAGGCTTCTCTGTCCTCCACTATCTCCCGAAGTTTGCTCAAATTCATGTCCATTGAGTTGGTGATGCTATCTAACCATCTCATCCTCTGCCACCCCTTACCTTTTGCCTTCGATCTTTCCCATCATCAGCAGCAAACAAAATGATAATAATTTTATTGCTGAATAGTTGAAGCTATTATGTTTCTTAGTCTGTGTATCATTTTATTCACAGTGCAATCTAGAATTGTTTCAACATTGTTTTTCCAGAAACCCCTCTGTTTCACACATTTGCAGGTTTTTACTATGTGAACAGTTGTCACAAAATGATATTTGGAGATCATGATTTTTGACAGGCAACAGTTACTCTTGATGACAAGACTCAAATATGACTCTGGGACTGGGAGGTGACGGAATGTGAAATAAGGGTGAAAGATACTAACATCAAGGAGTAAAGACACTAGATTTAGTGAAGATGCTTTACAAAGCAAAAATACTGGGACAAATTTTCTATGAAGATGACAGACTCTCCTAGGATATATATCAGAAATTTGAATGGAAAGAAAGATGATAAATCAGGTACCAATTTCTCAGTATATGATGGTGACTTGATAGAAGGCCAGAACATGACAGTGATGCTGGGGGAAGTCAAGATTTCTTGGTCTTTATATCAAATGCATTTTTTATCATTAGCTTTCAATAGTTTCTTTATTAAGTGACTTATTCTAATTGCTTTTGGGGATTCCTTGGAGAGTGAGATACTTTTCTAGTTTTGCCTGTTGGTGATGGACAGGGAGGCCCAGCGTGCTGCGATTCATGGGGTTGCAAAGAGTCGGACACGACTGAGCGACTGAACTGAACTGAACTGATAGAACATTTCCTTTGTCTTATACTAATTTCCTCTGCAGCCTTTCACACTCAGCAGATTTCCACCTTCACCATGATTTTATATTAAAAAGCATGATTCTGTTGAAAATTTATGAGCAACTTTCATATCCAATTTTAACCCAATAGTACGCTTAGCAACTTTCTATATGCTGACACTAGAGCAATCATTTCTTTTCATCTTATAACATTCTATTCCACACTCTAATCTAGAACTAAGAGTGCTCAGTATTCACCTTTTCCATCCACCTTTGCCATAAACATTCCATCTTCTTGTATGGAATGTCTCCTTAACCTATTACTAAATCATCCCTAATTCATTAATCTAAACTATATGTAAATTAACATCCTTATTAAAATATTCCTAGACTAAACTTCAGCACCATATGATATCAAACAAATTC
This sequence comes from Ovis aries, assembly GCF_016772045.2. NCBI lineage: Eukaryota > Metazoa > Chordata > Mammalia > Artiodactyla > Bovidae > Ovis > Ovis aries. The sequence goes on from NC_056062.1 coordinate 51,128,788, forward strand.
TGGTCATCCAAATTACTGTAGTTTCCTTTCAGTATCTTGATTTCTCATTTTCTCAAGTCATACCGTTTTGTCTGAAGCTGCTGCTTTTTTGGAGTGTATAACTGGATCTTTAGTTTTCTTCTCTCCCCATAAGATACAGCACAAGTCTGATTGTCTTCTTGTCACTTTATCCAATCTATAGGTAAAAGTAGAACAAATCTTCAGCAACTTCCGTGTCATTGATTTTTCCTATTTATTAACATTTATTGAGCATGTATTACACGTACTTCTTTTATATTATGAAGAGAAATTTACATTGCATTGGGTAGAGATGTTTGTTCACCTCAGGTTTCCCAAGTAAGATGAGCTGGAGTAATTTCTCTGACTTTATATTTCTGGGCTCCAAAATCACTGCAGATGGTGATTGCAGCCATGAAATTAAAAGACGCTTACTCCTTGGAAGGAAAGTTAGACCAACCTAGACAGCATATTCAAAAGCAGAGACACTACTTTGCCAACAAAGGTCGGTCTAGTCAAGGCTATGGTTTTTCCAGTGGTCATGTATGGATGTGAGAGTTGGACTGTGAAGAAAGCTGAGCACAGAAGAATTGATGCTTTTGAACTGTAGTGTTGGAGAAGACTCTTGAGAGTCCCTTGGACTGCAAGGAGATCCAACCAGTCCATTCTAAGGGAGATCAGTCCTGAGTGTTCATTGGAAGGACTGATGTTGAAGCTGAAACTCCAATACTTTGGCCACCTGATGTGAAGAGCTGACTCATTAGAAAAGACCCTGATGCTGGGAAAGATTGAGGACAGGAGGAGATGGGGACGACAGAGGATGAGATGGTTGGATGGGATCACCGACTCAATGGACATGAGTTTGGGTGGACTCTGGGAGTTGGTGATGGACAGTGAGGCCTGGCGTGCTGTGGTTCATGAAGTCACGAGGAGTCAGACACGACTGAGCGACTGAACTGAATTTCCAGTTCTCACATGTAAATGTTTAAGGATAATGCAAAGTAGGTTTCCTTTCCTTTTCTCTGAGAGGACAATGCTTTTCCATTCCTAATTTCATGTAAGCAAGTTCAGGAGCATTAGCTAAGCAGTTATGACTTTGATATCACCATTTTCCTAAGCTATACATATATATCCTCAACTAATTTTGTCTGTTTCCTTCTTTTTATTTAACCTCATTGTTTTTTCTAATATTTTATTGGACTTATTCCCTATAAAACCAATTCAAAATAATTTTAAGATAAAAGAATATAAAATATATTTGTATTATTCTTTTTTGTTTTATCAAACTTTAAAGTATTTATTTTGTATTGGAGTATAGCTGATCAGGAGGAGAAGGGGATGGCAGAGGATGAGATGGCTGGATGGCATCACCAACTCAATGGACATGAGTTTGAGGAAACTCCACGAGAAAGTGAAAGACAGGGAAACCTGGCGTGCTGCTTTCTGTGTGATCACAAAGGGTCAGACACAACTGAGAGACTAAACAGCAACAACAAATAGCCAATCAACAATGTTGTGGTAGTTTCAGGTGAACAGTGGGAGGATTCAGCCATATATATATAGATGTATATATGTATCCATTCTCCCCCAAACTCCTCTCCTATCCAGGGTGGCACATAACACTCAATAGCGTTCCATGTGCTATAAAATAGGTTCCCAACAGTTACCCATTTCAACCTAGCAGTGCATACATGACCTTCCCAAAGTCCCTAGTTACCCTTTCCCCCCAACAACCATAAGTGCATTCTCTAAATCTGTATCTCTTTCTGTCCTGCAGGTACGTTCATTTGTAGCATTTCTTTTTAGATTCCACACATAAGGAATGTCATATGATACTTCTTACTTCACACTGAGTGACTTACTTCAGTGACTTACTCAGTATGAAGTAAGTCACTCAGTATGACAAGTCCATCCATGCTGCTGCAAAGGACATTTTTCATTCTTTTTAATGACTAATACTCCATTGTATATATGTACCACATCTTTATCCATTCCTCTGCTGATGAACATTTAGGTTGCTTCCATGTCTTGGTCATTATAAACAGTGCAAAATATATTTGACAAGCAGGTCTGAGAGTGCAGTACCAGACCAGTTACTTGTACATCTCTCAAAAGAAGCCTACATCTGTTGTCTTGACGTCTTTTCTTCATTTTTTGTACTCACTGCAGTCTAGTTTTTGTCCACTAATTCACTGATGCTATTTCTAAGCACAACTGTCTTTTAAAAATCTTACCCAACTGGATCAAAGCCAAATTCTGATGCCCCTGCCCAAACTGGCTTCTCCTGCATTTCACCTAAGAAGTACTTTCTTCTCACTCAGCTATTCCTTGAACTCTTCCTTCATTTTCATTTCATTCATTCAGATAACTTTTTGTTATATCAAATCTACTGTTAACCAAATTTTTTGGACTTTGTCCCTCTGAACAGCACATTCTCACTTTCTTGGTTCAATCATTTATGATCTGTCACCCAGACTATTACAATAATTTTTTAAAATGTCTTCTTGCTTGTCTTTCTCTCAATCCATTGTTCATGTTGTCACATGAATTATCTTCTTTTAACATGACTGTCATCATGCCATTTCCTGAAAACCATCAGTGGCTCCTCATTTAGTAGAGAATACAGTTAAAATGTCTTAGAGAAAGAAAAAGTTCCTCTGTGATTTGGACCTGTTACAACTTTCCAGTCTCAGCTTCCTACCTTCTCCTTTTATATATACCTTACATTCTAATCACATAATTCTACTCTCTATGCCCAGAACACTGCAACTTCTTTAAAGCCTCTTACCTTTGTTAATGCCATTGGTATACACACCTACTTGTTGTAATTCTACTTTTCTCTCAAGATTCAGATCAAATTCTTCTTTCTTATGAACTATCCCTACTGTCCTAGTCAGAAATTGTCACTCATATTTTTGGTAACGTTAGGTTAGTACTTTTACTGGTTCATACACTGACCTCTGCTTGACTACAGTGTTACAATCTTTTGCTTTATTAGAGTATAAGTATCTTAAAAGAATAGCCTGGGTCTATCCACAAGGGTACCTTGAGTGGTCAGTACTTATTTATGATTTATAGAAGACTATCAGTGCATGTTTGCTGATAGACTTCCAATTACTGTTCAAAAGTATCCAATTCTCAATATTCATTAAGCTTTTGATCAGAAATATAGTGGAGAACAGCTTTTCTATTGAAAAGCAGATACACTAATAAGTTTGGCTTGACCTAAAAGGCTCTGTGAAGGACAAATTATTCCTAGTCTATTGCACTATTGATATTGCTTGCTATACTATAGTTAAGGCAATGGGGGGGCCACAAGGCATAGTTTTACATTAATTCTATAGGTTTATATTAGCTCTTGTTTACATATGAATTTTTAGCAAAAATATAGACTACAGAATAAAAAAGTTTACACTGTGAAAACTGGCACTTAACAACTGTTGGTAAAACTTTTGAGTTAGTGGTATTCAGGAATGGTTAAAGAGCACTGTCTTCCCACATTGAAAAGAGGGCATGATTACCATACACCATCTTAATACATCAAAAGAAAAAAAAAATGACACTTCAAGTCTTCTTTCCTCCTTTTCAGCTTTTCCATTTCCTTACCTCCAAGATGGACGCTGGTAATTTCCTGCCCCCAATATCACAGACAAGCAAAAAGAAGTCAGCTGCCCTTTAGAGCTATCATGCTGACAGATTTCCTCTGCTTGCATTTCCAGATGTGCTTAACCATCAACTGAACTCCATTTGGCTAAAAATCTTATTCGAGATCACTTCTAACATGAGACCCAACCTCAGCCAGAAGAACTAATTTGGGATGCTTCCAGGGATTATCTTGTCCTTTGAATATTGAGGAAGGAGAGTTTGGGTGATCCAAGACTCTGGAACTCCTTACTATCCTAGAGCTCACAATGTCAGAGCTTTTGGCTCAGAATCTCTGCCAGAGTGAGGCTGTGATTCTCCGAGAGATGGGGTCATTGTTATTATTCTTCCAGTCTCCAAGGCAAAATACAGCGTGTGACCAACCATGTAGGTGATGCCAAAAACCACCTGGAAAAGACCCACAGTTGTCACTGGGCCATGTTGAAATGTGAATCTCTAGAAGTGCTGACCACTACAAAGCCATGACAATTTTGTTTTCTACCCTTTGCCAGATGATGGTTAAATAAAAGGACCAAAGAGAAGGCAGTTAGAGATAGAATTCAACTTGCTAAAAGTGCCATTTATTTTCTTCTGACTTACTATGGCCCACATGATGTTATTCTAACTGACCTATTTAGAAATGTTTAAGAGTAATATAACAGGCAGTTGGTGGAGGGTTGGCAATTTTCTTAAGCTGGTTCATGCGTCACTCTGCTTTTGTTTGTCCAGCTGCCAGTATAAATTATGATCTGTTGAAGTGGATCTTGCTTGGCGCCCTCTAAAGTTGGCCCAAACATTTGGACAGTCACATGTATCTCTTTCTGAACAAGTGCATCATTCAATGGACTCATGTAGCTCGGATGATGCACAGATATTCGGTAAGCACACAGACAATCACTATGATGGGAAAATAGAACAAGGGGAAAATCCAAAGGACATCTGAATCTGTCCTGTCCTAGCTGTTACTCAATGTGCTGAGAGAGTGTGACATCAAGCCTTCTGTCATGTGTTCAGCCATCCAGGCTTTTCCCAGACGTCCCGATGAATTGTATCACTGCCCATTACTACACATTCCTGCTCACTTTCTGCCTATTAGTTCTATCTTTACCTTTCCCATCTCAGTCTTTCTTGATATTTGGCACATGCTTCATTGGCAGCTGGTCTGAGTACCTCATTCTGAAGCTGAGAATCACTCTCACGAACAGCTGTGGGAGACTGTGTTCCTTAGTTATAACTGTATCCTTTGGACCGTTTTTCTTTTCTTGCATTAAATTCACATTTTATAGTCATACACATTCAACTCAAGCTTTAATTCTATTATACCTTTTATTATTGTCTTCTCAACTCCATACTATTTGAAGAGATTAAAAAAAAAAACTATTAGAGATGATTCTTTTTTCTTTTAATCCACAGTTTGGGTTTTCTCCTTCCTTTCCTCCCTTGTCCTCTCCGCTTGCCCACTCCCTCTTCTCAAGGTTCTTGGGCGTAAGCAGAAATGCCCTAAATATCCTATGGTATATGTGTGTGTGCATGTGTATAAAATTGTGTGTTAAATGCTTTCAATAGATTTCTTCTTTTAATTCTCATAACAACCCTGTAAGGTAGATTATTATCCCTCCTTAAGGAGAAAGTCTTAGGAAAGATTAGGTATTTGGCTGACAATCCTAGAGCCAGGAAGTTGTACAACAGGATGTCTCCCAGAGTGTGGCTCTGTATTTCTAGACTGTATGCTCTCAACTGCCCACTGTATTGTCTAGTTTTTCCCCTCACAATATATGGAAAACTTGTGGTAAATGTGAGCATTGTACAAGGTTGAGGTTTTTAGTCTTGAATAGGAAAAGATAAAAAGGAAGAAGCCTTGCTGCCTGTCTTACTAATTAATTCCCACCACTTTCTGGAACAGTAAAATATAATTTTCTGTGTCACAGGGCTTTCCAACTCTGAGTACCACTTGTTACTTTTCAGATCTTTGAAAATTTGGCTTGAAGATGTGGCCCTAGGCCAAGAACATGAACTTGGAGGAGTTAAGAGATTACATGGCTGACGTTATACTGTAGTCGGAGTATGTACACATCAAAAAAAAAAAAAAAACCTGTTTAATAAACAACAGAAAATTGCAGAAAAAGTGGGTATTATGGGATAATTTTCCCACCACAATGTTGGGAAATTGTCCTTTTTGTTTTAGTTACTGTTAGTCAGAGATAGGGATTGCACATAGTAGTTTGTGCAAGACAATTTCATTTCAAATATTAGAGGGAAGTCACTTAAAAAAGAAAGATAACTTTTTGGTTTTTAAGGGTGTATATTCATCACAATTTAAAATATTTTACACAGTTTTTTCCTCCACTCATAGTAAGATCTGTAATTTTCTTTAAGGTAAGACATATTCTTCTTTACTTTTATGTGCTTAATGCTCAGTCACTTCAGTAGTGTCTGACCTTCAGCAACCATATGGACTGTAGCACACCAGGCTCCTCTGTCCATGGGATTCTCCAGGCAAGAATACTGGAGTGGGCTGCCATGCCCTCCTCCAGGGGATCTTCCCAACCCAGGGATGGAAACTGTGTCTCCTACATTGCAGGCGGATTCTTTACCATGGAGGCACATGCTCCTTGACTTTCACATGCCCAAATAACTCAGCAGCCAAAAAAATTGGTTCAGTACAAATTATTTTTCTAGGTATTCTGGGGCTACAGATGATAAGTCCTTGCCCATAAGGAATTTATGATCGTGTGGTAGTTAGAAGACTCATGTATGTTAGACACAGAAGGAATAATGAAAGAGATGATCTAATACAGAATAAAAATGGAATCAGTTATAGGTGAGGTAAATGTTAGCTTGTACTTCTTTATCTTGTCTCTGGAAGGATCTGAGACAATTTGCTGAAGTACTCTAGAAAGCCTATAGACAGGATCTTTAGAGGTAACGAGGGAGTGAGTTTATGCCACTGGGGACAAATTCTGAGCAAATCTGCAATAAACACAGCATCATTTCATAAGGAAGCAACTGGCTTCACTAACAAAATGCTAATGGTGAATAGGAATAGATAGTACAAAGGAGAAAGACAGATTTATATTCCTAGGATAAAGGGCTTTTGTAATTGTAAATAGGTGAATAATAAGATAGGAATATTTGTGAAATTAATAATAATAATAAATAAGAATGTTTATAAAATTCTGGTAAACAATGATCTAGTTATATAGGCATTAGGAAAACCTTAAGTGAGGTAGTTAAGCGTGTATTTGAGCATCCATATCATGAGTGTCTAAGATGGAGTAATCAAAATTTATGAATAGAGAGGCTGAATTGGTCCATTCAGTCCATGTTTGTTATTGTACTGGGTAGGATGCCAGCCCAGTGGGAGTGCAGAGATGAACCAGAGACAGTCCTCCCCTTACCTCATTACCCTGTGAGAAAGCTCAACATGAAATTAACTAGCAACTCTAATTATACAAATGCCTACAATATTCTAAGTCAGTGGTTCCCCCGAAAGGCAGAATCACTATGACTTGAGAATATATTAAAAAAGCGAATTTTTGAGCCTATTCCAGTTGTCCTAAGAAACTCTGTCCCAATATTCTGTGGTTTAACCTGCCTTCTGGGTGATTCTATAATATTGCTGAAGTTTGAGAGCCTCCGTTCTGAGAAAATTAGGAATATGCAAATTACATGCCAGGGGTAGGATGCAGTGAGAGTTGAGAGGTCCTTGTGGCAGAAAATCTACATCTCTCAAGGATTATCTAGCAAAATCAGCCTACTGTATGAGTGTGCTGATTGGGAAAGAAGGTTAAATGTTGTTTTTAGGTATCATAAAGGCATGTTACCAGGGCCTATGGAGACATTTGCCTCATATTTGTTACCTAGTTTGTTAGCAACCTTAGTTTGGGTATTATCAGAACAGCCAAGAGGTTACCCTGAAGTAGAGAGTGGGGAAATTAAGTGATAAGCAAAGCCTTAAAATTTCTTCAAAATGTACTATAATCAGTCTCTATATGTTCATAGAAATCTAGCCCTACCCAGTGATATCTTCAGATTAGTCAAGGCCTTTATTTTCTATTGCATTAGATTGCATATGGACAGCGTGATGGACAGGGAGGCCTGGTGTGCTGCAGTCCATGGGGTTGCAAAGAGTCAGACATGACTAGGCGACTGAACTAAACTGAACTTAATAAAACACCACTAAGACTTAGGGGCCAGCTTGCCTGCCAATGGACCAGACCCAGCAGCCGCAACTGGGACCCTTTTGTCCCTGGTCTCCTCCTGACGTGGACAACTGGCCAGAGTGCCCCGACCGGTAAGTAACAAGAGACTTTATTGACCTCTCTCCCCTTCCCTCTCTCTTTCCTCTCCTTTACCCTTCCTATCCTTCCCTGTTTTTCTAGTCCCTCAGTCCTGGACGCAGGAATCTGGTCGAAGGGCCCTCAGCCTGAGCTGAGGATTGGAGACTGATCACCTCCTTTTGGCAGAGAACTCGAATTCTGGTTCTGGTCTGGTCTGATTTCTGGTAGGGCCGAGTTTCAGTCCTCCCTTCTTTGGAGGCCCAGGGAAAAGTCCCATAACGCCTGGGTATCTGTAGGTGGCAGGAGACATCTGTAAGGCCACCCCTTTCACCCCACCTCTTCCACCTCCTCCCCCTACTTCTTTCAACCTGGCTTCCTTTCCTCCCTTAAAATCTTTGATGTTAGTACTTGGATTCTTGTATTTAAAGGCTTCCCTGGTGGTGCAGAGGTTAAAGCGTCTGCCTGCAATGTGGGAGACCTGGGTTCGATCCCTGGGTCGGGAAGATCCTCTGGAGAAGGAAATGGCAACCCACTCCAGTATTCTTTCTTGCCTGGAGAATCCCATGGACGGAGGAGCTTGGTGGGCTAGAGTCCATGGGTCGCAAAGAGTTGGACACAACTGAGTGACTTCACAAGACTTACTGACGGAGAAGGCAATGGCAACCCACTCCTGTACTCTTGCCTGGAAAATCCCATGGATGGAGGAACCTGGTAGGCTGCAGTCCAGGGGGTCTCAAAGAGTCAGACATGACTGAGCGACTTCACTTTCACTTTTCACTTTCATGCATTGGAGAAGGAAATGGCAACCCACTCCAGTGTTCTTGCCTGGAGAATCCCAGGGACAGGGGAGCTTGGTGGGCTGCCGTCTATGGGGACGCAGAGTCAGACACAACTGAAGCAACTTAGCAGCAGCAGCAGCAGCAGCAGCAGTGACTCAGCAGTAAATAATCCACCTGCTAATGCAGGAAATGCAGATTTGATCCCTGGGTTGGGAAGATCTCCTGGAGAAGGAAATGGCAACTCACTCCAGTATTCTTGCCTGGAGAATCCCATGGACAGAGGAGCCTGGTGGGCTACCATCCATGGGGTTGCAAAGAGTTGGACATAACCTGGTGACTAAACAACAGCAATATTATAGCTTATACTTACTCATGTTCATGTAATCTTTAAATGCAGATAATTTAGGGTGAAACATAATGTGTATAACCAGAGTTAAAAGCATCCCAGGATAGTTCCTTCTTCCTGTTGTCTTAACCATTCCTCATCTCTACTCTTTGACTTTCCCCCTTTTACTTCCTAACACCTGTCATTTTCCAAGGACTATTTCCTGAACTGTATATTTTTTTCCCTTTACCATCACTACCTTAAAGAGCTAGTATATTTTCACGTATTTCACTCACATCTAGATTTTGAAGATTGTATTTATTTCTAGTCTCCTAAGAATATTTTTGAAGGTTAGTAATACTTTTTTTTTTTAATATAATGATAGCCTACTAAGTCTCATGGGACTCAGTCTTCATTTAGTTCCAAATGAACACACTGTAATTTAACCACCCATCTATAGCTAGCAACATATAATGGGACCTCACACCAGAGCTTGTATATTCTGATTTTGCATTTTCCCCCCTAGATTTATTTTGACTTTTTCCTCTCATTTATATTGACTTATTAAACTTTATTCCTGCTTCCTTGCCTGAAATAAGAAGTTACACTAGAGTACTTAATCACATATTAACTAATTCTCTAGTGTTGATTGGTTTCTGGACAGAACCTGACCCGCAATATATTCTAAATCCTACTCCCATTTGTCCCAGTGCCATAAATCCTGACCATTACCAAATTCCCAGTACTATGTCTCCAACTCCACAGCATGATATTTCCGAATAGCATTTCAAACTCAACACATGCAAATTAAGCTTTTCATTTTACTCCCCAGATGGGATTTTCTTAACAAATTCTTGGGCAGAGGTTTTTTTGTTTTTTTTTTTTTCCCAAGCTTCTAGGATTAGAACTTTTGGGACATTTAAGTTTTATTACTGATCTACTTGTTAAACCCTATTCCTTGACTGTATATAATTGCTCTGTCCTATAAGAGTGCTATATTTATTTTTATCTCTGTGTCTAATTTATATTCTTTTAATGTGGAAGTCTCTGTTTTCACCGACATCAATGTATTCTTAGTCATCCTTAATACTCAGCCTAATTTTCATCTTTTGATAAGAAATCCACAGTTAACATTTGCAGATTTCTCTTTAAAATTTTCCAGATATGTTTTTCTATAATTTTAAACAATTCAGTACATATGTCTTATTTCTGCCACTGACATTTAAGACATTTAAGATCACAGGGTCATTGAGCTTTTATTAATATTTCCATTGTTATCTTTAGTGCCCCAACAGAGGATAGAAAATTGAGTAAATTTATAATAATTTTTTCATAAATGATATATATTTATATAAATCTCACTTTACTCCAAAATGATTGTGTACTACAGCAACTAAGAAATCATGCTTTGTCTTCAGAAAAATATAGGTTTGTATCTCAAGCTTTTCTAGCTTAATACTTAAGTAAATTGCCTAATCGAATAAGCCTATTTTCTTTACAGTAAAATAGAGATGTGTGGAAACTTTCTCAAAGGTTATCATTTGCTGTGACAATTTTTTTGAGTTGACAAGTACCTTATTTTTATGTAGAAATTAAGATTTGCATCTTATTTTTCTTTCAAGATATAGTTTACAACTTGCAGAACTATCTTTTAATGTTTCCAAAGCTGTTTGCATCTTTAGTTTTATCCATTTGTTCATTTATTCACCCAGTCACTTATTTATTCATTTACTTTTAGTGCTTTTCAAGGAGCACACAATATGGAGTATACTACTAGAAAAAACCATACATCCATAGATACCAGAAGATCTAGCTTTGAGTGTGGATCCATCCTTCCATTCTAACTGAGAAATCATAATTAAGTTACCTAATTAAATTTTATCTTAGAAAAGTTCTTATCATAGAAAGTCTCAATATATCATGACAACTATTATTTTTATCATTTGTTGTCATTAAAAAATATTCAGTGACATTTTAAAATAGGATTGACATATACACAGATTGACATATACACACTGCTATATTTCAAATGGATAACCAACAAGAACCTGCTGTATAACAAAGGAAACTCTGCCCAATATTATGTAACAACCCTAATGGGAAAAGAATTTGAAAAAGAATAGATACATGTATATGTATAATTGCTGTCCAACTGAAATTATCACAACATTGTTAGTTAGTCAACTATATTCCAATATAAAACAAGAAGTAAAAAAAAAAAGAAACAGAACAATATTAAAGGAAAAATATTAACTTAAAATCATGGCCACCAAAAACACAAATAGGTAAGGAACATAAAATCAGATGAATTTGTAGTTATGCAAACCTGCAGTCAACAATGGACACTGAGATTGACTATCTGGGTTCTGTTAACCACAGCTAAAAAGAAAACACAATCAGTTATAAGGTTGGAAATGGCCATAAAGGAAGAAGATACAAATTCTGGTAGAGAAATGAAGCTTTTCCTATTACCTGTAGGAAATAAATTTTTCATACTCAGACTTCTAAGTGGAAACACTAAGTGATGTGGAAAACCCTTAACAATATCCCTGGAATTACTGAACCAGCACCACTCCACATGTGAGGCACAGTATCAATGCACAAGACAGTGAACGCATTCTTGTAGCACTAAAAGAAATGTTGTCCGAAAGTGTGGCTTTCTGTTCCCATTTGGCTTAAAGCAGAGATAACACCCAGAGAAGGCAATGGCACCCCACTCCAGTACTCTTGCCTGGAAAATCCCACGGACAGAGGAGCCTGGTGGGCTGCAGTCCATGAGGTCACTAAGGGTCAGGCACGACTGAGCGACTTCACTTTCCCTTTTCACTTTCATGCATTGGAGAAGGAAATGGCAACCCTCCAGTGTTCTTGCCTGGAGAATCCCAGGGACGGGGGAGCCTGGTGGGCTGCCATCTATGGGGTTTCACAGAGTCGGACATGACTGAAGTGACTTAGCAGCAGCAGCAGCAGAGATAACACCTAAGCAATCTAGATAGGTCCTCCAAACAACCCTATGTAAACATCTATAGTGTATCAGAAAGTTGATACATCACAGTTCAGGAGCCCACACACAGCTAGTTGGACTTTGATGTACATGTAAGCTCTGGCTGTAAGTAATAACTGACTCTTTGTGACCCCAAAAGGGACTATAGCCTGCTAGGCTCCTCTGTCCATGGAATTTTCTGGAACACTGGAGTGGGCTGCCATTTCCTCCTCCAGGGCCTCTTGCCAACCCAGGGATCAAACCCGCATCTCTTGTGTCTCCTGCAGGCAGTTTCTAGCAGGAAACTAGCGCCACCTGGGAAGCTGGGATTTGGAGGTGAACATATTCTTATCTGAGTCACTGTTGTACACTGAAACTAACACAATATAGTAAATGAACTTAGTTCAATTTTTTTTTTAATTAATAAAGGAACAAAATATTCCAAGAACAAAAGAAATTCCAAAAGAGGGAATCTCAACTCAATCTGTCTACGGCAAATATCCAGTAGTTCAGATTTCGCCTTCACCCTCCTTCTCAAGATGACACTAGAGGGTGGAGAAAATCTTGGCTAGTTTCATGAGGATAGAGCTTTTTAATTGTGCCTATCACCCCTGGATGTTAATTTGCTCGAGTGTCAATACTCTCTGTAGTGTCCTGTAGGTAGGCACTATGTTAACATCTGCCCTTGAAATTGCAGTGCTGAAACTCAGAGTCTCTCACTTAGGATAGTGAGAATCCAGTGGCCCTCCCTTGCTGGCATGCCCTGGCTCCGCTCTCACCGGCACTCCAGGGCTTCTGACTTTCAATCAGGGTGTTCTTCCCCAATCTTTCTTTGGGCCCGCCCTCCATCTGCAGCCTCTACTACAAAGGTTACCTCACTCTTTGTTATTGCCTTTCTGTCCCCAATCTTCTCCACTGACGCATGCTGAAGATTGCTTTCTGAGATACCTGTGATCAGGGAGAGATCCGGCTATACTGTATCTGCTCTTTTCTCTGCTCAAATATGCCATGTTGCCAATGCCACTGCTCCATTCAGCTGTAGGAGTGGCATAATGGTATGGAGTACCCTGCAGTGGTTCTCCTCCTAGAAACCTTGTTTAGAAGTAAGTTAGTAGTAAGTAATCTACTTGTGATTCTCTCTGCTTGGTATACATGAACTATCCAGCCTTTGCCACTCATGCTTCATTTTCTAAGACTGTCACCTGGAAAGATGAGTTACTGCTATTGTATCCATCTTCCTGTTTCTCTTATTATATTCTCTCGAACAAGGAATCCTTTCTTTTTCTTCCTCTTCTGTCAAGAAGGGACTTGTGCTATGTGATAAGATCTTCATCCCTGAGGTATCATTAACCCATTCCTTTCCTTGGGGCCATTGTGGCAATCGGACTTTGTGAAGATATGATTTATTTATTTTTATTGGAATGTAATTGCTTTACAATGTTGCGTTAGTTTCTGCTGTACAACAGAGTGAATCAGCTACATGTATACATAGATCCCCTCCCTCTTGCCCCTTCCTCCACTCCCTTATCCCACCCCTCTAGGTAATCACAGAGGAATGAGCTGAGCTCCCTGTGTTACACAGCAGGTTCCCACTCACTCTCTGTTTAACACATGGCAATGTCTTTATGTCAATGCCAATCCCCCAATTCACCCCCCCCCATCCCTTCACTGCTGTGTCCACATACCTGTTCTCTATGTCTGCATCTGTATTTCTGCCCTGGAAATAGGTTCATCTGTACCATTTTTCTAGATTCCACATATATCTGTTAATATACAATATTTGTTTTTCTTGTGAGAACATGATTTATGGGAAGCATAATAATGATTTCAGTTTATTATTTTCAGAATATTAACCCATTATGCATAATTTTACTCAACAGAATTTTTCATGACTGTTGATTACCGGATAGTCTGAGAAGGTTACTATCAAATGTCTGGAATGGCACATGCTCAAGACATAATTTAAATGCTCTTACCATTGCCCTTCACAAGGGCCTCTAATCATGTACACCTCTAATCATGGTCATTGTGAATGACAAATGATGGGCTTTGTGATATATAATCTGCCTAATGACTCAAGGCATCCTAATACCACCATCTCATATGCTCATTTCTAAATTTTTACTGGGCAACTAATGAGACTTTCCCACAAAGTTTATCCAGACCTTCTTCACAGTGAAAGGACCAAACAGAATTGATGACTCTGGCCAGAGTGCAGATGGCTTTTGGAGAGTGCAAGTTTTTTCTGGCTGTGTGCTGAGGTCCTGGATTAGGAAAAGACCATGCTGATATAGCATTTGTTTATCAAATTTAACAAACATCTTTCGAATGCCAACTATAGGCAAAGTCTGAAATTATGGCATGAATAAGTACATTAAAATCTCTCAGTGTACTTGACCCACAGCACAGACAGACCTTCTGGCCTTTATTTTGATATATTCTTGGCACATGGAAATAAATGGCCTGCCATTTAGTCACTGTGCTATTCTTTTTTTTCTAGAATCAACTTTATATTAAACATTAGGGAGAAATATATATATATATATATGTGTGTGCATATATATGTATATATATGTATGTATGTATGTATGTATATATATATATAGAGAGAGAGAGAGAATAGAATAGAAGTTTAAGAGTTTTTCATCTCTATATGATAAGCACACAATTTCTGGATGATCCAAATATTCAAGTCATTTTTTTCTTTCATTAAATAACCAGTGCTCATACCCTAGGGCTTCCCATGTGGCTTTCCAAGTCTCTAAATTGATGTAGTATAGCTAAGCTATGATATTCTTCTTGATTCACCAGACACTTTGGGCTTAAGAATCTTGAGATTATTACTCAAGATTTCTGAAGGATATCTAGAGGAGGTAGAGAAAAATATGCACCCATTTCAAGGACTGATTAGAAAATGAAGGGGTGCCTTCCTTTTGTACTGACCCTAGAGAAACTTCACGGCAAAGAGATGGGGAAACAGTGGAAACAGTGTCACACTTTAATTTTGGGGGGCTCCAAAATCACTGCAGATGGTGACTGCAGCCATGAAATTAAAAGACGCTTACTCCTTGGAAGAAAAGTTATGACCAACCTAGATAGCATATTCAAAAGCAGAGACATTACTTTGCCAACAAAGGTCCATCTAGTCAAGACTATGGTTTTTCCTGTGGTCATGTATGGATGTGAGAGTTGGACTGTGAAGAAGGCTGAGCGCCGAAGAATTGATGCTTTTGAACTGTGGTGTTGGAGAAGACTCTTGAGAGTCCCTTGGACTGCAAGGAGATCCAACCAGTCCATTCTGAAGGAGATCAGCCCTGGGATTTCTTTGGAAGGAATGATGCTGAAGCTGAAACTCCAGTACTTTGGCCACCTCATGGCGAAGAGTTGACTCATTGGAAAAGACTGATGATGGGAGGGATTGGGGGCAGGAGGAGAAGGGGATGACAGAGGATGAGATGGCTGGATAGCATTACTGACTCGATGGACGTGAGTTTGAGTGAACTCCGGGAGCTGGTGATGGACAGGGAGGCCTGGCGTGCTGCGATTCATGGGACACGACTGAGCGGCTGAACTAACTCACTAACTAGAGAAACCAAGGACTAGTGTTCACACACTTTGTTTTAAAATGACACCACATTCCCTGAGATGAGAGTTACTGTTGCCTCCTCTTTATCCAGGGCCATGAAACATGCACAGAAGCAACTACTACATATATGTTTTTTCAGGGCCTCATTTTCTGCATTAAAACAAAGAAAGACAAAAACACGGCCTCAAACTCAGACAAGAAGTTAGACAAGGACCTACAGGCGAGGTATTTGAGGAGTGGCACTACTAAGTTATCAAGATAAAGGGGTTCAGTAAGTTAGAAGCTCCTGTAACATAACCAAATCCAGAGAGAGAGCCCAGCAAACTCAAATGTGGTTTCACTTTGATCTCCATCTTCACTTTTGTCATCTGTTTATTTGCTCAGTAGGTATACTTTAATCTGCACTCTTTACCAAATTAATTTGTATTAATCAATTAATGTTTACTTTAGGTTATAAATGTATATACTTTAAAAAAGTCTAATAGTTCTATAAAGTTAAAATAAAAATGCATTAGTCTCAGTACCTCACTTCTGGTATATTTCTGCTCCCCAGAAGCAACCACTTTCACCTCTCTTATTATTTTTTAATTTAATTTTTCTTTTATATTGAGGTATAGTTGATTTATAATGTCATGTTAGTTCCAAGCATATAGCAAGTAGTTCTGTTACACATACATCCAATCCTTTTTATATTCTTTTCCCATACCCATTACTATAGCATATTGAGTGGAGTTCCCCCTGCTGTATGGTAGGTCCTTGTTGATGACCTATTTAATATATAGTGAACTTCCCTAGTGGCTTAGACAGTAAAGAATCTGCCTGCAAAGAAAGAGACCTGGGTTCAGTCTCTGGTTTGGGAAGATGCCCTGGAGAAGGGAACGGCTACCCACTCCAGTATTCTTGCCAGGTGAATTCCATTGACAGAGGAGCCCAGTGGGCTATTGTCCATGGGATCTCACAGAGTTGGACATGACTGAGAGACTAACACTCTCACTTTTCATATGTTAATCTCAAACTCCTAATTTATCCCTCCCCGCCCCTCTACGTTTCACCTTTAGTAACCATAAGTTTGAAAACTGTAAGTTTTCTATGTCTGTGGGTCTGCTTCTGTTTTTTAAATAAATTCATCTGTACCATTTTTTTTAGATTCCACATACAAGTGATAAAATGTAATATTTGTCTTTCTCTCTCTGACTTGCTTCACTTAGTATGATGATCTCCATGTTTATGCTGCTGCAAATGGCACTATTTCATTTTATTTTATGGCCAAGCAATATTCTATTGTATATATGAACCACTTATTTTTCCATTCATCTGTTGATGGACATTTAGGTTGCTTCCCACATTCACCACTTTTAATAGTTTCTTCTTGATAGTTTACTCCATATTTTCAATTAATATACATACTCCTTGATTAAAATAAATAGATATTTTCCAAAATTTTCCTGTGGTAGCTAGCCTTCAAGACAACCCTCAATAATTCTCATCTACTGGGTCAGGGTCTTGTATAGTCTCCTTCATCCTTGAAGAGGTCTGAGTAGCTCATGTAACCAGCAGGGCATCATGGAAATGTTGGTGTGGGAGTGCCATAGATAGGTTGTAAAACACACTGGATCTTCTACCTTGCTCACTCAGGGATCACTCACTATGAGGAAACCAGCTTCAGTGCTGTGAGGACATTCAGGCAGCTCTGTGCAGTGGTCCATGTGGTGAGGTCCATACATGCTGGCCTCCTGCCAATAGCACCAACCTGCCAGCCAAGTGAATGAGCCCCTTTGGATGTTAATCCTCCAGCCCCATTTAAGTCTTCCAGCCACATTTGACTACATTTAGTCCCAATATTTTGACTAAAACTTTATGAGAAACCCTGAGCTAGAACAATAACTAAGCTATTCTCAAATTCCTGACCCACGGAAACTGTATGAGACCGTAAATATTTACTGTTGTTTTAATATCTAAGCTTTGGAATAACTTGTTTTGCAGTAGTTGATGTTACATATTTACTGTAATACAAAGTGAATGCTTAGCTCTCCTTCAAGCCCCAACCTCCTTCCCTATAAACATACAAATTCACACTTCTTTCTTCCTTTTTATAACACTATTCATTGTCCACATTATGTATATATAATTATTCATGGCAGAGTCACACAGCATTAACTTACTGAAGCCAACAGGAAAAAACAACAACAACAACAACAGTGGTTGAGTGTAGTTGGGACATAAAGTGTGGTCAGGGTACAGAAATAGAAACCATTGATTGAAGAAAATAAAGCTAAAAAGGTAAACTGATTTATATTCTCAAGACCCTGGTGAGGCAGATCAAGTCACTTAAAACTTGATTCTGTGGGCAATGAGAACAAAGAGACAGTTGCACGCAAATGGATGAAATGATTCAGTTCAATTTTTAAGAAGGCAAAGTGGATAATGAACAATAGGAGGGACACTAGAGTAATACTAGGGAAAGACTGTGGAATTAACTTCAAGCAGACATAATAATGATAAAAGGGGAATATATTGGCAAGACCTTTCAGGGATAAAAAATCCACATGTTTTGTAAAGCTAGTGGATGTGCAATGCAAGGTGAGAATGAATAAGGAAAGGGTGATTTGGGGTTCTGTCCTGGGGATGATAGAATAAAGCTATAATTTCTATTTATATGGCATGCCATAATTTACAAAACTCGTGTGTAGTGCAGTCAGTTATTTCAAATACCTTGTGATAAATTAATATGTATTAAATAGCAAGTAGGGTTAGTATAGCAATGTTAAAAAGATCCTAACCACTACTAAATCATTTCTTTGTGAAGACACTTTATTTAGTTTTTCCTAGTCAACTTTTTCTCCTGATAAAGTAGAAGTTGATTTGTGTTTGCCTTTTTAAACATACTTGTCTATATCTATCTTTGATTCTCCCCATGTTACTATTATACACAGATGGATTTTTAAAAAAGTTTATTCAGTGGGCATAAATGGATTTTTAAAACAGTTTATTCAGTGGGTATGTGTATAGTGGGTTGAGCCTCCGTGTGTCTGGAAAAAGTAATTTAGATAGTACTTCTGAGACTTTGAGTGTATGAGCCACCTGAGGATCCTGATAAAGTACAGATTCTAACTCAACAGCTCTTGGATTGAGCCCCAAATCCTGCATTTCTAACAAGCTCCCTGTGATGTCAATGCTACTAGTCCATGGAATACATTTTAATTAGAAATGTTTTATACTAAAGCCATATGTGTATCTGTACCCCACACACTTACTCAAAGTGCTTAAGCAGTTGTGCCATTTGGGGACACATAATATATCTGATTTCAATTTTAAAACAGCAACCATTTTTGCACAGGTTTCAAGGTAGATAATAGTTGCTGCCAATTGTATATGTGTTTATTCTCAGTAATATAAGTGCATTCCATTTCTGTCTGTGTTGGCAAGCATTCCCCTAAAGGTTTCTAAACACATCAATGATCTTTTTTCAAGAAGAGCTCCATAAAGAACCACCTCATTGTTAGTTGTTCATTAGTAGTTCTTTTACTGACAACTTGGACATATGCCTCTTAATTTTGCAAGTATTTTAAAATTAAAATTACTTCCAAAGCATTTCAAATACTTCTGGCAATAACATCTGCTTGGAAGCAGAATTCTAACTCTCTTCCCACAGGTCTCTTCTTTTATGATTCCATAGCCTTGTGGGTTCTCTTAATAGTCTGAATTCCACAATATAATTCATGTGTGTTGAAAGACATCTGAAATCATTGACATGCCTCAGGGTCTCAGAATTAAGCAACTATCAGCTCTGTCCTCATGTAATTGGGCACGCTTAGGTCCATCTCAGAAATTCCTTCTTTCTCTTTCTCCTTCTGCTTTCTCTTATAGGAAATCCATTTATGGTTCAGACAAGTTTTTCAAAGGACACATTTTTATCTCTGTGGAAGTACCTCAAGTCAAACTTCAATGGATGAACAATAGCTCTTTGTATACATGACAAAGAAGTAACCTTGAAAGCAATGATTGATTTTTATGAGATTCTAAGCAAGAACTCAGTCACCCTGGAGAAAGAAAATCTCCTGTCTGCTACTTAGGCATTGTGTGGGTACATGCATGCTCAGTCATGTCTGACTCTTTGTCACTCTATGGTCTGTAGCCCACAAGGCTCCTCTGTCCGTAGGATTTTCCAGGCAAGAATACTGGAGTGGGCTGCCGTTTCCTCCTCCAGGGGTCTTCCCCACCAAGGAATTGAACCCATGACTCCTTTATCTCCTGCATTGCAGGTGGATTGGTTATTAATGAGCCATCGAGGGACTTAGGCATTGAAAGTCCTTTATCTTCCTCTTTGCCAGATAGCTATAAGAGATATGTTGAAAAGGATAGACTAATCATTGGTGGTACTAATTTCTGAAAAGGTCTTGGGAATCTTTGAGTTGGATGGCCCACAGAAAATATGTTGCTTAACCTCCTATTTGATTTAGGAATCCTTAACACAGCATCTTTGAGATTCAGTCAAGGTGCCACGAGTACTTTCTGTAGGGGTGAGATCCTAGCTGGACAGCTCCAGTTGTTAAACTTCTGCAGCTGGGAGCAGTCATGAGCATTTCCTGAAGCTGCTCTGATGTTTCATACTATTCCTGCTCTCACCTTCTGTGCTCGTTTCAGATGTCCTCGTCTTTTCAATTTTGCCGTGTTAATTCCTATTTACTGCTTTTAGTATTGCACCTTAAAGTCTTCTCAAATTACTCAACTTTAATTAGGAACTTAATACCAACATAGAGCAAAACCTGAACTTTGACTCATGCTATCAACGTCAAAGACTATATCTCACCACTGAATTTTGAACTTCAGAAGCACTTCCAGTTTCTAACACTGTACTGCTCTCGTAAGGAATGTGATGAAGTTCATCTCACCATTGGATGCACACCTTTGCTCTCCCATTTTTAGATGCACCCATGAAGAGTTAAACTATGTGCATCAGGCCACACGTACTATTAGAGACCCAACTGGGAGTATAGCCCAGGAAAACTGGCTCACAGTCTTGGTGTGCTTCTTACCACATGACCATCATTTCTGACAAATATAAGTTCACATCGTACTCCTCCTGCTGAAACATGCAGGAGATAACACACGTTGGCAAAGTAGATGAGTCAGTGTATGTTAAGCAGATTTCTTAACTGAACAAAGTGCGGTTTACAAGATTCCTGTTGCCATGGACTGAATGGCCCACATTTTGTTAATGTTATCATGACACAGGGTATTTGTGAGGGTCTTTTTAAAACAAATTGCCTTAACAGTCACATTCTTGGCTCTTGTCTCGCCAGACATAGATTTTGCTCCAATGGCATCTTTCTAAGAAGGCACTACTGACTGTTGGCAGCAGCTACTGCTGCATTTCAATTCTTCATGGCCTCTAAGCTGTGCCCTCCAATATGTTTCCTGAGAAGCTAAGCTACTCTTAGCTTAAAATTTCAACTATATGCTTCTAAACCTGAAACAGATGTTATCTTGGCTGCTGTCATTTGTCATGAGCGTCTCTCTTTGTATTATATACAAGATAGATAAAAGGCAGGTAATTTGTTGCCTCACTCTATAGAGGAAGGAAAAAAGGGAGAGAGAGTGAAACAAGAGAAAGAGATAGAGAGAGACTAAATATATAAATTAGAGGAATAAAGCCACATGGAGACAGAAAAGTACAACCACTTGAGCATCTATTATCCTAATATCATATGCTATAGTCTGGCTACTACCGACTTGCCTGGCATCTCTTTTGAATCATATTTGTGGCCACCCAGATTAACTCTGTGAGCTGTTCTTTTGATTTAATATCAGCTTGCTCTTTTCAGCTCCCATGTCATTTACTGTTTTTAAAAGAAATGTACTGCTTGTTACTCAACCTTCTGTGTTTTCAAGAACTCACAGTCCCTTTTTTTTTTCTCCTTTTTGTATGGGAACCAGGAACTAGAAAGCATTAAATGAGGAAAATTAACCACTCAGAAAAGGTGGAAGCCCAGAGAAAAAAAGGCTTGTCTTTTATGGTTTGTACTTGGTAAGCTGTGGGTGTGACTCAATTTCCTCACCACCCACATAAAAAGGTTGCCACCCAATCACTGTTTTTTCTATCCAAAACCCCTCCCCTTTGATTTTGGCTAGGAGAGACCCTAAGAAAGACTGCCCTTTCTGGACTGCTGCAGACTGTGACATATAAAAGCTGTTAGCTGCTCCTGTAGCCAGCAGCACTCAAACCTTGTAGAGTTTTGCTCTCTGAGATTTGTAATAAGACACACTCCTCTCACAAGAGTTCATGCTACAACCTAGCAAAGAACTTTACATTTTTGGAAGAATACTATATTCATTTTGGCTTTGTGCAGAGGTAAGCTATTTAGCTCAACAAGTTTATTTTGCATGCATTGCTTTTAAAGTAGCTCACATTTTTACTTTTTTAGAAGTGAGATTGGGTTATTATAACTTTTTGTATCTATTCTATTACTTGGTGTCCATATATGTTTGGGGGACATTATCAGCACATTCTCTGTTATTACCTGTGATGCAGTTTTCCTTTCACTCTCAAGATGAGTTTCAATTCCTTAAGTTTTCCCTCTGAAAATAAATATGCAGTAATGCATTCTGTGACTCAGGCATTTGGGGTAAATGGCTCACATTCAGTTTAGGGTGAGTAGCCATGCTGTTAATTCTTCTCTAGCTATAGGAAGTTCCTCTTAGGGGGTTGCCTCATAACACCAAGTAAAATGTATAGAGACCACTACAGGTTGTCTCCTAGGCTTGGCTTCAACATTTGTTTGGATTTTTTGAAGACAGTCAAATCAAGCACTGATTTTGTAAATTCATACCCTCTGGCCCTATTGTTGTTTTGTTCTGTTTTCTCCTTTTACAGAGCCTAACTCTACTTTTCTGCTTTAAGGCAAAGTAAACTGGTGGCCTCTTCCTCTCCACCTCTCAAAATGATAGCAATCTCTGCCGTCAGCAGTGCACTCCTGTTCTCCCTTCTCTGTGAAGCCAGTGCAGTCGTCTTACTCAATTCCACTGACTCATCCCCGCCAACCAATAATTTCACTGATATTGAAGCAGCCCTGGAAGCACAACTAGACTCTGCGGATATCCCCAAAACCAGGCGGAAGCGCTACATTTCGCAGAATGACATGATCGCCATTCTTGATTATCATAACCAAGTTCGGGGCAAAGTGTTCCCACCGGCAGCAAACATGGAATATATGGTAAGAGAAATGTGTTTTCTTTGAATTCTGAGGGAGGACGCCTTGTTTAAGGTGTATGTTGAGAGGATTTAGAGTTTGTGTGTTAAAGGATATGGGGCTTTTTGTACCTTTTATCTTAGGGGAGGTTCTGAAGTGCCTGGTAAATTGAAGACTGTTCTATCACAGAATTAAAAGGGAGGAAAAGTATCTAATATTTTTGTGTGAGTTCCATAAACCTTGATGAAACAGGTCTTATATGAGAAAGAGATAGAGTGGGGTATGATGACTGATCACATTTGGAAGGTCCTCCTTAAAAAAAAAAAAAAGTCACAGGGAACTTTTTCTGTGCTTTGTTGGTCTAATAGTCATATTTATCAACTAAAATATTTCTTGAAAATAATTTTTTTAAATTATAGGTTTTGTGTGCATGATTTATTCTCTGGGTAGGTGTCTCTTCCCTTTCTTGGACAAAGCTGCTTCTGACACTAATCTATTTGTATTCTCAGAGAACATGCTGACTTTTTCCTCCCTGTGATTTAATGCTTTGTCGTTCAGATAACGGCGAAGCCAGCACATTTGTGCACTGTTCCAACTTGCCTTGAACACATTCTTTGCTCTCTCTTAAAAACAAAACAAAACACAAAACAAAAAATAGGTTCTCTGTGTTTAAATTGTTTTACTTAGAAAGTTTTTTTTTTGAGTTGATATTAAAAGAGTAGATGTCTTTTTAAAGTTTCTTAATATTTGGTTTTGAATTTATACAAGGTTATGGTTAAACTTCCAGCACCTCCCAAGAACAGAGCTTGGATCCTGTTTAAGGCAATGAAGACCACCAATATGGTATTTCTAAGCTGGGGTGGGGGAGGTGGTATCACTAACAACTTTTCATAAGTGCTGACCTAAATTTAGGGATTTCTGTCAGTTTTTAAATTTCTTTCTTGTATTTAATTAAGCTTTTTAATTGTAGATATCATTGTCACAAGAAAAATAAAGACTTGCCAAATGTAAGAGAGTCATGGTTCATAGAAATACGATTCAGACTTTACTCAAAGGCATTTTTCTAGGATTTCTTAATGAAAGTGGAAAAGAAGATATCATTCCTTGTATGTGAGGGGCAATGTAGTCTCATAATTAAGACTGTGGAGCCCGAAATCTAAATGCTTGGGTTCGAACCTCAGTCCTGGAATTATAAGTTGAATGAGTTCATTACCTAATTCTGGTTTATTTTCATCATCTCTAATGTGAAGATAAAAGTATTATCTGCCACAAGGGATTATTATGGGGAATGTATGAGCTGAGGGGTAGAACAATTAGACTAGATCCTACAGAAAAATAATGTTCAAGAAACATTAGTTTTTATGGGTGCCTGCAAACTTACTGAGAAACGTGCCCAGTGAAAACCTGTTCAAGATCTAAAAATAGGAGCAGTTACTCACATTGAACAGGTGTTTCTAGAAGTGATGTCCAGATACAGGAAGGAGAGGAATAAACGTGTTTTCAAGCATCACACATTTTACGATGCATAAGATTCTGTGCAAGCTCAGAAAGGTGTGCTCTCCAGACTGCAGGTTTAGGGAGTACTACTTGACGGCGATCACGTCACTATGCAGACTAAGGCGAGGATCAAGACAAATGAACTGGCTTCGAAGAGAAACTCATTTTGGTTGAAATCCTAACTGTGCTGCTTGATTTGTGGCCTTGTGCAAGTTGCTTAATATACATAAGACTGAAGTTCCTTCTCTGTAAAACGGGAACAACAATTTATACAATAGCCAATCAATATGTAGTGTCATTTATTATTTCAAGAGGGATGATCATGAATAATATGTAAGGTACAACACAGTGGAAATGCATTTAAAAAGCCATATTTTTCCAGTTATGTTTTCCCCCGCTGATCACAAATTGATTCCACATGCAATTATTAAATTGCTTCTATAAGCCGAAGATTTGGTTAATTGTTTCCATAGATGATCTCATTTGATAGCTCACAGTCTCCCTATGAGGGTAAGATTATGATCCTCATTTTACAAATGAGATCATTTAGGCCCAGAAAAGTTAATGACTAGGCAAAGGTGGTTTGGAAAATGAATAGTATCACCAGAATTATAATTTAGGTCTGTGCAGTTTCAAAGCCTATGCTTGTACTGGGGGGCATCTTTCCATTTGTTAGATTGAGCAAATACTACATTGGGGGAACTGCTGGAGGTGCTAGGATATCTGTTTCTTCCTTTATGGTGCCAGCTGAAATCATATAGTTTTCGTACTTGGTTTGACATTCCTTTATTATTATTTGCTTTTGAACTAGGGGAGCCACTATATATGATTTAAAGAACCAGATACAATGCTAGTTGTATAGTAAATGCTTTGTAAATCTTCCTCCACTTAGTAAGGGTGCCCCTGGTGCCTCAGATGGTAAAGAATCTGCCTGCAATGCAGGAGACCCATGTTCGATCCCTGGACTGGGAAGAGCCTCTGGAGAGGGAATGGCAACCCACTCCAGTATTCTTGCCTGAAGAATTCCATGGACAGAGGAGCCTGGTGGGCTATAGTCTACCAAAGGGCTACAAAGAATCAGACACAACTGAGAGACTAACACTTCCACTTCCACTTCCTCTTCACTTAGTAAAGAATGAAAAACAGTAGTATAGTACTATACCATAAAGTAAAGTAACATTGTCTCAAGTTGTCATGTAAATACTCCGTATAGTTCATCACACATATATTTATTCACTTACTTGTTTATTGAGCATTTACTATATGTGAGACACTATTCTAAACACCCAGGATAAATTTGTGAATAAAATAGATACTCCTTGGCTCCTGGGTGAGGATTCAGACAATAAACAAGATCAACAAATTACATAGTATGTCAGAAAGTGATAAGTTTATGAAGAAAAATAAAGCAGGTTGAGGTTTGGATATTTCATAGTGTGATCATGAAGGGCTCCCTTAGAATGTCCTAGAGTAAGGGGAGGGAGGGAGCCACAAGGATAGATGAGGGAAGACTCTTCCAGACAGAAGGAAGAGCATGGGTAAAGCCTCCAAGGTTGGGGGGAGGGGAGCAGATTAGTTCAGTTAGAAAAACATGGTCAGTTTAGTGAATTTCTGTCTCTGTGGGGCTACCCAGGGGGCTCAGTGTTAAAGAATCCACTGCCAACACAGGAGATATGGGCTTGATCCTTGGGTCAGGAAGATCCCCTGGAGAAGGAAATGGCAACCCACTCCAGTACTCTTGCCTGGAAAATCCCATAAGCAGAGGAGCCTGGTGGGCTACAGTCCATGGAGTTGCAAAACAATCAGACATGACTTAGCAAATAAATAACAACAAAAGTCTCTATGAATAAATGGACCAGCTGAAATAATTCACTGGATCCCTCATGCAGACTCAGAGAAACTTTGTGGGAAGTAAAACTTTGAGGTCAGAGCAGGAACGTAATCGACTTTAACCCCCAGGTCAGGTGAAAAATACAAATCTCAGTTGAACAAGGCTACTTTTAATTTGTTTAACATTGCTTTGGATTGTGAACAATTTGGAAGTACGTTCCATTCCTAACCTCAAATATAGGCCTCAGAAACTGAGGATACTTATCTCACGGTTGCTCCAAACTCTGTGTTCCAACTGTCCCCCTCGGTGGGTGATAGTACCGTGGGACCCTCACAGAGGATGTTCTTCAGCTCATGTCCCATTCTAATTGCACCAGCCTGATCTGAAATCACCTTCATTCACAACTTTTCTAAGACTTTCCCGTGCTATTTCCTCACCTTCTACTGTCTTCTCCTTAACTTGTGTGTGCTCAGCTGTGTCCTTCTCTTTGCAACCCTATACACTGTAGCTTACCAGACTCCTCTGTCCATGGGGTTTCCCAGGTAAGAATACTGGAGTGGGTGGCCATTTCCTTCTTCAGGGGATCTTACTGACCCAGGAATCAAACCCAAATCTCCTGTGTTCTTTAAGAATGATTTGTTCTTTATTGACACTTCCTATATTCACAGCCATATTTGATCTCTCCTTTGAGTCACTGTAACCTATTATGTCTATCATACTGCTGTCATCAAAATCAGGTCCAATTTATAGTTATTTGTGTATTTCCTGCAAACTTCCTAATTTTAAGCTTTTATTTTCTTGGTACATTTCTTGTGTACAAACAGTAATCAAGCATTATTTGGTGAATTTATTTGAAATTGCTATGAATTGTTATATGCTTATAACTTGGATCAATTTTGATATTATTATTTATAATTAAAGTTCACTCATCATTTATAATAATATTTTATCTTGTGCATCTAAAATACAAAAGTTTTTCAAAATTTGAAAAAAGAAATCCCCTTAAATTAACTGATTTTATCTTCTTCAAGTAGTTGATTATGTTCATATATACTTGAGTCAATTAAGTGGACACAATTTGAACATGAGATTGGTGACATTCATATTATAGTGTATAATATTTTCTTTGGGTATATTGGCCATGATTTTAGTGAAAAGCACATACTCAGAAATATTTAATTTTCCAAACACTGTATCCTGTCAAAAAATAATAGATAGAGTTTAAGATATGCAAGTCAAACTCTTGGCTTCTACTCTACAATTAGTTTCTTGACAAATTTCCAGAGCTTCTTGGACACCAGCTGTTTCTCATTCTTCCTAAGGGCAACTTAAACTATGACTCTAAACCACAAACCACACTAGTTTCTCAGAATACGAATCATCCTTAAAAGAATAAGATTACAAGACTCACACATGGAGTAAAATTTGTAGGATATTTCTTGAATTTAAGTCAATTGAATGAATTTTTTAAAATGTGAAGTCCTTTTGTGAGAGGATAAGAGCCAAAGATAACAGAAATCTTTGTATTTAAAGTATAAACAAAACAGGAAAAACAAGCAGGGAGGAAAAAAAAAAAAAAAGAAAACCCTAAGCACACTGTAAGACGCAATACTAAGTGAAGTGAAGTGAAGTCGCTCAGTCATGTCTGACTCTTTGCGACCCCGTGGACTGTAGCCTACCAGGCTCCTCCCTCCATGGGATTCTCCAGGCAAGAGTACTGGAGTGGGTTGCCATTTCCTTCTCCAGGGGATCTTCCTGACCCAGTGATCGAACCCAGGTCTCCCACATTCCAGGCAGACGCTTTAACCTCTGAGCCATCAGTGTAAGACACTGCTGTGTAAGATTGATGTAATAAAACAGTACAGACAAATACCAAAATACCATGGAGAAGTCACAGAAAGAAGAGGTAATCTATAGTTGCAAAATCATGAAAGGCTCTTTGGAGGAAGGGTATTTGAAATAGATGCTCAGGAAGGGGCAGGATTGACTGTTACAGTAAGTAAATCAATACATGAACAAAATCACCAGGAGAGATAAAGCATAGCACATTATCCATGTTGTCAAGGATTTTGAAAACAGATTGGGGATCACTTAATACAAGAGCAATTAGGGAGGCCATGGAGGCCTTATATCTGGGTCAAAGGTGCAGAGAAACGTGGCACCTGGCAATTGAGAGAGTTTATATTGGCTGTGAAGATTAGCCAATAATTAGCAACCATTGAATCAGTGGGGCCATTCTTTTAGTAAGGAGGAGCTGTGCCTATGAACTACTTCCATTAGCTGTTCATACCTGTCAAAGTGTGTAGATGTAGGTGTCTGGCTTCTCCTTTGCTGTTGTTTTAGTCACTAAGTGGTGCAGGATTCTTTTGCAACCCCATGGTCTGTAATCTGCCAGGCTCTTCTGTCCATGGGATTTCCCAAGCAAGAATAATACTGAAGTGGGCTACAATCTCCTTCTCCAGGGGATTTTCCTGACCTTCCTGATTTTCCTGATCGAACCTGTGTATCCTGCCTTAGCAGGTGAATTCTTTACCACTGAGCCACCAGGGAGCAGTCTTCATAGATGGTAGAGAATGGTGGAAAGACAGGTAGGGGACAGCATGAAGATAATGATGGATATAAGCTAAAACCTTAAAACTAAAAAAAGCATAATGTAATTTCAAGAAGCCAAAGTTGCTAAATTGATAATATGGCCAATTTTGTTTGTTTGGCGCCTGCAAATATTACTTGCAGAGCTAAGGGAATAAGTCTTCCTATATTTTTCTGGAGAAGAGAAAAATACTAGTTTCCAAGTCACAGCAGGTGGTAAAGTTACAGAAAGCATGACTCAAATGAGTGAATGGAGAAGAGATTAATCTGTCCTCAGAAACAGCACAATAAAGTATTGGCCTACAGTAATTTATGTCTTGAGAATAAGGAAAAACTCAAGTTTTGTTTATTTGGGCTTCATGTGGAAGAAAATGTAGATAATATAAATGACTTTTTTCCCTTTATTCAATAGTTGACTAAACATCTGTGATGTCTATCCTTATCTTTTTTTTTCTTTTTTAATGAAATCATATACTGTACTAGATGGCACATTTTCTCCCATTTGGGAAGGATAACTCAATTTCCCCTTTATAAACATGAGTAACTTGATGTGTCTAACCAATTTTTTTTTTTCAATGAATGCTTTTCTGACCACTAGAAAGCCTCCTGAGAATGTTGCCAGCCAACAGGGAAGTGAGAAAGACTGCTGACAGGAAGGCATTTCTCCAGCACATTTGAAACTCCACATTCCTGTTCTCCTACATGTAGAACCTTTTAAGTGTCTTGGCTTCAAATGGAGACCAGGCACATTTTACAGGAATTTTCTCCCCAGGTACACGTTGTGTAGCGTTTCTAAGTTAATATTGCTTATATATGAATGTACAGCTCTGCACTTGTGTAGCCAGCTGAAGGCAAGGACATTTTTGTTTGTGATTGTTTTAAATACAGGCTCCAAGAAGTGCAAATGTGAAAACGTTATCATGATGTGATTCAGAGCCTCATCATGCTTGGTAGAAGAGCTTAGAATCACATATAGGCTACATATGTGTGGACCATATTTCCTAGTACTCAACACTGCTTTTTCTGGTGGCAAATAATATTTGACCACATGCCACGGTATAGGAAATGATTTTATTATATTTCTGCTATTCGTTGGTGTTGTTCAGTCGCTAAGTTGTGTCTGACTCTTTGCGACCCCATGGACTATAGCATGCCACCCTCCTCTGCCCTTCACTACCTCCTGAGGTTTGCTCAGGTTCATGTCCATTGAGTCGGTGATTCTATCTAAACACTTCATCCTCTGCTGCTCCCTTCTCCTTTTGCCTTTTGACTATTTGTAGAACCTAGAATCATTTCTGTCCCATAGAGAACACTCAGTCAAAACCTGTGGAACAACTGAATGACATCTTCTAACTTTTGCTGGGCATTCCATGTAAAGAGCATGTAAGTATGGCGCTCCACTCTGCTGGGCAGGAGTCACTCAGTATTCAGTCCCTCATCCACGATATGTTTTTATGTGCCTGACAGGCTGAGGGATTCAATGGGGAGCAAAAAGACACTTTTTTATAGGAAGTACTGTGAAAACAGACAAGCAAGTGGGCAAAGCAGCGAGCTGAGTGCTAAAGTAGAATAAATAAAGGGTACTTTGGGATCACAAGGCACATACCTAGCCCAAACTTGGACTGGGCTAGAGAGGCAGGGAAGACTTCCAAGAGGAAATGATTTCAAGTATTAAATATGAAAATAAATAAAAGTTGTGCAGGCAGGAGTTGGAAAAAGGCAATGGGTGGTAGGTGAGGAAGGGTGTTCTGAGAAGGTGAACATACTTTGAAGGATAAAATTCAGTGTGGCTTGGATGTAGAGGATAAAAGAAAAAGTGATATTTGATGGGGCTGGGAAGGTAAGCAGAAATTTGAATTTTATTCAAAGATCAAGGCAAGTGGTTGAGGGTTTTAAGTTATGGAATTAATTTGCCTTTCAGAAGGGTCATTCTGGCTTTAGGTTGGAAGAGGGATTGGAGAGAGGCAGAAGTAACAGCATACTCAAGAGACCATTATAATCGCCTGGGGGCGGGGGGGGAAGAATTGGCCTTAGTGATGCTTAAGGTCATAGGGACAAAATGAATTTGGGCCTTGAATCAGTAGGGGTGAGGGATTTATATGAAGAAGTGGCATGAGGGTTTATATTGGGGGGCAGCCATGGAGGATACCTCTGTTTTTGACTAAGATAATTAAGTTTCCCTGAGTTGGAGAAAACAAAATAAAGTGCAGGTTTCTGGTAGTCATTAGGTAGCTGAAGTTTTATCATCCAGGATGCACATCTAGAGAGGTTGAAAATAGTAGCTAGTGTGTGGGAGGGAACATTCTTTCAAAACAAAGAATTTGGGATGGGAGTTATGCTTTGGTAATCAGAATGGACCACTTTACATAATGGGGTAGTGTCATGGAGGCAGCATGGATGGATGATTTTATGTCTGGGAATCTACTCAAGAATTTTTGCAAGAAAGTTTCATGTATCTTTATTTATTTATTTGTTTGTTTTTTAGAATCAGTGCTGAGCCTTACATCAACATGAATCCAAATCTATTTCGGAGGGCTGGATAGCGCCAGGTCCATCTAGTCTTTCTGACTTACTCAGCATAAGGTTTTGGGGGGAAATTAATCAAAGGACTTCAGAAAAATAGAAGTTGACTAGTCTGGCTAGTCTGGTGTACTGAATTTAATGTATCTGAAAATGATTTAATAGTCAGTCAATGACCATTAAATAGTTATGGACTTGAGGTGTTTAATTGTCTATGAGAATTTCTAAAGAATGGTGTGGGAGGAAGTCAGGGAAGATAAAGACTAACAGTTTAAAGTGGTCAAGAGAAATGTCTGGCATAAAATACATTATGGACTGAGGTTTGGAGGGATATGATTTGAATGTTTCCAGTCCATGTTACCCATAGTGTCTAAAATCAGATAGATTTTAGCATCCAAAAGCATATTTTTTGACACAAATATGGAAGAATGCCCCCGAAGTTGTGTGTTTAGACTAGACTTTTCATAACTCTTAAAATTTCACATCACATACTCCCAACTGAAACAGTCCAGAAATGTTGCTTAAGGGCACAATCTTTTTTTTTATCCTACAAAGTGCATCAAATTCACATTTCATAATTTCATTAAATATGAGTGTTCTACCCAATCTGCCTCTGCATTCCAGGGAGAGCATGTTTTCAGCAAGCAGTAGGTAGGCGGAAAGGCATTTGAATTCTAACTAAGTGGGCAATAGCAAGATACAGGGTTTACGTGAGTATCATAAGACAGTTTAACAATGAAGAAGTCAGGTTTTAGATGACTGTAACACTGAGTTGGAAAAAAAAATTAACCACACATGAAAATGTCTTCCTGGCATATAAGTACAGTATTAAATGATAGCTGGTAGGTAGTAACTTCCTGCA
This sequence comes from Ovis aries, assembly GCF_016772045.2. NCBI lineage: Eukaryota > Metazoa > Chordata > Mammalia > Artiodactyla > Bovidae > Ovis > Ovis aries. The sequence goes on from NC_056062.1 coordinate 51,160,869, forward strand.
AAAGGAGGACTATTGCTAGAATCCATCAATGAGTGGTCTTAAAATTTAAAGATAAATCATACGTTAAAGAGGGATTTAAGGAAGGGAGTTATTACATTTTAAAACTCTGAAATGTTCTCTAATTTTTATCTTCCACTGTTTGATGTTATTTTCCTGGAAGCAAGGTCCTTATTATCTATATACAGTTCTGTTTCTGATTAGTTAGTTGCTTCAGGGTTTATCTGTTTTCACCTTATCTGATTGCTTGCTAAATTTAAAGTTTGATGTCTCTTAAACTTCAGGCTGCCAGATATCGTGATTGAAAATGCACCTCACCTTGTCTCCCATTTTAGGCAGCTTTCTAGCTCACAGACCACAACTCTTCCAGTGTCTGGTCTTCCGATAATAATATTTACCATTCTGTACAACCTGCCCTGCTAAAACTGTGCTAAATTCTTTTTAGTCACTATCTCGCCTAACCTTCAGAGCAGTCTTGTGAAATGGGAACAATTTTCTTCATTTAGAGACAGGAAATTTGAAGTTTGGGCAGCGTAAGTAGCTTCCCCAAGGTCACAGAGCAAGTAAACCAAAATGATGAGAGCGCAGTTCTGTCTGACAGCAAAGCCCATGCTTTAAGAGACTATACAGTACACACTCCCCTCCATGTGTTCATCTCCTGCTCTTGAGCCCACTGGCTTGGGAATGTCTCCACATGCATTTTATCTGAGGACATCACTGAATATTAGAAAGTATTTCTTCATGTGGAATCAAATCTTGCTTCCTGTACTCTTTCTAACCTTGGCAGCCACATAGGAAAACTGTATTATGATAGTCTTTCAAGTCTTTGAAGGTTATGAGCATCCATGCATTAGACCTTGACCCCCAATCACCTAGCTCTTTCTAACCCTCCAGGCTTTTTGTGCTAAATACCTATACACACTATCTCTTTCACCCCGAGTATGGCCAGCATAGGGAAGGTGGCATAAAGATATTTGCCTTTTGAAAATCCTGGAAAAGGTAAAAAGTTGTGCCATTAAGGAAATGGAAAATCAAGTCTCCCCCGCTCCCCTCCACCCCTTACATTACACATACACACAGGAATGCTGCCAGTTAGATCATCTTGGGGTCTGCAAGCAGCTTGGCTCTGAGCAAGGAATGCCTTTTACTAGGCTGTTGTCCTTGGTTGGGTTCCAACATGTGTGTTCTCTATTTTTTCTGTAAGAGATGTATCTATTTGCATAATAAACATGTCTGAATAAATAGTTGGCCTTTTTCATGACGGTTGACTTTCTTTTGGTTTACTTATTTTTAAATTAGTTTTTATTGGAGCACAGTTGCTTTACAATGTTGTGTGCTCTTCTGGCAGTGAGGTGCATAGAAATGACATGGCCTGACCGGCATAGAGTAGTGATGACAAGTTAGTCTCCATTCATTCTACTTCTGTGGCTGCATCCTTTCACATTAGGCTGGCAGATGAGGTAGAACATGCTCCTGCTGAGTCATCTCATATTCTCACGAACTAAACTGCTTATAGATTAAATGTGTCTTTTAAATACAGAGTCAACATTATTATCATGGAAAAGGATCGCCTTACCTTTAAAATGTTTTATCTGTTCTTTCTCTAAGATTTGGGACTCTCAGAATGTTATGTGTGTGTCACATCTGATATATCATTTAATAAAGGCATTTAGAGTTCCCTTTGATTCCGAATAAGCCACATGAGCCTCATCTGTTCTCTCTGTTCATATCCTTGTCACCACGGACTATGTTCCCTCCTCCTGGAACTGTCATGCTCAGAATAAATGATGTTGTCTTATTTGCATAGCAGCAAACGGGATGGTTTCATTACCTCTCTTATTCGTAATTCTGTCTTTCATGAAGGTACAGAGCAAACCGCCTCACAGAGCTTAGCAGTCAGTATCAGTGACAACCAGTCATTTTCCTGATGAAAGGCTATGTTTATTTTTTTTTGATCAAATCTTGGATTAATAACATCCAAGAGCTGAGTGGAAGGAGGGCTTCCCTCATAGCTCAGTTGGTAAAGAATCCACCTGCAGTGCGAGAGACCCCAGTTCGATTCCTGGGTGAGGAAGATCTGCTGGAGAAGGGATAGGATACTCACTCCAGTATTCTTGGGCTTCCCTTGTGGTTCAGTTGGTAAAGAGTCCACCTGCAATGTGGGAGACCTGGGTTCGATCCTGGGGTTGGGAAGAACCCCAGAGAAGGGAAAGGCTATCCACTTTAGTATTCTGGCCTGGAGAATTCCATGGACTGTATAGTTCATGGAGTTGCAAAGAGAGGAAGGACACTGTTCTAAGTCCTTTTAAATGAAAACTAACTTCTAGAAATGTCCCCCTTTTCCCAAACCTCTTCTGTGGTGTATGTATGGGGGTGCAGGAGCAGGATGCGGTGAGTAGGAGTGGGATAGAAAAGGGGAGGCCCAAAGTCCTCGGCAATCAGAATGACACTCCACTGGATAAGCTTTAAACTATCATTTCTAACCGGAAGAACACAGAACAACTTTGTAAGCACACATTCAAGGTCTCCAACTCGGAAATGTTGATTCATTGAGTCCAGGATTGGGCTGGGGATCTGCTTTTTCAAAAAGTTTCCATTGGAGACCCTGGAGTGATTTCCCAGGTGAGAGAAAATATCCGAGATCATGATTTAGGACATAAAACTGAGCTGAGAAAAATATTTTGTGGTTCAAATATCCATTTATTTATCAAGAGACTAGAAGAATGAATATGCTAAACCAAAAGAATTATTCCAGTGATAATTTCTATATTATCACAAAATTTCACTTGAATACTCACTCAGCACTCATTTTCATAAGACATCCTGTGATCACTGTGGGTGAGCTACAGATGTCTGCAGTGTGGAATGACACTTATTTGGGAATATACATGATTGACTAAGGATGCTTCTAAAGAAGCAGACTTTTAAGTAGCACATTTTTTGGAAGTGGCTTTATAACATACATTGTATATGGATAATGGGTAATGTATTATATTACATACTAATTAATTTATATAATGTATTGTAATTTATGATTTTTCACTTATTTGTTTGGTAGGGCTTCCCAGGTGGCTTAGTGGTAAAGAATCTGTCTGTCAATGCAGGAGACACAGGAGATGTAGATTTAATCTCTGGGTCGGGAAGATCCCCTGTAATAGGAAATGGCAACCCACTCTAGTATTCTTGCCTGGGGAATTCCATGGACAGAGGAGCCTGGCAGGCTACAGTCCATGGGGTTAAAAAGAGTTGGACACAACTTAGAAACTAAACAACAAGTAATTCTTTAACTTGTCTATCTCTTCCCTAAACTATAAGGCAGAGTCCATATCAGTCTTGCTGACTGTTGAATTCACAATACCCAGTGCCTCCCAATAAATATTCAGTTACTAGCTGCCTAGATTAATGAATCTTGGCTCAGACAGTACAGTGTCTGCCTGCAATGTGGGAGATCTGGTTTCATTCCCTGGGTTGGGAAGATTCCCTGGAGAAGGAAATGGCAACCCACTCCAGTATTCTTGCCTGGGAAATCCCATGGACAGAGGAGCCTTGTGGGCTACAGTCCATGAAGTTGCAAAGAGTTGGACATGACTGAGCAACTAATACTATTGGTTGATCTGGAAATTTGCATTTCTTACATTTTCCACTGTTGATAAAAAAACAGCATCCCCATCTGGGAAGTTTGGTATAAGGAGGTTTGGGGCCAAGGTATCTCCAAGGTGACTGTTTCTTGCCACCATTCATGTGTACTAAGATCACTTATCTACAGAAGTGTGTTGGTGACAATGATAATTCCCATTGGAGTTCACAAACTATAGGCCCATCAACCATTCCAATTAGTAGTCATGTTTAACTTGCTCTGCAACTGTTGAACTGTAGAGAATTTTACATTTAAAAAAGCTATTCGGGAACAAGAATCCACCTGCAATGTGGGAGGCCTGGGTTTAATCCCTGGGTTGGGAAGATCACCTGAAGGAGGGCATGGCAACCCATTCCATAATTCTTGCCTGGAAAATCCCCACGGACAGAGGAGCCTGTCGGGCAACAGTCCATGGGATCCCAGAGTTGAACACAACTTAGTGACTAAGTGCAGCACAGAGGTGGGTACATTTCATATACACATCAGGATTTCTACATTATCCTGGAAAGCTGCAACATTTATAGCCATTATGCCCTCTCTCTACGTGTCAGCATCCGGTTAAAAAGAATAGCATCTTTGGGTATAGGAAAATTCACTCATTTCCAAGTCTCTTTCTTTTTCAAATAATCATCCAGATGTCAGGCAACAGTTGTACTTTTTCATCTTATACCCAACATTTCTTTACTCATTTTCATTACTAGAACAACCCTGAAACCAATCACTGAGGTTGATTACATTTAAACAGCACTTTGGCATTTTCAAAGCACTTGACTGAAGTATAGAATGAGCCATGCATAAATTAAAGCCCTGAAAAATTTCTTCGTTTATTTCCTAATCACCAATCCTGTTTAAGTAGTCTTACCTCAAATTCTGAATATTTTTATTTTATCCATGCCTTCATTAATTTATATATTAAGGTTTTATGTATATGAAACATTCTCTGAGCTAGGAGTCTTTTTCAATAATTCAGATAACAAAATGATGGTGGCTTCACTCAAGGTGGTGCCAATAATGGTAATAATCAGTGGGTATAATCTGGATAGACAGGATCTTGATGGTAAGATCAACAAGATTTGCTGACAGAGCATATAAAGATTATTAAGCAAACAAAGAGTAAAGACAGCTATGGATTTTTCGGCCTGAGCAACTATAACAGCAGTTGGTAAACTTTTTCTGTAAAGGACTGGAAAATAAATATGTTTAACTTTGTAGCCCTTGTGGTCTATGCTGCCACTATAACACAGAAACAGCATAGATAATATATAAGCAAACAATGGTTCAGATTTGGTGATCCCTGAACTGAAAGAAATAGGGTTATGCCATTCACTGATGGGAGGAAGACTGCCTGGGTTGGTTAGGGAGTAGGGAGTAGTGGTAGGACTGAAAATATTGGAACTCAGTTTTGGGCTTGTTAAGTAAAGATTTAAAGTGGGTAGATGGATAGATTAGTTTGGAATTCAGTGGAGAAGGATAAAGATATAATTTGGGATAATACCACTAGCTTATAAATAGTATTTCAATGCATGAGACTGGATGTGATTAGCTAAGCAGTGCATGTAGATGAAACAGGGAAGAGAGGTGGAGAGAGACAGAGAGCGAGACAAGAGAGGGACATGGCTTGAGCCCTGGGAATCCTTCAGCATGTAGAGGTCAGGGAGATGAGGAAGCAGCAGCAAAGATACGGAGACACAGCAGTCAGAGAACAAGGCAAGTGTGGAGTCATGAAACCAAGGAATGGAAGTGAGTCCAGACGGAGCAGTGGCTAGATAGTCTAAAAAGCTGCTGATTAACCATATAAGATGGTGACTGGGAAACGACATTGATGATATTGATGAGATCAGTTTGAGCAGAGTGGACACAAAGGGAAACCTGCCTTTGGGTGTGGGCTTGAGTGTGGAAGAGCAAAAATCGAGAATTCTCTGTTAAGACAACACTCAAGAAATTTCATTGTGAGAGGAAGAAGAGGAATGATACATTGGAATCTGAAGATGAAGAGGAGTCAAGAAAAGGCCTTTTTTGTTAGTTTTTAAGAAATTTATGCTGCTGCCAATGATCGCCTCAGAGTTCTTCTAAAAAAGTATACTTTTACATCATCTCTTCATAGAAATTTACCTTCCCAACCTATGTGAAAGGTAGCACTCATCTTACCTGAGGAAAGTCCTTATTATCCTTGTTTAAACACTTAAAAAACACTCAGGACCCCACTTTGATATTTTATGTTATAATGCCATCCCATATCTGTGTTCATTTTTGAGGCTTGAGGGAATTTTTTTTAAATCAAGTTCCTTTAACTACTTCTCTTTTAAAGTTCAATCAGTTTAATAGCATTTAATTAATTTAACTAGTGCCAAAAATTCCCCACGTGAAAGCCTTTTCTCTTCCTCTGCCCACTCCACCCCGTCCAGGTTTACCAAGGCTCATTCTTAACACTGGGTCACAGTTTCCTTTATTGGCCGCCTCACAAGCATTTCCACCTAAGGGGAATAAACCCATCAACTTAAAACAGAACCGCAACCATGCCCATGAAGTGTTTTTTAAAAGCTTTTGGCCGCCCTCAGGGAAAATAATTTTTTCATCACTTAATATCTTTCCAATGGCTCTTCCTCACTTCTGTAAGTCACTTCTCCTTTCCCAATCTAACCCAGGAAAAGAACAAAGAAACCCAGCTGAATTATTTTTAAACACCAAAAGCTTCTCTATCTAAACTGCCTTTATGTTTTATCTAAATAAATGAGAAATAACCGCTTAAAAGTCCAAGAAAACAAGTATCTGTAGGACATGCCATACTGTTTCCAGTGTTGTTGCTATCATAGTATCCTTGACAATAACTGATTTAGAAATATGTCTTCAAAACTTCAGTGTGATATTTTTATTTTTAGTATTTTATGTCTTTGAAGATGGTTTCCATGTGCAGAACAGATTTTTAAAGAGGTCATTTTCAAATTTACTATTTATGGTTTTCTATTTTAGCTTCACTTATACATATTTTTGTTCTATGCATAAATCTAGCAAGTTTTGGCAATAACACTTGTTTAACGTTCATTACTATTTACAGATCTAATTAATTTAAATGTTAAGCTACATTTATAGATTTAACATATTTGACCTTTAGTATTTCACTTGGTTTATTGAAAATAATTTCCATATATTTAAAAGTCTTAAGAGGCTAGAACATTCGATGACTTTTAAGTTCTAAATTTTGCAATACTGCTTAAAAATTATATCAAGATAGTCTTACAATTTTTAACTTAAAACCACAAATATAAATAATTATTCATGAATACATTTTATATTGCAATTACAAGGCTAACTAGTTGCTTTAATAACCTGTTGCCACATTTCTTTTAACCACTATAAATAATATCAAATACGTATAGATTCCTTACCCAGAAATAGTTATTCTTTTTAGCAACTTATATCTAACTCTTTCAAATGCTTCTACATTCAGTTCTTATGCTTGGAATTAAAATATATTACCTACTTGAAAAAATATAGTATCTCAAACAATGTTGGGTATACATTCTGAAGTAATTTTTAGGGTTGTCTTTCAGTTGGTCTACGTTTCTTAATGTATAGCAATAGTGACTGGGGTTTAAGGAGGGAGCTTTGGATGTCCTGGTGGCCACTGTGTCATGAGTACCAAAACTTAAGATAATGGCTTATAAAACAACCCCATCTTTGGGCTGGATCATATCATTCTCTAATTCTCGTGTTTATGAAAGTCAGTGTCTCATGCTGAGATATTCTTTGACTCAATTTTGTATTTCTTTGACCCAAGCTCTGAAGAACCCTGGACTGATGAGGATCTGCATTCTTTTCATGTCTCTCCTATCTCTTAGAGCCACACTCTCCTAGCAATTAAATAACATCAATTTGAAATCTGGATGTCTCTCCTGGCTTAATCAGACTATGTGGTTTCCACAGACAAGGTGCTAAATTTATTTATAAGCACAGTAGCTTATGGTAAACATTTTAGTTCAAAGCTATATCAATCAATTTACAAGCTGACCAACTAAATAGCTTGTAACACAAAGAATGGAAGAAAGCCATGCAGGGCAGTAGTGCCTGTATATAGACGCTTGTGCATGCTCTGACACTGTTTCAAGCCATCTTTACTTTGTGAATTATTTAATCATAATATCTAACTTCTACTAGCTCCTGTAAATGTTTTTGTGTCTCCATGCATAATTTTCTTAATTTTTGCCTCATTTTTAGAAGGCAAGATAACAGTTTAAGTGTTGGCAACTCAGTTATCTATGACATTATTTTATCCATTTAGAGGGACAAAGGTTTCTCCTGGTGGCACAGATGGTAAAGAAAATGCCTGCAATGCGGGAGACCCAAGTTTAATCCCTGGGTCAGGAAGATCCCCCGGAAGAGGGTATGGCAACCCACTTCAGTATTCTTGCCTGGAGAATTCCATGGACAGAGGAGCCTGGTGGTCTACAGTCCATGGGTCACAAAGAGTCAGACAATGCCAAGAGACTGATACATTCACTTTCAGAGGGACAAGACCTAGAAATACAGAAATTGAGGCTGGCTCCATAAAAGCTAAATAAATACCAGGTGTTTAGTTTAACACCTGATAATCACATATTGCATATTTGCTAGTTATTTCATAGAATGTTAAAAAAGTGCTCACTTGTGACCTTTTTTTTCTTTTGCAACATTTGTAGGGTATGATACTAAAATTATTTCAAATAAATATCACAGATGCTTAATGAAATTCAGCAGATTGATTACCCATTTAGCATCCAGAAATGTACATATTACTCAAATGCTTAGATGATTGCAACTTCATTCCTGAAACTTACATAAGTTGTTAGAATTCTTTCATATGATTAAACCGACAACATTAATCACAGTTTAGAGCCTCTGGATAGGAAAGAGGCTATCTTGATTTGCTGTCTTCCAAACTCAAAGACCTCTCATTATATTAATAAATTTAACTGCCAATGTAGATTGAAGGGATACATCGCTTACCCATATTCTCCTGGGAGTTGTAACCAATGGACAAAGAGACAGTAAAATACAGTAGATAAGTAGTTCTTAAGTTGAAGACATGGATCTTCATTTCTCTCAGAATGAATGTGAGAGGTGGGCATCTCTGTAGCGGGCCTCAGATAGATGATTAATCTCCCATGGAAAGGCAAAGTGACCCCATTTTCTGTGTGGGACCTGGCCAGTCTGCCAGGCTCTCCAGCATCTTCCTTTAGGGGCAGACAGAAATCCTTCCCATCCCTAAAAGCAAACATGAAAAAACATGGTTATCCCTCTTCCCTCACAACTATCATCTCAAAACTTTTAATTATGACATCTGTACATAGAAACATATAAAAATGTAGGCATCACTAATGCCAAATACATGGTCTTCCTATTAAAATCCTTTATAATAATTTAAAAATGGTGCTCATGTAAGTTATTTTTGAGGCATTAACTCTTTCATTTATCTCTGATATGTACATTTTAAGTATGTGAAGTAAGCACATAGAATTATTATATGCTAAATTAAATTTGTTCACTACCTTAAATATTTTGAATTATTTTGTGAAGAATCTAGCTTTATTCTCTCTGTGATGTGGAAAAGGCTAGAACTGAATAATTCATAGGCCAATATAATAGATCTTCCTGGTCCTGATGCTGGGGCTACTCAGGTATATTAAATCGTAAGATGCTGAAGAGGAAAGAGACTGTAGAGATGGCTTCATCTAATCTCCTTATTTATAGATGAGTTAACTGGGAGACAGTTATATGTCTATAACTAACTGGGAGACAGAATAACTGATATGTCCTCAGTTGCAGATGGTCTTAACAGTAGACTTAAAATTAGAATGCAGAATATTTTCTTTTTCAGTATTATTTGTGCTATGTAGTTCTGATATTTTAGACAAGACTATAAGAAAGGGACTTTCCTGGCAGTCCAGTGGTTAAGACTCCACCTTCCACACTATAGGGAACATGGGCTCAATCTCTCTCAGGGAGTTAAGCTTCCACATGACTCAAGGCCAAAAAAATCCTAACATAAAACAGAAACAATATTACAACAAATTAAATAAAGACTAAAAAAAAAATTGTCCACATGAAAAAAAATCCTTAAAAAGAAAGACTGTAAGAAAGATTATTTCTCAAATGACTGTATAAAAACACAGAAAAACTGTGTTTTTGGCAGTTATTATCCTGAATACAGTATACTTCAATGTGTAAATAATACTTACATGTGTTTTTTTTCCCCAAAACTCATTATAATTAGTTCATGGGACATGATTTGTTGATGCTATTCCATTTATAATTCATTTGTGAGGTAATTGTGCTATTTTGCATTTTGATGAACTGTAATCCAAATTTTATAAATTCATATTTCATTAAAAATATCAGAAGAATAAATACTTGAATCCTTTATTAGAGAAACAAAATACTTTTAAAAGTTAATTTCAGTCCTAGAATACTATGATTTTCAATATAAATTTACTTTGTATTATTGATATTTTGTGCAGATTTTTGCAGATAAAACAAAGAAGTTTGAAGTAATAATTTATCAGTTCAGTTCAGTTCAGTTGCTCAATCATGTCCAACTCTGCGACCTCATGGACTGCAGCACACCAGGCTTCCCTGTTCATCACCAACTCCTGGAGCCTACTCAAACTCATGTCCATTGCTTCAGTGATGCCATCCAACCATCTCATCCTCTGTCATCCCCTTCTCCTGCCTTCAATCTTTCCCAGCATCAGGGTCTTTATAATAATTTACAGAGCTAAATAACTGTGAAAAACATAATACAAAATATTTTTCATAATTGTGAAAGAATGTTATATCAATTCATTGAAAAACCAACTATATAAAAAAACAGACACTAACTTTTTATTAAAATATTATAGAATGAGTGTGTTCCATTTAATATACCATATTTAACATTGATTGTATGTATGTGTTTAGTCACTAAGTTGTCTCCAATTCTTTTCCAACCCCATGGACTGTAGCCTGTCAGGCTCCTCTGTCCTTAGGATTTCCCAGGCAAGAATGCGGGATTGGGTTGACATTTACTTTTGCAGGGGATCTTCCTGACTCAGGGATTGAACCTGCATCTCCTGCATTGGCAGACATATTCTTTAGCACCAAGCCGCCTAGGGAGCCTTAACATAGATTCAGTTCAGTTTAGTCACGTCCAGCTCTTTGTGACCTTATGGACTCTAGCACACCAGGGATCCCTATTCATCACCAACTCCTGGAGTCTACTGAAACTCATGTCCATTGAGTCAGTGATGTCATCTAACCATCTCATCCTCTGTTGTCCCCTTCTCCTCCCACCTTCAATCTTTCCCAGCATCAGGGTCTTTTCAAGTGAGTCAGTTCTTTGCATCAGGTGGCCAAAGTACTGGAGTTTCAGCTTCAACATTGGTCCTTCCAATGAACAGTCAAGACTGATCTCCTTTAGGATGGACTGGTTGGATCTCCTTGTAGTCCAAGGGACTCTCAAGAGTCTTCTCCAACACCACAGTTCAAAAGCATCAATTCTTCAGCACTCAGCTTTCTTTACAGTCCAACTCTCACATCCATAGACTACTGGAAAAACCATAGCCTTGACTAGATGGACCTTTGTTGGCAAAGTAATCTCTCTGCTTTTTAATATGCTGTCTAGGTGGGTCATAACTTTCCTTCCAAGGGGTACACATCTTTTAATTTCAAAGCTGCAGTCACCATTCTGCAGTGATTTTGGAGCCCCCCAAAATAAAGTCTGCCTCGGTTTCCACTTTTTCCCCATCTATTTCCCATGAAGTGATGGGACTGGATGCCATGATCTTAGTTTTCTGAATGTTGAGTTTTAAGCCAACTTTTTCACTCTCCTCTTTCACTTTCATCAAGAAGCTCTTTAGTTCTTCTTTGCTTTCTGCCATAAGGGTGGTATCATCTGCATATCTGAGGTTACTGATATTTCTACTGGCAATCTTGATTCCAGCTTGTGCTTCCTCCAGCCCAGCGTTTCTCCTGATGTACTCTGCATATAAGTTAAATAAGCAGGGTGATGTACCCCTTCCCCAATTTGGAACCAGTCTGTTATTCCATGTTCTAACAGTTCTAACTGTTGCTTCCTGACCTGCATACAGATTTCTCAAGAAGCAGGTCAGGTGGTCTGGTATTCCTATCTCTCTCAGAATTTTCCACAGTTTGCTGTGATCCACGCAGTCAAAGGCTTTGGCATAGTCAATAAAGCAGAAATAGATGTTTTTCTGGAACTCTCTTGCTTTTTCCATGATCCAGCGGATGTTGGCAATTTGATCTTTGGCTTCTCTGCCTTTTCTAAATCCCACTTGAACATCAGGAAGTTCACGGTTCACATATTGTTGAAACCTGGCTTCAGCAATTTTGAGCATTATTTACTAGCATGTGAGATGAGTGCAATTGTGCAGTAGTTTGAGCATTCTTTGGCATTGCCTTCCTTTGGAATTGGAATGAAAACTGACCTTTTCCAGTCCTGTGACCACTGCTGAGTTTTCCAAACTTGCTGGCATATTGAGTGCAGCACTTTCACAGCATCATCTTTCAGGATTTGAAACAGCTCCACTGGAATTCCATCACCTCCAATAACTTTGTTCATAGTGATGCTTCCTAAGGCCCACTTGACTTCACATTCCAGGATATGTGACTCTAGGTGAGTGATCACACCATCGTGATTATCTGGGTCATGAAGATCTTTTTTGTATAGTTCTTCCATGTATTCTTGCCACCTCTTCTTAGTATCTTTTGCTTCTGTTAGGTCCATACCATTTCTGTCCTTTATTGAGCCCATCTTTGCATAAAATGTTCCCTTGGTATCTCTTAATTTTCTTGAAGAGATCTCTAGTCTTTCCCATTCTATTGTTTTCTTCTATTTCTTTGCACTGATTACTGAGGAAGGCTTTCTTATCTCTCTTTGCTACTTGTTGGAACTCTGCATTCAAATAGGTATATCTTTCCTTTTCTCCTGTGTTTTTCACTTCTCTTCTTTTCACACCTATTTGTAAGGCCTCCTCAGGCAGCCATTTTGCCTTTTTGCGTTTCTTTTTCTTGGGGATGGTCTTGATCACTGCTTCCAGTACAATGTCACGAGCCTCTAGTACAATGTCACGAGCCTCCATCCATAGTTCATCAGGTAGTCTGTAACATTGATTATTCATCTATTAAAAGGTTGTTTTTCAGTCACTAAATCATGTCTGACTCTTTGCCACCCAATGAATAGCAGCACACCAAGATTCCCTGTCCTTCACTCTCTCTCAGAGTTTGCTAACTCAGGTCCATTGAGTCGGTGATGCCATCCAATCATGTCATCTTTTGTTGCCCCCTTCTCCTCCTGCCCTCAATCTTTCCCAGCATCAGCATCTTTTTGAATGAGTTGGCTCTTCCCATCAGGTAGCCAAAGTATTAAAAGGGTATTATGTGTTATCTTGCCATATTTAACTTAATCCTTAAATGGGAAGATTATATTCTAGATAATTAAAAGAAAATTCTCTCTGAATGATCTTTCTTTCTACATAGACAGTGGAGATGTGGCCACTGTCACCCTAGAATTGCTCCAGATCCTCTCTCGACAGTTCTGATTTACGTAACTTTGTGAGTGAATATATTTTAGTATAATTCTAGATAGATTTATGTAACATAACTTCATTTTTCTAATTTAAGACAATTTTTGAACTCACAAATCTTTTTTGAGGGTGGGTGCCATGGTTTCCTAGGATGAAGGTGTCTCTTGAAGGGTTCATCAGTTATTGTTTTTCCTATTTCAAAGTCACTAAATTAATTTCCTTTCAGTTAAATTCATTGCTATATTAAATACATCTGTGTTTCCAGTTCATGATAATTCTAATATTATCATTACTATAAAATATTCAAATGACACAATGTAGTTTGACCTTTAAAAGTTGGCATAAGTGCAAATCCAACCTACAATGAGACATCATCTCATACCTGTTAGGATGGCTATTGTCAAAGACTCAAGACATAAAAAATGTTGGAGAGGATATGGAGAAAGGGAGTCTTGAGCACTGTAGATGGAAATGGAAATTGGTGCCAACACTGTGGAAAACAATATAGAATGACTCCCCCAAAATAAAAATAGAACTACTATATGATATAGCAATTCTACCTCTAGGTATTCATCTGAAGGAAACTAAAATACTAACTCAAAAGGATACATTCACCCCAGTGTTCACAGTGGCACTGTTTACAATAGCCAAGACATGGAAGCAGCCTAAATTATCATCAACAGATAAGGGGATAAATGGATTATTATTCAGCTATAAGAAACAAGGAAATCTTGCCGTTGTGACAGCATCAATGGAACTTAAAGGCATTATGCTAAGTGAAATAAATCAGAAAAAGACAACATATGATGTCACATAAATGTGAAATCTAAAAACAGCGACAACAAAAACAACACTGAATTCATAGATCTAGAGAACAGATTGGTGGTTGCCAGAGATGAGCTTGGGGTGGGTGAAAGGTACAAACTTTCAGTTATAAAATAATTCCTGGGGATGTAATATACAGTATAGTGACTATATTTATAGTACTGTATTATATATTTGAATGTTGCTAAAAAATAGAATTTAAAAGTTCTCTTCACAAGAAAAGAAATTTGTGGTGATGAATGTTAATTAGACTTCTTGTGATGATAATTTCACAATATATACATATATAAAAATCATTAAGTTGTACATTTGAAATATATATTGTTACATATCAATTCTATCTCAATAAAAGTTATAATATTATACATTGTCAGTTTTGGTTCATTATTTGAATAAATTTGATCATATTAATTTTTGAGATATATTAATAGCTCTGAATAAACTCCAGGGAAATCATTTGACTGTGGTAGACTCAAACTTTAGTGGTCAGTAGTTGTCTCCAAGTTATATCTAGACACGATATTTTGTCTGGACTTTGGGTCTAGATGACACTGTTAAAACAATAAAGATTTGTGAGGAATAACCATACTGTATTGTAGAACTTTAAATAACAATGGTCTAATCTTGCTTTCTTTTAGTCAGGAAGTAGAAGAGAAAGAACTTTAGGAAATGGCAGCATCCTTTCTTGCCTCTTTTTGTTTGTTACTAGCAAACCCAGTAAGCTGAAGGGGTTTTTTCCCTTACACAGGTTTGGGATGAAAATCTTGCAAAGTCTGCAGAGGCTTGGGCAGCTACCTGCATTTGGGACCACGGACCTTCTTACTTATTGAGATTTTTAGGTCAAAATCTATCTGTACGAACTGGAAGGTAAGAAATAGTTTCACTGATACTGTTTATCCAGATAACCTTACTGATAATTTTATTGCCTATGGACTCCAAGTGTTAGTAGCACCAATTTCAAGTAATATCTACAAGTATTTATTGAGAACTCACTATATGTCAGTCACTGATGCTTGGCCTATGACTGTTTTAGATGTCTTCAAAAATTATTTAAATTTTTAAAAGAAAATTTTTAAATTTTAAAAAATTTTAAATTTTTTTCTAAAAAAACCCCCAGCGTTCACCCTTGGAACACCATCCGTTAATCTATGCTACACTGCTGCTGCTGTTGCTGCTAAGTTGCTTCAGTCATGTCCAACTCTGTGTGACCCCATAGATGGCAGCCCACCAGCCTCCCCTGTCCCTGGGATTCTCTAGGCAAGAGCACTGGAGTGGGTTGCCATTTCCTTCTCCAATGCATGAAAGTGAAAAGTGAATTCTACACTAATCTCACAGAATCTTTGAAAGAATCAGGTTGTATCCTTATCCTCTCTCTTCTAGCTCAGAAAAAACCCTTGATAGTGGCAGAAGCCATTATTGTGTATGCAGCTTTCCCATGTTTGCATATTCCTATGTACGTGTTATACAAATTCAATGTGTTTACACATATATGCATATATACATATGCACATATATGTATATGCAAGTATGTGCAACTGTGAATAAAGCTGCTTCCAGCAACAGGATAATTTTTCTACACTGTGAGAGGTCATCATCCAGCATTCAAAGATTCATTCCCTTCCTTCCATACAGGGGAGAAAAACTGGGTATATTCTCATTAAATTAAAATGATACAACTTTAAGGGGAAAAAACACTCTGAGTCTAGTATCACAGTTTTTTTTTTTTAATCTATTTTTTAATTATGTATAAGATTCCAGTGGAAGACATTTCTGACATTGGTAAAAACAAGGTAAAGATGATAATTCCTGAAAGATTTGCATTTCTCTTTTTGAAACAACCAGACTCATACTTAAACAAATACAGGATCACTTGCTCCAGGCCTGAACATTATCCTATTTGGCTCTATTGGGAGGAATAGAGGATTCTGCTGGGTGGTGATGGTTATTGTGAAGGGGTGGATATGCTCTTGATTTGCCACTAATAGCCTGCAAAAGAACAATTAACTTGTAATTTAATGTGAGCCCACTATATATTGCCACCGCTGTACTGTGAGTTCTCATTGTGTTTCTTGATGTTTAGATACCGCTCTATTCTCCAGTTGGTCAAGCCGTGGTATGATGAAGTGAAAGACTATGCCTTTCCATATCCCCAGGATTGCAATCCCCGATGTCCTATGAGATGTTTCGGCCCCATGTGCACACATTATACACAGGTTATTTTGTCTTGTTCAGCTCTGATTCATTCTTTTTAAAAAAAATGCTCTTTCTATTTTGGTGAACCTGCATTTTCTTAACTCCTGATTCTAATAATGATATATCGGTTTATTTTCTCAGATGGTTTGGGCCACCTCCAATCGAATAGGATGTGCAATTCATACTTGTCAAAACATGAATGTTTGGGGAGCTCTATGGCGCCGTGCAGTTTATTTGGTATGCAACTATGCCCCAAAGTAAGTATCTGGTTGGCTTCTACTTCCTGAAATCCTTAATGATGTTAAATATCTTCAGTCTGATAGATATTTTTAACAGGTAAATAATATGAGTAAGACTTAACTAACAAGCTCAGATCCTCAAATCTTCCGTCTTCTCATATATTAGAAAAGTTAAAAGCTGAAAGATTTCACGAGGATTCTAGATTAAAATTTTGGGCAAGACAATTTGTGATTTGGAGATTCACTAAATTCTCCTCCTCATCTTTCTTTAGACCTGGTAATTATAAAATAAACATATGCTTCCAGGCTTTTGATAGGTTATATAAAAGTCTCAGACAAGGATCTTCTAGGGAATTTATCAACACCACAGTATTCTCATCAATCATTCCTATAATGTTGGCTTAACTTTTTCACTAGGAAAAGAAAACAAGCCCTTCTTCTTTCTTTTAAGGGTAGAATTAAAAATCACAGTTTATTTTTTCCATAGGTGGTTAAGGAGACATTCAGAATCAGAAGGGAAAATTTAAATGCTATGACATCTTTTTAATGAAAGCTGTGCCATTATTTAAACTTCAGTATAAAAAATTCAGTAATTTCATCCTATGGCACACATAAAATTGTATATTTCATATTGTGAAAATTGATCAAATATTGTAAAATATAGTTGTATTTTATATTTATGAGCATTCTTTTGTATTATGAGGATAAATAAACATTTGTTAACATTTGATAAAATGCCTTTTTGATAACAATGACTCTTTGGATAAAGTGTTCCAGTATTTATACATGAGTCTTTTCCCTTTTGGAGTAAATACTAAAATGTGCAAAGGATTTATGACACGCCTGGTGTCTTCCAAAGTAAGTCCCAAACAAAGATTTTTCTCCAGCTTTGCCAGTATGGGGAGGGAATGAGAAAACGTTTCACAAATAACTGCATTACTCATTTATATGGTCTTATGCCAGGGGCAGTGTTTTTGCAAAGTTAGAAAAATAGCGATTTTCCCAATGGTCCCCTCTCCACAGTTATTAGAATAGTAAGATTTGGAAAGTAAAATGTGACTGCATCATGAAAAGCATTAAAACTGTGCATTTGTTTGATATTTTCAGTTATGCACCTTATATTTCCCTATTAAGACTCTAACTCTTCTTTCTGACATAAATAGGCCAGGCAGTTCTCTAGTGAAAGAGGTTTTTATTACATTCATTTGGCTATTCTGTTTTTGGCCAATGATGGGATTTTTGCAATATTATTGATGAGATGTCTGATTGTTTTATGTCTAAGAGATTAAGATATTGTGTTAGTATGGTATATTTGCTGTGACAGAGAAGCATTTTTTGAAACAGGCAGTGAAGAAAGTTTAAAAATTCTGACTGATAGTTGAATACCAGCCTGGAGTTATCTCAAGCCTACTTGTTTTTCAGGGAAAAATGAAACACAGGGTTGGGTGGTGGGGGCGGGGTGCGGTGGAGGGGGTTGAAGAGAAAGAGAGAGAAATGAGAGAATGAAAATGAATTAGCCTGAAAGGATAAAAAGTAAATTATGTTTTTCCATTGACTGGTTTACTATTGAATATGGGGCTTCCCCAATGGCTCAATATTTTAGCTTTTCCGCTGTTTTTTTTGTTTGTTTTTTTTTTTGTTGTTTTTGTTTTTACTTTATTTTACTTTACAATACTGTATTGGTTTTGCCTTACATTGACATGAATCCACCACACACGTACATGCGTTCCTTCAACCCTGACTTCAACACACCACATTTTCTCCTGACCATTCAGTTTCCTTCACACTTCTGGCTCTGTGGTTATGTTAGTACTGTAGTTATAATCACCATGCTACTGTAAATAAATTCATTGCTTCCTCCGTCATAGCTAAAAGAGCTTAGTAACAGTAAGACGTTGTGACTGTCTTTATCCTAAATGCTGAATTTGGTGTATCATTATGGCCATCAAGATGAAGGAAAATATTGACAACATTCAGTTAAATGTGTTCAGCATTATTTCAAAAAATTAACAGTATTGCTAAAAATTATAACTGTGAGTTTACATATGGGAAAATGTTTTGGAATCATCTTTAGTGGCTGCTTCAGTTCAGTTCAGTCGCTCAGTCATGTCCGACTCTTTGCGACCCTATGAATTGCAGCACGCCAGGCCTCCCTGTCCATCACCATCTCCCGGAGTTCACTCAGACTCGCGTCCATCCAGTCAGTGATGCCATCCAGCCATCTCATCCTCTGTCGTCCCCTTCTCCTCCTGCCCCCAATCCCTCCCAGCATCAGAGTCTTTTCCAGTGAGTCAACTCTTCGCATGAGGTGGCCAAAGTACTGGAGTTTCAGCTTTAGCATCATTCCTTCCAAAGAAATCCCAGGGCTGATCTCCTTCAGAATGGACTGGTTGGATCTCCTTGCAGTTCAAGGGACTCTCAAGAGTCTTCTCCAACACCACAGTTCAAAAGCATCAATTCTTCGGTGCTCAGCCTTCTTCACAGTAAACCATTATTCTCTTACTGAGTTTTCCGTGTCTCATTTTATGAATACTGACAATCTAAACTATTCAACTTTAGAAAGAAATCCTTTGAACTCTTAAAATCTATTTTTTGTGCTTATGACAACTTCTTGCTCATGTCACCATTTCTAAGCCTCCCCAAATTGTATATATACTGTATATGGGCTTCCCAGGTGGCCCTAGTGGTAAAAAACCCACCTGCCAATGCAAGAAACATGAGAGGAGGGTTTAATCCCTGGATCGGGAAGATCCCCTGGAGAAGGAAATGACAACCTATTCCAGTTTTCTTGCCTGGAAAATCTCATGGACTGAGGAGCCTAGTGGGCTACAGTCCATGGGGTCCTAAAGAACTGAACACAACTGAGCGACTGAGCACATACACCCTTATATATGTGTGTATATATATACATATGTATGTATTTGTATATATTTTACTATCTTTATAATAGCATTAGCATGAGTTTTTAAAAAATACATTTAGGAGGACACAGCGTATGTGTTCTGGAAAGCTGCAGTAGGAAAGAGGCAGCTGTGGTGATAGACAAAGCATCAAGTCAGATGTGGGTTGACTAATAATGTCACCGTGCATTGTAAATTATTGTAAATTAACATGATATTAACTTACTCAGAAAGCATTTTTAAAGTAAGATATATAGAATAAATTGCTACAGAAATAAGAAATGGATGTAACTTTCAGCGCTTTTCTAAAAATGACACACTTCTGAAAACGTCATCACACGTCAATGTGTGATTATGTACTTAAGGACAATCAGATTTTTTAAAATGAGCAAGTAACACTTATGCTCTCTTCTTTTTTTTTTCCTAGGGGCAACTGGATCGGAGAAGCACCATATAAAGTAGGGGTACCATGTTCAGCTTGCCCTCCAAGTTATGGAGGGTCTTGTACTGACAATCTCTGCTTTCCAGGTGTAACGTCAAACTACCTGTATTGGTTTAAATAAGTTTATCTTTTCCTCCAGGAAATATAATGGTTTCTGGGAATCATAGGCATATATATATATTGAGTTTTGCACATATTATACATATTTTATCATAATCTTGTTTTCCTTTTATTATTCATTGTAAAGATTAATGTTTATCTTGTATGTTTGTTTAATCCTTAGAGGTAATCAAACATCCATTTCTATTTTCTGACCTCTAAGTCTAAACTAAAATACTGTGTAGGTAGTATTGACATAGTTGATGCATCCAGTTCCAAAGCTTGTTTTCCAAAGAAATTATGTCACATTCCTAACAAATAGAACATATATTTGGCCTATAAATACACATACATAGACGATGTAATACATAGATAATTTGATTTTGCAGTTAACTTGGAGGAATTTTTTAAAAATCCTATTCGAAACAATATGTTAGGTGATAGGACATCTCCTGCACCCATTTCTTTAATATCCCAAAACTGATCATTTGCAAACTACTAATATAACTCCATGATATCTAGATATAATAATTAAGAACCACAGATTTCATTATGGAAGTATTTTATTTGGGTCCACCAAAAGATATTCTCAATTTATGTAAGGTTGAACACATTTATTTTGCTTAACCTCTTTTACTGTACCAGTAATCATGTGTGGAGTGGTTATGATGGGCAAGGCACTCTGCTAGTTATGTTCTGATCATGCTAGGGTAATAAGACATAATTCCTGTCTTCAAGAAGCTCACAAAAATATTCAGGAAATAATGCAGCGTAATTATGGGTTGTCCAAAAAGTTTGTTCGGATTTTTCTGTGATATTACGGGGAAACGAACTTTTTGGCTAACTCAATATCTTGCTGTAAAAATGTTATTTGTTAACAAATTGATTTTTCATGTAAACTTGAGGAAGTGAACCCAACGATGTTCACATGTAGGTGGAATAGGTGATAGGCCACACCGTGTAATAGAAGTCTCCTGCTTAGCATGAAAATGTAGCTATAGTACTTGGAACTAAATGAGGCAGGGAAGAATGAACAACTGTGAGTGTAAATAGTTGATTCGGAAGGTGGAAAGCAAGACCTAAGTGAACTGACGAGGTCCAAGAAAAGTAAGAATCAGGAGACAGGCATGCAAACCCACGGAAATAGGGTTACTGTGCACGCGTGCGCACACACACACATACACACGGAGAGCCTCAGAAAGGCACAGCCTGAAGGTTTAATATACCTTGAAGCCTGTGAGCAGGAGGTGAAAGATACCAGAAAGAAACACGCAGGTGCTAAGTGTATTATCTGCTCTCCAGTCTATTCAGCATGATGGTCCTTGAGCATCATGTGGAAAATCTCATGTACACACACAGACAGCGATGGTTTTGTGAAAGGGGCCTCTTCAGATGATTTTCTAAGCACTAATTACCAAATTCTATTACCATATCTAAGTAGAAGAATATCTTTCAGTTCTCCATTAAGTTTGCGTGTGCGCATGCGCAGTCGCTTCAGTACTGTCTGACTCTTTGCAACCCTGTGGACTGTAGCCCACCAGCCTCCTTTGTCCATAGGATTCTCCAGGCAAGAATACTGGAGTGAGTTGCCATTTCCTTCTCCAGGGGATCTTCCTGGATTAGGGGTTGAACTTGCATCTCCTGTGTCTCCTGCATTGGCAGGTGGATTCTTTACCACTGAACAAACTGGGAAGCCCCAAAAGTGAAGCATGGTGGAAAGCAAATCACTGTGAAAATTTCCCTCATGTGATTTTGGAAATATTTATTCCCAAATCACTTTCAGAGAGGAGAAATTCAACACATGGATCAAGACAACACATTACATTTTACATGTGCATGCATGTGTGTGTGTGTGTGTGTGTATGTGTGTGTGGTTCAAATTATATAATGCTGCAGTAGAATTACAGAATCAGTAAACACAGTTCCAGAGTACAAATAACAGAAGGAAGCTACTTGTTTAAAATTCCCTACACATTTGCAGTTTTTTTAGCGTAGATTCATTGAAAGATGACAGTTAATTAAATCCAATGGGGGATTATCCAGCATCTGGAGTTCAGGTTTTCATGATGACAAATAATTGGCCAGATTTCTTTCACATACTGGATCTGACCAAATGTTTTCCTATCAAACGACTTTGCTTTTGTGGGAACATATATAATCTTTATTAAAAATAAATATTTTTGGAGACTAATATGAAGAACAGAAATAACAGGAAGAGTCAGGTCTCAAATCAACTTTTAGCTAATAAACACAGGCAATTGGAGAGAAAGCTCATTAGTGGGATGTTTGTTTGCTTTATCTAGATAGTCTTTCTTCAGTTTCCTAAACTAGTTCTACAGAAGTAGTAAAATAACTATTAAACCAAAAAAAGGCTATAATCAGTTCCATCCTATTGCTGGTTTACTCGTGTGGCTTGATTTCTCAGGTCTCAAAAAGAATAATGATATTTGCCATGTGATTCACAGAAGTTCATTTGAAGGTAAATTACCATATTAATAGAAAATCATGAATATTAAAGGTATCATTAATGTTGTGAAGCTTTTATTTGAGATAAAATTAAGTCTTTCATGAGCTCCTCTTTGGCAGAAATTCTGTCTTATCTTTGTGTGTTTATACCAGCTTCTTATATAATGGCTATAGTATAATAAGTTTTTATATGAATGGGTTTTTAGAATTAATTCAACAGTCTAGTATTGCAAGAATTAGAGGAACCTCACCTTTCCATGTTTCATTAAGACAAAAATGTCTTAAATACAAAGCTTTGAGTGCATCAACAATCCAGATAAAGCACCAAATATATCAGATTAAGACTAGGAACGACGTACTCATAAACTTGTATACAACAGTCCTTTCCAAATATAAGTTTATTTATAACTTAACAACTGAGCTGAAAATGTAACGGGTATATTTGTTATTCTATCTGTGTTTCTTAAAGTTAGTAATATAAAGTGGCCATGTGAAATGTTTTATTTTCTAGGCTAAACCAAATGAACATTTGCTTGAAATCAACCCAGAGTGTCATACTTTTCACAGCATGCAACAATGGTGCTAGGATAGCTATTTCTCACTGTAACTCCCAGAGGGAAAGAGGGTCTGGGCATAAGCTATTTCATGAGAGCAGCTTTAAGTAGTATTGAGGTTTTCATTTCAATAGGTTTCATTCGAAATGGTGATTGGCATACATATTCTACAGCATTGAATTTTATCTTTGGTATGGATTTTTCATTACATCCTTTATTCAGTAGAAAAATTTTTTAAAAATTCTGTCATAACATCAATTCTTTTGGCTTCCATGTTATCAAAAGACTGGAAAAATTACAAGTTGATCTATTAAACTGATGGATTCCTTTACAGAATTGTATTTGAGTTGTGTAGGCACACTCTTAATGTTCCTGGCTATGGTAGGTAAGTTTGCTTTTAAAATGTGGCAGAAACAATTTTCATTGTTATCATGTTTTGTTTTTCCCTGTCCAGTAGTCTAAGCAGCATCACTTCCGTGGTCTGTTAGGACTTCCCTACCAAGTTCACTTGGCAGTTCATTTGAAACTTTTGTGGAGATACTCATTTGAAAGTTCCATGAAGTTTTAGCACAGAGCTGATCAAACAGTAGGGAAAATTCAATCAGTATAATTTACTCAGAATATTTGAATTGAAGCAATATATATTTTTCTCATTAGTATATGCTTGTGTTAGATCAATTTATAACATCTACATAAGCAATCAAAAACATATTTCAGTTCAGTCGCTCAGTTGTGTCCGACTCTTTGTGACCCCATAAATCGCTTTAGGCCAGTTCAAGTGTTCTGTGTTCATATCCTGCTTATTAAGTGAATACATAAGTTAAACAGATCATTTGAATGTGTTCAGGAAGGAAAAGTCATGCTTAAACTGGGGTCTGTTTTCTCCCCCTTGTATAACAACATTCCCAATGTTCTGCAGTAGCATAGGACACCAATCTTGGATAGAAGGAAGCCGTTTCCTATGGAAGTGTTTAGGGAGACTAAAATAGATTTCTATCAATGTCTAATATTATCTTTGTTTTATATTTGCATTTTTTTGTATTGTTATATGTGTGAGGGAAGACATTTAAACACATGCAAAATGATTTTTTAAAATTCTGTCATCTTCTAACTTTGACTTATAAGAGGCCAGTCAACAACTTAGAAAGTTACACAGTTCACTCATTAATGGTGCTGAAAATTCATTACAACCACCATATACTTGCTTTAATTTTGAAGTTTCTTTGCAATTAAGGTTTTTAATAAGTGTGAACTATCAGTATCTAGTCTGGTGCTATATATGTGGTGCTAAATGAATTGTTAGTGTTAGCAGGTTAAGAAGTCTCTTTTTATTCATAGTTACAAATGATGTCCTTTCAATTCCTGATTAAGAAATATTAATAATGCCCTGTTAAATGAATCTTAATCAAAATAAGCCAGTGTGCTCTATTTTTATATAATAATCCAACATTATTTGGGTGTTACAGAATGTAAATATATTTCTTAGAAGTTATCTATCTTTTTAAAAAGCATTTTTAAACTTGGAATGTAAAATTCAAGTTATCAACTAGAGTACATCTACACCAACCGTGCTTCAGGCACTGGCGCCCTCTGGTGGTTGTAAGAACAAATTCTCGAAGGCAACTTGGCCTGCCAATAAAACCACTTCTTCAGTTCAATGAAAAACGAAGTTGCATAATATTAAATTCTTGGATACTCTGTAACTCTGATGCAATTAAGTATGCTTGATTCTATTTACATAATTTTAGGAGGGTAATACATATATCTTGACATCCATTTTCCTAAATAATAATAATTTTTTATGGCATTCTAGTCCTGAGGTGCTTATTAACAGTGTTCTTTTTTTGAAGTAGGTATTAATAAAATATATTTTTAATTTTTTTACATCATAAATACGGTAAGAGTTAAAACTAGTGAACAGAACTCTGTGTTTCACTTTCAGAAGTGATCATTTATTTTTATATATTGAAACAATTTCATATATCAAAAGATTCTCTCTCCATTTTTACTTGTTGATCTATAATTTGATAATGCTCTTTGGTCATACTATTGAGCTAATGATGACATTTTATTGTTGTATTCAAATTCCTTCTGGACTTAAAAATATACATAAAAATTTAGGATTATATCCCCTGTAACTAATGAAATCAACATTTTTAGATAACCTCTCACTTGAGTTGTGCAGTTGACTAAGTGTGATAATCTGTTTCAACAAAGATATTTCTTAAACTGTGTTAGCATAACCAAATGAAATATATTTTAAAGCAGTTTCCCATGTTAGTATTTTCAAATTTATTTTAAAGCAATAAACCCTTTGTATGATCTCAACCCTATACAAAGCTCCAATATATAATATGCATAACGTGGACAAAACCTTCTCCAGTGCCTTGGAAGTTTCTTCTAAGAGGCCTAGGATTCCATAAAACCACTAGGAAGACATTGATCAAAGTCATCCAGTTCTCCCCATTTTCTCAAAGAAATCAACTAATTAAAGACAAAAAAAATGGAGACCCTAAAAGTTTTGCAATGGTTATCTTAAATTCTTAAATACCCACTTCACTTTGCATGTGTTAGAAGTCAAACTAATTGATGGAGCATTTAACACTGATTTTAACTGGTGCTTGGTTATAGATTACAGTATCTTGTGCTTTGTTATTTGACAAACAGAATTTTGGTACCATAATATTTTGAGAATTAGAGATAATTGTGATGCACATAGAACATGTTTAAAAATATCTGAATGTTTCAAATATGTACATAATCCTAAAATTGATTGTATCATTTTAGATTTTTTAAAAGATTAATTTGATATTTTTTATTCATTACCTAATACTGTGGCAGTAAAAGGTGCCTTTGATGTTGTGATATAATGTCATGAATGTGTACATACATTAAACCTGTGTAAACCTCTGACTTTATAAAGCATAACAAGTGTAGCTTTTTGAGCCCCACTATATTATTTTTCCTTCAATAAAATATTATAATGAATTGTTTTGTGTTTAAGATTTTAATTCATAATGATGAATTTAATTATTTCCTGATTTTCGATAGTTTTACAATAGTAAAACTTTCTTGCCTTCCCTGCCTCCTTCCTTCCTTCTTCCCTTCTTTTTTTATTTAATTCCACAAAATATTTTGAGACCCCAATGCAAAAGACATTTCCATGGAGAAAGAGGAGCAGAACACTATGTTAAGAAGTTCTGGCTGAGAAAAACTGCAGTAGTTAAACATAAATGTTTCCATGTTTCATACTGAGGGCAAGAAGAGAAACCATAGGCATTCCTGTGGGGGATGCACCATGTCTGGTCACTAGTTGGACCAAGAAGGCTGCTGTTTTACAGATGGTTCTGCCTTGCAGCAGGCAAATTTTCCCTCTTGTGAGACGGGAGAGCTCCCAGGCCAGTTCACCGTTGATGTTCAGTTGCTAAGTCTGCAACCTGAACTGTAGCATGACAGGCTTCCCTGCCCTTCACTATCTCCCGGAGTTTGCTCTAACTCAGGTTCATCAAGTCAGTGAAGCTATCTACTCATCTCATCCTCTGCCGCCCCCTTCTCCTCTTGCCCTCAATCTTTCCCAGCATCAGAGTCTTTTCCAACGAGTTGGCACTTCTCATCAGGTGGTCAAAGTATTTGAGCTTAGGCTTCAGCATCAGTCCTTTCAATGATTATTCAGGTTGATTTCCTTTAGGATTGACTGGTTTGATCTCCTTGCAGTCCAAGGGACTCTCAGGAGTTTTCTCCAGCTCCACAGTTTGAAGGCATCAAATTTTCAGAGCTCAACCTTCTTTATGGTCCAACACTCACATCCATACATGATACTGGGAAAACCATAGCTTAGACTATTTGGACCTCTGTCAGCAAAGTGATGTCTCTGCTTCTTAATATGCTGTCTAGGTTTGTCCTCGCTTTCCTTCCAAGGAGCAAGTGTGTTAATTTTATGGCCACAGTCAACATCCACAGAGATTTCAGAGTCTAAGACAATAAAATCTGTCACTGCTTCCACTTTTTCCCCTTCTATTTGCCTTGAAGTGGTAGGACCGGATGCTATGATCTTAGTTTTTTGAATGATGAATTTTAAGCTAGGTTTTCCACTTCCCTCTTTCACCCTCATGAAGAGGCTCTTTAGGTCCTCTTCACTTTCTGCCATTAGAATAGTATCATCTGCATATCTGAGGTGGTTATCTCTCCCAGCAATCTTAATTGCAGCTTGTGATTCATGATTAATCCAGCCCAGCATTTCACATGATGTACTTTGCATATAAGTTCTTAATAAACAGGGCGACAGTACACAATCTTGTTGTACTCTTTCCCAATTTTGAACCAGTTGTTCCATGTTCAGTTCTAACTGTTGCTTCTTGATCCACATATAGATTTCTCAGGAGATAGGTAAAGCGATCGGGCATTCCCATCTCTTTAAGAATTTTCCACAATTTGTTGTGATCCACACAATCAAAGGCTTCAGTGTAGTCAATAAAGCAGAAGTAGAGTTTTTCTGGAATTCCTTTGCTTTCTCCATGGTACAGCGAATGTTGGCAATTTGATTTCCAGTTCCTGCATTTGTTTAAATATTTTACTTATCTCTGTTTCATAGTGCACACATACTAGTGCATAGACAACTGTCTAGTGTCTATTAGCATGTGGTATGTTTATATTGTATATAGTGGGAGTGCAAGATCCAGAACTTTCTACAAATAAAGGTGCACAACCAAACAGTTTGGAGGAAAGAGGTCTAAAGGCTGGCAGCCTCCCAGCATGTTTCTCTGCTTCCACCTTTCTCTCTGATAAGCCCACCACAATATGGCATCTGCATTGCTCTTTTTGAAAATAAAGCACATCTAATGACTTTCCTACACAACACCTTCCAAAGACATCCCCAAGCATTTAATAAAACACATTGCTTTATCACCACTTATGGTGTGGCTGGCTTCTACCTCTTTCTCCAACATCCTTCTTTCCTATTCTCCCTGCAGCTCACTCTGCACCGACCTCCCTTCTTCCCTTTTGCCAAGTTCATCCCCACCTCAGACTTCTCTCTTGTTCTACAAACAGACTGGGACATTATTCTGCCAGACAGACACAAGGATTTCTTTCTCTCTCACTTCAACATGGGCCCCCTTCCAACTGACACTTTTCTGCCCTCCATATCTCTCCCACTAGAATGAAAGCCTCTTGAAGGAAGGAAACTTGCTTCCTTATTGCTGTATTTACTGATGCATGTCCAGACCCTAGGTTCAGTTCAGTTCAGTTCAGTCGCTCAGTCGTGTCTGACTCTTTGCGACCCCATGAATCACAGCAGGCCAGGCCTCCCTGTCCATCACCAACTCCCGGAGTTCACTCAGACTCACGTCCATCAAGTTGGTGATGCCATCCAGCCATCTCATCCTCTGTCGTCCCCTTCTCCTCCTGCCCCCAATCCCTCCCAGCATCAGAGTCTTTTCCAATGAGTAGGTAAGGGCCCAGTAAATATTTGTTAGGCAGACCAATGAATGAACGCAGTTGTAAAGGTTAAATGAAGTAATTATGTAAAGCACTGCAGGCACACTCTGCTTGATCAGGAATAAACAAAAAAAATCATTATTTTTACCAACACTATAATTTTTTCATGGTGTTCTTAAATATGACAAGGGATCCATGGGCTCTCTATCCCTAGAGAGTATGTGCTAACACAATTAGTTTACCACAAAAACAATTAAACAACCCTATTTTCTCAGAAAAGCAGTATTTTTTATCCTTTAAATGACTTTTTTAAAAGTCTGAAGCTAAAATCAGAATTAATGTCTTTTGAAGATTAGGTCCATGCAGTCTAAATGGTTAACTTAAGGTATGGATTGCTTGAAGAGACATCTTTATGTTGGCCCCTGATTTCACCCTCCTATGTCAAATGAATGTGGCAACTTCTACATTGCAGAAATAGATAAGGCTTCGTTTTTATTTGAAGAGGAATGAGGCAAATTATGCAGGTTTTGAGAAAAGAGCAAGGAGTTCTTCAGCCTTTCCCCCATCATTTGTGCTGAAGAATGAGGGTAGGCCAGAGAGGAAAAAAAGAAAAGAACAAGTGAGAAGTATGTGAAGGGCTGCATTTGCTCAGTGACTCCATTTGCATCAAATCAGGAAATAATAGAACTGATTTCTGTGTTTGAAATCTGGGTCTTTTCCCTGTAGCTTTAAAGAGGTGCTGAGCACATAACACAGAGGAAGTAAGAATTCTATTTCAACTGGATTCATGAACTTAAGACATTAAACCAATTTAAACAGGCATATAGAAAAGAAAAATCTAAGAACATGAGATGCCTTTTTGGAGATAGAAAACAAAATGACATACTATTACATAGTATAATTATGATATAAATAATATTTATATTAATGCTTTCAGGTAAATTATAAATAATTCATAAATATAATGTCTATGTATTTTAATATTTTTCCTAGTTATTAAAAAGCAGCCTCATAATAGTAACAGGTAGACTTCTGTTATCTTTATGGATAAGGAAACATGATTTTTCTGTAGTGCTTCTCAATAGAAATGATGTTGACATTTGGGTGGGAAAATATTTTGTCCTGAGGGACTCCCATTCCCAATAGGCATTTACCATGCCTGAATCCTCAAAATACAAAATGCCTTTTAGAATCTTCTCCAGTTTTCACAAAATGTGACAACCAAATTACCTGTATACATTCTTAAGCACCTTCCTGGAGGTGTAAGGGTGGAGTAATACCCCTAAGTAAGAATCATTGATAGAGACATTCATGAGTGAAAAATCAAAACCAAGCAAGTCTTACTGATGCATCAAACTCCTATATAGGCTGCTCATTCCTGTATGTTGTAATTATGCACAGTCACGCATTTTCTTCATGGTATATTTTCTTTTCAACTATGCGTCATACTCTTTGGGAGCTATGCACTGAACAAAAGAGATAAAAATCCATGCCTTATGCAGTTTACATTCTGGAGAGGAGGATCAATAATGAGCAAATACATAAGACATGGAATGTTATCAGAGGTCAATAAATGCTTTGGAGAAAAGAGCAGGCAGGGTGAGGCATGGAAAATGTGGGAAGAGAGGGGACTCAGTTTCACATATGGGGTCTGGAAAGGCCCAACTATGGTAACATTTAAGCAAAAATGTAAAAGATTTGAGGGAGATAGCCATGTGGAATCTATTCCTGGGCACATACTATGTGGACCTCTGTGGGAAAAGTTTCCAGGCAGGGAAAGAAGGGAGCCCTGAGGCCTGCTTGGTCTACAGACTCAATGGAGTAAAAAAAGAAAGCCGTATTGGAAGGAGGGCAAAGAGGTCATGGAATCCCTGGTTCAGTGGGCCAGATCACTGCAAGGGCTTTAGTTTTTATTCTGAATGAAATGGAAAGTCATTGACAGTGTCATAATCTGACACATTCAGAAGGACCTCTCTGGCTACTATGTTTGAATAAGCCATATAGAGTCAGAGAGACAGAGAGAACATTCATCCTTTCTTTCTCTTGTATTTTCGTTCTTGTTCCAAGCCCAGGATAACACAACAGTCACTGTCTTATCACTTTTTAGACCCTCATTACTCAGAATCATAAATATGCCATTTATATTCACTGACTTCAGATTCTGGTTATCCACTTAATCCTCGAAAGAAAAGTGTTAGTCAGGCAATTGTGTCCAACTCTTTGCAACCCCATGGACTGTAGCCCACTAGGCTCCTCTGTCCATGGAATTCTTCAGGCAAGAATACTGGAGTGGGTAGTCATTCCCTTCTCCATGGGATCTTCCCAATCCAGGGATCAAACCCAAGTCTCCTGCATTGCAGGCAGATTCTTTTACCATCTGAGTCACCAGGAAAGCCTAGACTTAATGCTTGAGGTCTTTTAATTCATTTATTTCACAAATATTTATCAGGCACATTTTACATGTCAGATACTATTAAAGGTAAATGTCAGACTAAGTTCCGCACACCAGAAGCTTACATTGCAGTGACAAGGGGAAAAAGAAACAAACCAATAAATACACAATTAAAATCCCAGTGGAGATAATTATTGTGAAGAAAAATAAACAGGGGAAGGAGGGAGAGGATGGAGATGTTTTTAGATAATGATGGTCAGGAAAGGCCTCACTGAGGAGGTGAAATGTGAGGAAGTACAATAATGATGTCTGTTCTTCATCAGATGAAACTGCCTGGGGAAGATTTCTGTGATACAGTTATTGAAAAATAGCTAGCACTTATTTTCTACAACGTTTCTGCTGCATCCAAAACAGTAATTCATTCCATTTTTTAAATCTCTTCTCTTCGGGTTCTGAGGCCAGACGAGAAGTACAGAATGGCCAAGGAGAGTACAGAATGGGATGTTCAGTGGTTCAGTTGAGAAATAATGAAGTTCTAAACTGAGTTTATAAAATAAAATTTATTACTAAATGAGTCTTTCTTTTTTTTTTATTTTTAAATTTTAAAATCTTTAATTCTTACATGCATTCCCAAACATGAACCCCCCTCCCACCTCCCTCCCCATAACATCTTTCTGGGTCATCCCCATGCACCAGCCCCAAGCATGCTGCATCCTGCGTCAGACATAGACTGGCGATTCAATTCACATGATAGTATACATGTTAGAATGCCATTCTCCCAAATCATCCCACCCTCTCCCTCTCCCTCTGAGTCCAAAAGTCCGTTATACACATCTGTGTCTCTTTCCCTGTCTTGCATACAGGGTCGTCATTGCCATCTTCCTAAATTCCATATATATGTGTTAGTATACTGTATTGGTGTTTTTCTTTCTGGCTTACTTCACTCTGTATAATCGGCTCCAGTTTCATCCATCTCATCAGAACTGATTCAAATGAATTCTTTTAACGGCTGAGTAATACTCCATTGTGTATATGTACCACAGCTTTCTTATCCATTCATCTGCTGATGGACATCTAGGTTGTTTCCATGTCCTGGCTATTATAAACAGTGCTGCGATGAACATTGGGGTACATGTGTCTCTTTCAATTCTGAGTCTTTCTGAGGCCAGCCTTGACATGTAACTCCCCTGTTAGAATACTTTCCTTTGCATCTTACCCATTATCGAATAAATGCAAACAACATTTCCTTCATTTAACTTCTCTTATGCAGAGGAGAAGGTTTATATTTACAGTTTTTTCCTGCTATGTTTTACACACCTTTTCTAAGGGACATCACTCATACCCTAACCTACACTTGCCAACATTGCTTTCTGGTTTTAGGCGGTTTACATTGTCTGGATGCGTATGTATGTGTGTTATATGTGTGTCCTTCGTAACACAAACTCTTCTCAAATGGCTTTAATGTTACCTCGTTTGGAGATCTTTGGTTTCCCACAGTTGAAACCTTGTACTGTCTCTTTTGAGCACCAATAGCACTTGAATGGCACCCCACTCCAGTACTCTTGCCTGGCAAATCCCATGGACGGAAGAGCCTGGTAGGCTGCAGTCCATGGGGTCGCTAGGAGTCGGACACGACTGAGTGATTTCACTTTCACTTCTCACTTTCTGCATTGGAGAAGGAAATGGCAACCCACTCCAGTGTTCTTGCCTGGAGAATCCCAGGGACGGGGGAGCCTGGTGGGCTGCCGTCTCTGGGGTCACACAGAGTCGGACACGACTGAAGCGACTTAGCAGCAGCAGCAGCACTTGATCTGTATTTCTATTGTTGCACTTAACCTCCTACCCTCCCTTGCTGTATATTTATAAACCTTCTAAAAAACTTTTCATTTTACTCCTAGGTCCATGCTAGGGTCACCTTTGTATTCACTCATGAAGTAGTCAATGCTTTTAAGCAAGGCTGTGGTCAAGTCAATTGCCACAGTATTTCTGCTGTAGTCACAGATCCGCAGGTACATGAGTGACCAACAGAGGCCACTCTTGTAACTATCTGTAGCAGCACACTTCTGTAGAAAACTTACAGGAACTTAGAAGGCTTATATCATAGGAACAACTAGTATTTCTCTTGCATTACTTGTATTAAATACAGAAGTGACAGTCAGGGCGTGTTACAGAAACTCTGTGAATGATTTTAGGTTTCCCAACCTTTGAGAAAGTAATGCAATTCATTCTTCAGGTGTACTGGCAAGTGGGTGGCAATTTTCTGAAAGATATTTCAGAATAAAGTTGAAGAGAAACACTGACTAATTAAGACTTTGAATATTGACATAGAATTCTGAATATTAAAAATGGCTCAAAGCTACATTGTTGTTGTTCAGTCACCCAGTCATGTCCAACTCTTTGCAACCCCATGGACTGCAGCACACCAGGCCTTCTTGTGCCTCACCATCTCCCGAAGTTTGCCCAAGGTCATGTCCATTGCATCGGTGATGCCATCCAGCCATCTCATCCTCTGACGCCCTCTTCTCCTTCTGCCCTCAATCTTCCCCAGCATCAGGAACTTTTCTAATGAGCCATCTATTTACATCAGATGACCCCAAAATACTGAATGGAGCTTCAGCTACAGCATCAGTCCTTCCATCAAGTACTCAGGGTTGATTTCCCTTAGGATTGACTGGTTTGATCTCCTTGCCATCCAAGGGGCTCTCAGGAGTATTCTCCAGCATCACAGTTCAAAGGCATCAATTCCCTGGCGTTCTGCCTTCTTAAGGTTCAGCTCCTACAACCATACGTAACCCCTGTTATACTTTCTGTTTACTAAGAAGTATTTTTAAAGCTGAATCAGATATAGGTAATTTTTATTTAGTAAAAATTTAGAAACTGATTGTAATGTAAGAGTTGGTCCCCTTAAGTAAATTTAATGATTTTTGGCAAAATATAACTTCATAATATAAATAATTATATCTTATTCAACTGTAGTATTTAAATACCATTGAGGGCAACAACAACAACATACCATTAAATACCATTTTATTATAATGTAACATATTATAATATATAATATATTAATGACAGTGAGAATTTCTTATTAGCAACAAAAACTAAATGAAATTTTAAAAGTTACTTATAATTGTACCAAAATACTAGGTAGCTATAAATTTAATGAAACATGCGTAAGACCTTTAGTGTAAAAAAAAATACATAAAACAAATGCTGAACAAAGTTTGATTCAATCATTGATTGAAAGGTAAATGTCTTTTTCATGTATTGAAAAACTTAATGTTTTAAAGATGCCGATACCCTCCAAATTGATCTAGAAATTCAATGCAATCCCTATTAAAGTTCCAGTGTGTTTTTCTGTGAAAGTCTATCAGCTGAATTGAAAATTTATATGAAAAAGCAAAAAATCCGGAATACTCAAGAAACTCTTGAATGCATGCAGAAGCAATGACATGGAGGAAATACATTGCCAAATCTCAGGACTAATTTTACAACTATTCTAAAGTCAGAGTGATTCTGGCATAAGGATACACAAATCAAAATGAATGGAGTATCCAGGAACTTGTATGGTTCCTGATGTATGACATAGGCACCACTGCAGTTCACTAGGGAAAGGTTGATATTTTCTATAAGTGGCTCCTTGTCAAACTGAAATCCATTTGAAAACATACTAAACCCTACCTTACACAATACACAAAAATTAATTTGAGATAGATTCATAGATACATAAGCGGAAAGCATAACAATAAACTTTCTAGAAGAAAATCTATTATAGTATCTTCATGACTTTGGGGTAGACCAACATTTCTTAAACATGGCACAATAAATGTTAAACCTAAAACGATAGATTAATAAATTGAATTTCATTAAAAGTAAGACTTTCTTATCAAAAGATGGCATCAAGAGAATGAAAAGGCAAAGGACAAAGACAGTCTTTTCAATAAATTGTGCTGGAAAAGGTGGACAGCTACACATGAAAGAATGGCATTAGAACATTTCCTCACACCACATAGAAAATAAACCCCAAATGGATTAAAGACCTAAATGTAAGGACTGAAACTATTAAGCTCCTAGAAGAGAACATATGCAGAACACTCTGACATAAACCACAGTCAGGTTTTTTTATGGATCTGTCTTGTAAAGCAAAAGAAATAAAAGTTAAAATAAACATGTGGGACATATAAACTTAAAATATTTTGCATCGCAATGGAATCACTGACAAGATGAAAAGTTAACCTATGAAATGGGAGAAAATATTTACAAATGATATCAAAAGCTTAAAACCCAAAATATATAAATAGCTCATACAACTCAATAAAAAAAAAAAAAACCACGAGCAATCCAACTGAAAAATGGACAAAAGACTTGGATAGACATATTTTCCAAGGAAGACATACAGATGGCTAAAAAGCACATGAAAAGATGCTTAATATGACTAATGATTAGAGGTCTGAAAATCAAAGCCACAAGATACCACTTCACAACTGTCAGGATGGCTATCAGCAAAAAGCCTACAAATGACAAATATTGAGAAGGATGTAGAGAATGGGAACCTCTGAACACTATTGATGGGACTGTACAACAAATTGGTGAATCCACTATGGAAGTTCCTCAAAAAGCTAAAAATAGAACTACTGTATGATCCAGCAATTCCACCCCTGGGTATACATCTGAAAAAAGCAAAAACACTAATTTGAAAAGATACATGCACCTTAATATTCATAGCAGCATTACTTATAATAGCCAAGATATGGAAACAAGCCAAGGGTCCATCAATAAATGAATGAATAAAGAATTAAATATATATAATATATATATAACATATATTATTCAGTTATTATTCAATTATTATATATTATTATTCAATATATATGTATTTAATATGGAATAACACTCAGCCATAAAAGAGAATGAAATTTTCCCACTTGCAACAAACAGCACAGAAGGACCTGGAAGGTACTATGCTTAGTGAAATGTCAGACAAAGGAAGATAAATAGAGTATGTTATCATTTATATGTGGGAACTAAAAAATAAAACAAACATATATATATATATATATATATATATATATATACACACACACACACACACACACACAACAAGATGGCTCAGATGGTAAAGAATTTGTCTGCAATGCAGGAGACAGGGCTTCAATCCCTGGATTGGAAAGATCCCCTGGAGAAGGAAACGGCAACCCACTCTGGTATTCTTGCCTGGAGAATTCCATGGACAGTGGAGCCTGGTGAGCTACAGTCCATGGGGTCACAAAGAGTCAGACATGACTGAGTGACTAACACACACACATACATAACAAAACAGAAAGAGACTTATGGAGAACAACCAGTGATCACCAGTGGAGACAGGAAATGAGGGAGGGGCAAAATAGCTACTGGGGATTAGGGGTACAAACTACTAGGTATCAAATATATAAGCTATGGAGATATATTGTACAACATAGGGAAATACAGCTATTATACTGTAAAAACTTTAAATGGAATGTAATCTAAAATATTGAAACACTATGTTTTATACCTGAAACTAATATAATACTGTAAATCAACTTCAATTATTAAAAAAAAGAACAGGCAAAGCATGAACTGGAAGAAACAGTCTATAATGCACTTCTGAAAGTTTTTATATCCAGAATTATTGAATAAATCAATTAGAAAAAGACAGACATAATACTAAAAAATGATGATATATTTTGTATTTTTGTTTTTCAAGATGTAATTGGTTTTTATTCAAAATTGCTTAGTCAGTGTTTATAACATCTTATTCCCTTTATTTATTTATAGGCTTTTATTTCTTAAAGAAATTAAATATAGTTATCTTAGACTCTATATCTGCTAATTCGAATATCTGAATTTCTCACTGGTTTGTTTTTGAGGTGAGGTTGACAAAGCTCTCTTTCCCTTCCCCCCACCTCACATAACCAGGAAGGTTATCTGTAGATTATTGACGCCTGGGCTGAAGCCCAGTCCCACTAAGATGAGTTTCTTTACTCCAGTTAGTCCCACAGGGATACTACCAATCTGAAACTACTTTAAATGAAGTTCCTTGATTCAGATTTTTCAAACCACAAAGACAGAATGGATTTGGACTAGAAACATCTGTCCTGTAAGGGCTAGGTTGTGGTTACAAATTCTCAAGGAGGATTTTATTTTCTTATCACCTAGCGCCAAGATCAAGTCAGGCAAGGTTTTCAGCTGTCCCCTTCTGTGTGGTGGTTTCATTTCTCACTTCTCTCTTACACCGACCTATGGGGTCCAGCTTTATGCGAAGTCCCCTATGAGACAAACTGCTTCCTCTTTTATTATAACATTCCTCATATTATTTTTTCCTTTTGTGTCAGCTGAGTAATGAATTAAGACAAATAAATTTTCTATGCAAGATTTTAATAGTATGAGGGGTTTTCAAAGCACGTCTTTTACCACACTATTAGAAACAGAGTCGTAACTTTGCATAATCTGAATAGGATTTGAACCAATAGTTACACAACATGAGCAAGGGGATCTTCAGCCAGTAAGTGGCAAAGCCAGGATTTGAACCCAGACAAGTTAACTCCAGATTGTGTTCTCAACCACTACTCAATTTTGTATATAGATTTCTTGACATGATTACTAATGAATTAGTGGAAAGTTGATAAATATGGAACAATGGCATTATTTCTAATAAAGATCAAATAACTGGTTATAAATAATAGCAATAATTATCATAAGTAAAAACATGTGAGTGATTATAGATGTGAAAGCACTTGAAGAAAACCAAGGAACTATGTCTTAGATGGATTTTGCATGTGTTCACCCAAAATTGCATCAAGAAAAATGATCTTGCTTTTGGATCCACCATCTGACAGTAAATCATCAAATACTTACGCATTGATATATTTTTGATCCTTCCTGAAACTAGGCACTATGTATAATTTAACTTCTTACATACTCATATTATTTGTAGAATAAAATGTCTTTTACATTTTGACTTTCCTCCTCCTAAGTCAAAGTAAATCTTTCATTTTGGCAATTTGAATTTTGTAAAACATTTATGAAATTACCATAACTTGCCTACATTCTCCATTTCAATATTGGTAGGTAATTTTACTGTTCACTTTTCCCTTTTAGAGAGCTCATCAAATTTTTAATAGTCTTGTCAAGGAGAGATTTTCTCCACTGGTTAAAAGAGTGCTCTATGGTCCAGTAATTTGAGCTTTCATGGATTGATGGTAGAGAAAAAAATCCCAATACACAATACTTTAATATGATAATTAAAGTGCATTTGTGTCAGTTTAAAAACCTTTAGCACATAACTAAAATTTGGTTTCAGTTGCTTTGAATATATTTTTTGATTCTAAAATTTTGAAAGAATAGAAACAGTTGCCCAATCTACAACTGTAAATGCTGAAATTAACCAGATTTCAATAAGAACATAGAAATGGAAATAATATCTAATTTAAGTACATTAGCATAAAATTTAGGCAGCTTTAGGTTTTTTTGGCTAAATGCTATATTGATATTCCAAAAGACTAACTGGATGTCTGCTGTTGCACAAAGGGTAGACAGAGTTGGGGAATATTAAAGTCAAACAACAACAATAAAGTATAAAATTTTTATAATAAAAAGCTATTATAATTACTCCCGTTCCACCAAATAGGTTAACATTCTTTCTAGAATACTTTATTGTTGTTGTTTCATGATGAAATATAATTTTTCTGCCGGTTATCTCAGACTCACCCTTACTTAAAGAAAGAGTTGAATTTGAGACTTGCCTTAGAGACACTCCACCTGCCAATCAGGAGATGTAGGAGATTCTGGTACGTTCCCTGGGCAGGAAAGATCCACGGAGAAGGAAATGGCAACCCTGTCCAGTATTCTTGCCTTGAAAATCCCATGAACAGAGGAGCCTCGCAGGCTACAGTCCATAGGACTGCAAAGAGTAAGGCACACTGGGCACGCAGGCACACAGGCATTAGAGATACTACATTTTATATTGATGAATAATTCAAATAAATACTTTGATAAAGCAAATAGTTCATGAAACAATGAAAGGAAATCACACAAGATACCTTTATTGCTATTAGCAAGAATACTGGAGTGGGTAACCATTCCCTTCTCCAGCGGATCTTCCAGACCCTTGGATTGAACCTGGGTCTCCTACATTGCAGGCAGATTCTTTACCATCTGAGCCACCAGGGAAGCCCCTATTGCCATTACTTCAAGTTACAAAACATTAATTCACTTTAAAATGTGGATATAATTTTAATTACGCTTTCAATTATGGTTTTCACTTTGAAAAAAAAAAGTCTGCAATGTTTCTATAGAGGATTGACAGAGCTTTAGATAAAAATTAAAATTCATGCTTAACATATATAACCACATCATGGTGTTTTAAAAACATCCAACCAAGGAATCACCATCAGGTATGAGCAACAAGCTAGAAAGTCTATCTTCCTAGTTTTAATTCATAGTATATATCTTTTTCCCACCTGGGTTTTCCAAAACGAGAACATGGTGCTTTTGGACAAGGATTATGAGTGGACACATGTTTACACTGATATTTCCCCTAAAACATAGCCAATGTGACTCCATCAGTAGCTGAGATAGACATTCGTGGTTCAATTCCTCGGCCAGGAAGATCCTCTGGAGAGGGAATGACACCCACTCTGATATTCTTGCCTGGAGAATTCCATGGACAGAGGAGCCTGGCAGGCTACAGTCCATGGGGCTGCAAAGAGTCAGACACAACTGAGCAACTGACACTTCATGCTATGCTTAGTTTTCTTCCTTACTTTATAACAGGATCTTCTGCCACTGGAAGCCAAAAGGAGACCATTATGAGTTGACAGCCTCTCATTCGAAACAATGATCTTTGAAGTAAATTCCCTTAACTAATTCTTCTGCTGCTATCAGTTAACCTGAGGTTAAGAGAAGAAAAAACTCCAAGAAACAACTATCTATGGAACACGATTATACACTACAATGGCAGTAATTTTAGACCATAAAAGAATTTCCAATGTTTTAAATTAAAATATGAGAGTATGAAGATTATTTTCCATTCAGTCATTATTATCTTTTTGGGACTTAAAATTTCAGTTTTACCAGATTCCTCAGATCTGTTTCTTTCTGGTATTTTGTTTTAAAGTTGCCCTTTTTCCTCCCACTAGTTTTGCTTCCCAGAACAAATAAGCATTTCTACTAACCACGGCCTGCAGTTTGGCTGGTTCCTGAGCCGAGGTCTTAGTGCCTGCTCATACTCGGTAATTTTTCAAAAGGTAGAAAACCAGCTTCTAGCTTAGAGGGGAAAAGTTTGCACTTTACTTGCCCTGCATATAATGCTTCTATGCATTCAAATTGGTAGTCCATTAATTATTTGAGAACCTAAAGAGCAAGGGATTTTCCGTCAACCCCTCAAGGCAACTATGTCTGTGGGCTCACCTGATTTTAATATATTAGCCCCCTTTTCCTCACTTTCTGTATCACAGTGAATGGAAAACTGGACAGCATTTACTCTCTAAAATTTCATGAGCTCTTCATGTTCTTTAAGGAGACATTTACTTTATTGAAAGAGTGATTGGAAATGGGTTTCAGTGCATAAATAATTTGCTCTGTTTCTAAGCTTAAACATGATGCTGCAGTGGAGCTCAGGCCCTGAGTGGAGTATTGATTTGATTATCCCAGTCTCCCTTTTCATTTGGTGTTACTGTCAGTCTTGGCAAATTGTTCCTAAGGAGTACAATACATGAGATTTTCCACACACTACAAATAATACCCTGTCCTCATCATCTGTCTTTTTGCACATACAACTATCTCAGGGACATCTTTGTGGCACTTTGTGCAATTTCAGCTTATAACAGCACAAAACATAGCCTCTTTGGATGTTGTGGATAAAGAAGAATCAGGGCAGTGTTTCCAGAGTCAGCCACACTTATTTTCTCTATAAGTGGGAAAAGCTGTCTTCTTGAATGCATTGTCCTTTTTTCCACATAGATTCAACCCCTACAGCAGGCCAAGGTGATAGCAGAATAGACTGGAGATTTCTGGAATATGAGTTGAGATGAGTTAAGAGAAAGATTTATGAGACATCGTGATGACCTCTTGTTCTGGCACTATCAAATGCTCTTATGCATCTTGGTTCTGTCACTGTTCTATACTCTCAAAATTTTGGCTAAGAGCCATTCAGGAGGATCTAACTGACAGAAAGCACAAGTTGTGTACAATGTTGTTGTAGTTTATTTGCAAGTAAAGTAGTTTCTGTGCCTACTTATCTTCCCATTTATAAGAGCCCAGTTTGGGGAGGAATAGTCAAGAAGAGTCTAAGGGGTACCTTTGTCCTCCACTGGCTTATCTGAGGAGATGGCCACAAAGGAAGTAATCCATTGCCTGGCACATGGTGGGTCTCAAAATACGTTTACTCATTGACTAGCCTCTGCATTGGTACCCTATACTGTTAGCTGCTCTTTAGTCTTTAACTGCATGATTCTCAGATTTGGTCAGTTAACACACAGACTAATACTTAAAGTCTGAGGTCTTCTACCCAGGCAAGAAGACAATAAAGAAACTTATGCCTGTAATAGGTTAACTTCCATAATACTACTGATTAGTCTAGGACCTTGGTATTCCAGTTCTCTAGTATCTGAGCTCATCTTTTTTCATGGGTTGTCCCTTTGTTCTTAGGTCCCCTTTGACTGGGTTCTTCTAATTCGCCCTCTGAAAAACATCCTATCTCTGAACTCTAGCCATCTTATGACTATAGCTATCATCAATTGGAAAAAAATATGTGAAACCATATACAT
Organism: Ovis aries; assembly: GCF_016772045.2. NCBI lineage: Eukaryota > Metazoa > Chordata > Mammalia > Artiodactyla > Bovidae > Ovis > Ovis aries. Next base: position 51,202,390 of record NC_056062.1, read on the forward strand.
AGAATCAAAATTGAACTCTCATATTGATTCTGTACCCTTTTTGGCTCAGTTCAGTTCAGTTCAGTCGCTCAGTTGTGTCCGACTCTTTGCGACCCCATGAATTGCAGCATGCCAGGCCTCCCTGTCCATCACCAACTCCCAGAGTCCACTTAGACTCATGTCCATCGAGTCAGTGATGCCATCCAGCCATCCCATCCTCTGTTGTCCCCTTTTCCTCCTGCCCCCAATTCCTCCCAGCATCAGAGTCTTTTCCAATGAGTCAACTCTCCACATGAGGTGGCCAAAGTACCGGAGTTTCAGCTTTAGCATCATTCCTTCCAAAGAAATCCCAGGGTTGATCTCCTTCAGAATGGACTGGTTGGATCTCCTTGCAGTCCAAGGGACTCTCAAGAGTCTTCTCCAACACCACAGTTCAAAAGCATAAATTCTTTGGCACTCAGCCTTCTTCACAGTCCAACTTTCACATCCATACATGACCGCAGGAAAAACCATAGCCTTGACTAGACAGACCTTAGTCGGCAAAATGTCTCTGCTTTTGAATATGCTATCTAGGTTGGTCATAACTTTTCTTCCAAGGAGTAAGCATCTTTTAATTTCATGGCTGCAATCACCATCTGCAGTGATTTTGGAGCCCAAAATAGTAGAGTCTGACACTGTTTCCACTGTTTCTCCATCTATTTCCCATGAAGTGATGGGACCGGATGCCATGATCTTCATTTTCTGAATGTTGAGCTTTAGGCCAACTTTTTCACTCTCCTCTTTCACTTTCATCAAGAGGCTTTTAGCTCCTCTTCACTTTCTGCCATAAGGATGGTGTCATCTGCATATCTGAGGTGATTGATATTTCTCCCGGCAATCTTGATTCCAGCTTGTGTTTCTTCCAGTCCTGCGTTTCTCATGATGTACTCTGCATATAAGTTAAATAAGCAGGGTGACAATATACAACCTTGACGTACTCCTTTTCCTATTTGGAACCAGTCTGTTGTTTCATGTCCAGTTCTAACTGTTGCTTCCTGACCTGCATACAGATTTCTCAAGAGGCAGGTCAGGTGGTCTGTATTCCCATCTCTCTCAGAATTTTCCACAGTTTATTGTGATCCACACAGTCAAAGGCTTTGGCATAGTCAATAAAGCAGAAGTAGATGTTTTTCTGGAACTCTCTTGCTTTTTCCATGATCCAGCGGATGTTGGCAATTTGATCTCTGGTTCCTCTGTCTTTTCTAAAACCAGCTTGAACATCAGGGAGTTCACGGTTCACGTATTGCTGAAGTCTGACTTGGAGAATTTTGAGCATTACTTTACTAGCATGTGAGATGAGTGAAACTGTGCGGTAGTTTGAGCATTTTTTGGCATTGCATTTCTTTGGGATTGGAATGAAAACTGACCTTTTCCAGTCCTGTGGTCACTGCTGAGTTTTCCAAATTTGCTGGCATATTGAATGCAGCACTTTCACAGCATCATCTTTCAGGATTTGAAACAGCTCAACTGGAGTTCCATCACCTCCACTAGCTTTGTTCATAGTGATGCTTTCCAAGGCCCACTTGACTTCACATTCCAGGATGTCTGGCTCTAGATTAGTGATCACACCATCATGATTATCTGGGTTGTGAAGGTCTTTTTTGTACAGTTCTTCCGTGTATTCTTGCCACCTCTTCTTAATATCTTCTGCTTCTGTTAGGTCCAGATCATTTCTCTCCTTTATTGAGCCCATCTTTGCATGAAATGTTCCCTTGGTATCTCTAATTTTCTTGAAGAGATCTCTAGTCTTTTCCATTTTGTTCTTTTCCTCTATTTCTTTGCATTGATTGCTGAAGAAGGCTTTCTTATCTCTTCTTGCCATTCTCTGGAACTCTGCATTCAGATGCTTATATCTTTCCTTTTCTCCTTTGCTTTTTGGCTCAAGCTACCACTAACAAATAGATGTACTTTTAAGTACCAGACTGTGAAATGCCTTATTCACAGTTTCTGTATATTCGTGTGTATTTCTCTTTTAATTGGTATGCTGGCTTTATAAGCCCCTTTGTATTTATATCCAGTGAACTTGGAACTCTTTTCCCAGACTTTTGCATGAATTACCATTTATCGTTCAGAACTCCACTTAAGCAGTACCTTGTCAATTAGACCCATCTTGGCCTTGCTTTCTAGAGTTGTTTCTGCCTACTTTCTATATTTGCTCTTATTTTTCCCCTCACAGCACAAGTTATTACTATTTTAGTAATTTGCTAGTTAACATTTTTTGGTCTATTTCCTCCCCAGGATAGCAAATTTAATGAGAATAGAAACTAAGTTTTAGACAGATAGATATTGATATACATTGAATGCATATTGAAATGCTGCAAGACCATCAAAAATTTAAAAAAGAAACATCCATGTTATACTTGCTTCTTTGAGGGAAATTGGAGAAATGTAGATATTCAGGAAAACCTCAGAACACTGTTTAATCGGCTTTTTCTCAAACAGCTCTATATTGATTTAATATTTGATTATCTTGTCGATTTTTTGAATTTCAAATTCTAACTTTGTTACACTTGAGCTTGAATTTAAATTCAATGTCACATTGTAGTAGACCTAAGTCACTATGTAGAATATGATCCACTGTCAAATGAACTTCTATTCCTGACCCAGGAAAAATTGGGATTGATGGTGCCACACTATAATCGATGCAACTTCTTCCCTAAGTGTGGAAATGCATCTCATTTCCACACTCATCTCATTGGGGAGATTCCATGCAGAAGGAAAAGGCAACCGACTCCAGTATTCTTGCCTGGAAAATCCCATGGACAGAGGAACCTTGTGGGCTACAGTCCATGGGGTGGCAAAGAGTCGGACAAGACTGAAGCAATTTTGCACACACGCACAGCAAGCATAAGGGACTTGCTTGATGGTTCAGTGGTAAAGAATTCTCCTGCAATGCAGGAGTTGCAGAAGATGCAGGTTCAATCCCTGGGTTGGGAAGATCCAAAGGAGGAGGAAACTGCAACCCATGCCAGTATTCTTGCCTGGAGAATCCCATGAACAGTGGAGCCTGGCAGGCTACAGCATCAGGTCGCACAGAATGGGACACGACTGAAATGACTGAGCACCCATGCCCCGCACTTTACAAGGACAGAATCTAATAGGAATTTAGCAGTGTTAGCAGCTGCACAGTCTTGTCCAACTCTGCGACTCCACAGACAGTAGCCTGCCAGGCTCCTCCATCCATGGAATTCTCTAGGCAAGAATACTGCAGTGGGTTGCCACTCCCCTCTCAAAGGGATCTTCCCGACCCAAGGATCAAACCTGGGTCTCCTGCGTTGCAGGCAGATTCTTTACTGTCTGAGCCAGTTTACATATACCAGAAAGATAACTAAAATATATACTAAATATGCTATGATAATTCCATTATCACAGCTGAGAAGGAACAGTAAAAAATATTACTTAACTACCATTATGACATAGTTAATTTACATAGAGCCACTGGACACTTTTTTTTAAACTTAGATTATTTCATTCAACATTTAAATCTTGCTCTTGAAAAATGTTTTCCAAAGTATGGATACAATTAGCTATGGCTTCCATATTGGCTCAGATGATAGGTATGGCTCAAAAATGAGCCATAAATTGGACTGAGGTTTTGTCATCTGGATGCATGTTTGCTCATATATAATAGTGAAAACTTTGTCTATAGCATTTTATTGTTTTTATAGGTTCTGGGAGGCGAAATTTTTAAAAACAAGATCACCATTAATGAATTTAATGAACTTGAACCATAAGAAGTATTGGTGCAATTTATCTAAAAAGTGTGAAAACTTTTTTCATGTTTTAAACAGTATTCTAATAGCTTTTTTGGTGCTGTAATTAGCATACAATAAACCATAGAATTAAATTACAGGGCAGATGACTTAGCATATGAATACACCTAAAGGAAATCAACCCTGAATATTCATTGGAAGGACTGATGCTGAAACTGAAGCTCCAATACTTGGGCCACCTGATGTGAAGAGCCGACTCCTTGGAAAAGACCCTGATGCTGGGAAAGATTGAAGGCAAAAGAAGGAGATGACAGGGGATGAGATGGATGGATGGCATCACCGACTCGATGGACATGAGTTTGAGCCAACTCCAGGAGATAGTGAAGGACAGAAAAGCCTGGTGTGCTGCAGTCCATGGGGTTGCAAAGAGTCAGATATGACTTAGTGACTGAACAACAATGACATCTATATATAATACACTCAGGATGATCAAGATAAGAAACATCTGAATCCATTGCTCCCAAAGTTCCCTCTGCTCCTCTATCCTGGGTTCCTCTGAACTTCTTGTTCCTAAGCAGCCTATAATTGGCTTTCTGTGTGTATTTTGGTAGAGTTTTATGTAAATAAATTATATGCTATACATGATATTCATGACAAGGATGAATCTCAAAATAATTATGCCGAGTGAAAAAAGCCAAACAAGAAAAGAATATATTTTTAGTAGTTTTTCAATCCAGGGAGTTTTATGGTACTATTTATGTTCATGTTTTATCAAAAGAAGACCTTATAATTAGTTTAGTAAACTGTCCATTAATTTTGAAAAAAATAAAAATTCTAATAATTTTGCAAAGTTAGTGTCACTAGCAAAACCTCATGTATATCAATTATACAGAAACTAGCTAATGGCCAAGTGAAAGTGAAAGTGTTAGTTGCTCAGTCCTGTCTGACTCTGCAACCCTATGGACTGTAGCCCGCCAGGCTCCGCTATCCATGGAATTCTCCAGGCAAGAATACTGGAAAGGGTTGCCATGCCCTCCTTCAGGGGACCTTCCAATCCAGGGATCAAACTCAGGTCTCTTACACTGCAAGCAGATTCTTTACCGTTTGAGCTACCTGGGAAGCCTGTTTTATCAAGAGAAGACCTTTTTTTTTTTCCATTAGTTTTTTTATTTTTTAAATTTTAAAATCTTTAATTCTTGCATGCATTCCCAAACATGAACCCCCCTCCCACCTCCCTCCCCACAACATCTCTCTGGGTCATCCCCATGCACCAGTCCCAAGCATGCTGCACCCTGGCGATTCAATTCTTACATGATAGTATACATGTTAGAATTCCCATTCTCTCAAATCATCCCACCCTCTCCCTCTCCCTCTGAGTCCAAAAGTCCATTATACACATCTGTGTCTTTTTTCCTGTCTTGCATACAGGGTCATTAGTCTAGTAAACTCAATTAATTTTGAAAAAATAAAATATTCTAATAATTTTACAAAGTTAGTGTCACCAGCAAAGCCTGTTAACAATTCCCTGGGAGTAAAAACAGAATTGGGGTAATAAAATTAAGTCTTTTTTGTTTTCCTTTGTGCTCAGCTGAATGTCACTTACTCACCGGGAGTCATATGCAGAGGCCTTGAATCTGGCACTTCAGACTGGCATTGAAGGTTGGAAGTGGCCGTGTCAGCACCTCAGCTTTGCGGGCTGTGTGCAGAAACGCTGCACACGGCACTCAAGTCAAGATAGCAGTGGCGGGTCACGTGCAGAGACAACGTACCCGGCACTGAGATCTGGAGCCTTGGGCAGCACAGCAGTGCCAGCCTCGCGAGACTGCGCCCCCTCTTGGGATGACAAGACGGTATAAAGCAGTCTCGCCAGGGAGAGCGGGAAGTGTGTGCTCTAGGGCAGGGGTCCCCAACCTCTGAGATCTAATGCTTGATGATCTGAGGTGGAGTTGTGGAAGTGCCTGTCCTGCTGCTCTGTCCATGGAATTTTCCAGGCAAAAGTACTGGAGCGGGTTGCCATTGCCTTCTCCAGGGAATCTTCCAGACCGGGAGATTGAGCCCAGGTCTCCCACATTGCAGGTGGATTCTTTACCAGCTGAGCCACAAGTGAAGCCTGGTGTAATAATGACAGAAATAAAGTCACAATTGACATAGCGCACTTGAATCATCCCAAACCACCCCCATCGCAACCCTGGTCTGTGGAACAATTGTCTTTCATGAAACTGGTCCCTGGTGCCAAAAATGTTGTGGGCTACTGCTCTAGAACATAAGGTCACACTTCTTCAATCTTTCATCCAAGAAGAAAGCTTTCTGCATTCCACATATATAATATAGATGATTTTATTTGCAAAACAGAAATAGAGACACAGATATACAGAACAAACATAGAGACACCAAGTGGAGAAAGAGGGAGGGTTCAATGAATCGGAAGATTGGAATTAACCCATATACATGTTTGATAGCACGGATGACATAGACAGGGCTTCCTTGGTGACTCAGCGTTTAGAATCTGCCTGCAGTGCAGGAACCACAAAAGATGCAGGTTCCCTCCCTGGGCTGGGAAATCCCCTGAAGGAGGACATAGCAACCCACTCCAGCATTCTTGCCTGGCAAATCCCATGGACAGAGGAGCCCAGTGGGCTATGGTCTATAGGGTCACAGAGTCAGACAGGATTGAAATGACTTAGCACACATGCATAAAATAGATAACTATTGAGAATCTTCTGTATAGCTCAGGCGACTTCACTCTACGGTGACCCTAAATGGGAAGAACATCCAAAATAGACGGGATACATGTATACGTATAGCTGATTCACTTTACTGTGCAGTAGAAACTAACAATATTGTAAAGCAACTATATCCAATAAAGATTAGTGTGTTTTTTTAAGGGTAAAGCTTTCTTTTGCTTCTTAACAAAACTAGGTCTCATTCTATTTGTACTAGCAACACCAGATAGAAAGCCACTAGTCAGGGACCAATTTGACATAGTCAGTATCATTAGGGAGGAAAAGGAATTATAATCTGAAACAAGTGGTTGAATCAATGGGGTGAATTCCCCAAAGTCTTAGATCTAACCATTTAAATTTCAGTAAGACTTCATAGTCTAATAACCTTACTTAAAAAGTGATAGTAAGAACAACTCAATACTCTATAATTCAACTTTAGCCAAAAATCTCAGAAGAGAATAAATGAAAACTAAAAAATATAATGTCAGTTTCTTTCTTTTTATAGGAAATTATTGAACCTGACTTGCAAGATTCTTAGTAAAAATCCTGCCAGTGAGAAAAACTATTGGAAGCCTGAAAGAGCAATGTTCTTTTTCATCTTGAGCAAACTATTAAAATATTATTTTTATGTTTTCATTGTAGATGCCTCATCTCTGTTCAGTGATCTCAGATTTTCCATGAGAATTCTGACCAAAATTCTCAAATTCTTTAATGACAGGCAATTCTACTCTCCTAAATTATATGTTTAGATAATTTTTAAGTGATTATAATAACTTTTAATTCTGCTTATTGACACATCTCAATGTATGGGTAACTACACGAAACCTGAAGGATTGATTGCAAGCATGTATAAATTAATTTATTCCCCTTGGATTTGTTGCTTTTATAATCCGTTTGTGATCTCTACTTAAAGACCATATTACATCTCAACCTATATCTCAGTCTAAAGATGGTGGTCATAATTTCCAATCCTAAAACTTCCATATCTGCCTGGAAACATTGGTGACTCTCTAATAAGACTCCCTTATCATGTAGCTAAGAAACATACAGATTTCAAGACAAACTGTCCACCAGTGACGAAGAATAGAGGTGAAGAGAAAGTCAGACTTCAGTTGTTATGTTTCTGATTTAAAACATCCTTAACAGAGGAAATCTCAGTGTTTTATGAGAACATAGAATTGTACTGAATTATAGATGGGCATGCTATCAGAGAAGAAAAGGTAGATAATAAAATGAATTGCAAATGATAAGAACTTCACCAGTTAAAGGGAAGGGCATTCCAGAACTAAGAAATAACGTGTACAAATGCATTTGCAAAGTTAACAGAACACATTCTTTTGATTAGTGATACAATTCTTCTTGGACTTTTACAAACCTTGGAAAAATCTTTGTTAAAATTTCTTCTAGAGCACATACCTATGGTTGCCAGGTGGAAGGATGGGGAAAAGAGATGATTAGGGAGTTTGGGATCAACATGTACACTCTGCTATATTTAAAATGACTAATCAACAAAGTCGTACTACAGAGCACAGGGTTCTCGGCTCAATGTTATATGGTAGCCAGGATGGGAGGGGAGTTCAGGAGAGAATAGATACATGTATATGTATCACTAAGTCCTTTTGCTGTCCATCTGAAACTATTACTACATTGTTAACAGGCTATACTTCAATACAAAATAAAAAGTTTAAATTAAAAAAACAATTATTTCTTCAACTTTGATTTATCTCACTAAAATTTTAAAGAGCATTTTTATTAATCAAGTGATACATGTCACTGATTTTTATTAATCAATTGATATATGTCACTTCTTCATTAATAAAAGTAGATTCTTTCTCCTAGAAATGTTGGCAATATACAACTGACCTTAGCCACCTTTTTCATTTGCTCCGTCTCTGCATTTAATTGCATATATTGCAAAATTTCTGGCTTGATTGTGTCCTAGTGAAAAGAGATCCATAAAAATTTAATTCAAATCAGCAAACTTTCAGAAACTATACGAAATAGTTAACGAGAGATTCATTTTCATAGGGTTTAAGAATTGTTTTGGAAACCAGAGTTGTGAAAGAGCCAAGGATCATTTTTGCAAATTCTCTGTATTTGAAGTTTAAGAGAAGGAAGCAGGAGGGAGTCAGTATTTGCAGTATATACTGAATTTGGGAACTGCAGTGTGTCAGATAGATCATTTGGAGTTTGTTTGCACATAACATCCCTGTACCCTGGGTGACAAATGTCGGAACAGTTGAGGTCAATGATCAGACTATCAGAGCATCAAAATTAAGAGTCTTGAACATTCAATTTCACTAGGAAGTTATGTGTGTGTGTGTGTATGTGTGTGCATGTATGTGTGCGTACTCAGTCATGTCTGGTTCTTTGGGACCCCATGGATTGTAGCCCGCCAAGCTCATCTGTCCATGAGATTCTGCAGGCAAGAATACTGGAGAGGGTTGCCATTGCCTCCTCCAGAGGATCTTGCCGACTCAGAGATCAAATCCTCATTTCCTGTGTCTCCTCTTTTGTTGGCAGATTCTTTCTCAACGGCTCAATGTTTGAGCCGTTGAGAAAGCCCTTTATATACATATAGATAGATAGATAGATAGATAGATAGATAGATATTCCGCATATGCCGACCATCCTCAGAAAACATTAATGTACACTTTCTTACTGTACTCTTTCCAGCTATGTCTTATTACTGTCACATGTAAACTCCCTGACTTTATTCTCAGCTTGCTTCTTCTGGACTCTCAGAATGTCCTTGCTTCCTTCCTTAATCCATTTAATATCTGTCTGATTTGACATGATTTCGCTTTCAAGTTTCACGTCTCCCAGGGCCTTTCTGGATCCCTTCAGTTTTCAAAAAGCTCGCACCTTCACTGTCCTCTTCTCCAGCACTATGTTCTGTTCGCCTCAGTCTACCTTTAAAGGTAGTCTGCACCGTGACATCAAGATTTATGGATCCATCATCTTCCCAGGTGGCTCAGTGGTAAAGAGCCCATGTGCCAATGCAGGAGATGCAGGAGATGTGAGTTCAATGCCTTGGTCAGAAAGGTCCCCTGGAGGAGGGCATGGCAACCCACTCCAGTATTCTTGACTGGAGGATCCCATGGACAGAGAAGCCTGGACGCCTACCATCCATGGGATCACAAAGAATCAGCATGACTGAGGGAGCACTTGCCACTTGCCATCTCCTCACTAGATCACACATTTTGAATGGCAATGATACAATAACTTACCTGTGTTTCATGAAGTGTGGTTTCTGAAATAGATCAAACCATTTGTTACATCCTCAGTACATATTTGATGATTCAATGCATGAATGATAAAAGGTCAGTCTTGAGAACCATCTCAGGGAAAAGCTACCACCTCAAGATAAGATTTTGACTTTCTTTCTGGTATTGATGTTTCTATTGGTGATGTCAAGAATTGGAGAGGAGGAGGTTTTGTGATGGCACCTCTCCTCCCAGAAAGAACATTAGAAGAAACCAGGAATGGAGCTGTTGCAATAGTGTAAACCATGAGATGGCCCAGCAGAGGAACAGTGCCTGATTCCAACTGCCTACACCTCCTCCTCTGCAGACAGAAGGTAGAGCAACCTCACAGAAAAGTGTCAATATACAGTGGAGATAAGGAACTGGAGAATTTAGAATAAAACTGGATTAGGGCTTCAAGCCATACACCATAACTAGAGTCTGGATGTTTAATTTCTATAATTTCAGTAGAAATTAAGACAAGTGTTAGTCTCTCAATTGTGTCTGACTCTTTGTGACCCCCATGGACTATACATAGCCTGCCAGGCTCCTCTGCTTATGAAATTCTCCAGGCAAGAATATTGGAGTGGGTTGCCATTCCTTTCTCCAGGGGATCTTCCTGACCCAGGGACTGAACCCAGGTCTCCTGCATTGGAGACAGGCTCTTTACTATTTGAGCTACTAGGGAAAGCCCTGGAATTAAGAAAGCAAAGTTTTTAAGTGGCTTGTCTTCAATAACCAAAGCAGTTGTGATGTCTGATAGTTGTTAATATTTATTGAATACTTCTTATGTTTCTAGGCTCTTAAATATATTATATATGTAGGTAACATTGTACAGGCTTCCTGGTTGCTCACTGGTAAAGAATCTGCCTGCCAATGCAGGAGACGTGGGTTTAAAACCTGGGTCAGGAAGATCCCCTGGAATAGGAAATGGTAACTCACTCCAGTATTCTTGCCTGGGAAGTCCCATGGACAGAGAAGCCTAGCATACTACAGCTCATGGGGTTGCAAAAGAGTTAGACACTGCTGAGCAACTTAACAACACTATTGTATAATTATGTTCATTTTAAAGATAAGAAATTTGAGTCATGGAGATGTTAAGTCACCCTGTGGTAAGGTCAAACAGCTGCTAACTGCAAGAAGCAGCATGTGAACCCAGGTCAGAATGAACACAGTTTTACAGACTAAATGGAAATTAGTTTGTAACCCATTTCCCCACAAATCTTCACTACTGTTCTACCAGATTCCACGAATAAATGTCAGACTCTGTAAAACTTAAGGACCAGCACAATTGGTGGCAGTTCGGATTCTGAGAATATCAAATGTTTGGGGTTTGGCACATCCTCCTAACACATTTTGCCAAGATTTTTTCCCTTAATTTTTAAATCCCTGTGTAATTCAAGGGAAATATAATACATTCCTGATTCATTTACGTTTAACTCATCAAGACTTTGGTAAGAGTTATCTTATGGCCAAAAGCCGTTTTCTCTCTGAGGAAGTCATGTACTGACATCTAACTACATCCAAAGAGCAAAGATCAAGATATCTTCTAACACTGAACAAAGCTAAAGTGGCTTCTACATAAAAAGGAACACATCTGAGTCAGTTGTAGTGAGGTGGATGAACCTAGAGCCTGTTATACAGCGTGAAGTAAGTTAGAAAGAGAAAAACAAATATCCCATATTTATGTGTATATGTATGGAATCTAGAAAACCAGTACTGAAGAAATGGAAACCAGTACAGAGAAGAAATGGAAAGGCAGACATATAGAATGGACTTGTGGACACAGCGGGGGATGGAGAGGGTGGGATGAACTGAGAGAGAATTGACACATATATGCTCTCATGTGTAAAATAGATAGCTAGTGGGAAGCTGCTATACAACACAGGGAGCTCAGCTGGCCCTCTGTGATGACCTAGAGAGGTGGGATGGGGTGGGAGGCTCAAGTGGGAGAGTATATGTATATGCATATATATACATACATACAATTATGACTGATTCACATTGATGTATGGCAGAGATTGCCACAACATTTTAAATTAATTATCCTCCAGTTTAAAAAAAAAAAAGTGGCATCTAAAACTGGAAAGCCAGTAGACTATTGGGCTTTATAGTGGCATTGTTGGAGGACCCTATCAATGGACCATATGGCCTTGTTTGAATCTGCAACCCATAGTGTATTTTGGTTATGAAATAATGAAAACATTCATTTTTCAAGTATATAAAAGCAGAATTTTCATACAAGATATTTGTGTACCCATCCACGAGAAATATGGTGCCTCAGATGGTAAAGAATCTGCCTGCAATGCAGGAGACCAGGTTAGATCCCTGAGACAGGAAGACCCATCCCCTGGAGAAGGGAATGTTAACCCCTTACAGTATTTTTGCCTGGAGAATTGCATGGAGAGAGAGCCTGGAGGGCTACAGTCCACGGGGTCACAAAGAGTTGAACACGACTGAGCTACTAACACTCACTTTTTCAGTTTCATTACCTGAAGTGTAGTCAGTTGTAAGGTATCTTAACTGTCTAAAACCAAACTCTTTAAAAAACTAATGGATTAAGAAATAAAAAAATAATTCCTTTAAAATGCCTAAAAATGTGTAGAAAATAAATATGTTTTTTCACACTTAGAGACTCAACAGTAATGTCAGGTTCTAAGTATTCAACATATTCTGGTTTGATGCCTATCTTTCTTAATAATCAAAGAGATATCTCTCAGGCCTTTGTTAACATCATCTTAGTTACTTAGTGGAGACTTCCCTGGCAGTCCAGTAGTTAAGACTCTGTGCTTCCAATGCAGAGGGCATGAATTCAATCCCTGATTGGAGAACTAAGATCCCAAATACTACGCAATATGGCCAAAAGAAGTATAGAGTTACCCAGAGAAATATTTCTTGGTTGCTTCCAACTTTTGGCACCTATAAATAAAGCTGCTATAAACATTTGTGTGTAGCTTCTTACATGGATAAGTTTCAAATATCTAAGAGTGTGATTACTGGGTTGTATGATCAGAGCATGTTTATTTTTGTAAGAAACAGCCAAAATGTTTTTCAAAATGCCTTCTCTACTCTGTAATAGATACTTATTATTTTATTGTCATCTTGAGGGCCTGCATGCTAAGTGGCTTCAGTCGTGTCTGACTCTTTGGGACCCTATGGACTGTAGCCCACCAGGCTCCTCTGTCCATGGGATTCTCCAGGCAAGAATACTGGATTCGTTGCCATGCCCTCCTCCAGGGGATCTTCCCAACCATGAGGTTGAACTTTAGTCTCTTATATACGCTGTATGGGAGATGGGTTCTTTACCATTAGCATGACCTGGGAAGCCCAAATGTCATCTTGAGTCACCTTTAATACAGTAACTAGAAAAATGCTCATTTTTATGTCTTATTTGTTCGTTGTGAATTACACAATTATATTTGTGTATGTGTGTGTGTGACAGTGTGTATCACAATGACAGTGATGTTTTAATAGCCCCTCATGCCTCTCATCTTCCTTTTCACCTTCCCTGCACCACAGATGGGAAATTAACATGCATCTTAAGTCCACTGCTTATAATTAGGAAGAATAAAGCCTATACACAGAGCTTTCTTACTCATAACTGATTACTTCTCAATTTCATAGCTGTTTGGTTAATTTATGGTTGTTCAGTTCAGTTCAGTTCAGTTCAGTCACTCAGTCATGTCCGACTCTTTGTGACCCCATGAATCGCAGCACATCAGGCCTCCCTGTCCATCACCATCTCCCGGAGTTCACACAGACTCACAGCCATCGAGTCCGTGATGCCATCCAGCCATCTCATCCTCGGTTGTCCCCTTCTCCTCCTGCCCCAATCCCTCCCAGCATCAGAGTCTTTTCCAATGAGTCAACTCTTCGCATAAGGTGGCCAAAGTACTGGAGTTTCAGCTTTAGCATCATTCCTTCCAAAGAAATCCCAGAGTTGATCTCCTTCAGAAAGGACTGGTTGGATCTCCTTGCAGTCCAAGGGACTCTCAAGAGTCTTCTCCAACACCACAGTTCAAAAGCATCAATTCTTCGGTGCTGAGCCTTCTTCACAGTCCAACTCTCACATCCATACATGACTGCAGGAAAAACCATAGCCTTGACTAGACGGACCTTAGTCAGCAAAGTAATGTCTCTGCTTTTGAATATACTATCTAGGTTGGTCATAACATTTCTTCCAAGGAGTAATCATCTTTTAATTTCATGGCTGCAATCACCATCTGCAGTGATTTTGGAGCCCAAAAATAAAATCTGACACTGTTTCCCCATCTATTTCCCATGAAGTGATGGGACTGGATGCCATGATCTTCATTTTCTGAATGTTGAGCTTTAGGCCAACTTTTCACTCTCCTCTTTCACTTTCATCAAGAGGCTTTTAGCTCCTCTTCACTTTCTGCCATAAGGGTGGTGTCATCTGCATATCTGAGGTTATTGATTTCTCCCGGCACTCTTGATTCCAGCTTGTGCTTCTTCCAGCCCAGCATTTCTCATGATGTACTCTGCATCTAAGTGAAATAAGCAGGGTGACAATATACAGCCTTGACGTACTCCTTTTCCTATTTGAACCAGTCTGTTGTTCCATGTCCAGTTCTAACCGTTGCTTCCTGACCTGCATACAGATTCCTCAAGAGGCAGGTTAGGTGGTCTGATATTCCCATCTCTCTCAGAATTTTCCACAGTTTGTTGTGATCCACACAGTCAAAGGCTTTGGCATAGTCAATATAGCAGAAATAGATGTTTTTCTGGAACTCTCTTGCTTTGTCCATGACCCAGCGGATGTTGGCAATTTGATCTCTGGTTCCTCTGCCTTTTCTAAAACCAGCTTGAACATCAGGGAGTTCACGGTTCACGTATTGCTGAAGTCTGACTTGGAGAATTTTGAGCATTACTTTACTAGCATGTGAGATGAGTGCAATTGTGCGGTAGTTTGAGCATTTTTTAGCATTGCTTTTCTTTGGGACTGGAATGAAAACGGACCTTTTCCAGTCCTGTGGCCACTGCTGAGTTTTCCAAATTTGCTGGCATATTGAGTGCAGCACTCTCACAGCATCATCTTTCAGGATTTGAAACAGCTCAACTGGAATTCCATCACCTCCACTAGCTTTGTTCGTAGTGATGCTTTCCCAGGCCCACTTGACTTCATATTCCAAGATGTCTGGCTCTAGATTAGTGATCACATCATCATGATTATCTGGGTCGTGAAGATCTTTTTTGTACAGTTCTTCCGTGTATTCTTGCCACCTCTTCTTAATATCTTCTGCTTCTGTTAGGTCCATACCATCTGTCCTTTATCGAGCCCATCTTTGCATGAAATGTTCCCTTGGTATCTCTAATTTTCTTGAAGAGATCTCTAGTCTTTCCCATTCTGTTCTTTTCCTCTATTTCTTTGCATTGATTATTGAAGAAGGCTTTCTTATCTCTTCTTGCTGTTCTTGGAACTCTGCATTCAGATGCTTATATCTTTCCTTTTCTCCTTTGCTTTTGCCTCTCTTCTTTTCACAGCTATTTGGAAGGCCTCCCCAGACAGCCATTTTGCTTTTTTGCATTTCTTTTCCATGGGGATAGTCTTGATCCCTATCTCCTGTACAATGTCACAAACCTCATTCCATAGTTCATCAGGCACTCTATCTATCAGATCTAGGCCCTTAAATGTATTTCTCACTTCCACTGTATAATCATAAGGGATTTGATTTAGGTCATACCTGAATGGTCTAGCGGTTTTCCCTATTTTCTTCAATTTGAGTCTGAATCTGGTAATAAGGAGTTCATGATCTGAGCCACAGTCAGATCCTGGTCTCATTTTTGTTTACTGTATAGAGCTTCTCCATCTTTGGCTGCAAAGAATAGAATCAATCTGATTTTGGTGTTGACCATCTGGTGATGTCCATGTGTAGAGTTTTCTCTTGTGTTGTTGGAAGAGTGTGTTTGCTATGACCAGTGCATTTTCTTGGCAAAACACTATTAGTCTTTGCCCTGCTTCATTCTGCATTCCAAGGCCAAATTTACCTGTTACTCCAGGTGTTTCTTGACTTCCGACTTTTGCACTCCAGTTCCCTATAATCAAAAGGACATCTTTTTTGGGTGTTAGTTCTAAAAGGTCTTGTAGGTCTTCATAAAACCGTTCAACTTCAGTTTCTTCAGCATTACTGGTTGGGGCATAGACTTGGATAAGTGTGATATTGAATGGTTTGCCTTGGAGATGAACAGAGATCATTCTGTCGTTTTTGAGACTGCAGCCAAGTACTGCATTTTAGACTCTTTTGTTGACCATGATGGCTGCTCCATTTCTTCTGAGGGATTCCTGCCCACAGTAGTAGATATAATGGTCATCGGAGTTAAATTCACCCATTCCAGTCCAGACGTTCACCCTTGCCATCTCTTGTTTGACATTCACCCTTGCCATCTCTTGCCATGGACCTGACATTCCAGGTTCCTATGCAATATTGCTCTTTACAGCATCGGATCTTGCTTCTATCACCAGTCACATCCACAACTGGGTATTGTTTTTGCTTTGGCTCCATCCCTTCATTCTTTCTGGAGTTATTTCTCCACTGATCTCCAGTAGCGTATTGGGCACCTACTGACCTGGGGAGTTCCTCTTTCAGTATCCTATCATTTTGCCTTTTCCTACTGTTCATGGGGTTCTCAAGGCAAGAATACTGAAGTGGCTTGCCATTCCCTTCTCCAGTGGACCACATTCTGTCAGACCTCTCCACCATGACCCGCCCGTCTTGGCTTGCCCCACAGGCATGGCTTGGTTTCATTGAGTTAGACACGGCTGTGGTCCTAGTGTGATTAGATTGACTAGTTTTCTGTGAGTATGGTTTCAGTGTGTCTGCCCTCTGATGCCCTCTTGCAGCACCTACCATCTTATTTGGCTTTCTCTTACCTTATAATTCCCCTATGTACCCCATGGCAAGGGACTTCCCAGGGGAATTATAATGTGTTCTGAAATAATCATAAGTGGAGAATTTGATGTGTGTGCCATTATTTGATTTTGCTCACCTTCAATACAGTGAAAATCTGTCCTCTAAATCTTAAACATTAATCTTAGACTTTAGTGTCCTTAGTGCATTTTATTTATAGCCCTGAAATTAAAAGATGCTTTCTCCTTGGAAGAAAAGCTATGACCAACCTAGACAGCATATTAAAAAGCAGAGACATTACTTTGGTGACAAAGGTCCATCTAGTCAAAGCTATGGTTTTTCCAGTAGTCATATATGGATGTGAGAGTTCGACTATAAAGAAAGCTGAGTGCTGAAGAATTGATGCTTTTGAGCTGTGGTGTTGGAGAGTCCCTTGGACTGCAAGGAGATCCAACCAGTCCATCATAAAGAAAATCAGTCTTGAATATTCACTGGAAGGACTGATAGTGAAGCTGAAGTTCCAATACTTTGGCCACCTGATGCGAAGAATTGACTCATTGGAAAAGATCCTGATGCTGGGAAAGATTGAAGGCAGGAGGAGAAGGGGACGACAGAGGATGAGATGGCTGGATGGCATCACCAACTCAGTGGACATGAGTTTGAGTAAGCTCTGGGAATTGGTGATGGACAGGGAAGCCTGGCATGCTTCAGTCCAAGGGGTCACAAAGCATTAGACATGACTGAGTGACTGAACTGAACTAAAGTGATTCATATTCTGGCCATGGCCTCCACTTGTCATATTCATATATATTGTGACCTTCATCATCCTCACTAAAGGATATAATTAAAAGTGATTGGTTTACTTGAAATAGCTATATATTTATATACATGTGTACAGGATGGTGGTGGTGATGTAGTTGCTGCCGTCTATGGGGTCGTATAGAGTCGGACATGACTCAAGCGACTTAGCAGTGGCAGCATAGCATGCATAACACATAGCTCTGAGAAATAGGGGCTGTGGCAAAATTATGGACATTGTCAGCAGGCATACTAGGGATTTAGGCTCTGTGCAAGAAAGAGGGGTACAAGCTGAGGTCAGCAAAGATATGTGAGGACCATAGAAGGGACACACTTCCCTTAATGCCAGGACAATTCAGAAACCACCGCCATCTACCTCTCTCCTTCCTCACTAAGGATTCTGAGCCAGGGACTTAGATCATTCCCATCTGGTCATAAGGGAAGGGGAAGATGAGGCTAGAGAAATTCTTACAGAGTATAAGTAGTTACCGAAAGGGGACTGAGCTCAAACAGGGTCTGACTGAGTCACATTAAATAACAAGCTTATGTTTGCTGTAACAACTGAAATAGAAGTTTTATGAACAAAATAACTTCTTTTATGGAGAAATTAAAAGAAAATTACTTTCAGTGTATCTGTGTAAGTGTGTGTCCTCACCAACTTTCTAGGTGTGCCATCAACTTTGGAGAAACACATGTTCTATTCATTTTCTCAGATATCTGCAAGAGCAGAATCGTCTCTTTCCTAGTCTCAAGTATGCGAGTCACCAGTCTCGCAATTTCCCTTGTCAGAAAGCTTAGTTTTATCCTAGAATATGTCCCTCATTCTTCACATCCAATTTTTCATGAAGTGTTACTGATTTTATCTCAGAAATATTTCCGGCATTGGATCTTTTTCTATTTCTACTGCCTCTGTGACCCTCATCATGCCTCAAAACTATTGCCACATCTATTTATTATTCTACATTTCAAATTTCTTTCTCTTCTCTCCAATGTGGTGCCAGGTATCTTTCCCCAAAAGTGAATTTAATTTTCTTTCTCCTCTGTTTACAACTTATGCTAACTTCTTACTGACCACAGTATAAAATTCCAACAACTCACCATGATATTCGGAGCCCATCACCACATGTTCTATCGCTGGTCTCCCCCTCAACACTCTTTGCTTGATCCAATCACAAGAAACTTCTCATTGTTCCCTGTCTACAAAATCTATTCGCATGACTTGATGGCTGTTTGCCCTCTGAGTTCTACATGGCAAACTGTCCCATTTACCCATCAATTATGGCTATTTAGCTACAGTGACTGTATGCTGAAGTTTTATAAGTGTAAGTAAGTGTTAGTCGCTCAGTCATGTCCAGCTATCTGCGATCCCATGGACTGTAGCCCGCCAGGCTCCTCTGTCCATGGGGATTCTCCAGGCAAGAATATTGGAGTGGGTAGCCATTCCCTTTCTCCAGGGAATCTTCCCAACCCAGGGATCAAACCTGGGCCTTCCACATTGTGGGCAGATTCTTTACCACCTGAGTCACAGGTGAAGTTTTATAGACTTTTTAAAATGTATTTTTATCAAATTTATTTTTATTAAAATTGTTCTGCATATAGGCATTTGATTCAAAGGGCAACCATTATTAAAAGACATATTAAACAAAAATCCAAAGAGCATCTCCACAATCCTGCTCCCCAGAGGGATCTGTTTTAAACTTTCTTTTCTGTTGTTACTTCTCTTTACCTCCACTAAATAGTGACTTCCTTTAATGGAACCACTTTAATTTAGCTTGAGTGAAGAGGTTCTATTAGCCATGGCCAGAGAACATGGCTTTATTTGGTTAAAATAAGCTGATAATGAGGATTTGGTTATAGAAAAAAATTTCATACCATTTATTCAGTTGCTATGTAGCAAGCACCATATTTCACATTAATACACATTATTTAATTTAATTTTTAGAATCCTGGAGGACAATCTTTTAAAAAGAGCAACTTTACTCATGAGGTCTCTATGTTATTATTATTGTTGCATATTTACATTATTTAATTGTCCAGCTACAAAGACTGAAATTGTACAACACTGTTCTTCTAGGCAGGACCAAATGGAATATGTAGGAAGTAAAACCTGAAAAAGCTTTACAATTTATAGCAATCAAAACCCATAGATCTTCTCTATTCATAAGCTCTATTCATAGACCTTCTAGTCAAAACAGTGTATCATTTCAAGCAGCTGAGGGCCTGGGGAACCTAGCAAAAATTCTAAAAGGGAAAAATGGTCTTAGGAAAATAAGGATTATTCTAATAGCCCTATAAAATGAAAAGATAATCAAGCCAATTTAGCGCCCTTGAGAAATTGTGTCCAATCCCCAACTCTGAAACCTCACCTCCCCATCCTCTCACTCCAACGGCATGGCCAGAAGCAAGAACTAGCAAGCGAAGCCAAGATGCTACCTGTGAACATGGATTTTCAAGGCTTTACTGTGTGCACGAGTAGTCCAAGAGATGCTGTTTGGTCCCTGGGTCAGAAAGATTCCCCTGGAGACAGAAATGACAACCCATTCCAGTATTTTTGCCTGGAAAAGTCCAGAGACCAAGGAGCCTGGTGGGCTACAGTTCATGGGGTCACACAAGAGTTGGATGCAACTGAGTGAGCATGTACACGGAGTTAAAAGTATGTAACATTCAACCAGAACATCATTTCTTAAAGTACTCTCCAATGAGACAAAAAGAAAAGTGTTCCACTATTAAATGATTTTGGCAAATGCTCCATATTTTATCTTTATTTTAGATATAAATATTGTACACATAAAACCTGAGAAACTCTGCAGTTAAACTTTGATTAACTTAGTTTCTCCAAATAGATTTCACCATGAAATCCTTTTTTTATGTAAACTTTTTTACATTATAATATTTTATTGAAATACAGTTGATTTACAATATTATATTAGTTCCAGGTGTACAGCATAGGAACTGTATATTTTTATATATTATATTTCATTTAAAATTATAAAATGTTGGTTGTGTTTCCTACCGTATATAACATAACTTTGTAGCTTTTCTTTTTTTTAGTAGCAAGATGGTACCTCTTAACCTCATACCCTTATCTTGCCTCTTCTCCCTTCCCTTTCCCTACTGGTGACCACTGCTTTGCTCTTTCTATCTGTGTGTCTATTTCTGTTTTGTTATATTTGTTTGTTTTATTTTTTGTTCTAAATTTTGATATTTAAATAATAACATGAAGAATTTGTATTTGACTTATTTCACTAATCTTAATACTCTCTAGGTCTACCCACATTGGTGCAGTTGGTAGAATTTCATTCTTTTCTAAGGCAAAGAAATATTGCTTATACATACCATATCCACTTTATCCATTCATCTATTGATGGGCAATTAAGTTATTTCCGTATCTTGGCTGTTGTAAATAATAGCCAAGCTGCTATTAGGGTAACATGTATCTTTAGAATTAGTGTTTTTGTTTTTTTTAAATGTTTACCTAGGAATGGAATTGCAAAATCATATGCTAGCTCTATTTTTAGCTTTTTAAGGGAGCTCCTTACTGTTTTCCATAGTGGCTACACCAATTTACATTCCCACCAACAGTACACAAGGCTTTCCTCTTCTCAACATCCTTGTTATTTGTAAACACTAGCTAAAAAATATTTCAAACAAGCTAAACATCACAGCAGAACATTTAGCAGAAGTGAAGGCCCAGAGAATAAGAGAGACTAAGTGAAAGCAGAGTTACCTGCAAGTTCAGTAAAAAGTGATTTGAAACTTGATGGAGAAGAGATACAAAAAAGATCTTCATGAACCAGATAACCACGATGGTGTAATCACCAACCTAGAGACAGACATCCTGGAATGTGAAGTCAAGCAGGCCTTAGAAAGTATCACTATGAACAAAGCTAGTGGAGGTGATGGAATTCCAATTGAGCTATTTCAAATTTTAAAAGATGATGCTGTGAAAGTGCTACACTCAATATGCCAGCAAATTTGGAAAACTCAGCAGTGGCCACAGGACTGGAAAAGGTCAGTTTTCATTCCAATCCCAAAGAAAGGCAATGCCAAAGAATGCTCAAACTACCGCACAGTTTCACTCATCTCACATGCTACTAAAGTAATGCTCAAAATTCTCCAAGCCAGGCTTCAGCAATACGTGAACCGTGAACTTCCTGATGTTCAAGCTGGTTTCAGAAAAGGCAGAGAAACCAGAGATCAAATTGCCAACATCTGCTGGATCATCGAAAAAGCAAGAGAGTTCCAGAAAAAGACCTACTTCTGCTTTATTGACTATGCCAAAGCCTTTGACTGTGAGGACCACAACAAACTGTGGAAAATTCTGAAAGAGATGGGAATACCAGACCACCTAACCTGCCTCTTGAGAAACATATATGCAGGTCAGGAAGCAACAGTTAGAACTGGACATGGAACAACAGACTGGTTCCCAATAGGGAAAGGAGTACGTCAAGGCTGTATATTGTCACCCTGCTTATTTAATTTATATGCAGAATACATCATGAAAAATGCTGGGCTGGAAGAAGCACAAGCTGGAATCAAGATTGCTGGGAGAAATACCAATAACCTTAGATATGCAGATGACACCACCCTTATGGCAGAAAGCAAACAACTAAAGAGCCTCTTAATGAAAGTGAAAGAGGAGAGTGAAAAAGTTGGCTTAAAGCTCAACATTCAGAAAATGAAGATCATGGCATCTGGTCCCATCACTTCATGGAAAATAGATGGGGAAACAGTGGAAACAGTGTCAGACTCTATTTTTCTGGGCTCCAAAATCACTGCCTTGGTGATTGCAGCCATGAAATTAAAAGATGCTTTCTCCTTGGAAGAGAAGTTATGACCAACCTAGACAGTATATTAAAAAGCAGAGATATTACTTTGCCAATGAAAGTCCATCTAGTCAAAGCTATGGTTTTCCAGTGGTCATGTATGTGAGAGTTGAACTATAAAGAAGGCTGAGAGCTGAAGAATTGATGCTTTTAAACTATGGTATTGGAGATGTGGTGTTGGTGGTATGGTTTTGAGAGTCCCTTGGACTGCAAGGAGATCCAACCAGTCCATCCTAAAGGAAATCAATCCTGAATATTCATTGGAAGGACTGATGCTGAAGCTGAAACTCCAATATTTTGGCCACCTGATGCAAAGAACTAACTCATTTGAAAAGACCCTGATGCTGGGAAAGGGGAAAGACTGAAGGCAGGAGAAGAAGGGGACAAGAGAGGATGAACTGATTGGATGGCATCACCAACCCCATGGGCATGAGTCTGAGTAAACTCCGGGAGTTGGTGATGGACAGCGAGGCTTTGTGTGCTGCAGTCCATGGGGTCACAAAGAGTCAGACACGACTGAGCAACTGAACTGAACTGGAGGAAAGTAGGAGAAAAGTAGTGTTCAGGAATGGAAATATCTTTCATCTCCAAGGTTTCTGAGTATACTGAATGGAGAATATACTGAGTATACTTAACCCTGTAATCAGAGTGTCAAAGTGCTGTGTTTATACCCATAACATAACCAGAGGTAGCTTCTGAGAAGTTCTGTGATTCACACCAGCTCCTGAAGTTATACAGTTTATAATCTCATTCTCCTTCAGTGTCAACCAAGTCAAATCATTCAGTGAAAGAATCATCACTTGAGTACTTGTTTAGTGTCGCTCAGGAAGCCTGAGGCAACTTTTCAATTATTTTAGTATAGCCAAGTGCCCTGCAAGCCAGTCGTTTTTGTTGTTGTTTTAATATTTTTTTCTGTATTTCAATGTTTTGGCCCTTCCTGCTTTTACAAGTAAAATCCTATGAAAACTTCCAGTCTACCTGACAATGAAAAGGATTTTTTAAAAATAAACTGACCTTAGAAATACTGAAGTGTTGTAGGGGTGTTGGCCATGGACTTACCTCTTTGATTTCCCTCAAAACTAATAAAGCCTTGGAATATTCTTGAGGTAAACCCTTTAGATCTGAATTATTAGGAAAAGTCTTCCTCCTACGGGTGTTAGCTCCTTTTTGGGTAGGAAAAGTATACATTGATGTATTCAGTTTTAAACTATTTAGAGACTTCCCTGGTGGCCCAGTGGCTAAGAACCTGAGCTCCCAATGCAGGGAGCTCCATCTCTTGGTGGGGAGCTAGATCCCACATGCTGCATCTAAGATCCTGCATATCCCAACTAAGACCTGGCATAACCAAATAAATAAAATTTTGTTTTAAAGTATATAGCCATAGAATATTATTTTATATACACTGAGTGACTGAAAGTTTCTTTTACTACATTCCTACATGTTATATCCTTCAGATACAATTTCTTAACACAAAATATGTATTTTTAGTGCTAATCACACCTTTATGTACCACTTGTATTTAAATAAGACTAAAATAGGGAACATATTTATATTTATTTCTCTGTCAATAGACGTCACAGTGTTTCTTTAAAAAAATTCTCATATGTTTGGAGGAAAGAATTAGAAAATGGAACTCCTTTTTAAGTATTATAAGACTCTTGGAAAACATCCAATATAAGGAAAAAAAAAAAAAAACCCACCCAACCTCCAAAGTAAAACATACTAGCTTGATTTCCAATATAGAATTTGTGTTCCTATCTTTATTTAGCAGCATTACAGTGTTTTTTTTCCATTTGCTGTCCTCATAATTTGGTTGGTAACCTTCTTGTTTTTTAAAAAGAAGCTCTGCCAAAATATGCTGAGCAAGTTGTTTGTTTTTAAACCCCAAGAAATCAAAAGTAGCAAGTAAACTTTATTATTATGACATTTTAATTATGAGTGCATTTGTATAGTTTTTCCTTTGATCTTTGAATCACTTTATGATTCTGGAGTTTAAATTGGTAAACTTGGGAGATCATAATCACTTAACTAAAGAGTAATACTAATCCATGTTTATATATAAAGTTATATAAATAAAGTTATCCCTCAGCTCTTCAAAATAATATTAAGCATTTACATTTATGCTGTGTCAAAACTTTCATACATATAATTTCATCTGATTATGAAATTGCTTGTGATCCTATAAGGTCAAATACTGCTCTCCCCCAGGCCTCTCACTCCCTTTGGTTGACTTGTTTGCTTGTTTGTTTATCTTTTATAAATATGGAAACTGAACCTTACAGATGGAAAATGATCTCTCCAGAGTCATGTAAATATTAGGTGGTTGCTCCAGACCTAAAGCTAAAAAGAGGATCCCTCTTCATGATACAAGGCTCCCTCTTGGTATATAAACAGTTCAACTCTGGCTGAAATGAAAAATGTTAACTGCTCCTTCCTACACTGGCTACTAACCCAAAGGAAACTTCTAAATGGATGGCAGAGAGGAAATTAGCCACCCTCTGTTACAGGATGAGAAAGCAGTGAGCTGGAATTATGGAACTCAATTCTGTGCCATATCTTCCTCCAAAAACCATTTCCATAGAAACCTGAGGGGCCACTGCGCACTGTGCTGTGTGTCACATGGTTAGCCTAGAAAGATAGTATGCTATGAACCTGGCTTAAGAAGGTCATACTCTATAATTAGATGTAATCCACATACAGAGAAAGATCTATGATGGCATCTGCTAAGTTCTTTAGTTTACAAAGCAATAGGAAGACAGATCTAGTTTATTAGGTGTTATGGTCTGAAACTTTGAGTCTATCCCCATTGGCCCCCAAAAGCTTAACTCCAAAGATGATGGTGTGAGGAGGTGGGAGACGGTTCATTTAGGAGATGATTAGGTCCTAGGGTGGGGCGCTCATGAATGGGATAAGTGCTCTTACAAAAGAGATCCCTCAGAGCACTCTCTCTCTTGTCATCTTTTAGAGACATCACTAGGAAGAGGGCCCCGGCCAGGAACTGAGTCAGTCAGCCCCTTGATCTTGGACTTCTGGGTCTCAAGAAATAAACTGTGAGAAATAAATGTTGCTATTCACTTAAACATGTAGTTGGGGAAAGCTTCCCCTATAGGACAAGATTTGAGCAGAACAGCCATTCCAGGAGAAGGAATAGTCAGTGCCTGAGGGCTGGAGAGTGTTACAGATGTCATGGTAAGAACGTACTAATAACGGAATTCCAATGCATTTACTTAATGGCATAATAGTTATATGTGTGCATACATATATGGTTGGTTGGGGATTGTCTCGTGGCTCACATGGTAAAGAATCTGCCTGCAATGCACCAGACCTGGATTCAATCCCTGGGTCAGGAAAATCACCTGAAGAAGGGAATGGCTACCCACTCCAGTATTCTTGTTATAAATTCCAAATTAAAAGAGGCTTGCTCCTTGGAAGAAAAGTTATGACAAACCTAGACAGCACAGTAAAAAGCAGAGACATCAGTTTGCCAACAAAGATATATCTAGTCAAAGCTATGGTTTTTTCCAGTAGTCATGTATGGATGTGAGAGTTGGACTATAAAGAAAGCTGAGCCCCGAAGAATTGATGCTTTTGAACCGTAGTGTTGGAGAAGACTCTTGAGAGTCCCTTGAACTGCAAGGAGATCCTATCAGTTCATCCAAATGGAAATCAGTCCTGAATATTCATCAGAAGGACTAATGCTGAAGCTGAAACTCCAATATTTTGGCCACCTGACGCTAAGAACTGACTCATTCCATCAGCAGATGAATGGATAAGAAAGCTGTGGTACATATACACAATGGAGTATTACTCAGCCATTAAAAAGAATTCATTTGAATCAATTCTGATGAGATGGATGAAACTGGAGCCAATTATACAGAGTGAAGTAAGCCAGAAATAAAAACACCAATACAGTATACTAACACATATATATGGAATTTAGGAAGATGGCAATGACGACCCTGTATGCAAGACAGGAAAAAAGACACAGATGTGTATAAGGGACTTTTGGACTCAGAGGGAGAGGGAGAGGGTGGGATGTTTGGGAGAATGGCATTCTAACATGTATACTATCATGTAAGAATTGAATTGCCAGTCTATGTCTGACGCAGGGTGCAGCATGCTTGAGGCTGGTGCATGGGGATGACCCAGAGAGATGTTGTGGGGAGGGAGGTGGGAGGGGGGTTCATGTTTGGGAACACATGTAAGAATTAAAGATTTTGAAATTTAAAAATAAATAAATTAATTAATTAATTTTAAAAAAACTCAAAAAAAAAAAAGAAAAGAAAAGAAAAGAAAACACCCTGATACTGGGAAAGATTGAAGGCAGGAGGAGAAGGGGACAACAGAGGATGAGATGGTTGGAGGCATCACCGACTCAATGGACATGAGTTTAAGTAAACTCTGGGAGTTGGTGATGGACAGGGAGGTCTGATGTTCTGCAGTCCATGGGGTCGCAAAGAGTTGGACACAACTGAGTGACTGAACTGACCGGAACTGATAATGTGCATACTCAGTGGCACATTATACATGCTCAGTTGTGTCCAACTCTTTTCGACTCCATGGACTATAGCTCACCAGGCTCGTCTGTCCATGGAATTCTCCAAGCAAGAATACTGGAGTAGTTTGCCATTTCCTACTCCAGAGGATCTTCTTTACTGAGGATCATACCTGGGACTCTTGTGCCTCCTGCATTGGCAGGTGGATTCTTTACCACTACGCCCACCTAGGAAGCCCAGGAATGTTACAATACTGTATATAATTGCCTAAGTTTTCATAATTATATTATTATATATTTTGTTATTATTTTATTGAGATTTAATTGAAAAAATTGTAAGATACTTAAAGTGTAAATGTGATCATGTGATATACCTATACATTGTGGAAGGATTGCCTGCACTGAGTTAATTAACTCATCCATCTAATGATTAGAAATGAGTCGAGTAGACAGGTGAATTTCTTTAGTAAGCCATATTCTTTACTTTTGCCTGACTTATTTTCAGCAAGCCAGGAAAGTAAGTTGTTAAGCTCCTTGAGTCTGTCTCAAATTGTGTTTTTTGAGGGCTGAAGAAGGCTCTATTCTAGGTAATTTAAGTCTTTAAGTAATACAAATGTCAGGTGGGATCACTCTGTTCTTTGAGATTAACAAAAAATTCATTTAAACTCTGTCCCCCTTATTCCTTTGTGCGGTTGATCTCCAACTCCAAGGAGCATGTAATCTTTCTCAAAGATTTTTCTCCAGCTTCCTGTCTCCCACTAGTTTTATTATCAACTGTGTCTCATTACATCTCATCAGCTCTTCTTTTATCTTCCTCCTGATGGCTGGATGTGGTTTCCAAGTGTTCCTTATGTTTGAGATTTTCCCACACAGCATTCACAGTAAGAATTTTCATGTGCAATAAAATCTATTATGCTTTGGGACAGTATAATTACCTTGCATCACTTTGCAGTCTCTTAGAAATACTCTTCAACTGAAATTGCTCCTCCCAGGCATTTTCCACAGGTCTCCATTGTCACTCACCCCTTCATCTAAATGTGTGTTCTTGGTCCCCCTTGTCTTGCTCTACATCTTGTCTTGCTTCTTTCTTCCTTGCTCTCTTTCACCCCAAAATTTCCATTTATGTCCTTTGTACTGAGAAGTTAATCTTTCTCTATGTTGTCCTCTCTGCAAACTATCTCTTGAGTTTTTCATATTCTTGCATTTATAGTTACAGATAAAATTATCTGGAAAGAAATTATACACTCCCATTTTTACTCTTTGCGACCAGGCTCCTCCATCCATGGGATTCTCCAGGCAAGAGTACTGGAATGGGTTGCCATTTTTACTCTTAGTTTTGAATTTTATAAATCATTTTTCTCCCCAAACACTCACTTTATCTTTTCAAAACAGGAAATTTATTTTACTTTACAGAGAAGAAATATAAATCTTAGATAAGTATCTTGCTCAAGGTCACACAGTACATTCTAAGTATATCTGTTCTGATTCTTTATGCCATATGTGAATTCAGCTGCACCATACAGCAAGGTCATGAGCAAGCTTTTGCTTGGTCAGACAGCCTTCTTAAGATGCTAGAAGAAAACATGCTATCTTATTATTGTGAAATATACATACATCTGGAATATTTTGGAATATACATCTGGAATAAAGAAATGACTCATTTTAGGGAAGTGTAGTTAATATAATAAAGTGGATGAAGGGTCCTCATGTATGGGAGCCATTAAAGTGCAAAAGTTACAGAGGTTCAGTAACATAACCCAAGACTGTAAATTAAGAAATCCTGTGAATAGTGTCAGCATTAACTTTTCTAAATTTGACCACTAGTTACTAAAATTAGTACATAGGAGCTTAGATGAAGCTTGAGAAGTTCTGTTTACATCCAAGTTTAAGGAGTACTACATTATACAGGAATGAATGACATTCCTAGCCTCATTATGTCAGACAATGCTATGGAATTTCAAGTTTATAAGCCTTTGAAGCAGTTTTAATTAAGATTTAACATCATGGCATGCAATTTGATTCTTCTAAAACATCTACCTAGAATGAATTTATGATTTGATCTGTAATTTCATGTATCTTTATGTTATAAATAAATGAGAAATATCATTTTGCTAGTTAAATATTCTACTTTAATAGATATTTCAATATATTAAAAAATGTCTATGAGTACGTAACAAATAAAGACTTTTTAATGCACTTTATATAACACCTGGTAGTGGTGACAGTAGGTAATTATTCTGAAGGCAACTCAGACATGAAAATCAGAAGTGATTTCTAGTACTTTGTTATTTACTAGAGTATCTTTAAGATATCAAATTGTTGTGGGTTATCCTATGTCAACAATTAAGCTAAAGCATCCTTTGACATAAACGATAAATTTCAAACCTGAAATGCATTCTATTTAAGTCAGAGACATAATTAGATCTACTGATACATGACAAATCACTACAAACTTAGTAACTTAAAGTAACGCACGGTTGTTGTCGTATAATTTTTGTGTGTCCTCTGCTTCAGGGTTTCTCATAGGCTGCAAGCAAGTTATCACTTAGGCTATGGTGTCATGTGAAAGCTCTATTGGGGAAAGATGTGCTTACAGGCCTGTGTGGTTATCGGCAGGTTTCAGTCCCTTGAGAGTTGACCTGTTGACGTCAGTTCCTTGCTGGATGTTAGCTGGAGGCCATCCTGAGTTTCATATGGCTTCTCAGAATGGCAGCTTCCTTCATCAAAGCCAGCAAGAGAGGGTCTTCTAGCAAGATGAAAGTTACTATCTTGTGTCATCTATTCTGCCACTTTCGTTATAGTGTATTTGCCAGGGAAGGGATTAGATACTGGGATCATTTGGGACCATCTTGACATCTGGTTACCATATAGGTAAAATGAAAGAGAGAATTCACTTCCAGAGGAAAGACATTTTACACTCTAACTACCTCTGGCCTTACCCAATTAAAGTTAATTTCTCAATATAAGGAAAATAATAATGTACTGTACAGTTAGAAAGTACAAATGGACATATCATCAGTTCAGCCTAGTTCAGTCGCTCAGTTGAGTCTGACTCTTTGCGACCCCATGAATTGCACCATGCCAGGCCTCCCTGTCCATCACCAACTCCCGGAGTTCACTCAGACTCACGTCCATCCAGTCAGTGATGCCGTCCAGCCATCTCATCCTCTGTTGTCCCCTTCTCCTCCTGCCCTCAATCCCTCCCAGCATCAGAGTCTTTTCCAATGAGTCAACTCTTCACATGAGGTGGCCAAAGTACTGGAGTTTCAGCTTTAGCATCATTCCTTCCAAAGAAATCCCAGGGCTGATCTCCTTCAGAATGGACTGGTTGGATCTCCTTGCAGTCCAAGGGACTCTCAAGAGTCTTCTCCAACACCACAGTTCAAAAGCATCAATTCTTTGGCACTCAGCTTTCTTCACAGTCCAACTCTCACATCCATACATGACCACTGGAAAAACCATAGCCTTGACTAGACAGACCTTTGTTGCCAAAGTAATGTCTCTGCTTTTCAATATGCTATCTAGGTTGGTCATAATTTTTCTTCCAAAGAGTAAGCATCTTTTAATTTCATGGCTGCAGTCACCATCTGCAGTGATTTTGGAGCCCAAAATAATAAAGTCTGACACTGTTTCCACTGTTTCCCCATCTATTTTCCATGAAGTGAAGGGACCAGATGCCATGATTTTTGTTTTCTGAATGTTGAGCTTTAAGCCAACGTTTTCACTCTCCTCTTTCATCAAGAGGCTTTTTAGCTCCTCTTCACTTTCTGCCATAAGGGTGGTGTCATCTGGTTATCTGAAATTATTGATATTTCTCCCAGCAATCTTGATTCCACCTTGTGGTTCGTCTAGTCCAGCATTTCTCATGATGTACGCTGCATATAAGTTAAATAAGCACGGTGACAATATACAGCCTTGATGTACTCCTTTTCCTATTTGGGACTGGTCTGTTGTTCCATGTCCAGTTCTAACTGTTGCTTCCTGACCTGCATATAGGTTTCTCAAGAGGCAGGTCAGGTGGTCTGATATTCCCATCTCTCTCAGAATCTTCCACAGTTTATTGTGATCCACACAGTCAAAGGCTTTGGCATAATCAATAAAGCAGAAGTAGGTATTTTTCTGGAACTCTCTTGCTTTATCCATGATCCAACGGACGTTAGCAAGTTTGCTGGCATATTGAGTGCAGCACTTTCACAGCATCATCTTTCAGGATTTGAAACAGCTCCACTGGAATTCCATCACCTCCACTGGCTTTGTTCGTAGTGATGCTTTCTAAGGCCCACTTGACTTCACATTCCAGGATGTCTGGCTCTAGGTGAGTGATCACACCATCGTGATTATCTTGGTCATGCAGATCTCTTTTTGTATAGTTCTTCTGTGTATTCTTGCCACGTCTTCTTAATATCTTCTGCTTCTGTTAGGTCCATGCCATTTCTGTCCTTTATCGAGCCCATCTTTGCATGAAATGTTCCCTTGGTATCTCTAATTTTCTTGAAGAGATCTCTAGTCTTTCCCATTCTGTTCTTTTCCTCTATTTCTTTGCATTGATTGTTGAAGAAGGCTTTCTTATCTCTTCTTGCTGTTCTTTGGAACTCTGCATTCAGATGCTTATATCTTTCCTTTTCTCCTTGGCTTTTTGCCTCTCTTATTTTCACAGCTATTTGGAAGGCCTCCCCAGACAGCCATTTTGCTTTTTTGCATTTCTTTTCCATGGGGATGGTCTTGATCCCTGTCTCCTGTACAATGTCACGAACCTCATTCCATAGTTCATCAGGCACTCTATCTATCAGATCTAGGCCCTTAAATGTATTTCTCACTTCCACTGTATAATCATAAGGGATTTGATTTAGGTCATACCTGAATGGTCTAGTGGTTTTCCCTACTTTCTTCAATTTAAGTTTGAACCTGGCAATAAGGAGTTCATGATCTGAGCCACAGTCAGCTCCTAGTCTTGTTTTGTTGATTGTATACAGCTTCTCCATCTTTGGCTGCAAAGAATATAATCAATCTGATTTTGGTGTTGACCATCTGGTGATGTCCATGTGTGGAATCTTCTCCTGTGGTGTTGAAAGAGTGTGTTTGCTATGACCAGTGAATTTTCTTGGCAAAACACTATTAGTCTTTGCCCTGCTTCATTCTGCATTACAAGGCCAAATTTGCCTGTTACTCCAGGTGTTTCTGGAGAAAACGAGGAAGAGATACCCCTCGTCCAAGGTAAGGAGCAGCGGCTGCACTTTGCTAGAGCAGCTGTGAGGAGATACCCCTCATCCAAGGTAAGAAAAACCCAAGTAAGATGGTAGGTGTTGCAAGAGGGCAGACCCACTGAAACCATAATCACAGAAAACTAGTCAATCTAATCACATTAGGACCACAGCCTTGTCTAACTCAATGAAACTAGGCCATGCCCATGGGGCCACCCAAGATGGTTGGGCATGGTGGAGAGGTCTGACACAATGTGGTCCACTGGAGAAGGGAATGGCAAACCACTTCAGTATTCTTGCCTTGAGAACCCCATGAACAGTAGGAAAAAGCAAAATGATAGGATACTGAAAGAAGAACTCTCCAGGTCAGTAGGTGCCCAATATGCTACTGGAGATCAGTGGAGAAATAACTCCAGAAAGAATGAAGGGATGGAGCCAAAGCAAAAACAATACCCAGTTGTGGATGTGACTGGTGATAGAAGCAAGGTCCAATGCTGTAAAGAGCAATATTGCATAGGAACCTGGAATGTCAGGTCCATGAATCAAGGCAAATTGGAAGTGGTCAAACAAGAGATGGCAAGAGTGAACGTTGACATTCTAGGAATCAGCGAACTAAAATGGACTGGAATGGGTGAATTTAACTCAGATGGCCATTATATCTACTACTGCGGGCAGGAATCCCTCAGAAGAAATGAAGTAGCCATCATGGTCAACAAAAGAGTCCAAAATGCAGCAAGCTCAAAAATGACAGAATGATGTCTGTTCGTTTCCAAGGCAAACCATTCAATATCATGGTAATCCAAGTCTATGCCCCAACCAGTAATGCTGAAGAAGCTGAAGTTGAATGGTTCTATGAAGACCTACAAGACCTTGTAGAACTAACACCCAAAAAAGATGTCCTTTTCATTATAGGGGACTGGAATGCAAAAGTAGGAAGTCAAGAAACACCTGGAGTAACAGGTAAATTTGGCCTTGGAAGTCGGACACATCATAGGTACCCAATAATTGTTGATTCTTTGTTTGGTTACCTTTATTTGTTGTAATTCTGAGATCTTAGAGGTTGTCAGAGTGGGCCTGATAAAAGCCGTATACCTCCTTTTATATTCTATTTCAATGTCTTTTTGTTTTTGCTATTGCTATTGTATTCTGTTAAAACTCACCCTACAACTTTGACATGTTATCCTTTAATGTCTTATGTTCTTAGTCTACCACACTGTTAACTTTTTTTTAAAATTCCTTTCATATCCCACAAAACTGTTAAAAAAGAGTATGAGATAATACATGTGAAGCTACATTAAACTGAAAAATTGTGAGACAATGTTCAGTTCAGTTCAGTTCAGTCGCTCAGTCGTGTCTGACTCTTTGCAACACCATGAATCACAGTACGCCAGGCCTCCCTGTCCATCACCAGCTCCTGGAGTTCACTCAGACTTGCGTCCATCGAGTCAGTGATGCCATCCAGCCATCTCATCCTCTGTTGTCCCCTTCTCCTCCTGCCCCCAATCCCTCCCAGCATCAGAGTCTTTTGCAATGAGTCAATTCTTCGCATGAGGTGGCCAAAGTACTGGAGCTTCAGCTTTAGCATCATTCCCTCCAAAGAAATCCCAGGGCTGATGCCCTTCAGAATGGACTGGTTGGATCTCCTCGCAGTCCAAGGGACTCTCAAGAGTCTTCTCCAACACCACAGTTCAAAAGCATCAATTCTTTGGCCCTCAGCTTTCTTCACAGTCCAACTCTTATACATAAACTCAAAGATGTACTCAGTTCAGTTCAGTCACTCAGTCGTGTCCAACTCTTTGCGACTGCATGGACTGCAGTAATGCCAGGCTTCCCTGTCCATCACCAATTCCCAGAGCTTGATCAAACTGATGTCCATCGAGTCAGTGATGATATCCAACCATCTTATCCTCTGTCATCCCCTTCTCCTCCTGCCTTTAATCTTTCCCAGTATCAGGGTCTTTTCCAATGAGTCAGCTCTTCGCATCAAGTGGCCAAAGTATTGGAGTTTCAGCTTCAGCATCAGTCCTTCCAATAAATATTCAGGACTGATTTCCTTTAGGAATTACTGGTTTGATTTCCTTGCAGTCCAAAGGACTCTCAAGAATATTCTCCAATTTCACAGTGCAAGATATCCTAGTGAAGTGAAGTCAAGTCGCTCAGTCGTGTCTGACTCTTTGTGACCCCATAGACTGTAGCTTATCAGGCTCCTCCACCCGTGGGATTTTCCAGGCAAGAGTGCTGGAGTGGATTGCCATTTCCTTCTCCAGGGGATCTTCCCGACACAGGAATCGAACCCAGGTCTCCTGCATTGAAGGCAGACGCTTTACCGTCTGAGCCACCAGGGAAGCCCCAGCTATCCTAGAATATCATCAAAAGTACAATTAAAGTAATATATAATTGAAATCATTTTAAAAGTGTGATGTTAGGGTGTAGGATTAAGAGATACAAACTACTAGGTATAAAATAGATAAATAAGAAGGATATATTATACAGCACATGGAATTATAGCCATTATCTTGTGGTAACTTTCAGGGGAATATAATCTGTAAAAATACTGGATCACTATGTTGTATATCTGAAACTAATATAAAATTATAAATCAACTATACTTCAATTAAAAAAAAGAAAAACTGTGATAATAGCAACCTCAAAGGCACACTTAGAACTCTATTCTGCTGTTGCTTACCTATGTGTAGTTTAGTAAACAGAAGAGTGACCTTTAAAAGTGATATTTGAGAGCAGAAGTACAAATTAACCACTGTGTGGTCATAAAAAAGACACTGTACAGCCAGGAACTGACACCCACATGCTTACCACCCCCACAGGGTACAAACAAGGCTGAAGCTCTTTGTGCTCTGCCTTTGGTCATTCTGGGGACAAATTCTATTAACAGCTCTGCCTTCACATGAGGTTGGGTTGCAAGTACTGAACTGCCAACTTATCCCTAGTGAGGAGTTTTACTATGTCAACATTCTAATTAACATCCACATGGAAGGTGCTTGTTATTGTTGGCTTAGCTGCCTCTGTAATCTTGACAAACCATTTGATTGAAGAGTGCTGTTGATGGAGTGTATAGCAGGCTGTGGCTTTCTTTGAAAGGATATATTAAAGTTGGGTCCAGATTACAAATGTTTAACCTGGCAGATAGCACTATGACCTCTAAAACAAATATTGTGTCATTAATATAGCAGTGTCCACAGATGGGATTGGCAACCTAAAATGTGCTGTGTGCTGTGTGTAAACATTTTCAAATTATATTTGAGGTCCTTAATTAACCCCATCAGGTTTACAGACTGAAACAACCATCAACAAATATAAAAGAACAATTGAATAAAGATAGTGATGTAGTGATTATATGTGTGTGTGTGTGTGTGTGTGTATGTGTGCGTGCATGTACATATATAAATCCTCTGGAGTCAGTGACTTCAGGTCAGACTCAATGTTGTTTGAAAATTATCTTTTTTTTTTCTTCCAGAGGTGTTAAATTTTTAAAATGTCAGAGCAAAATGGAATTAAGAAAGATTAAATCCATTGGTGAATAGCAGAGAAAATTTAGATTTGGGTGTTACTTAGAGCTCATCTCAAGACCCTCAACTCACAGATGAGAAAATTGAGATCCAAAGTGGCTAAGTGGCCCAGATACAAGTTTAAATAAAGAACCACAGTTGTATTATTATGTGCAATAAATGATTTACATATATATTAAAAGTTTTCATAAAGGACTTTGAAATAAATAGGTTGGAAATTTATTTCCAGTAAGGAATGTAGGCTATGGTTAATATTTTAACCTTGTGTTATCTAAAATTTTACTGAAGAAATAAGTTATCATCATTGCAAAAACTAGGCATGGCTAAAAGTTTGAATTGCCTATAGACTAATATATGCCTTTGTTTTACATTGCTCTTTGATTCTGAGATTGACACACTGGGTCTGATCATGATCCCTCTTGCTGTTCAGAATTGTGTTCTTCACTACGGTAAGATGGTGAAGAAAGGCCTCTGGTTTCTGGCAGTAGTCATTGATTTGAATAATCTAGGATTATTTCCTGGTCTGACATGTTATCTCCTGGACTATCCAAACTTGCCTTGTCTGTATGGGATCGCTGGTCTGCAGCTGCAGTTTTCTGGCAGATGTAAACTGTGTTTCTTTAAATTCTGTTTCTTCTCTCTGACTTCCTATTTTCCTTCCATTTGATGACCCACTTTATTTTCCCAAGACAGCAACCATCTGAATGTCTCCTGGCATCCATTATTCATAAATGGCTATGTCAACAGAATACAATTGCAGTGGGTTTGCTTCAACAAGGTATAATGTATCCCAGTTTAAATTTCCCTTATTCATTCATCAGCCAGCCATTAAAAAAAAAAGAGAGAGAGAGATCTTAATGAAGACCTGTACATTCTTGATCAAACATAACCAGGTTTAAACATCAGAGAAACTGAGCCTTGGTTGGGGGTAGAGGAGAAGACCACTAGATTGCCTTATAGGAAACACATATAAATAAAATCTCAACACCTAACTCTTTTACATATCTCAACTTCTGGATTTCATATTGCCTCATCTATTTTTTTTCAATCAATTTGAACAACAGTCACGACAACATATTACTCCAATGTCATTGAAAAGGTAGCACTTGGAAGGATGTTTTCCAGAAAAATATGTTCCCCTATCTTCTCCCATGCTCTCTCTGTCTGAGAATCTGCTTCTCAGTGTCTGGGTAGAGAAAACCAACAGCCAAAGAACCAAACCAAACAAAACTAAACAAAATCAGAACCAAACCAAAACAAGTTAAAGTCCCTGACAACAAAGAATTCTTTCCCCACGAAGGAGAGAGAGAAAGCTGGACACACAATTATGCTACAAATGCATGCATGAATGCAAAGGTTGCTGCAGGAATGTGGAGGAGGAAATTCTTAAAGAAAAGAAGCCATAAGCCAAGAGATGAACAGTAGGATTTAACCACATAGGAGAAGAGTGAAGGATATTCCATGTAAAGGTGTGCAAAGACATAGAAGCATGAATTGTGGTGTGAATTTTGAGCAGGTGGGTATTTCTAAAGATGAGTGCATCATAAATTAGTAGGATAAGTTTGTGCAGCAGAGGTGGGCAACCACACCAGCCTGGTTAGCAGTATTAAGCTGTTTGGATTATATTCTGAAAACAAAAGGAAATTAACAAAGATATTTAAATTTTCTGATTTTATAAATTTTCAAATTATGAACTATTTATTTTAGAAATGTTGAAAAAACATAGAAAACAGTAAAGAGAGAAAAATTGCTCATTACTCTGCATTCAGAGAAAATTAATTTTTAAATATATTTCCTCCTAATGTACTTTTTTATTGTATTGTGTGTGGTATATATTACTTTTATCATATGATTTAAATTGTTTTAAGATTTGTTTTATTCTCTTATTTGTTAGTACGTATTTTTGTTGTTGTTGTCCAGTGCTAATTCACGTCTAACTCTTTGCAACCCCATGGACTGTAGCACACCAGGTTCCTCTGTCCTCCACTACCTCCCAGAGTCTGCTCAGATTCATGTCTGCTGAGTCAGCGATGCTATCTAACAATCTCATCCTCTGCCGCCCCCTTCTCCTTTTGCCTTCAGTCTTTGCCTTCGTCAGAGTCTTTTCTGAGTCAGCTATTTTACACTCCATTATTTGTTGAAACCTTAGCTTTCAGCATTTTGGTTTGATTTCACTGTAAAATGATTTCATTATCCAATTATTGGGAGTTGTGTTGCTGCCAATGTGGTATCATTACACATAAACATGACTCATACGTCATGTCAGGGCTTCCCTGCCTTTTAAGATCTTGGTATATGTACTTAGAAGACCGTTAATCCGTGGCCTGTGGAAGACTTAAACCCTCCAGGATTCCTGCAAATTCCTGGGATTCTTTTGCTCTGAGAGCAGTGATTCTGCAAGTGTGGTCATTCAGGGTTCTATGAGGTCAAAACTATTTTCATGGCAATTACTAAGAAATTATTTTTGTCTTTTACTTCTCAGTGTCCCATGAGGATACAGTCTATCTGACATGGGATGACAGCATCTTCTGATGGCTATTAAAATATTTACTTATACAGTCTTGATTTAAATTTTTTCTGGTTTAATTTTAAATGTGGCAAAGATGAATAGATACAACACACAGAAACAATTGCCCTTAGGGATCCTCACTATTTATTGAGTGTATGAAGGGTTAAGAGATGAGAAAATATGAGGGCCACAATCTTAATGCAGTGAAGCATTTTTCCAAAGCAAGAAAATTCCGTGCATTCTTACTTTTATTTGTACGTTAATATATAGTGTTAATTCATATATGCATACATTCATTAGTGCCAACTTTTAAAAGGTTTTCTCCCTATCTTAGCATAATTAAAACTTATATGAGAATTAATAGTATTTTAACTTTGGATGTGAGTGAAGACTAGAAGATGTGTTATACTCATTTCTGCATTAGATAGATAGTGGAGAATGTTCTAAAAGTAGATGTAGAGGGTCCAGATAGGAGGCTTTTTTCTGAACCAGATGAGAAAAATGTATGAACAAGATGTAATCCCATGTATTTTTGTTATCTTCATTTTACAGGTGAGAAAACAAGGGAGAAAGTGGCATGTAATGGCCAAGGTAGGGCTTCCCTGGTGGCTCAGTGGCAAGAATGCACCTGCCAATGCAGGAGACAAGGCTTCCATCCTTGGGTTAGAAGCTCTCCATAGAAGGAAGTGGCAACCCACTCCAGTATTCTTGCCCTGGGAAATCCCATGGACAGAGGAGCCTGGCAGACTAAGCCCATGGGTTGCAAAATATTCAGACACAACCTAGCAACTAAACAACAACAATGGCCAAAGTAGAGTTTAAAATGGGTCTTCTGACTACAAGTCTCTTGTCCTCTCTGTGCATGTGTGATAAGTCACTTCAGTTATGTCTGACTCTTTGTGACTCTATGGACAAGTAGCCTGCCAGGCTCCTCTGCCCATGGGATGCTCCAGGCAAGAATACTGGAGTGGATTGCTACATCCTTCCCCAGAAGATCTTCCCCACTCAGGACTGAACCTGTGTCTTTTACATCTTCAGCATTGGCAGATTGAATCTCTACCCCTGGTGCCACCTGGGAAGTCCTCTCTGCTTTACCAGAACTCTTCAAGATTACATACTTGAGAAAATACATTTATTGTTGCCATGGCCACAAAGGCGGAGCAAATCTAAAGTTGCACTCTTCTCAGAGCCTTGTGAAATTTTGTTCACTCTTCTATGACCTCCTGTAAAATATGTACTTACTCATGAAGGTCACCCACATGGATCAGTGAATTTGATGTGTTTCTCATCCCCTCCCTCTGTGTGTCTCTCTGTTACTCTCTTTCTCTCTCCTTCCGCCTTCTCTTTTTTTTTACTCATTTGTGCCCATGTAGCAGAATGAGGTGATGGTCGTAAATGAAGTATACTGGCTTTACATGTATAATCTTCTGAAGACTTTGAAATTTGCATAACTGCTTTGTTCCACAACAGCTGTGGAGAACACCTTGGAGAACAATCCCTTGCAGAATAAAAATGAGCGCATGTGGCTTTGTTTAGCACTTTTCTGTAGGAGTGCTAATTATGAGGTCTGGCAACTCTTAGAGCTAGAAAGTCACCTCCAAATACTGGCTTGTGATTTCCACCTTAGTATAGTTCCCTGCAGTGACATGAAAGCTATTGACTTAACTCGGCCTTTAAAAATATAGAAAAAGATATTAGGTCATGTCCATTGACTAAGTGCTTGCCATCTCCACTACCCTTTTAAAAGGCATGCTTTTCTCTGAAATCTTCATTCCCCAGTCATTGTTTCCACTTAATTATTTCAATTTTTATTCCAAATTCTTTTCCATGGGACTATCAACATTCAGGGGAAAAACTGAACTGTTGTGTGAGTGTTCTCTATAGTGAACTACAGTCAATAGGTTTCTAGAAGGTACAATGATTTTACGACCAGCTTCATCAAATTTTAGAATTCATAGCATTCTTAAATACAATTTAAATCCTTTTAGGGGAAAGAAAGAAAGAAAAAACATTTAAAGGATCACAAAAGTCAAAGGAAGATTTCAGAGAAAGATAAATATGCTTTCTTCTTGCTTAAGATATTCTATTCTTTCCAGACTCTCTCATAATGAACATGTGCATATGCAGAGAACTTGCATATTGTCATCATATTTCTCAGCATGAATAATCCTGGAAAGTATATATTCACCAACATTGGAAGCAACTAAAAATTAGAACTAAGTAGAAATAGCAAGAATATGAGAAAATTGGGAAGTTTTATATTCTTATAAGTCAAACCCATGAGTCAAACCCAAGCCTCCTGCATTTCGGACTGTAACCAGCTAGGCTCCTCTGTCTATGGGATTCCCAGGCAAAGATACTGGGGTGGGTTGCCATTTCCTTCTCGAAGGGATCTTCCTGACTCAGGGATCAAATCCACAGCTCTTATGTCTCATGCATTGGCAGGCAGATTCTTTACCACTAGCGCTACTTGGGAAGTCTCTTATCGCTGTAGGACATATTATGTTTTTGTTTGTTTGTATGCTTATTTCCTTTCTCCATACTCTAAAATGTAAGCATTGCTGGCAAAAGCTTTATCTACTCTGTCAATTGCTGTAGATTCCCACCTGGCACATAGTAGCTGCTTACAGTTATTTCTTACAATAATAAAAACATAGATTTTCCACTTAGTACCTCAAACTCTTGGGTTCCCTACTTCCTTCCACTGACAATGTGTATTTGTATTTTCTTTTCTTTTTTTTAATTTGTATTTTCATTAGTATACCTCTTCCACCCTACATTGTCAGTGTAAACAGGAAGCAGTATATAGCCACCTCACGTATGGGATGAAACTCTCTAGATGCCTCAGCAGCATATTTAGTTTTCTGGGTCATGAGAAACACTCAGTCTCCTAGAGAAGCTTCTAACAGGAGC
This sequence comes from Ovis aries, assembly GCF_016772045.2. Taxonomy (NCBI): domain Eukaryota; kingdom Metazoa; phylum Chordata; class Mammalia; order Artiodactyla; family Bovidae; genus Ovis; species Ovis aries. The sequence continues at coordinate 51,243,227 of NC_056062.1, forward strand.
CGGGACCATACCATTTCCTTCCACGTCTGTGTAAGAGAATGTGTTTCATGCTTGTGAGGGACATTCTTAGCACAGTGAAGGGGCTTTTGCCCAAGCTGTGCCGCTCACAATGACTTCCTGGGGGCTTGTTCTCCTCGATATGAAGCTTCTTCTGGGCTATGCCCAACCCTGGAATTTTCTCACTGGTCTCTCAACCCAGAACACAATTTGTCCCATCTAACTCCCCTATATTCAAATTCTACTACTCTTTTAAATATTATCATAACACTATTTATTTCAGGAAGTCTTTTCTGAGAGTTCTGGTGTAGATCGTTTTTCAGTCATTTTATATGCCCCAGAGCACTCTATTTGCCCCTCTCGGATGGTATTTTCTCCTATCAGTAATCTCCTTTTGGTGTATATCTCCTATTCTACTAAAATCTGCAAAGGAATAATGATGCCCACTTATCTTCTGGTAAGTGAACAGCATTTATGTTTTCATGGAGCTTAGAGTCTGGTAGAAGGTTTGTAATGAAGTAGACCAATAAAGTTGTAAGTAAGAAATATGACAGATGTTGAGAAGTGCTCCACAGAGAATGAAAATTGGGTGGCATGATAAAGAGTGACTTGTAAGTGGTCAAGGAGGTGGCATTTGACCCTGAATGACACAAATAAATCTTAGAGAAGGAGGAAGGTGAAATAATATGAAAGATGAAGGTAGCAGGAACCAGATTATAAAGGGTTGTATAAATCAAGATAGGGAGTTTGCATTTTCTTCTAAGAGTGAACTGAAGTGTTCCTAAGCTTCTAAGCAGGGAAATAATGTAATAAGATTTGTGTTCTTAATTTCCCTTTCTTTCTCTGGCATCTCTTCCTCCATGCCCTCCTCTCTTTCTACCTCCTTCCATCATTTCCTCCCTTTTCCCCTCTCCCTCTCCTTCCTTTTCTTCTCCTTCATCCCCTTCCTCCTCTTATTTCTTTTTGTCTGTCCCCTTATTTCTAAGCCTTCTGACTGCTCTAGGGACAACAGATGCTGAGAGGAGCCAGAGGCCACCTGGACAAAAGGTGTCCCTGCCAGTTTCTGGCATAGAAAAGCCCTTAATGCAATAAAAATATTCAAGCAGCAGTAAGATGATCTTGTCAGGATTTCCCTGGTGGTCCAGTGGTTAAGAATCTGTTTTCTAATGCAGGGGATGCAGGGTTGACTCCTGCTCAAGGAACTAAGATTCCACATGCTGTGGGGCAGCTAAGCCTGTGTGCCGCAACTAAGATCTGACTCAGTCAAATAAATATTTAAAATAATAAGATGAACTTGTCATACTGTGTAAACACGGCAATGTTTGTGTTCTTTACTCACTGTGGGCTCATTTAGCTACACGGAATGTTAACAATGGTGTGCCACATGTGCTATTGTGTGTTTTCCCACCACAGAATGTTCCCGAAGGCCATGGATTTTGGTCTGTTTGGTTCAGTGATCTATCCCCATTGCCTGGCAAAGTCTGTGGCACAGAAAAGAGACTCAATAAATATTAACTGAATTAATGGAAGCAATTTTTCATCCTTTTCCTTTCTGAACCTTCTTTTATCATTTGCTTCTGACAACTTGCCTAATTTACCAAATAGGGCTGAAGTAGGTACAAAGCATGAGAAAACTTTTGGAACTGTGTCCTTGCCATAGGGACAGTTCCGGACAAACTAGATCAAAGTTCCCAGTAATATTCCATTGTATGTATGTTACCACATCTTCTATGTATAAAATAGATAACTAATTAGGGTTAGGGTTAGGGTTAGGGTTAGGGTTAGGGTTAGGGTTAGGGAATTCTACTGAAAGCTCTGTGGTGACCTGAATGGGAAGAAAGTTCAAAAGGGAGGGGGTAAGATCCCCTGGAGAAGGAAATGGTAACCCTCTCCAGTTTCTTGATTGGAGAATGCCATGGAGAGAAGAGCCTGGTGGGCTACAGTCCATGGGGTGCCAGAGTTGGACACAACTAAGCGACCAACACACACACACACACATGCACACATACACACATATGTATGACTGATTCATTTTACTGTACAGTAGAAACACAATATTGTTAAACAACTATATTCCAAAAATTAATTTAAAAAGAAAAAACTCTCAGTATTATTTGCATTTGTGCACTAAGATTTTTGTCAGTTTAGGTATTGTCCACAGTATTTGTTTTTATTTCAACTACCATCGTTTTCTCTTTCTTCCTTAACTCTTATTTTGACATTCTTTCTACAAATCATCTCTCTTGTAGACGTTTTCTGAGATTCTTCCCTTAAATCTCCACCCCCTCCCCACCCCACCCCACCCCTGCCCTGCACTTCAGTTGAGGCCAGCAGCTTCAAAAGAACTTGATTAGTTCCATGTTTTCATCAGGAAGGCCTTTCCAGAGGTAGCCATTACAGAGAAAAAAGAAGGTTGCACATTGTTAATACACTTCATTCTGTCTGGAGCTTTGCTGGAAACGTTCCTGGTTCAGTACCATAAACCTGACTTTAACCTTGGGCAACTAGCAATTAAGATGTTAGCAGCTAAAGGGATGTAGCTATAGTGATGATTAGGGAATCAGATTACTTGAGGAAGCTCTATATTCAAAGAAATTATTCTAAAAAGAGTCTTATCTTAAAGTAACAACCATTTTAGTGCACCTATTTTGTGCAGGGCACTGTTAAAGATGAATGTATATGCATATGAGTTCAACTTTAGTGAATCTACTTCTTTTTGCCTACCTCTTTTCAAATTCTAATTTTGTTTGCTTATTACCACAATAAGCAATAAGATACAATAGAAGGTATTGTATCTACCATCATGCAATTATAATTCCTATAGTTAGCTAGAACAGACACACACACACAATCTGCCTTTTAAAAAAGGAAAAATATTGCAAATGAATGTATCAAAGAGAAGAGAGAATAAAAATATGTGAAATGCAAGAAACATATCTACAAACAAATATTTCTTGAAACAAATTTATATATTTTCTGGAAATTGAAGATGGAATTATTCAGCCTTTCATGATAAAATTAAAAGTTTATTTGATGATAATCAGAAAGAGTGGGTCATGAAGGAACTGCCCAGGAGAGCTGGTAAATGATCAATTTCATGAACCATGTGGCTACTACCATAAGACTTGTTGGGAGCTCCAAAGAGAGCAAATAAAGTCTGAGTGGCCAGAATACACAGATCATGGGCAAGGATCTGGGAAGAAGGCCTGGCCCGTTCCAGGACGGAGGCAGCTGTTTAAATCAGTAAAACCACCAGACAGTTTTGTTCCAAACTAAGAGACAGGGTGGGAGTTTCAGGGTGTATATATACCTTGAAAGTGAAAGTGTTAGTTACTCAGTCCTGTCCGACTCTGCGACCCCATGGACTGTAACCTGCCAGGCTCTGCTGTCCATGAAATTCTCCAGACAAGAATACTAAATTGGGTAGCCATTCCCTTCTCTAGGAGATCTTCTCAACCCAGGGATCAAACCCATGTCTCTTGAGTCTTCTACATTGACAGGTGGATTCTTTACTACTAGCAACACCTGGGAAGCCCCACATCCTTATTAACACTTAACAATGAAAGATTCTCAATTACTTTTTCCAATCTGCTGCTGCTGCTGCTGCTAAGTCGCTTCAGTCGTGTCCGACTCTGTGCAACCCCATAGACGGCAGCCCACCAGGCTCCCCCACTCCTGGGATTCTTTTCCAATCTAGAAGTGTGTATAAGCATTTCATTAACATTAAAATTGCATTCCCTACTTGTTTTACATCCTTTATTGCTATTAGGCTGAGCATCTTTCAGTGTTACTTTTTTAAAAATGTGTGTATCATGTTATTTTTTTTTACTTTACACAAAACTTTTTAAGATTTACCTCTCAGGTTTAAACGCTCGATCCCTTGACCCACATGTAATATATTTTTATTCACCTTTCAAATTCCAGATTCAGATATCCCAAAGAATGAAACTTTCCAAATCAAAGAAAAAGTCAATAGCTTCTTATTCAGTTGAGCTCAGTTGCTCAGTTGTGTCCAACTCTTTGTGACCCCATGAATTGCAGCACGGCAGGCCTCCCTGTCCATCACCAACTGCCGGACTTCACTCAGACTAGCGTCCATTGAGGCAGTGATGCCATCCAGCCATCTCATCCTCTGTCGTCCCCTTCTCCTCCTGCCCCCAATCCCTCCCAGCATCAGAGTCTTTTCCAATGAGTCAACTCTTTGCATGAGGTGGCCAAAGTACTGGAGTTTCAGCTTCAGCATCATTCCCTCCAAAGAAATCCCAGGGCTGATCTCCTTTAGAATGGACTGGTTGGATCTCCTTGCAGTCCAAGGGACTCTCAAGTGTCTTCTCCAACACCACAGTTCAAAAGCATCAATTCTGTGGTGCTCAACTTTCTTCATAGTCCAACATTCACATCCATACATGACCACTGACTGGAAAAACCAGAGCCTTGACTAGGCAGATCTTTGTTGGCAAAGTAATTTCTCTGCTTTTGAATATGCTATCTAGGTTGGTCATAACTTTCCTTCCAAGGAGTAAGCGTCGTTTAATTTCATGGCTGCAGTCACCATCTGCAGTGATTTTTGGAGCCCCAAAAAATAAAGTCTGACACTGTTTCCACTGTTTCTCCATCTATTTCCCATGAAGTGATGGGACCAGATGCCATGATCTTAGTTTTCTGAATATTGAGCTTTAGGCCAACTTTTTCACTCTCCACTCTCACTTTCATCAAGAGGCTTTTTAGTTCCTCTTCACTTTCTGCCATAAGGGTGGTGTCATCTGCATATCTGAGGTTACTGATATTTCTCCTGGCCATTTTGATTCCAGCTTGTGCTTCTTCCAGCCCAGCATTTCTCATGATGTACTCTGCATTAGAAGTTAAATAAGCAGGGTGACAATATACAGCCTTGATGTACTCCTTTTCCTGTTTGGAACCAGTCTGTTGTTCCATGTCCAGTTCTAACTGTTGCTTCCTGACCTGCATACAGATTTCCCAAGAGGCAGGTCAGGTGGTCTGGTATTCCCATCTCTTTCAGAATTTTCCACAGTTTGTTGTGATCCACAGAGTCAAAGGCTTTGGTATAGTCAATAAAGCAGAAATAGATGTTTTTCTGGAACTCTCTTGCTTTTTCCGTGATCCAACGGATGTTGACAATTTGATCTCTGGTTCCTCTGCCTTTTCTAAAACCATCTGGAAGTTCACGATTCACGTACTGCTGAAGCCTGGCTTGGAGAATTTTGAGCATTACTTTACTAGCGTGTGAGATGAGTGGAATTGTGCGGTAGTTTGAGCATTCTTTGGCATCACCTTTCTTAGGGATTGGAATGAAAACTGACCTTTTCCAGTCCTGTGGCCACTGCTGAGTTTTCCAAATTTGCTGGCATATTGAGTGCAGCACTTTCACAGCATCATCTTTCAGGATTTGAAATAGCTCCACTGGAATTCCATCACCTCCACTAGCTTTGTTCGTAGTGATGCTTTCTAAAGTCCGCTTGACTTCACATTCCAGGATGTCTGGCTCTAGGTGAGTGATCACACCATTGTGATTATCCTTATTAGATCTTCTAAATAATGTGTCAGTCATTTCCACATATATGTGTGCAAAATGGAATCACTCCTTAGCAGAAACAGGGAGCTCATTATTTCAACTATGACAAGGTTTTTCCTAAAGATTTTCTGATATTTGTTTCTCTGTAATTCTCAACAAATGACTAGAGTTTTTATTTCTTAAGAAACTTCAGAGAGATAGATTGTAAGAAATGCCCCTGACACTTCACACTTTTTTGGGTCTACATCCCTTGCACCTCTTCCTATTAAGGGACAAGAACTATTTGTCTGCTCCTTACATCTGGGCTGGTCTTGTGACTTAGTCTGACAAACAGAAAACTTCAGAAGAGATACTGCACTAATTCTAAGCCTTGGCATCAAGAGGCTTTGTGTACATTGGCCAGTTTTCTTGTTGTTTAGTTGCTAAGTCATGTCTGACTCTTTTGTGACCCCATGGACTGTCATCTGCCAGGCTCTTCTATCCATGGGATTTCCCAGGCAAGAATACTGCAGTGGGTTGCCATTTTCTTTCCCACAGGATCTTCCTGATGCAGGGGTGGAACCTGGGTCTCCTGCTTTAGCAGGTGGATTTTTTTTTTTTTTCTTTTTACCACTGAGCAGGCTGGGAAGCCCCAGTCAGTTCTCTTGGGACCCCTGTAATGCCATTTAAAGAATCCCAGCCTACCATGCCAGAAGATTAGAGACCACCTGAAGCCGAGATGAGTCACCCCAGCAGACCCCATTGTAGACCACCAGCCCGCAGAAGACCTAGTAGCTGACTATCAACACACCAGGAACTGCAGTGAGGATCACCTAAAGCCAGGAGAACTGCCTGTCCTAGACCAGCCTAACGCAGAAGGCAAGGGCACCCCACTCCAGTACTCTTGCCTGGAAAATTTCAAGGGCGGAGGACGCTGGTGGGCTGCAGTCCGTGGGGTCGCGAAGAGTCGGACATGACTGAGCGACTTCATTTTCACTTTTCACTTTCATGCATTGGAGAAAGCAATGGCAACCCACTCCAGTGTTCTTGCTTGGAGAATCCCAGGGACGGGGGAGCCTGGTGGGCTGCCGTCTATGGGGTCACACAGAGTCAGACATGGCTGAGGCGACTTAGCAGTAGCAGCAGCAGCAGCAGACCAGCCTAAATCGACTGACAGAACTTAGAGCTAAATAGATCATTGTTGTTTTAAGCTGCTAAATTTTGAAGTGTCTTATTTTGCAGCTATCGCTAACTGATGTAAAGACAAATTTCTTTCTACACAGCAGTCCTTACAATTGTGCTATAAAAAATAATTCTATGGTGACTTGATTCAGATAAATACAATTTAATTCACCAGCATTAACTTTCAAATTTGATGAGACTAGCCTGTATTCATGTCATGAAAGTCTTTGAATGATTACCAACTATGAAATTCATGAATCAATGTCAAGATAAAGTACCACAGTAACAAAGTAAAGTGGAGTTCCACAATTGAAGAATCAAATAATGCATTCAAAAGCATTCACACTGAATTTACAAAACTATTTAAAGTAATAGATTAGAAATGCCCTGATTTACATGTAATCCTAAAACTAATCCTTTGAAGTAGGTAAAACTATCATCACCCATTTTAAATAAGAGTCAACCAAGGATTAAAGGGATTAAATAATGTATAAGAAAGAGTTCACTAAGCTTAGGGGTGAGGAGCCTGCATGCTCAGTAGCTTCAGTTGTGTCTGACTCTTTGAGACCCAGTGGACTGCAGCCTGCCAGGCCCTTCTGTCCATGGGATTCTCCACACAAGGATATTGGAGTGGGTCACAAGCCCTACTCCAGAGGATCTTCCCAATGCAAGGATCAAACATGTGCCTTCTTCATCTCCTTCTTTGGAGGTAGAGTCTTTACCCGCTGAGCCACCTGGGAAGCCCAGGCAGGGCACAGAGCAAATCCCATCTCTCTTGATTTCAAAGTCCATGATTCTGGGATTTACTATGCCATATGTTCTCAATCCTGACTACATACTGGAATCATTTGGGAAATCTTTTCTACATGCCAGTTCCCAGATCCATACCCATAAAAAGTGAATCAGTATTTTGGGGTGGGCGGGTGGGGGGCGGGGTGGCTATGGAGGAAGAGGCTGTTGTATGTTGTTTTTTCTTTTAACTCCAAAAATTAAAGATGTAAAGCTAAATTCCACTGCATTATGCTTTGCACTTAAATAAGATTGCTGATCCTTACTAGTGACTAGATGGCCCTTCATGGCTTAACCCCTGCCCATTTTCAGACTCACCCTGTACTTTTCCATCAATGGGTTATTAGTGTTAATTAAATACAGCATCAATCTTTCAAGAAATGTCCAGCTGTGAGGTGGATTTAGAATCCACACAAGGACCATTGGATCATGTTGATTCTACACTTGAATTCACCACAAACTTGCTTATGTAACTTCAAACAAGTCCTTTAATCCCACAAAGCCACAGTATCCTCATGGATCCAGTAAGTTTAGAGCTATTTCTCATCCGAGACCTCACAATATTTTACCAGTGTAATATGACTCTAAAGAGATTCTACATTTTATGAGAGTTTTTAATTGGCAATAGACTAACGGCTTACAAAGCAATCAAGTAAGAATTCAAAAGTCAGTGAATTGTGTATTTCACTGCCATCTATTGGATTTCGGCTGTATCCAGCATGCTTTGGGTTTTTCACGTACAGCTCAATTCACATTAAACAGTCCTTCGTACTTTGGAGATACAGACAAGTGCCCTTCTGAATAAAATGAGATTTCCTTGTACTATTATCTGAGAAAAGGCCTATTGGAATGGCTTAATATTCTATTCAGAAAAAAAACATAAAGGGAATTCCATTCTTACTATCTATAATAGTTATAAGTTCACTCACCACAAAGGACTAAGATCAAAATGACAGCATTATGAAAATTTAAAAATACCAGCCAAAGATCTTACTTCTTAGTCAAGATTGAATTGAAATGTCTGAATAAGGTACTCATTTATTTCAGTTATTATATTGCTTATAGATTTTTCTTTGAGGGGAAGATGTGTGTAGGAGTCAAGAAATATGAACATGAGCAGGGACCAAAATCTTGAAAAATAATTTTTGAAAAACATTAAATACAGTTTTCCATGAGTATTAGTGTATTCCAACAATCATCTTAAACCAATTGAGGGGCATCATGCAGTGGTAACCTGGAGTCTCTGTCAGAAGACAAATCATAGCAAATTCTTTTTCATTTTCTTGCTGCACAATTTCTTCAAATGATTATACATTCTGAAAACAGAGAATGTACTCTTAATTGAAAATGTACTATAGCTAGTTTTCAGGAGCAATCTTTTCCAGTACTTAATGAAACAATCCAAACATTAATTGAAAGACTTTTAGAGTGAACATTTATTCATAACTTAAGGCTTCTCTGATAGCTCAGTTGGTAAAGAATCCATATACAATGCAGGAGACCTCAATTCAATTCCTGGGTCAGAAAGACCCCTTGGAGAAGGGAGAGGCTAACCACACCAATATTCTTGGGTTTCTCTTGTGGCTCAACTGGTAAAGAATTTGCCTGCAATGCAGGAGACCTGGGTTCAATCGCTGGGTTGGGAAGATCCCCTGGAGAAGGGAAAGATTACCCACTCCAGTATTCTGGCCGAGAGAATTCCATGCAGTCACAAGGAGTTGGACACGACTGAGTGACTTTCACTTTCAGATACAATTATTAATATTTTATTATACTTGCTTAATCACATGTTCATCTCTTTACCCATCATTGATCTATCTCATTTCTCTTATTTTATTGATGCAGATAAGATCCCTCTGTCCATGGGATTCTCTAGGCTAGAAAACTGGAATGGGAAGGGAAGCCCTGGATATGAGTAATTTCAGTTTGGTTCAGTCGCTCAGTCATGTCCCACTCCTTGCAACCCCATGAATCACAGCACACCAGGCCTCCCTGTATATCACCAACTCCTGGAGTTCATTCAAACTCATGTCCATTGAGTCGGTGATGCCATTCAGCCATCTCATCCTCTGTCATCCCCTTCTCCTCCTACCCCCATTCCCTCCTAGCATCAAGGTCTTTTCCAATGAATTAATTCTTCACATGAGGTAGCCAAAGTATTGAAGTTTAAGCTTTAGCATCAGTCCTTCCAATGAACACCCAGGACTGGTCTCCTTTACAATGGACTGGTTGGGTCTCCTTGCAGTCCAAGGGACTCTCAAGAGTCTTCTCCAACACCACAGTTCAAAAGCATCAATTCTTTGGTGCTCAGCCTTCTTCACAGTCCAACTCTCACATCCATACATGACCACAGGAAAAACCGTATCCTTGACTAGACGGACCTTTGTTGGCAAAGTAATGTCTCTGCTTTTCAATATGCTATCTAGGTTGGTCATAACTTTCCTTCCAAGGAGTAAGCGTCTATTAATTTCATGGCTGCAATCACCATCTGCAGTGATTTTGGAGCCCCCCAAAATAGTCTGACACTGTTTCCACTATTTCCCCATCTATTTCCCTTGAAGTGATGGGACCAGATGCCATGATCTTCGTTTTCTGAATGTTTTGAGCTTTAGGCCAACTTTTTCACTCTCCTCTTTCACTTTCATCAAGAGGCTTTTTAGTTCCTCTTCACTCTCTGCCATAAGGGTGGTGTCATCTGAGTATCTGAGGTTATTGATATTTCTCCTGGCCATCTTGATTCTAGCTTGTGTTTCTTCCAGCCCAGCGTTTCTCATGATGTACTCTGCATCTAAGTTGAATAAGTAGGGTGACAATATACAGTCTTGACATACTCCTTTTCTTATTTGGAATCAGTCTGTTGTTCCATGTCCAGTTCTAACTGTTGCTTCCTGCAGAATTCCAGAGAATAGCAAGGAGAGATAAGAAAGCCTTCCTCAGCAATCAGTGCAAAGAAACAGAGGAAAACAACAGAATGGGAAAGACTAGAGATCTCTTCAAGAAAACGAGTGATACCAAGAGAATATCTCATGCAAAGATGGGCTCAATAAAGGGCAGAAATGGTATGGACCTAACAGAAGCAGAAGATATTAGGAAGAGGTGGCAAGAATACACAGAAGAACTGTATAAAAAAGAGCTTCATGACCCAGATAATCACGATGGTGTGATCACTCATCTAGAGCCAGACATCCTGGAATGTTAAGTCAAGTGGGCCTTAGAAAGCATCACTATGAACAAAGCTAGTGGAGGTGATGGAATTCCAGTGGAGCTATTTCAAATCCTGAAAGATGATGCTGTGAAAGTGCTGCACTCAATATCCCAGCAAATTTGGAAAACTCAGCAATGGCCACAGGACTGGAAAAGGTCGGTTTTCATTCCAATCCCTAAGAAAGGTGATGCCAAAGAATGCTCAAACTACTGCACAATTGCACTCATCTTACACGCTAGTAAAGTAATGCTCAAAATTCTCCAAGCCAGGCTCCAGCAATACATGAACCGCGAACTTCCAGATGTTCAAGCTGGTTTTAGAAAAGGCAGAGAAACCAGATATCAAATTGCCAACATCCATTGGATCATCGAAAAAGCAAGAGAGTTCCAGAAAAATATCTATTTCTGCTTTATTGACTATGCCAAAGCCTTTGAGTGTTGATCACAATAAACTGTGGAAAATTCTGAAAGAGATGGGATATGAGTACATTTTACCCTAAGTACTTTAGTATTCCTGCCATTAGCTAGATTTCAGTATCTGTCTAGAATGATATAAAGTCTATATACAAAATTCACAAATATTAAGGGAAATTTGCCAAGTTTTGACAAATGCGCATGGGTGATACTACCCCAATCAACATGTAGAATATTATAATAATGACAGATAACCTCCTTCTCTTTCCCAGTCAATCCTCAGTTTATCCCAGAGAAAGTTACTCTTCTGACTTATCCCTCATAAATTGGTTATGCCTTGTCAGAATTTCATATGGAGACAGATGGCACGTGCTCTTTTATGTACTATTTCATTCAGTGTGGTTTGGAGACTTCTCTATGTTTCCTTTGTCTATCAGTTGCTGTGTGCCATTGCACTGGATGACCATGGGCACTGGTTGTTTTCAGTTTGGGGCTATTTTGACTAGAGCTGCTAAAAGCAAGTTTGTACAAACCTTTCTGTGAAAAATAAGTTTTCATTTTTCTTGAGTAAATATCTAGGAGTAGAATTGCCGTGGTTTAGGAAGAAGTAATGTCAGTTTTTCGAGAAACTGCTAGATTTCTCTAACGTGGTTGTCTCGTCTTATATTCCTACCAACAATGTGTGAGAGTTCCAGAACTCTAAAACATTGTCAACATTTGGTATTATCAGTCTTACATTTTAGCCATTCTGGTTGTTGTGCAATGGTATCTTGCGGTTTTAGCTTTCGTTTACTTAACGACTAATTATGTTAAGCACCTATATGTTTGTTGGTTATTCATACATATTCTTTTATGAAGTGTGGTCTAATTTTTTACTCATTTTCAGTTATTTGTTTATTATTAAGTGTTAGATATTTTAAATACATTTTAAATACATATGTATTTGATATGTGGTGCTAGTGGTTAAGAATCTGCCTGCCAACACAGGAGACACAAGAGACACAGGTGTGATTCCTGGGTTGGGAAGATCCCCTAAAGGAGGAAACGGCAACCCACTCTGGTGTCCTTGCCTGAGAAATTCCGTGGACAGAGGAGCCTGGTGGGGTACAGTCCATGGGTTCGCGAATAATAGGATATGACTGAATGATGGCACACATATTGATACAGTTCTTTGATATATAATTTCTTCCCCAAATGACCTACTTATTTTCTTAACAAGATTTCTGATGGGCAGAAATTTTAAAATGTTGATGAAATCTAATTTATCATCTTATTTTTTTTTATTGTTGTGAACATTCTAAGTCCATATGCCCATAGACCTATGGACTATGATTATAATGAATAAAAGTGATGAATATCTACATAAACTACTTGGGATTCTGCACAAGAGATTTGTCATTTCTCCTCTTCTTATTAATTTACCAAATTATTTATTCATATAAGTATGTGTTCTTGGATAGTCATCTTATATTTTGGGTTATAACCCATACAATCCACATGTATATAACCCATATCTCTTTTTTATCACTTTCTTATTTTATGGCATCAGGAGATGCTCCAGCTCAGCTTGTATATTTCCTGATTCAATTGTAGAATCATTCACTTCTCCTAGGTGCCTTGATTCCTTTCATTGTGAGAATAGTAATAGAAACCAAGAGCTGGGCATGAGGTATGATCTTTGTGACTGGGGAATAGTTGATTTCAGACTTTTGCAGCTAACAGAGCAAGGATTCCAGGCATATGCTTTAACCTCTGAGCCACCAGGGAAGCCCCGTATACTAGCTTGTTTACATATACACATATATAAATATTCATTATGTAACTATCTATATCTGTGTTAAACTAATCATGAGTTCACACTGAAATCTGTAATTCTTACTGAACATCCCATGGTTCATTCTAGCCTCCTCTCTTTGCTTATCTGTAATGTCCTGTTCCACCAGTGAGAAATCTTGCTCTTACAATCTACCAAACAGTGGACTTTTAAATCCTGGTTAGACTTTGCTGATGGATCAGCAGGTAAAGAATTCCCCTGCAATGCAGGAGACACAAAAGATGTGGGCTTGATCCCTGGGTCAGAAATATCCCTTGGAGAAGGAAATGGTTCTCCAGTGTTCTTGCCTGAAAAATCCCATGGACAGAGGAGCCTGGCAGGCTACAGTCCAAAGGGTCACAAAGAGTCCGACACAAATGAGCAGCTAATCACACACTACAACTGTATCGAAATTGTTAACCTATGACCCCATTGGAGATAACCTCATGAACTAGAGTCCTTATGCATTCTGAGTGCTTATGTGCAGTTCTTTTTCCTTTAGTCTTACAGAATCCACTCATTTCCAAGTTATTTAGATTACCAATATCCTCCTCATCCTTCTAGTAGGCTTGTTCCTTACACGTGTTGATTAGGTTCAGAATCTGAACGTCTTCCACTTTCCAAATACATCAGAAATTATTTTCTTAAATTTTCATACATTGAAGTTCATTATTTGTGCCTGTTATGTTGTATGGTTTTGACACGGGGTTGATTCTTATTTTGAACATTGTACTGTGTCATACAGAATTGTACCATCCTAAATGCATATTTTGATTTCTCCAATTCAACCTTCCCTCCTTCCTCCAAACCTTAGCAACCATTAATACTTTTACTATATCTATAGTTTTTCTTTCCCAGGGTATAAGTGGATTCACACAGTGTGTAACCTTTTAGACTGCTTTATTTCATTTCGCAATATGCATTTAATGTTCCTTAATGTCTTTTCACCATTGAAATTTCATTTTTATATCACTGAAAACTGTCCCATTATAGGACTGCCACGGTTTATCCATTTACCTGTTAAAAGACATCTTGGTTGCTTCAGATTTTTGGTGATTATAAATAAATCAGCTATAAATATTCACATGCCATTTTTTGGGTGAGCATATTTTCAAATCAGTTGGGTAAATACTTGAGTGCAATTTCTAGTTCATATGATAAAAGCATATTTAGTTTGTAAAAAACTGATAATCTGTTTTCCAAAAAGGCTATATCAATTTGCATTTCTGCTACCAATGAATGAGAGGACCTGTTACTCTACACCTTTGTCAACATTTGGTGTTGTCAGTATTTTGGATTTAAGTCAACCATTCTAGTAGGACATATACCTATACACACACACAAACTTGTACACAAGTGTTCATTGCAGCATTATTCACAATATCCAAAAAAGTGAAAACCCAAACATCCTGACACTGGTGAATGGATAAATACAATGTAGTATATTGATACCATAAAGCGTTATTTATGCATTAGAATGAATGAAGTACTTATACTTGCTATGGTATGGATGAACTTTGAAAATATTAAACTAAGTGAAAGAGCCAGACAGAAAAGACCACATATTATATGATTTCACTCCAATGAAATGTCCAAAACAGGCAAATCTAAAGGGTCAGAAAGTATACTATTGGTTGTCAGTTGATGGGAGGAAGGGGACATTAGGAATGATTGTAAACAGTTAATGAATTTCTTCCTCGGGTGATGGAAATGTTCTGGAATTAAATAATAATGATGATTGCACAAAAGTATGAATACTAAAAATCACTGAATCGCACACATTAAAATGGTATTACCCATCATTTAAAAGTGGACATTTAATTTCCAAATACATGGGTTTTTAAAGTATCTTTGATATTAATCTTTCATTTTCATATTAATTTCTCATTTAAATGCTTTCTTCTCTGCCATCACCCTTTGTGTCTTTTCAGTCTTTTACTTGATTGAGGCTTTTAATGGCTAAGTCAAAGATCTTTCTTGGTAAATGTCACACATTGCACTTGAAAATATGTGAGTGATTTTAAAATATCCTTGGATATTGACTTCTAATACAATTCCACAGTGATAAGAGAACAAACTCAATATGATTTCAATAGCTTTAGACCATGAAATTTTTGCATCTTGTTTTATGTTCCTGGACATGTTCTAGCATCTCTTGGTTTATAGTCCATAAATTATAGACTATAAATTTGAATTTGAGTAGAATTTGTATCTTGCCCTTGTATGAAAATTGTATAAATTTTAATTATGTTGAATTGGTTCATAGCGCTTTTCAGGTCTACCATATCCTCCTACTTTTCTGTCTATAAATTGTTAACTGATGAGAGTTTGATATTGAAACTATTTTATTATATTGGGCTCCAAAATCACTATGGACAATGAGTGCACCCATGAAATTAAAAGTTGCTTGCTCCTTGGAAGAAAAGCTATGACAAACCTAGACAGTGTATTAAAGAGCAGAGACATCACTTTGCTGACAAAGCTATGGTCAAAGCTATGGTTTTTCCAGTAGTCATGTATGGATGTGAGAGTTAGACCATAAAGAAGGCTGAGTGCTGAAAAATTGATACTTTCAAACTGTGGTGCTGGAGAAGACTCCTGAGAGTCCCTTGGATAGTAAGGCAATCAAACCAGTCAGTCCTCAAGGAAATCAATCCTGGATATTCATTGGAAGGACTTTTACTGAAGCTTTAATTCTTTGGCCACCTGATGTGAGGAGCTCACTCACTGGAAAAGACCCTGATGCTGGGAAAGATTGAAAGCAGGAGAAGGGAGCAACAGAGGATGAAATGTTTGGATGGCATCACCGACTCAATGGACATGAATTTGAGTAAACTCCAGGAGATGGTAAGGGACAAGGAAGCCTGGAATGCTGCCGTTCATGGGATTGCAGAGAGTCAGGCATGACTTAGCAACTGAACAACAACAACAATCAACT
This sequence comes from Ovis aries, assembly GCF_016772045.2. Lineage (NCBI taxonomy): Eukaryota > Metazoa > Chordata > Mammalia > Artiodactyla > Bovidae > Ovis > Ovis aries. The sequence continues at coordinate 51,259,076 of NC_056062.1, forward strand.
AAAAATCTTAATTTATCTACTTAAAAAATAATTGTAATATATAGTGGAGCTATATGCAACTCTGTTCTGTACTTTCCAAGTTTCCTGTCAATGTGTTATCACACTTTTGAGATTAAAAAAAATTAAATATGGTGAATATTATGTCATCTGAATTTTGTTTCAGTTTTTAAAATTATACATATATATATATATATATATATATATATATATATATATAATGCAGTTTTGAAGATAGATAAGCAGATCAGGTAAGTTTACAAATTGTAAATAAATTGCATACCACTATACTTCCACCCATCTAGTCAAGGCTATGGTTTTTCCTGTGGTCATGTATGGATGTGAGAGTTGGATTGTGAAGAAAGCTGAGCACCAAAGAATTGATGCTTTTGAACTGTGTTGTTGGAGAAGACTCTTCAGAGTCCCTTGGACTGCAAGGAGATCCAACCAGTCCATTCTGAAGGAGATCAGCCCTGGGATTTCTTTGGATGGAATGATGCTAAAGCTGAAAAGCACAAACTGTATAGGAGAAAATTGATAAATGTATTTTTTCTATACATCAATACAATAAAAACACCATAAATTAAATTTAAAACATGACAGAGATAAAATATTTTCTGTGTTTTCAAAGCTGTTTAAATATTTTCTGTATTTCATCATTTATGAAAACACAAACTTTAATAAAACAATGCTAAAAGTCTCATATGAATATATGCTCAATTTGCTAGCAATTAATTTTTAAAAATAAGGAAACAAAAAACTCTGGCAACTTCAAATTTCAGTATTTTTGTGAGGAAAAAACATGTTTATATATATATATATATATGCACACAAACAGCTATATAAATATATACATATATATATATATATATATATACACCTTCTATACATACCTCAGATGCTTTAGGTGTGAGATGTTTCAGAAAACCAAATGAACTATCACTATTGGGAAGGGAAATTGTTAAAAATTCTTTGTAAGTTAATTTTTTTCAGCTATCAGTTCAGTTCAGTTGCTCAGTTGTGTCCAAGGACTGCAGCACACCAGGCCTCCCTGTCCATCACCAACTCCTGGAGTTTACTCAAACTCATGTCCATTGAGTTAGTGATGCCATCAAACCATCTCATCTTCTGTCATCCCCTTCTCCTCCTGCTTTCAATCTTTCCCAGCATCAGGGTTTTTTAAAAAATGAGTCAGTTCTTCACATCACATGGCCAAAGTATTGGAGTTTCAGCTTCAGCATCAGTCCTTCCAATGAATATTCAGGACTGATTTTCTTTAGAATGGGCTGGTTGGGTCTTCTTGCAGTCCAAGGATGTGTCAAGAGTCTTCTCCAACATCACAGCTCAAAAGCATCAATTCTTCGGCACTCAGCTTTCTTTATACTCCAACTCTCACCTCCATATATGACTACTGGAAAAACCATAGCTTTGACTAGACAGAACTTTGTTGACAAAGTAATGTCTCTGCTTTTTAATATGCTATCTATGTTGGCCATAACTTTTCTTCCAAGGAGCAAGCATCTCTTAATTTCATGGCTGCAGTCACCATCTGCAGTGGTTTTGGAGCCCCCAAAAATAGTCTCTCACTTTTTCCATTATGGGGAACTGATGGGACCAGATGCCATGATCTTTGTTTTCTGAATGTTGAGTTTTAAGCCAACTTTTTCACTCTCCTCTTTCACTTTCATCAAGAGGTTCTTTAGTTCTTCTTCTCTTTCTGCCATAAGGGTGGTATCATCTTCGTATCTGAGGTTATTGATATTTCTCCCAGCAGTCTTGATTCCAGCTTGTGGTTCATCTAGCCCAGTGTTTCTCATGATGTACTCTGCATAGAAGTTAAATAAGCAGGGTGACAATATACAGCCTTGACTTACTCCTTTCCTGATTTGGAACCAGTTTGTTGTCCCATGTCCAGTTGTAACTGTTGCTTCCTGACCTATATACAGATTTCTCAACAACCAGATCAGGCGGTCTGGTATTCTCATTTCTTTCAGAATTTCCCAGAGTTTGTTGTGATCCACACAGTCAAAGGCTTTGGTATAGTCAATAAAGCAGAAGGAGATATTTTTCTGGAACTGTCTTGCTTTTTTGATGATCCAACAGATGTTGGCAATTTCATCTCTGGTTCCTCTGCCTTTTCTAAATCTAGCTTGAACATCTGGAATTTCACAGTTCATGTACTGTTGAAGCCTGGCTTGGAGAATTTTGAGCATTGCTTTACTAGTGTGTGAGATGAGTGCAATTGTGCAGTAGTTTGAGCATTCTTTGGTATTACCTTTCTTTGGGATTGGAATGAAAATTTACCTTTTCCAGTCCTGCGGCTGCTGCTGAGTTTTCCAAATTTGCTGGCATATTGAGTGCAGCACTTTCACAGCATCATCTTTCAGGATTTGAAATAGTTCAACTGGAATTCCATCACTTCCACTAGCTTTGTTCGTAGTGATGCTTTCTAAGGCCCACTTGACTTCACATTCCAGGATGTCTGGCTCTAGGTGAGTGATCATACTATCGTGATTAACTGGGTTGTGAAGATCTTTTTGTACTGTTCTTCTGTGTATTCTTGCCATCTCTTCTTAATATCATCTGCTTTTGTTAGATCCATACCATTTCTGTCCTTTATTGTGCCTATCTTAGCATGAAATGTTCCCTTGATATCTCTAATTTTCTTGACGAGATCTCTAGTCTTTCCCATTCTACTGCTTTCCTCTATTTCTTTGCATTGATCACTGAGGAAGGCTTTCTTATCTCTCCTTGCTGTTCTTTGGAACTCTGCATTCAAATGGGCATATCTTTCCTTTTCTCCATTGCTTTTCACTTCTCTTCTTTTCACAGCTATAGAAACATTAAAAGTTGCAACTTACTGTTGGTGCTGAACAACCATCAACAGGAAAATGTTGGATCCCACCAAAAAGGATACCCCATGTCCAAGGGCAAAAGGGAAGCCCCAACAACATGGTAGGAGTGGTTAAATCAGTTCTGAATATTCATTGGAAGGATGATGCAAAAGCTGAAGCTCCAATAATTTGACCACCTGATGTGAAGAGCTGACTCACTGGAAAAGATTCTGATGCTGGGAAAGATTGAAGGCAGGAGGAGAAGGGGCCAACAGAGGATGAGGTGGTTGGATGGCATCCCAACTTGATGGGATGAGTTTGAGGAAGTTCCGGGAGATGGTGATGGACAGGGAAGCCTGGCGTGCTGCAGTCCATAGGGTCGCAAGGGGTCAGACATGAATGAGCAACTGAACCGAACTGATAGAAACACTGAGTGCCCTAAAATAAAGCTGTTTCACTTCTAAGAACATATCCTGGAAAAAAGCCATGTCTGTGCCAGAAAGGAATGTAAAGGAATGGCCATTGTTCTATTCCTTATAAGAATAAGAATCTGGAAACAATCTAAGCAACCATGACTGGAGGAAGGAAAAGTGTATGATTATTCCTGAAATAATACTAATTTCCTATTCCTGAAATGGCAAGTAATATATCAGTTAAAATGAATAAACTAGAGCTACAGGTATCAGCATGGAGAGATGTTAAGAGTATACGTGTGAAAAAAAAGTTGATTGCTCAAAGATACATGCAGTTCAATACTAACTATGGAAATTTTATATGATGAAATAACACCATGTATTACGTTTAGTTTATAAGTGTATAAATGACAAACATCATAGATTTCAGGGCCATGGGTTAGAATTGCGGTTGCCCTGAAGAACAAAGGCAAGGCAGAGTTGGTGAGGCTGGAAAGAGAACTTCCTAACAGTTTCATGCACTGGAATGTATTTGAAGTACAAATATACCACTGTACATGTGAGACATATAATGTTATGTACCCACGTTAACTCAGTAAAAAAAAAAAAAAAAGAAGATAAGATTTAATTAAAAAGAAAGAAAATAGGAGTTACTATTTGAATAAAAAGCAGTTTTAATTGCATAGTGAAAGCCGTGTTCTTTTTTTTACTGGAGAAGAATAAACCGTGAAATCAATGGCAAAAGCACATTTTCACTGCTAAAAAGAAATCTCACAAGGCAAACTAAGGTCACGTCTTTCAATAACTTGAGCAACACAAGCAGATGAATAGACCAGCTGTGGCTGAGGTGGAGAAAAGCAGCTGGCAGATGTGAGAAAAATGGAGGGACTCTGAAAACACCATCATGAGTGACAGATGCTTGAATGGACAAGATAAACCCTAAGCAGGGATCTCTGAAAATAGGTAGAGATAGTTAGAAAATGCCTTGCTTGTTTGGAAAAAGGAGAGTCAATTTATTTAGAAAATAAGTCTATTTGTCAATCCCATAACTCCATTCCTACATGTCAGAATAGGGCCTATAAAGAACCATCTGGTTCTAATTTTTCCTGTGGGCTGAACTTTCTTGTTTCTCTTACTGAAGGCATCAACAGGGGATGACCCATAATCCTAACAGCATATTGCTCTTTTTTATTAGCTTGCTATGTCATGGAAACCTCCTTACAGAACCCATTCATCATGTGATTATAATAAACACATTTCTATGAAGGCAGGTGGGGAAACTACCAAAAGCCAAAGGAGGCCTTTTCAGAGCTAGGAGAACGAAATAGCAGTATTCCAATCTCAGTATCTGTCTCATTCTCTCTCTCTCCCTCAGTCAATGTCAGCATTAGAATAGTTACTTCTTGTGAAATTCGGCAAAACAAAAAAACTTATTTCCTAGGACTTCAGCATGACTACAAAAAATTGACAGTACCCATTTAAGACAATGACTACTAAATGAAAGTTAGAAAAGTAAATGTCTTAAGTCATGTATACCCTCCTGCTGTTTAAAGTTGAAGAAACAGGAACTTGTAAAATTTCTGCCAAAGAAAATAATGCTGGCATAAGTGATGTTTTTATACCTATGCTACTGAATGACTGTCCTGTAATTTTCAGATTATAAAATCTTTGTAAGGGACTCACTACATTCACAAATGTTTGCAAAAATGCAAAACAAGTTGTTTGTCATGTCTGTAGCAACAAAATCAAAACAAAACAAAGCTGATAATTACTTGAGGTGGCACAGTGGTAAAAGAATCTGCCTGCCAATGTAGGAGGCGCAAGAGACTCGAGTTTGATCCCTGGGTCAAGAAGTTCCCCTGAAGGAGGAAACGGCAATCTGCTCCATTTCCTGTATTCTTGTCTGGAAATTTCCATGGACAGAGGAGCCTGGTGGGCTACAGTCCATGGGGTTGAAAAGAGTTGGACACAACTGGGTGACTGAGCAGGCACACCATATCCTCGTCACTCAGCTTCCCGTAATGGTGACAATTTTACATAATCATGACACCTTTGTCAAAACTAAGAAAAAATCACTGGTATATTAGTAAGTAAACTACAGCCCTTATTTGCATTTCACCAGTTTTTCTCTATGATCGTTTTTCTGTTCCAGGATCATATCCAGGATACTACAGCGCGTTTGCTCACCACATCTCCTTACTCTCGTCTGATCTCTGACAATTGAAATCTTTTCTTCTTTTTACATAAATTTGAGCTTTTTGAAGTGTACTGTTTAGGTTATCTCCAGATCTGTGTCTGTCTGGTTTCTCATGAGTAGATGGTGTTATGGGTTTGGGGAACAAATACCAGAGGATAAAGTGTCCTCCTGTCTTATCAGGGCTTACACGGTATCAACATGAATCACTGCAGTTTCACTTTGATCACTAAAGTGATATCTGCCAGGTTTCTCCCCTAAGCTATTAATACTATCTTCCCCTTTACATGCTTGATTCTTTAGAATCAGGTCACTAATTTCAACTCATACTCAGATGAGAGGAGTTAAGTTCCACTTTCTTGTGAGAATTCTCTCCTGGAGATGAGACTACCTAAATATTTCACTTGGAATTCTTCTGTAAAGCAAATTTTCTCTTCCTCCTCCATTTATTTATTTACTCAGTGACTTGTTTATAACATTGTGGGATTGCGGATATTTATTTTATTCTTTGGGCTATAACTCAATAGTATCATTATGTTTTTGTTCAAATTATCACACTTGTGGCAATTGGGAGCATTTTCATATAAGCTCGTGTGTCCTCCTGACATGTTCTCATCTATTTTTTGTTGCTGTATTTTTGGAGTTCTTTGAGGGGAACGCTTTCCTACTTTAGAGAAAAATAAATGCTCCAAGTTCATCTTCCATTTACTGTGTGCCAGTCTTTGATTCACCTTTTCTCCAAAAATTCCTAGTTCTTTTCATTGGATTACGTTATTTAGGAAAAGTATTTATGACTTAATGACATTTCTTAAATATATGATTGATTTAAGAACAGGTTTAGTTTTTTTTTAACGTACACTTGTAATTTATGTAATATTCTACATCAGCTATATCTCAATAAAAATTGTGATGATAATACAAAAAGTCCCTGTATACCTCATATTTAATTTCTCACATTAATGTCTGATACTGGTGCATTTGTTACAATTGACAAATACTGATACATTATTAATGACTGCAACCTATACTTAGGTCTGATTTTCTGAGTTTTTATCTAGTCTCCTTTTTCTACTCCTAAATTCTATATATGTATATTTAGCATTCCGTCTTCTCAGTTTCCTACTTAGGTTATGAAAATTTCTCTGTGACTTTCCTTAAATTTCTATGACCTTGACAGATTTGAGGAGTACTGGTCTTTTGTAGAATGCTCTCATTTAAGAAGATTTGTCTAATGTTCTTCTCATGATTAGACAGGGGTTATGTGACTTTGCCAACAAGGGCCTGTCTAGTCAAAGCTATGGTTTTTTCAGTAGTTATGTATGGATGTGAGAATCGGACCCTAAAGAAAGCTGAATGCCAAAGAATTAATGCTTTTGAACTGCAGTGCTGGAGAAGACTCTTGAGAGTCCCTTGCACTGCAAAGAGATCAAACCAGTCAATCCTAAAGGAAATCAGTCCTGAATATTCATTGGAAGGACTGCCGCTGAAGCTGAAACTCCAATACTTTGGCCACCTGATGAGAAGAGCTGACTCATTAGAAAAGATCCTGATGCTGGGAAAGATTGAAGGCAGGAGGAAAAGGGGTCGACAGAGGATAAGAAAGTTGGGTGGCATCACCAACTTGATGGACATGAGTTTGAGCAAGCTCTGGGAGTTGGTGATGAACAGGGAAGCCTGGTGTCCTGTAGTCCATGGGGTCTCAAAGAGTCAGACACGACTGAGAGACTGAACCAAACTGAGAGGACTGAACCAGACTGAGGAAGGGAAGACAACAGAGGTAAAATGCCGTTTTCACCACATCATATCAAGGGTACATACACTAAATTGTTATTGTTGAGGTTGACCTTGATCACGTGACTGAAGCAGTATTTGTCAGGTTTCTCCACTGTAAAGTTAATCTCTTTATACTTCATTCTGTATAGTATGCTTTGGAAGACAGTTATTATGCACAAGTTCAGACCTAGGAGTAGGGAGGATAGATTATCACTGAAACCATCTGTAATTTTTCTGCAAGGGAGATTGTCTATTCTCCCCCATTGATTTATTTATCCAAGCATTAATATCAGTGTGGACCCATGGATACTTATTTTATATGCTATTTATATCCAGATCTACTTTACTTTTATGCTCTAATTGTTCTAGTTTTGAACAAGAAAAAATATTTCACTATATCCCAGTGAATAACAACACATACATTCAGAATTTAAAAATTAGTCCCCCTCAAATGAACTATCCTATAATAACTAGCTACTATTGTGTCTTTCTATAAGTCAGGCACTGTGGTATGTACTTTAAGTATAATTTTAATATTAAAAACACCACTGGCATCTTTATAATGAGTAAGTAAAGCCCAGCTTACTCATTTCTGATTATGTACAAGTTCAGATTCCCTGGTTATGTAAGATATGTTTCAAAGCTCAGTGTGAAAAGAAAACTCATTTAATTAGGTTTTATAGATTTCTTTCTACAAAACCAAATCGATATATGGAGAATTTAATGTCAAACATTTTTGCTAATATTATCAGTTTTTTAGTTTTCCTTTTGAGATTTGTTAAAAACTGGGGTATATTTGTTTTACAATGTTGCAAAGTTGTTTTTTTTTTAGTTTTGAAGTTACTAACTAAAACTTTATGTAAGTTGCTGTGTTATAATCATATCAAATACAGGTATTTACAATTTACATAAAATGAGGATCAAATTACTTTAAAAAGTGGAAAAGAAATTTTATATAATCTAGCAATTCATTAGCCCAATTTGCAGGACAATCTTCCACTTTAAAGAATTATTTTCAGGCTATGTGTATCTTTCAAATGTTTTGCTAGATCTTCACATAGATGAAAAATCTATTTATAATTATGTGAACTAAAATTTTCCTTTTAGATAAAACACAGAGTATTCTCATATCATTTTAGTATATACTGAATTTTCTAGGAATTCAACTACTGTATAAAATGAGGGAAGATTTTGATCTGAACTTAAGTGAGGACTGGTGGTGGTGGTGGTGATTTAGTTGTTCAGTCGTGTCCAACTCTTGCAACCCCATGGACCATAGCCCACCAGGCTCCTTTGTCCATGGACGTCTCCAGGCAAGAATAGTAGAGTGGGTTGTCATTTCCTTCTCCAGGGGAACTTCCTGACCCAGGAATCGAACCCAGGTCTCCTGCATTGCAAGCGAATCTTTACCAAATGAGCTATGAGAGAAGCCTCTAGTGAAGACTGCTGCTGCTAAGTCGCTTCAGTTGTGTCCAACTCTGTGCGACCCCATAGACGGCAGTCCACCAGGCTCCCCTGTCCCTGGGATTCTCCAGGCAAGAACACTGGAGTGGGTTGCCATTTCCTTCTCCAATGCATGAAAGTGAAAAGTGAAAGAGAAGTCGCTCAGTTGTGTCCGACTTCCAGCGACCCCATGGACTGCAGCCCACCAGGCTCCTCCATCCATGGGATTTTCCAGGCAAGAGTCCTGGAGTGGGGTGCCTAGTTTGTCTTTTTTTTACCATGTTTTTGTGTGAATTGATAACTTGTTTCTTTTTATTACTGATGAGTACCCCCATATCATTTGAGAGTAACTTGAAAATTTAATGATTAATAAATAAATGTGATATTCTCATTATAAAAACAATGATAAATAAAAGGAAAATAAATTATAATTCAACTATGTATTTCTATCTATAAACACTCTGAGTTGGATAACCTGGGAGACGAAATGAAGCAATATGATAATTGTTGAACATATAACAAAACTGTTGGAATGAAAAGAATAAAAACAATAAGAAGCAATAGGAAAGTGTTGAGGCAAATAATAATAAATCAGTGAGTAGCTTGTATGTAATAAGAGAAAGATGGAAATAACCTTAATTCAAGTAAGGATATTGTGCCAAGAAAAATTACTGACTCGAGTCAGAGAAATAAGGAAGCATGATTAATATTCTTGTAAATAAGTGAATTTTATTTTTAAATGTAGCATCAAACTAATTCTTGATGTTGTTAGAAATGTTTGTCATTTCAAAAGAAGTGTTTGTCATACAAACAAACTTTGATAAATATAATAGAAAATGTTTTTTCCTCTCTAAAATCACACCATAAGTCAATGCAGCCATTAAGTCTTTAGTTCTTAAAATTAACCTGAAAACTCTACCTTCAATATTTGATAAAAAACAGATATCAGATTAGAACAAAATATAAAATATTCTATATCAAAGTGATATGTCAATCCTCTTCAGTCTATATCAGGTAATTAAAAATCAGTAGCTAAGATAAAAATAAACTCATGTGTCAAATATGAAATTTTGACAAAATAGATTATATACCACTGTACTATGATCTATATAAAATATTTAGTATGACAATACTATGGTATTTTTAAAAATTTATTAACTTCATTAATGGAAATTTGATCAAGTCTGCATTTCCCATGTCTCTGATAATTTAAGATTTCATTCACATAAAGTAAGGAGTCTGAAATCACCTCTATGATACATATTTAGTCAGTTTCATTACTTTTGCTATAACTACACTATTCAGTGAAAGACTCTTCAGCTTCTGTTCAATTGAAAAAAAATAATAATTATTTAATTTTTTCTAAAATATGTGTGTATGAATATGTTCACTTGATTCAAATGTTTGATAATTCAACTTTACTCTCAAGACTATATTTTATTTTCAATGAATTCTTTTTTCAAAAGTTGGCTAGTGCATACCATCTTTATTTCAAATTAATTAATATGCCAATCCCCAATTTTAAGTTCCTATGGATTTCTAAGTCCAAACAGCATATCTAATTAATAGCTTGCAAATAAGTACAAGTTATATAAATTTGTAACTTGTCATATATATACATATTACATATTTTATTCATATATGTATATGTAATCATGTTCAAGCTGGTTTTAGAGAAGGCAGAGGAACTAGAGATCAAATTGCCAACATCCGTTGGATCATGAAAAAAGCAAGACAGTTCCAGAAAAACATCTATTTCTGCTTTATTGACTATGCCAAAGCCTTTGACTATGTGGATCACAATAAACTGTGGAAAATTCTGAAAGAGATGGGAATACCAGACCACCTGACCTGCCTCTTGAGAAATCTGTATCCAGGTCAGGAAGCAACAGTTAGAACTGGACATGGAACAACAGACTGGTTCCAAATAGGAAAAGGAGTACGTCAAGGCTGTATATTGTCACCCTGCTTATTTAACTTCTATGCAGAGTACATCATGAGAAATGCTGGGCTGGAAGAAACACAAGCTGGAATCAAGATTGCCGGGAGAAATATCAATCACCTCAGATATGCAGATGACACCACCCTTACGGCAGAAAGTGAAGAGGAACTAAAAAGCCTCTTGATGACAGTAAAAGAGGAGAGTGAAAAAGTTGGCCTAAAGCTCAACATTCAGAAAACAAAGATCATAGCATCCGGTCCCATCACTTCATGGGAAATAGATGGAGAAACAGTGGAAACAGTGTCAGACTTTATTTTTTGGGCTCCAAAATCAGTGCAGATGGTGATTGCAGCCATGAAATTAAAAGATACTTACTCCTTGCAAGAAAAGTTACGAGCAACCTAGACAGTATATTCAAAAGCAGAGACATTACTTTGCTGACTAAGGTCCGTCTAGTCAAGGCTATGGTTTTTCCAGTAGTCATGTATGGATGTGAGAGTTGGACTGTGAAGAAGGCAGAGTGCCGAAGAATTGGTGCTTTTGAACTGTGGTGTTGGAGAAGACTCTTGAGAGTCCCTTGGACTGCAAGGAGATCCAATCATTCCATTCTGAAGGAGATTGACCCTGGGACTTCTTTGGAAGGAATGATGCTAGAGCTGAAGCTCCAGTACTTTGGCCACCTCATGTGAAAAGTTGACTCATTGGAAAAGACTTTAATGCTGGGAGGGATTGGGGGCAGGAGAAGAAGGGGACGACAGAGGATGAGATGGCTGGATGGCATCACTGACCCGATGGTCACGAGTCTGAGTGCACTCTGGGAGTTGGTGATGGACAGGGAGGCCTGGCATGCTGCGATTCATGGGGTCGCAAAGAGTCGGACACGACTGAGCGACTGAACTGAACTGAACTGAACTGAACTGAACTGAATCTAACCATCTGAAAAACCAAAACTATGAAAGCTGTAGGTCAGCAAGGACATTTTTAAGGTAATTTTAATTTGTTGATAGTGAAGTGAAAGTGAGTGAAGTCGCTCAATCATGTCCGACTCTTTGCGACCCTCTGGACTGTAGCCCACCAGGCTCCTCTGCCCATGGAATTCTCCAGGCAAGAATACTGGAGTCGGTTGTCATTTCCTTCTCCAGGGGATCTTCACAACCCAGGGATTGAACCCAGGTCTTCCGCATTGCAGGCAGACGCGTTAACCTCTGAGCCACCAGGGAAGCCCTAATTTGTTTATAAACCAGTGATAATTCTATTCACTTTAATAAAATCTAGTGCACATCATTACAGATGTAGAAGAAACAACTTTTCAAATGTATAAAAACCTTTTTAATGCCTTTTAATGTTTAATTCTGATGTTTAATTTTTATGGAATTCAAAATTGGCAATAATATCAAATATTTAAGAAAACACTATAAAAGAGATAAAGAAACTATATCACTGGTGTTTCTCTCTGACATAGTACTAATAACCTCCCCTACAATTGTAATAGTGAATTTTCTCTAGTACTTGTCACACCTGGGAGCTTTATCCTTGGTATTCTATAATTGTCAACTAGAACTTAATGTTTTTAATGAATTTCTTTTGAATGCTCTAGTTACTGCATTTACAATTATGAAACTTTTACTTAAAATATTAAAAGTGTTATACATTTTTGCCAACTTTAGAACTGTTTCTTTGTAGGATACTTATTTAATTTTGACAGTTTTGTTCATCAGAAGGAAAATGTATTGACAGAGTAGGCACACCGTGAATGGTTCATTTGTGAACTAGTTTTATACTTGAAAGTGAAAAGTGAGTCACTCACTCATGCTCAACTCCTTGTTACCCCATGGACTGTATAGTCCATGGAATTCTGCAGGCCAGAATATTGGAGTGGGTAGCCTTTCCCTTCTTCAAGGGATCTTCCTAACCCAGGGATTGAACCCAGGTCTCCTGCACTGCAGGCAGATTCTTAACCAGCTGAACCACAAGGGAAGCCCAATTTTATGCTTGCATAGTCAACTGAGTGTTTTCTTTGTCACAGTTTTATATTTGATATTTGCAAATAATGGTTTAAAACATATGCGTCTATACACATACATACAGGCTTCCCAGGTGGTGCAGTGGTAAAGAATTCGCCTGCCAATGCAGGAGATGCAGGAGACACAGGTTTGATTTCCTGGGTTGGGAAGATCCTCTGGATTGGGAAATGGCAACCCACTCAAGTATTCTTACCTGGAAAATCCCATGGACAGAGGAACCTGGCAGGCTTCAGTTCATGGGGTCGCAAAGAGACACAACAGCACTGAGAGCACACACGCACACGTACACACACACGAGCACACATATATATGGAATCCATATTCCTGTATTCTGCTCCTCCTCCCCCTCCTCTTCCTCCACCTCCTCCTGCTTCTCCTTCTTTCTCATTTTTTTTTTTTCTGAAGAAACAAGGCCAGAAATAATAGCAAATTTGTCAGTCCAGGCTCAAAATACTAATTAACAAGTAAATACAGTAAATATAGCTGATTGAAGAAATCCATAACGTAGCACTTTGAAGCACAGACATTTTGTTTAGAAAAGTACTGTAAGATCCCACTTTGAATGAAGACATTCATGGTTGTCTAGTATGTCTGGCTACCGGCCAGAGCGGCCCAGCAGCATCTTCCCTTCTCTGCAAACCATGAAACTAAACAATTTCCCAAACAAATTTTAAGAATCGTCCTCTAGAGGGCGCCAGCCTTCTCACTACTTGAGCAAAGCTGCACGAAAGAGTTTACAAAAGACATCACTTTCTCAGCAATTTTTTATTCCGCTGATTCTGGGATGGTCGCTTTGATCACATTTCCCCCGAGGTTCTGATCTTCTGCAACACTGCCTGGGCTGTCTGTATTCTCTCAGTTTCCTTATTTCTCAGCACATGGCACACTTTCAATCTGGTGCTTCTTCACAAACTAAATCCTCAGGACTATAGCTTTTTCTCCTTCAAAGAGGCCTCCCAAGGTATTCCTGAGTGACTCTTCTCTCTTTATACTAGGTGGTAAAATAACAGTTTATCCTTTCTCCTACATTACACCTTTTTAGACTTTTTAATAACTAGTAAAGAGACTAAATTCCACTGACAGCCTTGATTTTCTGGGGAAAAAAAAAAAAACTTACCAATTCCAAATTAGTGACTTATAAACTGACTTTAGACACAGGCCATTCATAAATCAATGACTCTTAGTAATGACCAAGTAGAACAGGCAGAGTAAGAAAAAGCATAAAATTGTATTTTAAACATTTGTACTGAAGTGCTTGGCTCGCTTTCCTTAGATTATAACATGTTCTGTCATGTGAGCCCCACTCCCTCACCTGCCCAGCTGAACAAGAGGAAAAATTAAACAAACAAAATCTCAGAGGAAAGTGAATCTTCATAGTGTCTTTTGGACCTCTTTACAAAGAAGCTGGAAAGCATAGTCCTGCTTCAATGGGTTCCTTTCTCCACCTCAATATAATGCTTAATAAACATCTCAAACTTCAATCTGAATCATAATTATATATAAGACATGCAGGGAATACTTGAAGTAGTTTTAGAATTAAAAAAAAACTGCTTAACAAAGGCAAAATAAACAACTTTAGCCCTCAGAGAGCCTATTTTTAAATTATCATCCAAGATCTCAACTTGGGAACACTTCTAATTAATTTTAATCTATTTTAGATACTTTACAGTAAATTTTATTTCTATGAAAGATGAAAACTAAATCAAATATCACATACTGAATATTTCATGTTTGAAATATACTGATTTACCAGAAGAGGGCGCAATCTATCCAGTCTCTAAATGTTCTTTTTTTTTTCTATAGTTTGTATACACATGAAAGCTTTGAAAACTCCCCACAATTTTACCTGAATATGTTTTTGCATTTTAAATTTTAATCTGTATTTAAATAAAAGGTAAGAAAAATTAGAGTTTTTACGTTGTTTTAGGAAACTGAAGTACATTTTGAGAACAAATCATTTTTTCAATACCTCCCTGCTGTGAAGAAACTAAGTTATTGTTACAATTAAAATAGAACAATAGAAGAGAATGTGAATAGATGATTTAATGACCTTAAAGTATTTGTTGTCCCTCATTTCTTTCTTCCACTGACCTGATGCAATTTTTATCATTTAACAGATTTACCAGTGTTGGATAATGTTTTTGATCCTTACTGCTTGTTTTTACAATATCTTAAAAATATAGCAGAAATATAATAGATTAATGGTTGACAAAATTAATTTTGACTAGCCATTCAATTAGAATAAAGGATTGATATCAGATATGTTTTCCCTTATTTTTTCACTTTTCATTGCCACTTACAATATTGAACACTTTATCTTAGATGGACTTGTCCAAAAATGTGTATTTGTCAACAATTATTTTTCATCTTAAAAGATGATGGAAATATTTATTTCAAGTGGCTTGTTTCATACCTAAACTATTGTCCCTGGTACATAAGATGCTTTTGAGATTAAATTTCTCTGCTTATGTCCTTAACGTGAATTGCCCGACTATATAATGTATTAGAGTTACGGAAGACATATGAAATATAGAATCATGACTATACAGGTGTAACATAAATACACCTGTTATTTTTAAATACAGAACTAACTTTTTCAGAAGCTCTATTGAGGAAAGGCAAATTTTGGTAACTAGGTATCATGGATAAACTATCAACCTAAGACCTGTGAATCAGGAAGAATTAATCTGCCCTTTATAGCTGTTCACGGGGCTCCTCTGACCACAAGAACCAAGAGCTTTGCCATATTGCTGAATCTGTTCTTCAGTGTCTCTTTTGAGCAAAAAGGCACTCCTCAGCTCATTCAGTCTTGGGAGAGAGCCTTGGGAAGAATGGACGCAATCCAAGGGTGTTACTGGAATTAGGGCTCCACAGGGCCAGGTTAGTGTGAGCATGGCTGTGGTTTGGTTTTAAGGGTTTTTTATTTTATTTTTTTAGTTGCCTTGTGAAGCTGTCCCCATTTGAACCTCCAGTTCCCTCTTCCTCATGGCCTAGATGGAAAGGCAATAAGCTGAATTTCACATTAAGCCCTATTTTCTCCTATGCCAAATACGACCTCTGGTTATAACAACATATATGTTATGTCACTCTGGGAGGGTAACCCTAGACAGGTAAGGATTCTTTAAAACACCAGGGTTCCATGGAGCTTGTGGAAAGAAATATTAATGGTAACCCAACAGTGAATCAAATTCACACACGTTACATTCATGTCTCCTATTCAGAGAGCAATGTAGTAACACAGAGCTCTCACAGTTTCTAGTCTCAGTGTTGAAGCGTCTTCCTCATACATTACTGTGGAGTAATGAAATTCTCTCCAAAGATAATAAAGCAGTTTTGTCAGGCTAAGTTACTTTTAGACATCAATGAAATGACATTTGGAGTCTAATTTCTTTAACAGCGGAGAGCATGAGCTTTGGCGGGAAGGTGGCGTTCTTTTCTACAATTTCCACTAAAGAGGAGACTTGAATTTCAGGCTGGTTTTCAGGGAGGCTGGACAACTAAGATTATTACAGTGCCAAAAAGCAAAGGAGCACCTCCTTTTCCCAGCTCATTATTCCCAACTTCCTGACTTTGAACCTCCTTGGCATGCCATAGTGGGTGGAGGGCAAGCTGAGTAGAGGCAGATTAGCTGAAGGGGATGAAGGTCAAGCCTCAGGGTCTATCGTCTACAAGGTCCTTTGCAGAAATATCAGAAAAGGCTCTAGCAATGTGTTCACAGGGTATCATGTTTTCGTAAAATTTGCAAAATCTTGTATTTTGAAGAGTTAAGAACTCCATCACTGTTTACCTCTGCAGGGTGTTGATGAAACAGCCCCTGTTTGTGTTGGGGCAGTAGAAGTTGAGTTGAACAGTCATCCACCTAGTTTATAATAGGCAGGGTATATTTATATAGCTCAGGATCTCTTCTAGATATAATTGTTATTGCTAACTGACTGTATTAGACATGCCTTCTTTGATCAACCACACTGATACACTATCTTTCGATCATCTCTAGGAAATATTACAAGATTGTTGTCATGTAAAGTGGTAATCAAAGACTATGCAGTCAATGATGAAAAGATTATGTATTATTGAAGTGTTTTGTATAGCAATTGATATTTTTCTAGATTTTGTGATATTAGTGTTAGCTTTTTAAAGTTACATTTTGCAGTATATTCTAACTTGTTTTCTCATTTAAAAATATGCAACATGGAATTATTTTGTTTCCTAATTTTGTTTAAGGAGGGAACTGATATTTGTCTAAGCCAACACATTTGTCACAAAAGCTGACTTGCCCTGACTCAGAGTACAAGTGGACTCCTGACCATACCTGATGGTCCAGCTGTGCTTGTCGGAATCTGGATACCTTGTGCCAAGCACCTTTTCATTGCAATGTTCTCCTGGTCCTGTTCTTTTATTTTTTTCACTTTCTCTGGGGATCTAAGAGGCTTCCTGCAATACATCCTAGTGGGTTTCTATTTCTTTTCTGCTAGAATGACTAGTAATAACAAATCCACGTGTCAACCTGGCATCCTTTACTCTAGTACGGTAACACATCTGTAGGGACACCCACGGAGAGCTCCCAGTTCTGGTTGACTTCTAGGTTCCTGTGTGAACTAGTCAGCATCCCCATCAGAGAGCATTTACTGAATGCTAACCAGGTATGTAGCTCTGCTACACTACGGGGTATGAAGATTGCTAATTCCTATTCAGAAATTATTTCTTTCTTCAAAACGAAATTGTCTCTTTGTACTGATAAAGTTAATTATATTTAGTATCACATTTGACCCTCAAAACGCTTTGCAAAAGGTGGATCTCTTTTAGAGAAAGATACACCAAGGATGAGATGGTTAAATAGCATCACCGACTCAACTGACATGAATTTGAATAAACTCCAGGATATAGCGAAGAACAGGGAAGTCTGGAGTGCTGCAGTCCATGGGGTCTCAAAGAGTCAGAAACAATTTAACTATTGAACAACAGTACTAATATTCAGAGAGCTTCTGTGACTTTCCTAAGTTTAGGCTACTCATAAATGGCAAAACTTGAGATTTCCCTGGTGATCCAGTAGATACAAATCTGCCTGCCAATTCAGAGGACACAGGTTGGATTCTTGGTCCAGGAAGATTCCACATGCCATGGAGCAAATAACCCCATGCACCACACGAAGCCTGTGCGCCTGAGCCTGTGCTCTGCAACAACAGAAGCCGCTGCAATGAGAAGCCTGTGCACGGCAATGAAGAGTATCCTCCACTCACCACAACTAGAGAAAGCCCACGCACAGCAATGAAGACCCAGTGCAACCAAAAATATATAAATAAAGTTTTTTTTAATGGCAGAATTTGGACTGGACCTCCTACCTGGACTCCTCACCACGCCTTCCTGCTGTGCCACCAATGCTGCTACCAGTGTGTCCCCTGGCTCCTTGTTAATTGGCAGAACACCTTGTCAAAAAAAGCTGGAACATATCAGGTCTGTGTTCTAATGATGGCTCCCTCAACTGCTAGCTATGAGTTAGTTAATATCTGTTTTTGTTTCATCTGAGAGATGTTGTGAACATTTATAGAGATATTAAGAGCATGAGTTTGGAGATATGCCTGCCAAAGGAGAGAGGTGAGGAGGTGCAGAAAGCACACAGTCTAAAGTTACCCTCTTGACTTAGCTTTCTCTCTTTTCTTTCAACAGATAGATGCAGACAAACCTTTGATAACTGTGTTACCTGAATTCATTCCCCTAACATCATTCCTAAAGGCAACTTCTAGTCTAAGCTGGTATATATCACTCTCATGCATGTTTTATAACTTCATTATTATTATTGTTCAGTTGGTAAGTCCTGTCCTAAGCTTTGTGACCCCATGGACTGCAGCATGCCAAACTTCGCTGCCCAATCGGTATCTCCTGGAGTTTGCTCAAACTCCTGTCCATTGAATCAGTGATGTCATACAATCATCTCATCCTTTGTCTCCGCCTTCTCCTCCTCTCCTCTATTTCTTCAGCATCAGGGCCTTTACCAATGGGTTGGCAGCTCTTCACATCAGGTGGCCAAAGTATTGAAGCTTCAGCTTCATCATCAGTCCTTCCAATGAGTATTCAGAGTTGATTTCCTTTAAGATTGACTGGTTTGATTTCCTGTTGTCCAAAGGACTCTCAAGTGTCTTCTCCAGCACCACAATTTGAAAACACCAATTCTTTGGTGCTCAGCCTTCTTCATGGTCCAAGTGTCACATCCATATATGACTGCTAGAAAAACCATAGCTTTGACTATAATGACCTTTGTCAGCAAAGTGATAATTTCTTTATCCATATTTAAATTTGTATCAGTAATGGCATGTGCTCAGCAGAGTTTTTGGCATCTAGTAAGTCCCAATAATATAACTGTTCCTCTTTCTACATCTGGGTCAAATATTAATATTGTCAATATGATAGTTTGAAATTACATTTATTATTTTTATTTGCATTTTTCTTACTACTAATAAGGTAATAAAATTCATGGGCTTCCCAGGTGGCTTAGTGGTAAGGAATCTTCCTGCCAATGCAAGAGATTCGAGACCCAGTTTGATCCCTGGGTTGTGAAGATCCTCTGGAGAAGGAAATGGCAATCCATTCCTGTAGTCTTTCCTGGATCTATGGACAGAGAAACATGGGGTCGCAAAGAGTCAGACACAACTGAGTGAATGGGCACGACTGAAATTCCTGTTTACTTTCCACTCAGTTTTCCTACTCTGTTCCTGGTCATCTTTTCTGGTTGGGCAGTTTGTGTTTTTATTGGTAACTTTTGAATTTCTTTGCTTATTCTGAATACAGATCTATCAGTTATATATGTTACAATTACCTTCTTTGAATCTGTGGTTTGTTTTTAAACATTTTGATGATTCTTTTATTATACTAAAGTTATTAGTTATTATCATAATGAAACTTAACCACATTTTCTTTTGGGTACTGTGTTGTGTTTTTTAAAGAAGAAATAAAATTCTCTTTGTTTACAGCTGACATAATTGAAAATATGTAGAAAATAGAAAATCCTAACGTACTGATATAAAAACTCCTGAAACTAGATAGCAGTTATAATAAGGTTTCAGGATACAAGATTAAGATACAAAAGTAAATTGATTTCATATATGGGTACTGTGATTTTTCTATCTCGTTTAAGAATTCTTTCTTCACCTGATGTTAAAGAGCTATTTCACCTATGTTTATTCAACAAGTTTCAAGCCCCCCTCCCCCGGCCGCCATGTCTTTAATAAGACTGATATTGTTTTTGTTTGTGACATGAAATAAGTATAGAATTTCATGTTTTTTACAATGCAATTTATTAAATGATCCAGTCTTACTTTTTTATATATAATGTCACAGTTGATACATACCAAGTTTCCAAATAGGTATGGTTGTGTTGTGTTCTGACCCATTGGTCAAACAATCCATCCCTGAACCAGAAAGCATTTTTAATGACAGGTAGAAAGAATCTTGTGAACTTCTCTGGTGGCTCAGATGGTAGAGAATCTGCCTGTAATGCAGGAGACCCAGGTTTGACCCCTGGATCCAGAAGATACCCTGGAGAAGGGCATGGCAACCCACTCTAGTATTCTTGCCTAGAGCATTTCACGGACAGAGGAGCCTGGCAGGCTACAGTCCACAGGGTCACAAAGAGTCAGACATGATGAAAACGACTTAGCATGCATGCTTACAAAGAAAGGACTTCGTCAATAGACGGTAACTAACAAGGAGCTCTGCAGCCAACCACATGTGCAGCACTGGCTGCTTTTCCTTCAGATCTTTCACCATATCACTTCCATAGTACGGGAATCATCATGGGTTTCTATGTACAAAGAGTGGCTCCTTGTCAACTTAGTGAATGACTTCTTAACTTACTGACCACTGTCACAGGTATTTATTAATAACTTCTTTTTTAAAAGATACATGACAAGAATCCAGTTGAGCTTCCACATTACTAAACCTGTTGCACCCTTATGGATATGATCCCTGAAAAAAAAAAAAAAAAAAGAAAAGGTGAACCTGGAGAGAGAGAATTAGAAAATCTACTGGAAATGTTCCTTTTTAAAACAATTCCTCCAAGCTTTGCCAGCCATGCTGTTCCAACATGTGGTCGGAAGCATTGGTTTTGCTAATACTTTAAGATTTTTTAGTTTGTTTGGGAAAGTTCGTGTCTGCACCATGCTTTGGGCTCAGAAGTTAAAAAGAAAGACTTTGTTCTATGGAAAGAATTGAAATCCTCCTACATTCAAGAAATTTTCACCCTCATAAACTAGGCTCAGCAAAAAAAAACAGTTAGACAACAAAGGTCCGTCTAGTCAAGGCTATGGTTTTTCCAGTGGTCATGTATGGATGTGAGAGTTGGACTGTGAAGAAAGCGGAGCGCTGAAGAATTGATGCTTTTGAACTGTGGTGTTGGAGAAGGGACTCTTGAGAGTCCCTTGGACTGCAAGGAGATCCAACAAGTCCATCCTAAAGGAGATCAGTCCTGGGTGTTCATTGGAAGGACTGATGCTGAAGCTGAAGCTCCAATACTTTGACCACCTCATGCGAAGAGTTGACTCATTGGAAAAGACCCTGATGTTGGGAGGGATTGGGGGTGGGAGGAGAAGGGGACAACCGAGGATGAGATGGCTGGATGGCATCACTGACTTGATGGACATGAATTTGGGTAAACTCCGGAAGTTGGTGATGGACAGAGAGGCCTGGCGTGCTGCGATTCATGGGGTCACAAAGAATCGGACAAGACTGAGCGACTGAACTGAACTGTGCTGAGGGACTAACCTTGTGGTTGAGTGGTTAAAACTCCATGCTTCCAACGCAGGGGGCATGAGTTCACTCCCTGGTGGGGGAACTAAGATCCTTCATACTGTGAAGCGTGGAAAAAAAAAAAAAAAACCAACAATTGAAAAACTAGAATATATCTGAAAAACTTCCATCTAGGTAGAGTAATAGAGTGGAACCCACTGGCTTCAGGCTTAAAACCAGACAGTTCAACCATCAATTTCACTAAAGACTGTATTTCTCCAATGAGGCTTCCCTGCCTTTTCTTCATACTATGAGCACTTGTGGCAGGGGAGGTATCTGGTCTTGATTACGGTCAAAAGACCACCACTGTCAAGGCAAGCCTTAGAATCTCACCTAATGCAACTTTCAGGACTAATACTTAGATTTCATCCAGTTAGTGCAATAATTCCATTAGAAGTTCAATCAAGTAGAAAGTACACTGGTTATAGGTCTAGCCATTCAACTTTTACACAGAATAAAAACAACACTGATTAATTGGATTTTATCTGTAAAGGTATTCCTCTATGTAGATAAGGGATACTTCCACAGTAAAAAATAAGAAAAGATGTAGAAAATGTCCATGTGCACAGAGTCTTCCATTTTTTGAATTCATTCTTAACATCAGTTAAACCAGTCTGATTCTATCAGACTTGGATCCAGAAGCAAAGGTTATTTATTGTACTAGAAATCTAGAAATAGTTATGAACCAAAAAAAAAAAAAAAGTAAAGTTGACAAAATAGGTGGAAATATTATCTCAGGATACAGAACCATTATTAGTTGTCCTTAGCACACACGATGGCCTCTAAGTTTGCCATATTTAATTAAATACATATAATAATGAAATGATATATTGAACCCTTTTGGTTTTGAGTTATTATCTCCAGTGATTCAACCTCAAGCCTAGAATGACCTTTGGCTTTTGCTATTTTCTCATAGTCATGAAAGACATGATTCTTCCATTTGAGAACAGACCAAGCCAAACCAAATTATTGCATTTTCCTGGCAGAAAAAACTCTTTTAAGTTAGTGAATTTCAATTTTAAAAAACTGACAATGTTTTGCCAATAATTTGGCTTAGTGCATGTATATGCATAAAAAATAGTGAATGGTTATTTCTTTTATTTTTCAATAAGCATGAGTAAAGAAAATTCTTTTTAATATGCTTTTTACTATATCATGATGGCAACAATAATTTGAAGTTACTCATTTTTATAATCACCCTAAGGTATTTACTATGTTATTATAAAATGGATGAGTAAGAGAAAGCTAAACTAGTGAATAAAATCCATTTCCAGAGGTTTGTTGACGCTCTCTGTAGGTATTTTCATGGTGCTGATTACCAATGGAAAGCAACCAAAGTCATGTAGACTTATGAATCAGTAAGTCATAATTACTGAGTATTCATGAAATGCTAAGACAGAGCTACTTCTGTTTAAGAATATTATATTCTCCCTTAGACAGCCACAGTAGTACACTGACGCCAGGGTTTTGCCACAAACTGAGGATCAATAGCAAGGTATATTTTACCAAATTAAATAGTTAAAACAAATTCCAAAAAAAGGATTCTTAATTAAATGCATGTTTAAGATATAAACACTGTTAATAGTAACAGTAAAATGAGACTTCACAAAAGAAGTTGACTTTTTATAAGAGACAGCAAAATGGAATAGTGGATAGAATCATAAAAAGGAAAAGGGTGAAAGAAAGGGTGTATTGTATAACATTAAATTATTTTTCTTCATGTTTGCATTCCTTTAATTCTATTCCTATCCTTTGGTTTAACAAAGCAAGCCAAGGACAGACTTAAAACAAACTGTGAGAAGCCAAAAGTGGAACAGGAAACCTGGTTTGATAAAGCAAAGGCAATTTGCTGAACATGTGGGAGCAGTACTCCATTTTGTTAATAGATGGTCTGTGAGCTGAATTGTTACTAACAGATAAGCTATTAATTTAAAATAGAAATTGAATCTGTCTTATGGGATTTGCAGAAGTAATGGTTTTTCTTGCATATGCCTTTCCAGATGTTCTTCTTATAACTACAGGCGATGTTAATTTTCAGATATTCCAAATGTATAATTAAAGTTGCAGTTTCACCTCACATTTAAAGTATTAAATCTTGAATAAACTTGGAAAGACTCTGCTTTGGCAAAAGGAGAAACGTGTCTTGAATTCTTCTGATTCCTCCTTCAGCCGTCTTGCCTGCCATCTGGAGAACTGCCATTCTTCACCTCTCAAAACATGCACACCTACTTCTTCCCTCCTGGCACAAGCATGACCCTACTTTTCAGAACATAACTTCCTTTATATAATATTGTTGAGGGCAGAAAGCCTTTGTATTTCATTTTCCATTTTCCAAGACCAAGAAACATGCCTATTTTGGATTTGAGCCTGTATGCTTCCTGTTGTTCATTCTTCATTCAAGTGAATGTACTTTTTTTCCATCATTAGACCCTTCCGAACTCAAGAAGCCCCCTCAGGACTGAACCAATCTTCCAAAGTTGTTTTTCTATCATGTACAAAACCATGATATTTTAAAAATATATAACATTATTATTTCCTAACATATAACATTACCGGGAGTTGACTAAAACAGAAATTTATCTAGCAAATTTTTAAATCAAGAAATTATTTAGAGAAGTGATACAATTCTTCAAAGAAGGAGCAGTCTTTCATTTTAGACAATTGTAGAACATCATGAGACAATCTTTCATCCTTGTTTACTTTTTGGTTAGATATGCAGATGCCACTACTTATACGTATTTGCTATTTTATTAAGACTCAGAAGTCAGCATTTTGTCCAGGCTCCCAAAAATGTTCTCAAATATTAAAAGTCACAAATAAGCAAGATTTAGAAACTTCAAAACAAAATGCTTGGCACACATGTTCTCTATTAGTTTGCTACTTCTTAACTCCTGTTCCCTACTTTCAATTTTTGCGTTTTCTAAAGATTCTTTACTTGCACTGAAGAGAGGATGGAGCAGAGGGGTGGGTAGGGGCAGGAGCGGTCCCAGAGAGATGGATATCATGGTAAGCACATCAGCTTTGAGGAAAAGATTTACCATCAAATACTGTGCAGGTCACTTTATCCTGCATATCAGTAATCTGTATTTCACAGCATTATTATAATGTTGATATATTACATGTAACAGTATGTATCTGTCAGTCTCTTTCTGTGATAGTTTTGTGAAGCATTCAACAATGAAATCCAGAGGGATATAGAAATACTTATTGGGTGTTCAGGGATCTGACAAGTTGGTTCTGGTCTTGGCTGGCCTCAGCTGAACTAGGCTGGACTCCAGGGTTTAAAATTGCTTCATATCTACCTACAAAAGCAACAGTTACCCAGACATACTCTCCTCATGGAAGAAGGCAGAAACTCCAAGATGGTGCCTCCAAAAGTCTTAGCTTTTACTCTTATTCTTTTGAGCAAAGCAAGTCTCATGGCCAAGGTCAAAGTCAACGGCAAGAGAAAAGATTTGTGAGCAAACATAGTTGATCCTTAAACAACTTGGGAGTTAAAGCCCCCCCAACTTCAGTCCATGCAGTCAAAACTCCTTGTGTAAATTTCCAGTCAGCCCTTCCAGTCCAGATTCAACCACTCCAATTGGGTGGTACTATAATACTTACTTATTGAAAATTTTCCATGTGTAAGTGGACCCGCACAACTCAAACTCGTGTTGTTCAGGGTCAACTGTAATTCAATCTAACATTAGCTGCAATATGCGTGGTTTTCAAGGAATACTTTAAAAAGTAAGAACCCATTTGTATTTTTGCACCTACACTCTAGAAAGTATATATTAAATTTAATTCTGTTCATTATAAGCATCTTCTGAATATAGTTTGCTATGTATTTCTTTTATACAAAAGTGTTTATATTTTAAAGATCCAAATATCTGGATCACCAGGGTAATTAGCCCTTCCATTTTAAGAATAGTGTCTTCTCAAAACTAAAAAGCATGTTCTTACATTTCACCTTGGCTTTCTTTCCATGTTTTAGGGTTTATGGGAATCTAAGAGTATAGCTCGATCACTTCTATTGCCATTTAGTCACTAAGATGTGTCCAACTCTTTTGCGACCCCAAGAACTGTAGTCCATCAGGCTCCTCTGTCCGTGAAGAATTTCCCAGGCAAGAATACTAGAGGTGGGTTGCCATTTCCTTCTCCAGGGGATCTTCCCAACCCAGGGATTGAAACCCATGTCTCTTGCATTGGCGGGTGGATTCTTTAACACTGAGCCACCAGGAAAGACCACTTCTATATAAGGACAATTAGAACAACGTCATGAGTTAGGATTTGAGGTGAAACCTTGGAAGGAAGGGGCAGAAAGACACATGCAGGAATTGAGGATAATATTATAATTTGGGGAAGAATTTGGGTCAAGGGCACAAAGAAAGAAACGTTCAGGAGGCAATGCAATGTCAAGAGTGGATTCCTCAGTTAAGCGAACAGCATGAGGCAAGACAGAGCAGAAGCAAAAGGCACCTCCATGAATAATGCAGTTACACGGTATTGAGGTTATGAATGTTTCGGATCTGCTTGTGAAAGCTGTTTATTTAAGTATATTTCCTTTTAAAAGAATTATTGGAGTACAGTTGCTTTCCAATGTTGTGTTAGTTTCTGCTGCCAACAAAGCGAATCAGATATATGTATACATACATTCCCTTTTTGTTTTAATTTCCTCTCCATCTAGGTCACCACAGAGCACTGACTAGTGTTCCCTGTGCTGTATAGTAGGTTCTCATTAGTTATCTTTTTTACAGTATATATATGGGCTTCCCCAGTGACTCAGCAGTAAAGAAGCCACCTGCAATGCAGGAGCTGCAGAAGACTCGGTTTTGATCCCCAATCCAGAAAGATCTCCTGGAGGAGGACATGGCAACCCACTAGAGTATTCCTGACTGGAGTATCCCGTGGACATAGGATCCTGGTGGGCTACAGTCCATAGAATCGCAAAGAGTTGGACATGACTAAAGTGACTTAGCACACACAGTATATATATGTCAATCCCAATCTCTCGATGCGTCCCACACCAACCCCCCTTTCCTCCTTTACTGTCCATATGTTTCCTATTTGTCCATGTGATAGGGACAGAGTAAAGGGACAAGTAGGTGACTAAATAGTTAGTCTCACTAGGGGGCTGTAAGTAGAGAAAACATGGGAGACCCCTGAAAGTTAATGTTTACTCAAGAAAGCAGGTTTGCTTCACCACAAAACCAAACAGGCATGCTGAGCAACAGAACCATGCTACAGAACAAGAGACATGCCCCAAACAATACAACAATGGTGACGTGAAACCGTGTCCTGCCGAGTGAGCTCAGGAAGTTCATGATTCCTAGGACATGTTATCTGCACACACACAAAAAACCATCTACAGACCTAGCTTGACCACACAGGGACAAGAAAACTCCCCTGCCCAACCTGGAGGAGGAACAGACGATGGAAGCATGATGTTTACTCAAGAAAACAAAGAAATTCTCCTCCTCCCCACTTTTCCTTTGATTATAAAACTGTAGCCCAGTAAGTTCTTGGGTCATGGCACCCCTCACTCGCCTGCTTATAAGCTTCACAAGCAGCCTCGTCTAATAAATCACTTCTTATCTATCACTTTGTCTCTTGCTGAATTCTTTCCATGCTGAGACAGAAAGGTCTCTGGTACCAGACTCTTTGGAGCCCCAGAAACAACATCCAAATAGTTTCACATGTGCTTCGTTTATTGTTTATAAAGTTATTATTTATAAATTATTTGGTAGTTGTTTCATTTTCTTTTAATTCCAAAGCATTTCTAAAATCTCTGTTAATTCTTATTAACAGAGATTATGTGCTTATTATAGGAGAATACCTAGAGGTAACATATAACAGGTAAAAAGCAGTGACTTTTCTTCCATTATTGCAGTGTTTCTCTATAACTTATCTAACTAAAGTTAAATTTTCTTTAACCTCTCTCATTAGCAAGTGAAATGATGTTTAACATTCAATGACTACTTACACGTATACATGTATGTATGTAATTTTTGTATTTTATAATTATATAAAAATAATTTAATTGTAGATGATATAAATTTTCAGGAAAAACATCAGGGATTTTCATTTTTTTCACTTTTGTTAAATGTGCTTCTTTAAAATTGCCATTGAAAGAGGGCTGTGAGGATTTGGCAACTATTTCTTCATGGGTTTAGTTAATGTTGAGGAAGTTTTCATCTTCCTTTTATTAGGATGAAAAGCCTGTCTCTGACATTAATGCTGTAGATGAAAGAGTACATACTTTTCCTTTTATAATGCGTGCCTTTCAACAGCCCTTCCAGGTAAACCTGAAAGGCAACCTCTAACCCAGGCACATTGTGAAGCACTTCTGCAGATCTAGAAAGAAAAGTGATCAT
Source organism: Ovis aries (assembly GCF_016772045.2). Classification (NCBI taxonomy): domain Eukaryota; kingdom Metazoa; phylum Chordata; class Mammalia; order Artiodactyla; family Bovidae; genus Ovis; species Ovis aries. The sequence goes on from NC_056062.1 coordinate 51,286,830, forward strand.
CAAAAGATGAAGCTGTAGCCAGAGTTCTCATGTCACCCTGAAAGTACTTCAGAGATACTTCTCCAATTTAAAAAGAGTTTAGTTTTACCTACTGGTGGCTCAGCAGTAAAGAATCCACCCACAAACCCAAGAGATGCAAGTTCAGTTCCTAGGTTGGGCGGATCCTCTGGTGATGGAAATGGCAACACATTTCAGTATTCTTGCCTGGGAAATTGCATGGACAGAGGAACCTGGCCACGGGGTCTTAAAAGAGTTGGACACGACTTAGCAACTAGACAACAATTACAACAACTGTTATGGATATTCTGATTTAAAGAAATTAAAATGCAGTGTTTCAACCACGATAGACAGTTATATCTTTTCGGTTTTGCATCTACAGTTCTTGCTATGATCTGCAAGTTGTAGATGCTAACAATATACAGGTGCCAGATTGTCATAAAGAGGCTGACAGAATATAAGCCATCAACAGATAAAAGTGACAAAGTAGAACATCAATCACGTAGTGCGATGTTCTGAAAAATACTCTTTGACAAATGTTTGACTTCTTTTTTACTTTAGGAAACATCACTTTCCTATGAATTTAAAAATGATAAATTGAATAAGTGGTTTAGAAGTGGATTGCATTCTTTTTAAAAAAATGTTCACACAAAAATTTTGTCAATAAATGGTACAGGGCTGTACTCAAACTCTTCCACTGAAAAATGGTTAATGGTAATGGGTCTGGAGATATTGTAGAAAACACTTATGCCATGCCTGGTTTTCATTTTTAAATTAATTTGAATTGCCTGTCTGCTTCTGAGATCATTTACGACATAAATGGCAATTTTTTTTTTCAATATTAGGTACTTTCCCTCAAAAGCAAAATTCCTAGGTGAAGTTCGTCTCTAGCATGATGTGGAGTTTTGTTTATTTTGTGATTCTTTTTTTGCTCCTGTCCACAAGCTTGTACATCTAGGCACATGGGTGCACTTTTCTGGGCAATATGGAATATTTCAAAAGTCCAAACTCAATTGTTCATTTAACATATATTATCATATGTTATATGTATATATTATATGTATATGTTAGTATAAGTAATACAAAAGTCACATAAACATGATCTCTTTTCTCAAGGAGCTTTTAGCATTGTTGGAGAGATAAGGAAATATATGAATAGTCATAATTTATATAATTGAAATTGATAAGATTCAGAGGAAAATAGAAGAGAGAAAATAAGTCTTTGTGGAGAAGAATGGTTCGAGTGTGAATTTTCAGAAAAGACTTTAACAAGTGAGAACTATGCCAAGAAACGTATAAAAGCATATACAGAAGTTACTGAACATTTTATTTTTCAAATGCATAGAGGTAGTATTGGTGGTAGTAGATAACTTAAAAATGAATCACTGCATTTAGTGATTGCAGAGCAAACTTGAAATGGATGACAAAAAAATAGATCCTCTGCAAATCTAAAAAGAAGCTTAAAATAATTACTTTCCTAACATCAGGAGACAGATTAAGGACTTTTCAGGTTATGGCATCAACATGGATCTCAGCATTTATATTTCTAAATAATCTGATTAAAGCATCATAACTCTGGATTAAAGAACAACGACATTTATCTATTTCTTAATTCTGAAATTTATATTCTTTCCAGAACAAATTCATAGAGTTTTATAGTGATGCTTATAAGATATGCAGGCTTTTAATTTAATCACTCAAATATTTCTTTAAAAATTCAATTACTTTCTTGTCATAATATAAAAGGCCATTCCAGATGGAACAAAGATCTGATTGTAAAACGTAAAATAATAAAGCTAGAAGATAACATAGATTTTTCTTTATCATTTTGAGATAAGCAAATATTTATCCTATAGGTCACACATATCACTAACCATAAAGGAAAAGATTGAAAAATTGGACTTCATTAAAATTAGGACATTCTACTTATCAAGGCCTCCCTGTCTATCTCCAACTCCCGGAGTCCACCCAAACCCAAGTCCATTGAGTCAGTGAGGCCATCCAACCATCTCATCCTCTGTCATCCCCTTCTCCTCCTGCCCTCAATCTTTCCCAGCATCAGGGTCTTTTCAAATGAGTCTGTAAAATTTCCTTGAGCTGTACACTTAACATTTTTTCACTTCAATGCATGTATGTTACATTTAAAAACTAAGGTTTAAATAATTATTTTCACATTTGTAGTTAGAGTAGAAAGATGTATATGTAACTTTCTTGAGGTGGAGACAAGTTGCTACTTTGGATAAAAATAGGAACTGTGTCCTACCATAAACAGAACAGGATCCTTTATAAGCTGTGAGAGGAAAATCCACTGAGCATTGCCAGAGACATTACAGATTGTTTTCATCATGTTTATGACTAGTTATTTCAATCTTCTACTTACAAATTAATCTCCTACATGGCACAATACTTTGATTAAAGCCCATTGAGTTTATAAAATAGCAACAATAAATCCTCTACTTTAGTTCTTATAATAACAATAATATTTAACTCTTCTTGAGCACTCTCTATGCATCTGTTTCAAGTGCTTCCATGTATTAATTCATTTTAATATACAAAGTGACAAAGTGAGATAGCTACTGTTATTTCTTCCCTTAAAGGGAAAAGGATCGAGGGCTGGTAGAGGCCAAGTAGCATAAACAAGTTCCAAGGACCCAGTGACACTTCAGGTATCAAATTCAGGTACCTAATTCAGGTATCTTAATTTAAAACTGTGTGTGTGTATGTGTGTGTTCGTTGCTCAGTCATGTCTAACTCTTTGCAACCCCATGGATGTTAGCCTGCCAGGCTCCTCGGTCCATGGAATTCTCCAGGCAAGAATACTGGAGTGGGTAGCCATTTCCTTCTCCAGGGGATCTTCCCGACTCAGGGATTAAATCCAGGTCTCCTGCATTGCAGGCAGATTCTTTACCATTTGAGCCACTAGGGAAGCCAGATTTAAAATTACATGTTTTAAAACACTGACTACATTGATTCCATCTCCCAAAACACACCACAAATTCTATTCCTACATCTCCCCAGCAGAGGATGGACTTACTAACAATATGGTGATGAAACAGCCAGTGTGCCTGTTTGAGATTGAGGTTTGGGGCTATGAAACTATGCAGTGGGTTAAATACCTAGGGATGAACATATACCCAGTTTTGAAACATGGGGATAGAAAAGCCATAGACGAATGAATACACTTAAGATAATTCCTAAGTATGCAGGTGAGCAGAACATAATAGCAGCAGCACAGAGAAAAGACAACACTGTCAAACGAAGGTATCCTCTTAGTAGAAATAGATTTGTTAGAATGCTCTGAGCTGCAAGTAACTGAATTCCCAAGTTGGTGTGGCTTAAACAATACATTTCCTGTCTTGCAGGGTTAGTAAAATGGAGGCTACGTATTCAATGACTGCTCAGTGGCAGGGAGATCAGGCACTGTCTGTCTTTCTGCTCAGCCAAGATGATAAGCCTGTCTTTAGGCTTGTTCCTCTTTGTACGATAACAGGCGCATATTTAAATTTCACAAACTCATACATTAGCACCTGAAGGACATTTTCTCTTTTTGTATCTCTTTTTATTACAAAATAAAACCCTTACCAACCTTTGTCTTCACCCAAGCAGATTTCTTCCTTCCTTTTAGGATCTAGGGTTGCAAGTCACATATAGACTAAGTCAATTACTGGTAGCTAAGTTATGACCAACCTAGACAGCATATTCAAAAGCAGAGACATTACTTTGCTGACTAAGGTCTGTCTAGTCAAGGATACGGTTTTTCCTGTGGTCATGTATGGATGTGAGAGTTGGACTGTGAAGAAGGCTGAGCGCCGAAGAATTGATGCTTTTGAACTGTGGTGTTGGAGAAGACTCTTGAGAGTCCCTTGGACTGCAAGGAGATCCAACCAGTCCATTTTGAAGGAGATCAGCCCTGGGATTTCTTTGGAAGGAATGATGCTCAAGCTGAAACTCCAGTACTTTGGCCACCTCATGCAAAGAGTTGACTCATTGGAAAAGACTCTGATGCTGGGAGGGATTGGGGGCAGGAGGAGAAGGGGACGACAGAGGATGAGACGGCTGGATGGCATCACGGACTCAATGGATGTGAGACTGAGTGAACTCCAGGAGTTGGTGATGGACAGGGAGGCCTGGCGTGCTGCGATTCATGGGGTTGCAGAGTCAGACACGACTGAGCGACTGAACTGAACTGAAGTCAACTACTGGTAGAGTGTGAAGATTGCTTTTCACTAGTCAATGTTCATCTTCTGAGGATAGTGTGACAGAATGTGAGCAAGTGAACACCCCCAGTAAATTGGCAGCTATGGGCTTGGAAGAAAAGGGGTGGAAGGCTGGTTTTGGGTTAGGCGAACACAGTGTCTGCCACGAGAAAGTAGCAATGCTAAAAACAACCGTGGCTTTACAAGTATCAGTCTTAGCCTCAAAGCAAAGTGCACCTTATACATGAATTCTCTGACATTTTCTTTCATCTCCACACGGATTTCCCAACAAAAAATTGAAAAGTGAACAGTATCATTTTAGACTATTCCAGAACATTGTGTTTGATTACTCTTTAAAATGACATTCCCAGCATATACATGAGATATGACATATTATCAAAGTGTTAATGTTTGATATTGCTAATGTTTAAATCATTCCCTTTATATAAAAATATGACCCACAGGAGCAGATTAGAAGCCAACAGAAACACTAAGACGAGGAATGCAAACTTTTATTTTTTTGCCTGGAGAAAGTTTGGGAATTAAAATCTTAAAACCAAAGTTAATTTTCTTTAATGTAAGCCTTTAGGTGTGTGATCTGTGTATTTTGTGGAAAGTTTTATGACGGAAACATTCAAGAGTCAATGCATTTAACTTCATTTTTAACATCTTAATTCCGTTTTTCCCAACTTAAATTCTCTTTGAAAATGTTTCAAGTAATGTTATTACTCTTAGCTGTTTTTTTATATGATACTCTGTATACTTTTCAACAGGGCTTCCCAGGTGGCTCAAGTGGTAAAGAATCTGCCTGCCAATGCAGGAGACACAGGTTTGATTCCTGTGTAGGGAAGATCTCCTGGAGTAGGAAACGGCAACCTGCTTCAGTATTCTTGCCTGGAAAATTCAATGGAGAGAGGAGCCTGGTGGGCTGCAATCCATGGGGTCGCGAGAGTCAAACACTACTGAGCGACTGGGCACACATACAGACATAATTTCTGGTACATTAAAATTGCAGTATATAAAAGTGTTCTTCATCTGATATGACAAATGAAAATTCTTGTATCACATAATTTGGGGTCTTTCATCAGTATTCAAGAGGGAAAATCAATGCCAAAAGTTATAAATATTTGAAAAGTGCAAGTGTAATAAGTTGCTAAAAATGACACCTTCTATGAAACTGGTTATGTGCATCAATGCTTTTCACCTTCTGTGTTCTTCTGCTAGGCCATATTTCATTTGAGAGGAAGCAAGGTCTCATGTTCACCAGAGGCATAGATTTGAATTTTTTTGGTTTGATGAAGTAATTGCGTGGTGGGATTTGGGAATTACTTTCAGAGTTTTACTTTATTTGATCATATGCTATAGACTGTAGCTTCCCTGGTGGCTTAGGTGGTAAAGAATCTGCCCACAACGCAGCAGTGAAGTTGCTCAGTCGTGTCGGAATCTTTGCTACCCCATAGGCTGTAGCCGACCAGGCTCCTCTGTCCACGGAATTCTCCACGCAAAAATAATGGAGTAGGTTGCCATTTCATTCTCTAGGGGATATTCCCAATCCAGGGATTTAACCTGGGTCTCTGGAATTACAGGAAGATTCTTCACCATCTGAGCCACAAGGAAAGCCCACAGAGGGAAAGTAAAGGTAAATACATAAACGCTTAATAAAAAATGTACTTGTAGCACCACATTAATTATGGCGAGCCTTTATGAACTTAAAATTAGTAATTTTCCTACTTCGAATTTTACCATGAACATCTAGGAGACTGACTCTCATTTCACTATCACTTCTAGGTTTGGGTATTGAATTCCTGTCAAGGTAGCTCTGATAAATTGAGGCCACTCTTTGTATCAACTCCAAAAATGTTTACATCATTAGAATGAAAAAAAAAAAAAGGGGCTGCTGTCACTTTAGGAAGCGAATGCAACATATTTTAAGGATGAAGTGGGGCTCTCAACTGTCAGCCAACCCTGAGTCACAGATCATCCGTCACTCTATGAAATCCTTGTCCCATTTGTTCATCATCATCAATGTCCTAACGCAGAAAAAAAAAAAAAAAAAAAACCTTTCTAATTCTAGACAACTGGTCTTGGTAATGGAAGTGATTCCCTGGAGAAAATAAAAGGACAAGACTTCCGTTCCCCTACCCTACGCTCCCCTGCCCCAGTTACCTTTCCCAGTTTCCAAAAGTGTTAACCCCACTTCACCGGCTACGCGCGCTCTCTGGGACAGCTCCTTGTTTAGCATCGAATCTGCAAGGAACTAGGAGACGGCTCTCTCGAAAGTTGGCGGAACTGGGAGGGGACGTTGGGAGTTTGATCCTCCTTGCACATGGCCTCTCACGGGGTCCAGACCTTCCACTCTGGTCCCTGAAGCCCAAACTACCGCCACAAAGGCGAGGCGTCCTGACGGCGCTGGGCCGGGGGGCGGGGTGCTGGGATGGTGGGTGGTGAGAAGCCGGGCGGCCTCTCCTCGCTCCCGCCGCGGGCACGCGTCCAGGGCTGGGCAGAGGTGGGGGTGGGCGAGCAGGGGCGCTCACGTCACGTGCGCGCGCGCGGGGACCGCAATAAATGCCCCGGCGCTCACGGGAGCGGCGGAAGCGCTCTGCGCCTAGCTCTGCGCGCCGCGGCTGCACTGAGCGGGAGCGCGGGGTCGCCTGCAGCCTTCGCCGCCCAGCCTGACCCGAGTCCCCGCCCCTCTCACTCCTGCAGCTTCTGCTCCGAGACGCTCGGGCGCCCACCCTGCAGAGCTAACCAGGCCGCTGCCGTTCCACCCCAGCCTCGGCCTCCCAACTTCGCCGTGCTTTGCCCAGCTCCGGCTTTCAGGTCCGAGGGGAGCCGCCGAGGCCGAGGATAGCAATCCCACTGCAGGCAGCGCCGGAGGACGTGCGACGCCCGGGTCCTCCCGAACCGGGTCGTCTGTGTGCAGGCTGCAGGCGGCTGGGGAGGCCGGCCGTCTGGTTCTGCTGATCCATCTTAGGGAACTTCACACTGGAGAGGTAAGTCGTCAAGCTCCCACCCTCTTCTATCTACTTTTTTCTTCTTAAACTCTACTTAAAAAAAAAAAAAAAATCCACTTGCAGAGAACGGTCGATCACGGAGGGGTGGGTGTGTACTCGGAAAGCAGCCACGATGGAGAACTCTGGGCGCTCCTGCTTCTCAGTGAGTTTGTGAGTTTCACCTCCTTTGGTTTGGGTGAACGGTGTGCGCCTGCGGCGTGTGGCCGGAGAGGCTCCGAAACCGCCCGTGGCTGTTGTCTTCATCGGGTGCGGGCTACAGGTTAGGCACAAGCTTTCTAGGAAATAATGATTTTTTTCTTCTTGACCTGTGCCTGTATGCGAAGATAATTCCCCCAGTGACCTTAACTGTTCTCTTGCATTAATTCACTGGTCCCTTTAGAAGTCTCCGTGGACATATGTATGCGTAAAATTTTGTACTTCTTTAAAGCATTCGCCCTCGATTTCATAATTTTGTTGACATTCTGAATGTTTGAACCAGAGATGGGGCGGTGAGATAAAATAATACCTTGAAACAGAGAGAGAAACCTGGACCTCTGGATTGCCTGATAAAACATTGTAGGCTAAAACATTCTAGGATCCTTTGCAGGCTCTGTGCCATAAATAGCCATTTAAAGATTTGTAATTCAGAAATCTCTTTCAAGCTTTAATTCTTCTGGGTTGCTTTTGCCATTTGTTTTTAGCATCATGTACATTATCTTGGAAAATGCAGTTTTTTGTTTTGTGGAAAAGAAAAGGTGCACTGTGAAAAGTCCTCTGGAGTAAAAATGGATTGGAGAAAATTCATTTCAAAATTTATTCCATTTCCTGGAATTATGTAGACAAATCAAACTGGCTCCATCCCTTTGTGACTGTTGTATTATTTTTATTGTTAGAAAATTAATGTGTGCCAGGATTTTTCACCCTAATTGCACTACATGTCCTTATAGCCAAAAGGAGTGGAAGAGCCGGTGTTGGAGATTTTCCCGGGGAAATCCTGAGAGCATTCATTATGAAGTGTACCGTGCGGGAGTGGTTCAGAGTAACCACAGTGCTCCTCATGGCCCGAGCGATTCCAGCCATGGTGGTTCCTAATGCCACTTTATTGGAAAAACTTTTGGAAAAGTACATGGATGAGGATGGTGTGTGGTGGATAGCCAAGCAAAGAGGGAAAAGGGCCATCACAGACAATGACATGCAGAGTATCTTGGATCTTCATAATAAGTTGCGAAGTCAGGTATATCCTACAGCTTCTAATATGGAGTATATGGTAAGAACATTTTTCAAATGGTATGTACATAGAAATGTTTAATGATGCTTTTAGCTTCTGTGGTTAAAATCCATCCTGCTGGTATTTAATATTTTAACATTTGTCCTGTATAAAACTTTTAAAAAGATTTTCTTCAAGAGTATTTTCTTCTGCATATTCCATTTTTTTCATTTTTTAAAGTTTTATTGGACTATTTTTGCTTTACAATGTTGTTAGTTTCTGCTGTATAGCAAAGTGAATCACTTATATATGTAGCTGTTCTTTTTTAGATTCTTTTCTCATATAGGTCATTACAGAGTATTGAGTCAAGTTCTCTGGTACCACCGTTTTTTTATCCATCTTTGATTAAAATCCATCTTTGCAATTTTCCAATCTTGTTACTGCACACAAGCAGTGGTCTAGTCCTGTATATTTGTTTTTTTGACTATGCCACAAGGCTTATGGGATCTTGGCTCCCTGACCAGGGATTAAACCTAGGCCCTGGACAGGAAAAGCATGGAGTTCTAACCACTGGACCACCAGGGAATTCCCAGGTCCTGTATATTCTTCTCCGAGAAGGCAATGGCAACCCACTCCAGTACTCTTGCCTGGAAAATCCCATGGGCGGAGGAGCCTGGTAAGCTGTAGTCCGTGGGATCGCTAAGAGTGGGACACGACTGAGCGACTTCCCTTTCACTTTTCACTTTCATGCATTGGAGAAGGAAATGGCAACCCACTCCAGTGTTCTTGCCTGGAGAATCCCAGGGACAGGGGAGCCTGGTGGGCTGCCGTCTATGGGGTTGCACAGAGTCGGACATGACTGAAGCGACTTAGCAGCAGCGGCAGCAAATATTCTTCTACATATTCTATCAGTGTTCCTTTCATTTTAAGAGCTCTTTAAATTTCAGAGTAAAATAAATACCTTCAGATATAATGTTCCAACTAAGTGCTTTAAATTCTGCTCTTAGGAAAAAGATTCCTGTCCCCAAAATGCTGAACAGTTGATTTATTTGCTTTTAACTGACTTAGTAGAAAAATTGTTTCCTAATTCCTAATTGATGGAATCTTCTTATGAATGGTGGACCTGAAAAAAATCAAGGATGAATAATTTGAAGACACTTTCCAGATGACTGATGGGTGTGTATATATACACACACACATATGTGTATGTAGACAGATAATAGATAGATAGGTATAGGGTCTCCCAGGTGGTGCAGTGGTAAAGAACCCACCTGCTAATGTAGGAAACACAGAGTCACAAGTTTGATCCCTGGGTCGGGAAGATCCCCTGGCTGAGGAAATGGTAACCCACCCCATTATTCTTGCCTGGAAAATCCCATGGACAGAGGAGCCTGGTGGAGCTACAGCCCATGGGGTCACAAAGAGTCAGATGTGACTGGCATGCACTCATGTTCATAAAGTATATATATATATAGTTTCTAATGGGCCATTGTTTCTTAGAAGTATGCAAATGACATGTTGTAAAGTATACATTTCTGTGGTTGCTTTATGTTAAGGAATACTTTGGCAGTAACTTTTTACCCTCTAAATTTATTTGTGAACTTCGAAGTGTGAAAATACGTTTGGGTAAAGGATTCAATAAAAATACATAAAATGCTTAATAACCTTATGTGAATTCTGAGAGTAAATCAGTAAGTTTGAGAAACAAAATTACTTTTTAAAGACTGTTAAATATTACTTTTTCAAGACTGTAACTCATTAATATTAGAATAGTTCATACCCTAAATACATAGAAAATTTTTCAAAAATCTTACTACTTATTAGGAATGCACTAGCAAAGACCAATAATGTTCACTGATGACAGCAAACTTAATGAACATTAATGCTAACATTTCTCTTTTGGACACATTGCAGGGTCCCGTCAATTTTAATATATTCTAGTTTTTCCTTTTTTTCCCCACTTATATTAGTTTGGATAGAAATTTTCTATTTAAGTAACTTTGATGAAACATGGAAATTCTAAGTTCACATTATATATTACAAAATATTTCCTTATATTATTTTAACTTTTGCTAGAAAAATATTTTACCCTAAAGAATGTAGGTAGTACGCAAGAGAAGTCATCAGAGATAAGGAATCAGTCCCAACCATCAGGCTGTAGGGGTTTAAATTCTGGCACTGATACCCACTTCTGGCTTCTCAAGTGGCTCTGGGAGAAAAGGACATCCCCCAAATGTAGAAGATATAAGAGATATGGGTTTGATTCCTTGGTTGGGAAGATCCCCTGGAGAAGGACATGGCAACCCACTGCAGTATTCTTGCCTGGAGAATCCCATGGACAGAGGAGCCTGGCGGGCTATGGTCCATAGGGTTACACAGAATCAGACACGACTGAAGCAGCTGAGCATGCACGCACGCACCCACTAGCTGTGTGACTTTGGGCAAATCCTAAATTGCCCTCTACTTCAGTTTCCTCGTGTCTAACACGTGCTCTTACCTCAGAGGGGTGTTGTGAGGATTATGTAAGAAATGAGATGACCTGTGTGAAGTTTAGCTTATTATCAACCATGTTGCAATTACAAGGTCCCTGTAAGTATCACTAAGACATAAAACCAATATTATATTTCCTTAATACCATTTAAATAGCCCATCTGAAATTTGTTTGCTCTTTTCAAAATTCTGTGCCATGCATGATATGACATCAGTAATGTCTCCATCTTCTGACTATTTTAAAACGTTTGTTCAAAGTACAGGATTCTCTGACTTCTTCATCTGTGAGCTTTCAAACAGAAAGAGCCAGTTAATTATGGAGTTTTCCCAAGTAGGCCACCCTATGCTTATTCCATGTTGATAGGTACTCAGTTGCATTTTATTCAAAATAAGGAAGAACTTGGGAGTTCAAACCCACAAAAAGAAATCTGAGAATATTTGTGTGTGTTTTAAGTAATATGGAAGTAATGAAAGAACAGTTCTGTGATTCGATTTCTATGTCTGACTTCCAAAGAAAATAAGTGCCTATTGTATGATGTCTGGTCTAGAATGTTTATATGCATTTCTTTTCAATTTCATTGCTTTCATTCTATCCTTGAAATGTAGATTCAGAAACCAGCCAAGGTTTATGTTGTGTTGCCCTTAGATACTATGAACACAAGAACTATGTCTTGGCTAATAACTTGGCTGCAGAGGAGTTTGTTTCCCGATGGTAACACAGGAACACGTTTTCTAGAATACACAAAGAAGGGGAAGTCTAAAAGAACGATACTGCTTTATTTGAAATACTGTTGATTTATATTTTATATAGTAATAATGTAAGTACAGATGTTGCTCGACCCATGGAAAGAAAATTGGTTCAAATAGTTGACTGAAGTGTATTTTTGAGGGAGAATGGATACATGTACATTATATGACTGAGTCCCTTCACTGTTCACCTGAGCTATCACAGCATTGTTAATTGGCTATGAAGTGAAGTGAAAGTCGCTCAGTCGTGTCTGGCTCTTTGCAACCCCATGGACTGTGCAGTCCATCGAATTCTCCAGGCCAGAATACTGGAGTGGGTAGCCTTTCCCTTCTCCAGGGAATCTTCCCAATCCAGGAATGGAACCCGGGTCTCCCACATTGCTGGTGGATTCTTTACCAACTGAGCTATCGGGGATATCCCAATACAAAATAAAAAGATTAAAAAAATTATTTCAGGGGACTTCCCTGATGGACCAGTGGCTAGGACTTCATGCTTCCAATGCAGGGGGCCTGGGTTCAATCTCTGGTCAAGGAACTAGATCCCACATGCCTCAATTAAAGATTCTACATGCTGCAACCAAATAAATATTTTTAAAACAGTGTATTTTGATAAAATGAAAAGCTAAAGAGCCACTTCCTATAGAATCTGCAGTGACATGTGGTAAGTGCTGCCACTTTTGGCCACTTACACTCCCCTTCTCCAGGAGATCTTCCCGATGCAAGAATGCAGCCTGGGTCTCCTGCGTGGCAGTCAGATGCTTTACTAGCTGAGCTAACACAGAAATCCTATACCCTGTTATACTGCATTGAAAGTTCGAATAGCCGGTTACGTTATGTACATTTGGTGCTTATTTTAGTCTGTTTTTTTGTTTGAATACTGCAGCCAAGCCACATCCATGTTTTTTAACATCATAACCCTGCCCCCACTCTAAGGCTCATTAATTAATAGGGTTAAAAATGACCTCCAGAAGGTCACGTCTTCGCTGGAAGAGCTTATAGGCTGGTTGATAAGAAAGAATAGACACATTTGAAAATTTTCATGTAGGCAGGGACACGAAATTCTTCATTCACATGTGTGATTGATGCCAGGGGATCACAGAATATTGGAATATTCCTACAGGAGAGTTAATCAATGGGGAAGATGACGTATATGTTGCTTCTGGCAGATGGTCAGGACCACGAGCTGTGGCCAAGAGTGAAGGGCATGTCTCAGCTGGAAGAGGAACCAACATGTGGAATCTAAAAAGCAAAGATACAGAGTAGCTTATTTACAAAACAGAAACACACTCAGAGGCCTAGAGAATGAACTTACTGGTTGCTAGTGGGGAAGGCTGGTGGGGAGGGATACCTAGGGAGTTTGGGATCACATGTACACCCTGCTATATTTAAAATGGATAACACACAAGGACCTACTGTATAGCATAAGGAACTCTGCTCAGTCTTATGTGGCAGCCTGGATGGAAGGGGAATTTGGGGGGAGAATGGATACATGTATATGTCTGGCTGAGTCCCTATGGGGTCCATTGAAACTATAACAAAATTGTTAATTGGCTGTATTTTAATGAAGTTAAAAAAAAAAAAAAAGAGGAATCGACAAAGTGGAGTGGCTGACTGTTTTTGTAGGAAACCAGAAGCAGAGTAGGTTGATGAAAGCAAAGCCCTGTGGTAGAATCAGGGAAAGGAGAAATGCATTATTAATTATAGAAACCAGTAACCTAAGCAGAGGGATTACCAGTGTTTAATTCAGGGTACATTGAAAAACTGAAGCTTTTAGGTCATCAAATGAAGCTGTTACTGAAGAGGCAGTGGATATTTGAGGAGGAAACATTGCCTTTAGACCTGTGTTGTCTCTGCTGCTTACTGGCATGTGAAGTCTGACAGCAACGATTTGGGGCATTGTTTTTGTCATTGGTAGACTTGGTATAGGGATACCAATTCTATACCAGCCCATGGGCTATATATTCCTATGTATATAGATTTAGAAATATATAGCCTACGGGCTGCAGTGAGATAAGAGATTTGACCCTGTTGAGTCTACTGTTATTTTTCTTCAAGCCTTTCTTTTTTGTGGGTATTAGCCCCATCACTTGGTTCTTTTATTTTTTTTTTGTGGTTATTTCTTCATCATGTTGTTGTTGTTGTTCAGTCGCTAAGTCGTGTCTGACTTTTTGTGACCCTATGGACTGCAGCACGAGAGGCTTCCCTATCCTCCTCTATTTCCTGGAGTTTGCTGAAGTTCATGTCCATTAAGTCGGTGATGCTGCCTAAGCATCTCATCCTCTGCCACCCTCCTCTCCTTTTGCTTTCAGTCTTTTCCAGCATCAGGGTCTTTTCCAAGGGTCTTGCTCATCTCTTCAAACTTTACTTTTGGCCCCCATGGTTTTACTTTTGGTTTTCTCCCTTCCTGGGGAATTTTATCTACTCCTTTGACTTTAAATGCCTTCTGTCTGTTGATGGCTCCGTGGTGACACTCCATCTGACAGTCTTTGAGCATTGTTTTCATGTGTCCTACTGCCCACTGGGTCATCTCTTGAATCTTAAAGTAATATTGTAATATTGCTTCAAGTTTAAGATGTCTAAAAAGAAAACAAGCTGCTTTTGTTCCACTCTTGCCCATGGTCCTCCTTCCCTCCCTGCATTCTTTCTCAGTGAATGTCATAGACATCGGCCACATCCTGTCCAAACAAAAACAGATCATCAGGGACATCTTCAACTCTTGCCTTGCTTTCATTCCCTCTGTCCACTTCCATGTAATATGTACACACAAATACAAATACACAGTTACTCGCCAGAGTCTTAGATTCTGTCTTAGAAATGTTTGAATCCATCTCTTCTATTTCATCAAAACCTGTGTTCTTTGTCTCCCCGAGATGGGCATCACAGCTTCCCCAGCAGAAGAGTATACCATCTAGTCTTACGTTATTTCTACTTTAATCTACCTTTCTCACTGCTACACAATCTGTCTTTTCCCTCAAACAAATCTCTGGTGCTTACTTAACTGTCCAAAGCTTCTGTTAACTTCTGGCTGCTCACAAGTTAAAGCCCATCTTGAAGAACTTACAAAAGGAGGCAAGTCTAGTCCAGTAAGCCCCATAGCCCTTGACTCCCTTTGCTGCTGTTGTTCAGATTCATGTCCATTGAGTGGGTGATGCCATCCAACCATTGCATCCTCTGGCGTCCCCTTCTCCTCCTCCCCGCAATCTTTCCCAGCATCAGGGCCTTTTCCAGTGATTTGGCTCTTTGCCTCAGGTGGCCAGAGTATTGGAGCTTCAGCTTCAGCATCAGTCCTTCCAATGAACATTCAGGGTTGATTTCCTTTAGGACTGACTAGTTTAATCTCCTTGCTGTCCAAGGAACTCTCAAGAGTCTTCTCCAGCACCACAGTTTGAAAGCTCACCTCCCTTGCATATAATTGAATCTGTGTTCACATTAAGCTACTGTTCTTTTTTTTATTTATTTAAAATTCATTTGGCTGTGCTGGGTCTTTCTTGCTGTGCGTGTGCTGTGCTTAATTACTCAGTTGTCTCTGACTCTGTGACCCGATGGACTGTAGCCCACCAGGCTCCTCTGTCCATGGGATTCTCCAGGCAAGAAAACTGGAGTGTGTTGCCACGCCCTTCTCCAGGGGATCTTCCTGACCCAGGGATCGAACCCGCATCTCTTACGTCTCCTGCATCAGCAGGTGGGTTTTTTACCACTAGCGCCACCTGGGAAGCCAAAGTAATTTATTCAAGCCTGTTTATAGTATTGAAGCTTTGTTACAATTAAATATATACAAGTCCATTTTCCTTTCAAGACTGAATTTCCTGGAAGGATAGGATTTTCTTACCTTTATAACCGTATGTCTGATGCACAGATGTACTCAGTAAATATTAATATTTGTTGATTGAATACTGTTGAATGTTCAGTAAATAGGTGTTGAATAAAGGCATGGATGGAAAATAGATAAAATTATATGAGATAAATATAAAGGACAAGAAAGAGGAATTAAAATAAGAAAAATTCTATAAGTAGGATGTCATCAACACCAGAGATAGATGGAAATATCAGAGATGAAGAATAAATCAAGTAATTCAGAATTATTTTTTCTGTTTTAAAAATATTCATGGTGTACTAAAAATTGTCCTATAATATAGAGCTGCTGAACAGTGGTAAAGATGTTCAGATGCTCTGGAATTTAAATAATAAATTAATGCATATTTATCTCTTGTAACAACTCTTTAATAAGTCTCTTAAATTATAGATTGGCTAAAATCCAAAACAGCTCACTGTGATAGAAAGTGTATCTAAGACTAGAATGTCCTTTAGCAACATTAGGCCATATTCCCTAAAAATTTTATATGTGTCCTTTGCCTTTGTAAATGCTCAGTCGTGTCCGACTCTGCGACCCTATGGACTGTAGCCTGCCGAGCTCCTCTGTCCATGAGGATTCTCCAGGCAAGAATACTGGACTAGGTTGCTGTTTCCTTCTCCAGGGCATCTTCCTGACCCAAAGATCATGTCTCACAATGACAGTTATATAAGCTATTTCCCAGTATTATAACTATTTCCATGTCAGTCACAGAACAGTTGACAGACACTCTGCTGGGAGGGTTGATGGCTGTACCTGCTTGCTGTTACTTCACATATGATGAGACTAGGGACAGAAGTTTTGCACAGCATTTTTCCGAATGTAGAACAAAATACATCTAGCTACCTGTCCTTCCACTGGGCAACCAGAGGCTCCAAGCCAACATCCAGTCATACTTGCAGTCCATGGTACATGTTTTGATACAAACAACGGCCTAGTACCAGTTTGTCACTTAAATTCTTTATATGGCCATGCTTAACACTGGAAATGAAGTGATTTTTCTTCTGTGCAGATTTTTCTTCTGTACAGCAGATAACTGCAGAAACTGGTCAAGGGACAATGTAGCCCCCATCCCAGGGTGATGTTAGTCAGGGCTACTAGCTGTAGCTGAGTCCAAGCCTAAAAAAAGTTAATTTTAGCTTGTGAGTTGCTCTCACAAAGCAACTCTTACAAATGTACATTTTTTGACATTATCTGCCACCAATGACATATATCATTGTTACTGAATAAAATAATATATGGATATTCTATTATCCATATAATACCCTGATGATGGGAAAGATTGAAGGCATGAGGAGAAGGGGACGACAGAGGATAAGATGGTTGGATGGCATCACTGACTCAATGGACATGAGTTTGAGCAAGCTCCGGGAGTTAGTGATGGACAGGGAGGCCTGGCAAGCTGCAGTCCATGGGGTTGCAGAGTCAGACACAACTGAGCGACTGAAATACACTGATACAATATCCAGAATAAATGCAATTAATAAATTGATGGCCTCATAACTCATTTACCTAGAGCTTAATGTTGACAAATTTCTTACCTTGCTAAAAGTGGCAGGAATTCACTGCAAGTGAGGTCTTATTTCAAGTGTTAATTCCTAAAATGATTATTTTTCTATGTACTGGCACTTGCCTGGTAGTTTTCAAAGTTAAATATTTGCATCTTTTAAGAGTATGCAGTGTAATCTATATGCACTTAAAGGTTCATGAAATATCTGACTCAATGTTAGTCTTATTTAAAGTTTTTAAAGTTTCTTTCTTCTTGATTTACAATAACATTTAATTTTCTTAAACAGTTTTTATTTCACTTCACTAATATTATTTAGATATAATAAAGCTTTTTTTTTGTTTGTTTTGGTTAATTTGTCTACAGAATGGAAAAGTTTTTAAAACCTTAATTTGGATACATAGCATTTTTTTTTTTTTTAGCATTGCCATTTCAAATTAATGTAATTTTCTTTTTGAAAGTTGCGCTTGTAAATGGCAATACCTGTAGGAAGAGAGTGACATTACAGCTCAGTTCTGTTGAATTTGTTAGCTACCCTATAATTCTGGGAGATTAAAGATTCCTCATTAAATGAAAGCAGCAGATCTAGGATCTTAGAAAGGCAAGACATGAGAAACAGTTTCATCAGGAGAGTGCAATACCCAGAGCCAGAAAAGTGTCACAGAATTTTTAAATTGTTAATGTTGTTTATTCCTTCATTTGACAAGTATTAGTTTACCAAATGCTGGGCACCATTGAGGGCCCAGCTGTAAATACAACAAACATTCTAACTTGCCTAGAATAGGTGTAAAAACCCTAACTCTCCCAACTCAGCAAGTGGCCTGTGTGGCTAACACAAGTGTGAAAGTCATGTAGGAGAAAGAGGTCCCAGCTTTCACTGAGGAGAACAGATACACGTCACTAGTGATTGTAAAGACTCCCTCTGAGTCCAAGTGACAAGAAGTCATTTGAACAGAGGAATATCATGACCTTATTAATACTTACACTACTCAGAATCAACTTGAATTTGTTGAGAATAGACTTTACATGGTGGGAGGTGGGGCCATAGTATGGGCAGGGATTCAAGGCTATTGTAGTAACCAGTCCAGTAGTTGATGGTGGCTAGGAGTGGGATGGTAGCCTTGAAAGTGACGAGAAGTGGTATAGTGTGAATCCACACTAAATCTCATTTGTAGTCATGACATCAACTTGATTAATTCAAGGAAACCTTGCTGCAAGACTTGTGCAATTGGGTTGGCCAGCCAGGCAGCCAAGTTCCTTCAACTAGTGCAATGTCTAAATCCACCCGAGCCTGGACTGCAGTTTTTGAACACTGGTGGTACTTTCCATCCTGGTTTGAATATCAGTGGGGAAAAAAAAAGGAAAGAAAAAGAAAATCAATGGGGAAATTTCAACTTGTCCTGACTTCTGAAATGGTTACAGAGATTCTGGAAATCCGCAGGTTACCCGTTGCCATTTTACCCACCCAATTCCAAGAACGGAGAAGAGATGGAAACAAACTTTGTCTTCTCACTTCCCAGGGTACCAATGCTTGCTGTTTCCTCATGTGGTCTGCCCTCACTTCCACTCTACTCTCCCATTCCCTCTAAAAGCAAGAGGAAGTGAGAACCTTAGCAGAAAGAGACAGTGACCTAGTTCCTGCTGTTCATTAAACATCCATTGCACCATCGTGGGGTATCTCACTGGGATTTGATTCCATCTTGGAGGTAACATAGACATATTTTGGATGCTCAGTACAGCTGAAAAGATTTTGCCTGAGGAACTGGGAAGTATTGAAGTTACCATTTTTTAATATGGAAGAATGTGGCTTGAGCAGCTTTTGGTAGAAAAAGCTAGAACTCAATTTTGGATAAATTAAACTTGAGATTTCCCTTAAATATCCATGTGAACTTTTCATGTGTGCAACTCGATGTATGTGGTCTAATCTGACCGTAAAGTTAGGATTCATCAGAATTTAGGTAATGATAAAGCCACAGGAGAGAAGTCATCAGGGGAACGAGTATAGAAGGAAGCTGTGCTTGGTTGCTCAGTTGTGTGACTCTTTGCAACCCCATGAATTGCAACTTGCCAGGTACCTCTGTGCATGGGGATTCTCTAGGCAAGAATACTGGAGTGTGTTGCCATGCCCTACTCCAGGGCATCTTACCAACCCAGGGATCGAACCCAGGTCTCCCACCCTGCAGGCGGATTCTCTACTGTCTGAGCCACCGTAGAAGGAAGAGATAGTCACAAAGTGATCCCATGACATACTTAACAGTGTAGAGTTAGGGAAGGAGAGGAGGAACATCAAATGGAGTTGAGAATTAGGGAAAAAACAGTGAAGTAAGATGTCCTGAAGTCAAATGAAGAAAGGCAGAAGGGATGATCAACTCTGTTAAATGTTGCTTATAAAGATCAAGTAAGATGAGGACCCTTGAATTCTGAGATATGAAGGCTATACCGGAGGTCTCATAAAACAGTTTGGGTATCATCCTAGTAGTCCAAGGATGGTTCAGGGAAGAATGGATGGGAGACACGATCAAGCTTGTTCACCCACTCATTCGTAAAACATGAACTATCTCCTCTGGGCCAGGTGATATCTGCAGCCTTAACTCTTTTTCAATCCAAAGTTTTCAGCTTAGTTTTAGAAGATGTAAGTCAGTTTGGGAACATATCCCAAATTTATAATTATAGTTGGTAGGGAAATGCAGTTTCTTTGCTTAATTGTTTCTTAGTTACCTTTACCGAGTGCCTCCATTAAAAGCAACATGGTCATTTATAATCATTTATATAACAATTAAGAATGACAGTTCAAGAACATTCTTTGCTATTGTTCACCTGTGTTCTCTCACATACTTATCTTGGGAATTTATGCAACCAAGTAATTATACAGGATTTAAAACTTAAATTCTCATCTTTTTAATGATTTTTACTAATTGAATTTAAGTTTATAAAACCAGCATTTTATGCTTTTCTGTGTTGTCATGTATAATATATAAATTGTTGTTAAGTCACTTTAAGTTGTGTCTGACTCTTTTTGAGAACCCCATGAACACAATATATGCATATGTTACATAGAGTATATAGTTCATTGGAAGAAAATGTGAAAATTCAAGTGGTAATGAGTTGTCTGGTGAAGGTGTAACAGTAAGTATGTTTAAGTAACCCTTTCTTTATTTTCCTAAGTATCTGTTGCTGTCATAATTTCAAGAAGGTACAGAAAGGCATTTGTAATTGAGTAAAACAATATTTTATTCTAATTGATAAGTTTGTGATTTACAAAGAATTTAATTCAACAAATACTGATTGAGCATTTTTGTACCAGGCACTGTTTTTGAAAAAGTTCAACAAGTTAATGAAAATAAGCAAAGTGAGATGATGGAGCATGGCAGATGTGGGGGCTTCCGAGGTGGCGCTAGTAGTAAAGAACCCACCTGCCAGTGCAGGAGACATAGAAGACATAGGTTTGATCCCTGGGTCAGGAAGCTCCCCTGGAGGAGGACATGGCAACACACTCTAGTATTCTTGCTTGGAGAATCACACGGATAGAGGAGTCTGGCAGGCTACAGTCCGTAGGGTCGCACAGAATTGGACACGACTGAAGTGACTTAGCATGCATGCATGATAGAGGGGGGGCTAACATACTGAGTAGTTGGGGAAGACCTCTCTAAATTAATGACTTTTGAGCTGAGAGCTAAATTAGAATACTGAGTCAACTAAACAAAGCTATAGAGATCTAGGCAACAGGAATATCAGGTAAAAGGTCTTTAAGTCCGAAATGAGGTGGGAGTCTTCAGGGACCACAGAGAAGGCTAGGACTGACCTTTGGTCTTATTTCCAGTTTTATATAATTACTCTGTGCCTTGGGGAATGGGTTGCAGGAGGATTCATAGTTAAAGCACAAAGAGATAGGTAGGAAGCCACTGGTATATTCTAATGAGAGATGATGATGGCTGGGGCCAGGGTGACAGTGGTAAACATGGAGAGAGGTGGGTGGTTTCAAGTCTGTTTAAATAGCATTGCTGATGGGTTTTTGATAAATTTAATATGAAGGGTGAAAGATAAGGAGGACTTTTTTAAGATTTTTACTTAAGCATAAAAGTGAAAGTGAAAGTTCCTCAGTCGTGTCCCACTCTGTGTGACCCCCTGGACTACATTAGTCCATGGAATTCTCTAGGCCAAAATTCTGGAGTGGGTACCCTTTCCCTTCTCCCGGGGATCTTGCCAACCCAGGGATGGAACCCAGGTCTCCTGCATTGCAGGCAGATTCTTTACCAGCTGAGCCACAAGGGAAGCCCAAGAATGCTGGAGTGGGCAGCCTATCCCTTCTCCATGGATCTTCTCAACCCGAAATTGAACCAGGGTCTCCTGCATTACAGGTGGATTCTTTACCAACTTAGCTATCAGGGAAGCCCAATATGCTTACTTAAGCATATTGATGGATAACAAGCATTTACTGAGATAGGAAGAGAAACAAGAGAAGGTAAGGATGAAATCAGGGGTTTCCTTTAGGCAAAGCTTATTTTGCATTGCCTTGTTATCCTCAGCTGAGTTTAATGGTCAGTGGAGAAGTGGGACTTGAAATAAAAGTGTGGAAATGATGTATGGATGCTGTTAAGAACCATCTTAACTGACTGGATAAAACCATCCAAGAAGATTTTTATGGATGAAGGTTGAATGCTTTAAATTGAGCCATGGCCCAGCAATATGTAGAGGTTGAGCAGAAAGGAGAAATAAGCAAAGAAAGCTAAGAACGATTTGAGGAATGGAATTAGCACTACATGGGTATATGGCAATGTTTTTGGTTTTGTTTTTTAAAGAGTGTGCTTGGAAGTTGGTGGAAATACACAAATTGTAAAAGCGCTTGACATGAGAGGGAGAAAATATAAATGCAGAGTCAGTTTTTTCCTTCTGACAGGAAGGGCTGAGGCTGTAGGTACATTTGGTGTATTTAGTGGAAAAAGAGAATTTTCGTATGAATAATTCTGTTTTTCCCAGTGAAGTATGGAGCAAGATTGCCAGCTGAGATTGAGAGCGCAGGAATGGAGTGTGGTGTGAGGATGGGATATTATGAAAAGGTATTTTGGGGGTTATTACATAAAGATCTCTGTGGAGTCAAATGCATGAGATGTTTTGAGGTACTTTGTATTCATTTATTTCACTATGCTTTAAGTTACAAAATCTGATAGGGAAGTTTACTACAGTATGTATTCCTATCATATGTGGAGTGGGGTGCCATTGCTTTCTCCCCTATCATATGTAGTAGTCAAGTATTTCCAAAAAGCAGGAAGATTTAAGGTAATAATTTCTCTGGTTTGCCATCGGTCACACCACTCTTTCCAGCTGTTGCACGTGGTGTCACCTGCTTGACCTCTGAGGACATTTGACTAGGCAGCTCCTAGAGACGTGAATGAGATTAAAGTCATGTTAGCCAAGGTGGGAGAAGGGGGTTGATTTTAAAAATGTTCAGATATTCTGTAATACAAATCAAGTACAGATACAGACCACATAATGTGTTTGAGGTTCAAATTGCAGACTGGAGGTTAAATACAACTAATTGTATGGGAACTCCAAAAAATAAATTATGGGAATGATCCAGATATGTGACTTGGATTAGTGGGTTATTAAACTGGTGAGTTTAATATAAGAACCTAGAACTATAAGCCAATGAATCTTACTTTTTCTTTTCTCTTTTTCTTTTAATTAACAGACTCAATAAAATACAATTAAGTTAACTAAGTCAACTTTTTCTTGATAGCTTATTATGAAAAAGGCAACAGATTTTCTTTATTAGAAGCTCATCAACCACAAAGGCAAAATATGAACATGGATATTATCTAACAGGCTAGACAGGTTTTATGTTTTAAGTGTTTAATCAAAGAAAATTTTCAATCACCAGAAAATTAAGGGTAGCAAAAATGTTTTTCATGAAAAAGCAGCTAGGTATGATTTGGGGAATAGAAATCAGGTGCTTTAGTCCAGGGTCACTCAAGCTTTACTGTGCATATGAATTCCCTGGGAATCTTGTTAACATGCAGATTATGACTCAGGAGGTCTGGGTGGCCCCCAATGTTCTGCATTCCTGCCAAGCTCCCAGGTGATGTGGCTGCCGCTGTGGCGGTCCCACAGCCACTGGGAATGGAACTCTGAGTAGAAAGCTTGAGGCTGTCCAGAGGAAGTGGAGTCTAAAAAGAGACATTAAAAATTGACGCTAGGATCCAGATCCTTTTTCACCTCAACTCTCACATTCACTTTCTCTTTTTTCTAAGGGAGCAACTCTTTTTTTTTTTTTTTTTTTGCAGATATATAGTGATTTTTTTTTTTAGTTTTTTATTTTTTTAATTTTAAAATCTTTAATTCTTACATGCATTCCCAAACATGAACCCCCTTCCCACCTCCCTCCCCATAACATCTCTGTGGGTCATCCCCATGCACCAGCCCCAAGCATGCTGTATCCTGCGTCAGACATAGACTGGCGATTCAATTCTTACGTGATAGTATACATGTTAGAATGCCATTCTCCCAAATTAAGGAAGCAACTCTTAATTATTAGTGCAGGAAGATAGAAATCACTCCCTTTCATGAAGTGCTTAGAAACCAAAAAGACAGAGAAGCTTAAACAATAAGATTTCCCAAGACCCACTGTTTAAATCTATCTACTTGGAGGAGTGGTGGAAAATGGAATCTCAAAATTAGTTAATGGCACAGTTCTGTGGGATAGTGAAAACAGAGGTGCAGTCAATGACAGGATAACCTCAGAAAGCCACATGAATGAGAAGGAAGAAAGTAGAATTCAGAAGTGAGCAAGAACAGAGGTGAGGGGTGGGGGTAGAGATGGGGGTATAGAAAAGGTCAGCTAGAACAGATAATGAGCTATTAGATAAGACCCAAGAATGAGCATACTTTTTATAACTCTCCCCTTTGTGTTGCTGTTGCAACTCAAACAGTTCAGGTAACTTTATCTAAACAGGAGACAATCCAATAAAGGTGCTAGGAATAAAATACGACACTGTTTCTTGTGTTTGTTCAAGACGTGGCAAATCCAAATCTGAAATATTGAATGATTGACTGAGGGGCTCAAAAAAACCTATAGTGAGATCAGGTGTTGTGCAGAGACAGGAAACTAAAGCCAAAAAAGAAAGAGGTGGGGGAGGGGAGGCTTTTGAATGAAGATGAAGTAAGAACCTCAGAACTCCTGTCTAGAAAGAAAAGGCTGAGAGAAGAGTTTTGTTACTTGAGTTCGGTGAATGCAGTGAATACATCTAAACAAATGAAAAGCAGTGCTCTTTTATAAAATCATCTCCATCGTTATTCCATATACCTTGAGCTTTTTAGGCTGTAGGCATCTTGCCAAGCCGTTGCTTTTGCAGATGCTGGAATGACTTATGTGCATCTTGTTTTTTCTCCAGTGAATTTCTCCTCTTCCTTCAGGTCTCACCTAAAGACTAATCTGCTTTTTTTTTGTCTAAACCCACCTGTCCAAAGTTAGGTACACTCTAACCCCAGTTCCTTGGCTTCTACAGCATTTCATACCTGTCCCTGCCTCTGTTATTTACATCCTTCTCTTTCTCTTGCCTTACCTTCCTTTGTGGGAAGGAACTGTGCTTTAGTAGTTTCTGCATTTCCTCAGCTGAGAGGCTGACACGTACTCTGAGCTCCATTTATGTTAATTGGAAGGGGAACAAATGGAATGAATAAAAAAGTAAAAAGATGACAAGATTTTCAGCAGTGATTCTAAAATGGGTGGAATGAAAAAGGATTTGATTAATTCTGTTTCAACCAGGAAATGCTGTTAGTTTTAAAATGCTTTCTAGGTTGGTCATAACTTTTCTTCCAAGGAGCAAGCGTCTTTTAATTTCATGGCTACAGTCATCATCTGCAGTGATTTTGGAATATTAACAGATCAAGACTTAGAAAACTGATAGATGGTATTGTACTTTCTCAATTACTAAAGGGTTTCCTTAAATACTGAGGTCTCTTAAATATAGTCTTAAAGATTAAGTGAAAGAGGAGAGTGAAAAAGTTGACTTAAAGCTCAGCATTCAGAAAATGAAGATCATGGCATCTGGTCCTGTCACTTCATGGGAAGTAGATGGGGAAACAGTGGAAAGAGTGTCAGACTTTATTGTTTTGGGCTCCAGAATCACTGCAGATGGTGACTGCAGCCATGAAATTAAAAGATGCTTACTCCTTGGAAGAAAAGCCATGGCCAACTTAAAGAGCATATTCAAAAGCAGAGACATTACTTTGCCGACTAAGGTCCGTCTAGTCAAGGCTATGGTTTTTACAGTAGTCACGTATGGATGTGAGATTTGGACTGTGAAGAAAACTGAGCGCCGAAGAATTGATGCTTCTGAACTGTGGTGTTGGAGAAGACTCTTGAGAGTCCCTTGGACAGCAA
The DNA here is from genome assembly GCF_016772045.2 of Ovis aries. Classification (NCBI taxonomy): domain Eukaryota; kingdom Metazoa; phylum Chordata; class Mammalia; order Artiodactyla; family Bovidae; genus Ovis; species Ovis aries. Next base: position 51,312,197 of record NC_056062.1, read on the forward strand.
GGAGATCCAACCTGTCCATTCTGAAGGAGATCAGCCCTGGGATTTCTTTGGATGGAATGATGCTCAAGCTGAAACTCCAGTACTTTGGCCACCTCATGGGAAGAGTTGACTCATTGGAAAAGACTTTGATGCTGGGAGGGATTGGGGGCAGGAGGAGAAGGGGACAATAGAGGATGAGATGGCTGGATGGCATCACTGACTCGATAGACGTGAATCTGAGTGAACTCCGGGAGTTGGTGATGGACAGGGAGGCCTGGCGTGCTGTAATTCATGGGGTCGCAAAGAGTTGGACACGACTGAGCGACTGAACTGAACTGAACTGAACTGAAAGATTAACAACTTCTTTCCTAAATGGCAACAAAAACAATGAAAGCATTATAGCCTTGAATTTATCACAAAGTCAGTAAATAGATGTGGCCTTTACAAAAATAATCCATGTTCAACTATTCAAAAATTTATCTTTAGCCTAGCCTAGGTATGTCATCAGTTGGGCTTCCCTGGTGGCTCAGTGATAAAGAATCCACCTGCCAACGTAAAAGAGACAAGTTTGCTCACTGGATGGGAAGATCCCCTGGAGAAAGAAATGGCAGTCCACTCTAATTCTTGCCTGGGAAATCCCATTACAGAGGAGCCTAGAGGGCTACAGTACAGAGGATTGCAAAAAGACTTAGCTAAAATAGCTAAGACACGACTTAGCTAATAAACAACAGCAGCATCACGAATACCCTTTCACCTGATTTTATAGCACACTAGTATGTTTGATGCAGGGTATTAGGTTCCGTATTTGTGATCCAAGTTATTGCCCAGGCCAGGCCAGCTGAGGCTAGAGAAAATCAATGAGTACGTATTGGTAATATATTGTATGTCAAGTTTTATATTAGGCGACATGGAAAACACAGAAAAGGTATGAGACAGTTTTTTATTTAAAATTCTTCTTTGAGAATTAAAATCCAAAGTAGAAACAGATGTCGGAGAACACATAGTGATTGTTGTCTTTAATAAGACAATTCAGAGAAGGATGAGATAAATAGAATACGTATTGTGGTTGAAATGACTTCTGAGAGGAGAGAGACTGCTAACAGGACTTTGGAGAAAGGATAAAGTTTAAGTAACCAAGGAGGGGAGGAATGAAAGAACAGTCTCATAGGGGAAAATTTCTGATGGCTTCAGTGGCCGAGAAATACGAATGGACAGGTACTAGAACCTTGCTTCTTGAAGTATGGTTATTCACTGTATGCTTCTGTTAGAAATGTCATAACTTGGATTTCTCTCCTGACCTACTGAGTCAGAATCTGAATTTTAACAAGATCTCCTGAAGATGTACAGGCATTTTAATGTTCCAGTAGAGTCAGCAGTAGTGTCAGCTCAGGTTGAGGAGGGGTGGGTGGTAAGTGAGGTAGGTAAGTAAGTTATAGCCAGATTTGGGAGGGCCTAGGCAACCTGGAGAATCCCAGGGACGGGGGAGTCTGATGGGCTGCCGTCTATGGGGTCACACAGTCGGACACAACTGAAGCGACTTAGCAGCAGCAGCAGGCAAGGAGATGAAATGCGAATGAGCAGACATTCTGGAGAAAAGTAAGGATTTTGTTGATTTCACGGCTCTGCAGTGTCACGAGGACAATTTGCCTTACATCATGCGTTCAGTCTGTCTGTATAATGTCAAAACAGTGGGTGTAACTAAAATGATCTTGTGAGTTCACCCACACATGAAATTTTCATTCCAAAAGTTATTTTAATTTTAGTAAACTGAAGAGGCAGTTTCCTCAATCATTAAGTCGCTCCTTTGCTAAGACTTCCAAGGCTTTGTTTTGAAGTCGATTTTAGGTAAAACACTGCCACATCTGCCTCACATCTCTGTCATTTCCAGGAGACCCTCATATGTGCCTTGCCCTGGGGTGATCCTGCTATTTTCTCAGTACCTGGCAAAGCCTCTCTGTCCAGAAACACAGGTGTTCCCTTTGAAATCTGAGCCTCGTGCATTTTCCCTGTGACTACAAAGTCTTTTCAAAGCAGGTGAAGCACAGGAGTTAAAACACCTGAGATAATTTCCGAGTTGTAAGGAATGTACTATTTTCCAGTGCTTTTTGTACCAGATGACTTTGTCACAAAAACCTCATAGGCTCTTTTAGCATAGATTGAGTGATTGATTGATCTCCTTGATGTCTGGCTCTTCATTATAGTTCTGATAATACCACCATCAGGGTGTAAGGTGGCTAAGATTTTACAATGAGGCATTATTTTTGGAATTTGAAGCTGAAGCATTGTGAACTGTCAACTATGTTACTTCCATTGAGAAACAAGTTCTTTCCTAGAGCTCCAGTTAATTGCTGTTGAGCAGATCACCTTGACGGCTTATTCCATCAGATTTGGGGATTGCACTTTCTGATGTAAATAGAAAACACAACAGTGGTTTGAGAGGGATTTCTGTTTTGACATATGATGGATATTTATAAATCTGTTTTTCCAGAAGGGCTGGCAAAATAAGAATTATCTTTTAAAGGTGGTGTTTAGAAAGAGATTGGAGAAGGCAATGGCAACCCACTCCAGTACTCTTGACTGGAAAATCCCATGGACGGAGGAGCCTGGTAGGCTGCAGTCCATGGGGTCGCTAAGAGTCGGGCACGACTTAACAACTTCACTTTCACTTTTCACTTTCATGCATTGGAGAAGGAAATGGCAACCCACTCCAGTATTCTTGCCTGGAGAATCCCAGGGATAGAGGAGCCTAGTGGGCCGCCATCTATGGGGTCGCACAGAGTCGGACACAACTGAAGCGACTTAGCAGCAGCAGCAGCAGCAGAAAGAGATAGTTCTATATGTTTTTGATTTTCTTCAACTGCTTGTACATTCACGAGCTGGGTAGAAAATCCTGATCATCCTTTTAGCTGTGTAGAAAAATTGCATGTGAAAGTCTGTGCCTTACTTTGAAGATTTATCATTGGGTTTTCAGGACTAAGCTTGAAGAGATACCTGGTGTTAACTGTTTATTGAGAATAACTTCTTGTCTTACTCAGTTACGCTGAAGTTTTACTGGGAAGTTTTATTGAAGGTTTTCAGTTTTATTTCTCTGTTTGGCACAGTATTAAAACTTTATCCAATAGCGATGATTCAGAAACAGTTCTCTAGAATCATAATTAGGCTTCTCTGGAGGCTCACATGGTGGAGAATCTGCCTTCAATGTAGGAGACCCATGTTTGATCCCTGGGTTGGGCAGATCCCCTGGAGAAGGGCATGGAAACCCACTATAGTATTCTTGCTTGTAGAATCCCAGGGAGAGAGGAGCCTGGTGAGCTTCTGTGGGATCACAAAGAGTCAGACCTGACTGAGCAACAAACACTTTGGCTTTGCAATCTTGAAATTCACAAATCAACTTTTGCTTCTTAGTTAAGAAATAGCTCTATTGTCATCAGAACACTGGAGTGGGCTGCCATTTCCTTCCCCAATGCATGAAAAGTGAAAATGAAGTCGCTCAGTCATGTCCAACTCTTCGTGACCCCATGGACTGCAGTCTACCAGGCTTCCCCGTCCATGGGATTTTCCAGGCAAGAGTACTAGAGTGGGGTGCCATTGCCTTCTCCAGCTATATGCAGATATATACATCTAAAAAAGACAGATGTTCATGGAATTCATTTCCAAATTTTATAGTTTCGTTGTAATTTATAGTTTTTGGTAGGAATATAAGACCAGAGGTTTCAGCCAAGGTCTAGATGTCCAGCGTAACTGCATTTTCAAAACACTATTGTGCTTTGATGTTGTTACTTTGCCAGACAGCAGTGCATATTTTAAAAGTCCAGTAAGATAGTCAAGGACCATGCATTTATCTTGAAAACCCATGGATTTTCTAGGCAAGAATGTCTTCAAAAAGACATGTCTTTTCATGTCTCAGCATATCTTCGAAAAGACTTAACATAGCTTAAGCCACTTAGATGGGGTTTTCTGGAATGGTAGAAAATCTTGCAGTCTTATTTCTCCCTGTTTACAATGACATTAAACAGTTACTAAATTATGTGAGACTTTCCAGTCAGTAGATTATTTCTATGTGCATTTAACGGTGTCAGACCATGCTGGTCAATTTCCTATTAAAATTTATTTGTTTACTCATAATATTTTTTTCATTGGTGATTCTAAACTATTGAGTTGGCCAAAAAGGTTGTTCAGATTTTTTTCTGTAGCATCTTATGAAAAAACCTGAACAGACTTTTTGCCCAGGCCAATCAGTGTCATTTAGAATATTTCCTTCGGTAGACTAAGTATCATGATACCTTGACCAGGAAGTGTCATCAGTATCTTTGTGGATAAAGAGACATATGTCATCTCCATCCCTACCACTCATCCTTTTTAAAAAAAATTAATTTATTTATTTTAATTGGAGGCTAATTACAGTATTGTGGTAGTTTTCGCCATACATTGATGTGAATCAGCCACAGGTGTACATGTATCTCCCATCCTGAACCCCCTTCTCTCCTCCCTCCCCACCCCATCCCTCATGTTATCCTGGTATACCTGCTTTGAGTGCCCTGTTTCATGCATCAGACTTGGACTGGTGATCTGTTTCACATAGGGTAATATATGTTTCAATGCTCTTCTCTGAAATCATCCCACCCTCACCTTCTCCAACAAAGTCCAAAAGTCTGTTCTTTATATCTGTATCTCTTTTGCTATCTTGCATATAGGGTCATCATTACCATCTTTCTAAATTCCATATATATGCGTTAATATCCTGTATTGGTGTTTTTCTTTCTGACTCACTTCACTCTGTATAATAGGCTCTAGTTTCATCCACCTCATTACAACTGATTCAAATGTGTTCTTTTTTAATAGCTGAGTAATATTCCATTGTGTATGTGTACCACAGCTTTCTTATCCATTCGTCTGCTGATGGACATCTAGGTTGCTTCCATGTCCTAGCTATTATAAACAGTGCTGCAATGAACAGTGGGGTACATGTGTCTCTTTCAATTCTGGTTTCCTTGGCCTACCACTCATCTTTGAGGATTTATGTGTGAGGAGTCTAAGTACAGAAATCAAGCAAACAATGTCACAAAACTTTACTCCATGCAGTTTAATACAATCTTTAGTACTAATAATTAACTAAAAAGTTCAAATTAATGTTTAACTTTTATTTGAAAAATACTCTACTATTCTCTTTAGTTTTTGTACTAACAATTTTGAAGCCTCAATTATAAGAAAATGCTCTTCAGGCAGATTCCTAGTGACTAAATAACATTGCGTTCAACTCTGGTTTAATGTACTGCAACAATAATTTTGACACTGCAAAATAACAGTGATTTCCAGGACAAGAATTTTAAGGTTACGTAAATGGGCTTCCCACGTGGCTCAGTGGTAAAGAATCTGCATGTCAATCATGGAGATGCTGGTTTGATACCTGAGTTGGGAAGATCTGCTAAAAAAAGGAAATGGCTACTCACTCCAGTATTCTTGCCTGGAGAATCACATGGACAGACGAGCCTGGTGGTCTATAGCCCATGGGGTTGTAAAAGTTGGACACACCTTAGTGACTATAAATGTACAATAGTAAAGAAAATATATTTGAAAATCTTTTGGAAGAAAAACTGTGACCAACCTAGATAGCATATTAAAAAGCAGAGACATTACTTTGCTGACAAAGGTCCATCTAGTCAATGCTGTGGTTTTTCCAGTAGTCATATATCGATGTGAGAGTTGGACTATATAAAGAAAGCTGAGTGACGAAGATTTGATGCTTTTGAACTGTAGTGTTGGAGAAGACTCTTGAGAGTCCCTTGGACTGCAAGGAGATCAAACCAGTCAATCCTAAAGGAAATCAGACCGAGTATTCATTGGAAGGACTGATGCTGAAGCTGAAACTTCAGTACTTTGGCCACTTGATGCAAAGATTGACTCATTGGAAAAGACCCTGATGCTGGGAAAGATTGAAGGCAGGAGGAGAAGGGGACGACAGAGGATGAGATAGTTGGATGGCATTACTGACTCGATGAACATGAGTTTGAGCAAGCTCTGGGAGTTGTCGATGGACAGGGAAGCCTGGCGTGCTGCAGTCCATGGAGTCTCGAAGAGTCCAACCCAGCTGAGCAACTGAACTGAATCCTTTTTAAGAGAGGAGCTATTCTTAGTATCAAAGAGAAAGAGTGATGTTACTAATGATTGTCTTTGCCTCATGTATAGGGATGCAACCTCTGGTAAGCCAGCAATATTAACTCTATTAAAAACTCCACTCCTCAACGATTTGCAGCTATCATTGACTGTTATTATAATAGCATAACAGGTATTCTGGTAGGAGTATGAATTGTGTATGCTCACCACATTTCGCAAAGAAGAGCAGTCAATGGAATTTTCTGTATATGTCTAGATAGGTACATAATTTTCAGATTTTACAACACATTGTTTTAGTGCTAAAGTGAAGTAAAGTGAAAGTCGCTCAGTTGTATCAGACTCTTTGCAGCCCCATGGACTGGACTCTGCCCTGCCAGGCTCCTCTGTCCATGGAATTCTCCAGGCAAGAATCATGGAGTGGGTAGTCATTTCCTTCTCCAGGGGATCTTTGCAACCCAGGGATTGAACTCAGGTTTCCCACATTGCAGGCAAATTCTTTACTGTCTGAGCCACCAAGGAAGCCCTTTCAGTGCTAAAACTACTATGAATTTCAGGGTTTACTTTTAAAAGTCCTTTGTCAAGGTTTAAGGTTTCTCATATACATAACACACAGGAAATGATAGAGCCATTATGTTCAACTGGTTGAAAAATGACCCCGGAGACAAAGTATGTTAATAATATTCTAAATGTTTCTTTTAGTAATAAAACTTAAATTGAAGACTTTACTATGTTCTCAGAAGGAACAGTTTATTCATGTAGCTGGAAAATAGAGTGGTTTTTATTTCTGCACACCTCAAGTACCCGTTCTATAAAGAAATGGTAATTTTAAGTGTGGCTTGGCTTTAAATTAGTCCTGGGTGAATAGTTCAGAGAGAAAAAATGAAGCTGGTTAGGCCATCTTGATTTAATTTACAATCCTGAATTTAAATAGAAATGTATAGAGAGTAACCTGCATTTAAATGGGATGGGTATGAATTATTGCCTGTCTTCAAACCTGAAATATTATATTGTAGCATAAAAATATATATTCTGTGCTGTTGTCATGTTATATGATAGTATTTGTTCCAGGACAGCTATATTTTCAGTGATTTTTTTTTTTTTTAAAAGAATGTTCTTGATTCCTATTATTGAACTTATCCTAAATAGCAAGGCTTGATTAGATTCTTCAACTGATTACTTTCAAAATTGTCACTAATATTTATTAAATATTAATAGCAAATTTTAGCTGCATGCTCTTTGCCTCAGTTCTTGCATTAAAATAATGTTTGTCCCTGTTTTAGCATTATCATAGTTAATTTGATATGATCCACTCCCTATTTTATTATTTTTAGTGAGTGTGATTTATTTTTAATTTTGGCCACATCCTGCAGCATGTGGGGTCTTAGTTTCCCAACCAGGGATCAAACCCACACCCCCTGCATTGGATGGTGGTATCTTACTACTGGACCACCGGGGATGTCCCCCACCCCCATTGTTAGGGATTAAATAGAAGAGAAGTCATGCTGTAAAAACAACTTGTCCATAATATATAGTCAACAATTGAATTTTAGTCCTTAAAGGAACCTGAATTGTCTTCTATCTCAACTGACATATTTTACAAATAAGAAAACATAGCCTGAAGCATTTGAATGATATGTTGTAGATTTTATTCCAGTTTCTACACAACAGATATGTAAACAAACTTTGGATATACAACATATTTGTGAACTTGGAAATAGTTGTGTATCTTCTCTCGAAAGAATCCATCAATTTTGTAGGAAAAACTGACGTCTAAGGTTGTAGAATTGTGTGTAACACAAGAGTAAATTGACCTTGAATAAGGGCCTTAAGAACTCCCTTAGCTGGGTGGTTCTTCTTTTGGGGCTGTAGTGACCTGGACAGGCAAACTTACAAGTCCCGTGTCTGGGCTTGGAAAACACAAACAGTAGGGACTTCTCTTGCATCTCTCTGTCTGTTTCTGTGTGGTCTCTCCGTCTTATTTTTTTAGCTACCTCTTCTGGGTAGCTGAAATCCTAATTTGTTGACTCAGGTCTTTTAAGATGTGTGTCTTTTAAGAGAAAGAATCAGATAGAGGCTTTATTTCCTAACCTAGCTGGGGAAATCTCACAAAGCTATTCTGTTTGTTAGAAGGAAGCCACTATCTAACTCAGCTTGAACGAAAGGGGAGGGGAGGGAATTCAACTCCACCCTTCGTGGGAAGAGTGTTTTAAAACCATTCTAATGGTTTCAAGGCCTTTTTATTTTTTTTTCCTTCTCCATCTAGGAATGTTTGTGTTTTTCATCTGGTACCTGGCTGCTCTTTGTGAGGTTGCTTTGTTGCTAGATTAGAAACATATGGATAAATATATTTTCACTGTGGTGGTGTTGTTTAGGTGCTAAGTCGTGTCCAATTCTTTTGCCACCACGTGGACTGTAGCCCACCAGGCTTCTCTGTCCAAGGGATTTTCCAGGCAAGAATACCTGAGTGGGTTGCCATTTCCTCCTCTAGGGGGTCTTCCTGACCCAGGGGTTGAACCGAGTCTCTGCATTGGCAGGTGGATTCTTTACCGCTGAGCCATGAGTATGACTAAGATATTATGCAAGAACCTGATTTTCAAGATTGAAGGCAAAAATTTGTTTGTCTCTTAAGGACAACCTACTAACCAGGGAACTCTTCCTAGAAGTAAGCTTGCTTTTGAGACTGACTGTCTCTCTGACCACCTGGATACAAAAGGAAATCAGCATCTTGCTCATTTTTTGGGACTTCAGCCAAATTCTTTGTTTCTTACCTAATTTGTTTGGGTAAATAATGACAGTAATTTGAATTATGCCTTTGCATCTTACATAATATGTAATTATAAAATTAGGTCTAATTTAAGTAATGAATTTAATTAATAGTATGTTCACTTTTGGCAAAGTGTTTACCCGATGCTTATTGATAGCATACGTTTTTGATGTCTATACCACAAAACCAGTCATCTTGAACATTAGATATTAATTCAAAGTGAAATTCAAGTTTTTATGAAATCCAGATACTTTTATGCTGTTAATTTTTTAGTGGCATGTAAATATTCTTTTTGTGTGTGTGTTTTTGGTAGATAATAAAGATGTCTAAGTCTAAGTCACTTCAGTTGTGTCTGGCTCTGTGTGACCCCATAGGCGGCAGCCCACCAGGCTCCCCCATCCCTGGGATTCTCCAGGCAAGAACACTGGAGTGGGTTGCCATTTCCTTGTCCAGTGCATAAAAGTGAAAAGTGAAAGTGAAGTCGCCCAGTTATGTCCGACTCTTCGCAACCCCAAGGACTGCAGCCCACCTGGCTCCTCTGTCCATGGGATTTTCCAGTATTCTCCTAATTTTGTATACTTTTTCTTTTTCTGGCTTTGAAAGCATGATTTTATGTATTTCAGATCCACAGTTGAATTAGCAAGAATGTTTGTTGCAAGATTATATGGAGACTATACGTAGAATGAAGAAACCTCCCTTCTTCACACATACTTTTTTTTTTTCCTTTTGTTTTGTTTTCTAGTATCTTGTCCTTTTGACCTATAAGCATGGTTAGGTTTCTTCCATCCTTTAAAAGGAACTTCCCTGGTGGCTCAGATGGTACAGAATCTGCCTGCAATGCAGAAGACCCAGGTTCAATCACTGGGTGGGAAGATTGCCTGGAAAAGGTAATAGCAAACTACTCCAGTATTCTTGCCAGGAGAATTCCAAGGACAGAGGAGCCTGGCAGGCTACAGTTCATGGGGTTGCAAAGAGTGGGACATGACTGAGTGACTAACGCTTTCATGTGAATTCTCAGCTCTCTGGCCAAGGATCAGACCCATCTCCTCTGCATTGCAAGGTGGATTTTTTTTTTTTTTAATTTCCCAACGAAATTATTTTTTATTCTTTGTTCCTATATGAACCTCCAACAATTCTTAAACACTGAACCAGCAGGGAAATCCCTTAAGTTGCTCTTAATAATGAATTAGTACTGAGCTGACCTCATCTTCTGCGACTTCTCTGTAACATTTGAGCTTAATTGCCCACTCTCTACTCCTGGAATCTCTTGTCCTGTGCCTTTTGTTATTTAATCCTCTTTCAGTTTTCCCTTAGCCTTTTTGACTCCACTTTTCCTTGTTCATTTTACTTAAACTTTTTTTTTCTCCTCTTCAATTTTGATAACCCCAGAGTTTTCTTTACATTTTTTCTCATTCTGTATCATCTTCCTGAAGGAATAACTTCATGTCTTTGGAGTATATTTCTTTCCCCAGAACCCCAATCGTCTATCTCCACTCTCCACTTGACATATATACTGTGTGTATCACAGACACCTCACCCATCAGCCTTGAAATAAGCATTGAAGTGCAGAGACATACGCTTCTATTACAACAATCTATTTCTCTTTCTGTTTTTCTTTTTCACAGTTTGGTAATCTCATCAGTCTTCACCTTTTTTTTTTTTCCTTTCCCTCACCGCCTGCCCTTAGTCATCCATCAACTTCTAGGAATTTAAATTCCTAAACATTATTTCAGTCTGTCTGCTTTTCTCCAGTTTCACTGCTTTCACCTTAGGTTGTGTCCTCATTTTCTAGTTCCAGGCCTATTTTTCTATCCTCCTAACATGCCCAGAATCCTATAATTGTACCAGTAATGAACCCAGTATTGGAAAATTCTTTGTTTCTACCACCCCATTCACTATGCTGCCTGATTTTCAAATTAACAAACTGAATATTAAACTCGGGACATATGAAATTATTTTGGTAATGATTTTGTAATTGTAAATGTTTCTTTATCAAGTATTTTTAAAGTGTGAGTTAGTCACTCTTGTTGAATTTTTTGTGTACAAAAATATATTTCTATTTTATGGAATTCAGATTCATTAACCATTCATTTATTCAGCCAACATTTACTGACCAGTTTGTCCATATGACAGACATAGATAATAAGCTGAAGTTACAAACATGAGTTAAACAACTGTCCCCAAGCAACTCACAGTCCGTGACAGAGACATACAGATGAATGCTAGCATCTCAGTGCCGCGCTGAGTCTCTTCAGTTGTGTCCAGCTCTTTGCGACCCCATGGACTATAGCCCACCTGGTCCTACTGTCCCTGGGCTTCTCCAGGCAGGAATACTGGAGTGGGTTGCCATTCCCTTCTCCAGGGCATCTTCCCGACCCTGGGATTGAACCCATGTCTCTTAAGTCTCCTGCGTCGGCGGGCGGGTTGTTTACTATTAGTGCCACATGGCAAAGAGCGTAACAAAGCTCCAGAGTCCAAAGGAGGAAATGGCTTACGTTTAAGATAAATGAAAATATGTCAAGAATGTATTACATAAAGTTGGACCATGATAAGAGTAAAGATCTGTCTGACAAATAATTGGGACAAGGATGTGTTCTGCAGAGGAAATAGTGCTAACAAAGGCAAGGAATAACAGGTTTTATGACAGGGGATATTGCGAGCGAGGATTTGGACTTTATGTGTACTGGGATTTGTTCAATGGGATTAGACAGAGGAATCACTTAAGTGTATTTGTGTCCACTTAGGCAATTCTTAACACTTATAGAGCAGATTGGAGAGATGTGGGATGGATGAAAGGAGATTCATTAGGAGGCTAGCGCAAAAATCTAGGTGAGAGATGGCGAGAACCCAGATTAAGATGCTGTCTTTGCATAGAAGTCAGAAAGAAGAAAACGTAACTGACTAACTGTATACTCTAAAGAAATGTCCAAACTCTCTATATACATTATACTTTCCTGTCTGTATTTTGTTTTTGTTTTGAATCGTAGACCTGGGATGTAGAACTGGAACGGTCTGCAGAATCCTGGGCTGAAACTTGTTTGTGGGAACATGGACCTGCAAGCTTGCTTCCGTCAATTGGACAGAATTTGGGAGCCCACTGGGGAAGGTAGCTTAAAATATAACTTTTTGTTTCTGAAAACAGAAGAGTTTGAAATGAAATACTTACTAATGCATCATTGTAAGTTTTCAGAGGCTTAGTGCCTAAAAGGAAAACAAGCAGTCACACCAAGACAAATAAGAAAAAAATAAATATTATAGCAGAATGATCAGCAGTATCCTAGACGTGTTTTTGTTTCAAGTAATTGATATATTAGTAACGTAATGGGCAAAAGTGTTTAATATGAATAAATTCCACAGAACTGCCTCTCTGCCACATTTTATCAGTGCTTTCAGCAATGTTTAGTTTTATATTTTCTCCAGCCTTACTTGATCTTTGTGGTTATTTTCTTTCAAAAAGATACAGGCCCCCAACCTTTCATGTGCAAGCATGGTACGATGAAGTCAGAGACTTTAGCTACCCGTATGAACATGAGTGTAACCCGTATTGTCCATTCAGATGCTCTGGTCCTGTATGTACTCATTATACACAGGTATGTCTACGGTATCTTATACCTTATTCCTCTGAATTTGTATAAACTAACAAAGTTTTCTTTGTTTTTTTTTGTAGGAGAACTTATAGAGTACTGAGCATTTGTCTTCCTTATATCATTTAGTATGGCTATTACAAATCTATAGATGCATGTAGAATAGGCTTATAAATTTTTATAAACAATAATAGAGAAAGGTATAGACATTTCCTTAAACATATTATTTCAGTGATTTTACATTTAAAATACTTTAATATAGCCCTGATAAATGCAGATGGGAGGAAATTTACCATCTTTATATTCAGATGTCATTATTTTTTATTTTCCAAAAATAAAAAATATGGTTTTATTTACCATGACATTCAGTATATTTGATGCATGCAGCATTTATCTTTTTACAAAAATTCTCAGTGTTCCCATTGGATATGTCCTAAACTACTAAATCAACCAATTAATGGCAGATTTGACTAGATAAAACTCACCACAGATCTGAGTTTCTAGACTTTCTATGACCAATTATTACTGAATATAAAGCATGCTTCTGTATACCTTAGCATGTCCAAGATTAAGATCAGCAGGAGGTTCCCTAATAGGCAGTGACGCATTAAAATGTGAGAAATTTGAACACCTAAACTTTTGCTCCAGTACTTTCTGATTTAAGATGAGAATTTCTCTTCCTTTCTTTGGTAGGTTTTTTCATAAAAAAAATTAATATGCCATTTAGGCTTGTGAAGATGTGTAACATTTGAGATTTTTATGTTTTATATATGAAAATTGGAGAAGGGAATGGCTACCCACTCTAATATTCTTGCAGAGAATCCCCATGGACAGAGGAGCCTGGTGGGGTACAGTCCATGGGGTCACAAAGAGTCGGACTCGACTAAGCACCTGACACTTTCATTTGCAGTTATTATGTATCTCTCTCTCTCTCTTTTAAGTTAAATTAAGGACTTCCCAAAATCTCTAGAAAAATATCCTTTTGGACATTGCCTCATTTCATTTTGAATGGTAACAGCTGGTTCTCGAGTTCACTTCTATACATTTTCTCTCAGATATGTTGTTGTCTTATTTCATCTCAACCTGCTTTCTCTGAGCCTTTTTTCCCCTCTGATGTAGGTGGTGTGGGCAACAAGTAACAGAATAGGCTGTGCCATTAATTTGTGCCATAACATGAACATCTGGGGGCAAATATGGCCCAAAGCTGTTTACCTGGTGTGCAATTATTCCCCAAAGTGAGTAGACGAAACATTGCTTTTATATATAAATATTTCTTAACAATGTAGATATAACTTTATATTTTTGACTTTTTTTCTCATTTTCAGTGTGTGTTATGAAGTGCACTGGTTTTACTCACTTTACTTAATATGGTAACAATTATGGTTGCCTGATGCATAAAATTGGTGCTTAAAGGGAATGTGAAAATTGAAACTATGATCTTTATAAAGATAAGAATCATATTTTTAGGCCTTCAGTTTTATTTATTGCACTATTATATTGTGTAAATATTTAATAATTTGGGTTTATTAGATATGGGAAACTATAGACTGAGAAATGTATTTTCATCTGTGTAAAGACCCTTCAAATAATTACATTGAAAATACTATACAACTAAACTTCAGTCAAATGTAAGTCAAAAATCTCTTTTTATTAAGACAAATGGAATATAGATGAATATCCCATAGCAGAGGTTAGTGTTTTGCAGAAGTTTGGTTTTGTAATTCTTAACAATACATATAGCACATTATTTAGAATATTTTCAAAAGAATGGGATAGCAATGTATGTTTAAACTTAGTAACAATGAGATGTCACTTCACATTTGTCAGAAATACTATTATTAAAAAGAATACAAACAAAAAATGTTGGTGAGGATGTAGAGAAAAGAGGACCCTTGTACACTGGTGCTGGGAATGTAAATTAGTGCAGCCACTGTGGAAAACAGTATAAAGATTTCTCAAAAATAGGAAAAATAAACTACCATTTAATGGAGTGAATTATCTTTTTAAGGGGAAACTGGTGGGGCCATGCCCCCTACAAACATGGCCGGCCCTGTTCTGCTTGCCCACCGAGTTTCGGAGGAGGCTGTAGAGAAAATCTGTGCTACAAAGGTGTGTGCCATTGTAACATTCAGTTTGATTTATATTTTAATACAACTTCCACATTAATTTGTGTTTAAAAAGCCAAAAGGCACATTTAATTATTACATGAAAAGTTTTTAGAACTCTATTTCAAATATTCTGAAGAAATCACTTAACATATTTTAAGAATATTTATAACATTAATAAATCTATTACACTAATTTATATTTAAAGGAAAGTTGCATGATTGCTTCAGATGACCACTTAATTTTACTTTGAAATTATCCCAGAGTGATGAGTATATTTACAGTCTTAAAAACCATCTTGATATAGTGTTGGCCAGAATTATTCCCATGAATGTCAATTTTCTTGAAGAATTTAGTAGTTTAACAAAATTTATTTTAAGTGCTCTAAAAATTTTTGCCTAAATACCTATCCGTGACTCTTATTGAACCATGCCCAATGAATTATACTAATTCTCTGCTTCTTACTGCAAAAGTATATAATTTCTCATGCCAAAATAACAATATATGTGCATATATATATATACATAAAATATATTATAAAACTGTTGTAAAAAGTGCTGTCTCACATACATTGGATGTCCTCAAAAGTAAATGTAAAGTAAATGCATGGTGTCTTATTTGTAGCACATGAAGATAAAACTTACCTGACAAACCTTTGTGAAGGTCATCCTCTTATTGGGTATCCAAGTGAACATTTTACTCTCTTGTACTACTTTATTCTTAATGATGACTAAATGAAGATTAATGCAGACCAAGTGTATTAGAAAATATGTGTAAATGAAGCCAATTTTCAGGACTCAGAGAGAGATCTTTTTTCCCTTAATGATTGGGTGCTCATTAGGTATAATAAGTAGACAAGAAGTAACCATATATTTCACTCTGTTATATGAGCCATTTTTAGTTCCTAAAAATATTTTTCTTTGTGTGCGAGTCTGTTTTCCATCCGTTCTACCCCTAAATCTCCAACCTGCTTGCTCCATTGTCAGTGACCACAATGTTTTTTAAAGCTGACTCTCCTCTGAATTCATACTTCCTTTTTTTAGTTTCTGAATTCTTGGACATAGATGAAAATAGCCACATTTTCAAAATGTGCCCATCAATTAAGCCAACCTGGGAAAAAATACTAAATTCAATGTTTGCATATTTTCCATTGTTAAATTAAAATTTCTGCACATTGAATTTCTTTCTGCACATTGAATTTCCTTCTACAATAGAAACTTTTCCATGGAAACTGATATTGTGGTAAATAACAAGGAAATATCAGTTCTTCTTAGGCTGAATTTCCTTTCAGGAGACTTTTAAATGTGATTCTTTTGAAAATATTAAGTGTTATCCTCCTAAAAATATGGTTCCATTTGAGAAAAGAAATGAAAATTCACTAAGCCTCAACTTCATTTAGATCACTGTATATATTTCACAGTGTCATTATGAAAGCAAATCATTGATTTCACTTTAAAATATAAGGAAAGCTTAGAAATGATTCCATTTGATATTAGCCAAATGGTAGCATAAATGAATCAAGGGCTCAAAAGTTTATGCACCTGCTTTATTTACTCCAATGCAGTATGTAAGGTCACTACTGTAAGTCAAAACATGTGCCAATATACTGTATGGATTTTTCTAGTAGTATTAAATGTTATACAGGCATATAAAGATGTGTCATTATTGATAATTTGTGCACATTTAAGATGAACTCATATTTCTTAAATCCTTTTCTCTGACAGAAGGATCAGATAGTTACTATCCTCCTCAAGAAGAAGAAACAAATGAAATTGAACGGCAGCAGTCACAAGTCCCTGATACCCACATCCGGACAGTAGCAGATGATAGTAACAGAAACGAAGTCATAAGCACACAGCAAATGTGTAAGACCTCCATATTATTTACAAAAATTGTAAAGTTTACATTGCTGACATATTCAACTGTATTTTATTAATCTTGAACATTTTTATAGTGGTAAAAACTTGGCATTAGACTGTATGGTTGAATCAGAGCAGCTGTACATCAACTAAATTATAATTATCTTTTAAATTTTAGCTCAAATTGTTTCTTGTGAAGTAAGATTAAGAGATCAGTGCAAAGGAACAACCTGTAATAGGTAATATGATTGCACTCAAAATTAATTGACAAGATACAAAAATACTTTCATTTTATACAGACATTCAGAGAGGCTAAATTTTGTTTCCCATTTCTTTCCTTTAGATATGAATGCCCTGCTGGCTGTTTGGATAGTAAAGCTAAAGTTATTGGCAGTGTACATTATGAAATGGTAAGTATTATAAATTTGAGGATAGACTCTTTTCAAATAATATTTGATTTTTAATGGGAAAATAGTTTATGTACTTATAGATATTTTGCTAAGAAATGTTTAAAGCCATAAATAGTAAAGAGTGGTATCCCATGCAGAATTCTTATTTCACCATCTTTTCTCTCTTTCTTTTCTCCTAGCAATCCAGTATCTGTAGGGCTGCAATTCATTATGGGATAATAGACAATGATGGTGGTTGGGTGGATATCACTAGACAAGGAAGGAAACATTATTTCATCAAATCCAATAGAAATGGTGTTCAAACAGTTGGGTAAGTACCTGAATAATCTTGTGACCAGAGATTTTAAGTTGCAACAATGAGTTACTTTCTTTTAGAACAAAGCACAGAAGAATTTAATTGATAAAGAGAGAGGATAGAAAGGCTTATTTCAGCTACATAATATCCATGGGCAAAAGAAGGAAAAGTTTCTGAATTCAGTTGAACCCTTTTGCTTATACATGCTAAGTAAGTTGCTTCAGTTGTATCTAACTCTTTGCAGACTCTGTGGACTGTAACACACCAGGCTCCTCTGTCCATGGAATTCTCCAGGCAGTGCTGGAGTGGGTTGCCATTGCCTTTTCAAGGGGCTCTTCCTGACCCAGGGATCAAATCTGTGTCTCCTGCATTGCAAGCAGATTCGTTAACATTGAGCCAACTTATAGAGATAATGCTAAAACTCTAAATTTTAAATTTCGTGTCATTAAGAATGTAAAAATTTATAGTTTTTCCCATTATGAAACAATGCATTTTTCACCTGTGATAGAAATTGCCCAAGAAGACTAATTGATTTGCATATTCTTTCTTTCTTGTTTAAAGATAATTATTTATTTTATGCAACACTAACTTTGTCAGTAAGATAAGTACTAGATAAAAGAGCATTTTGAAAAGTCTCTAAATACGTAATGTATCATGTCACCTTTCTTCTCCTTAAAATGTAATTTGACTCCGCATAAAAGAATAATTCCCTGGTGACTTCCCTGGTGGCTCAATGGTAAAGAATCTGCCTGCCAGTGCTGGAGACATGGGTTCAATTCTTGGGTCAGGAAGGTCCCCTGAAGAAGGAAAATGACAACCCACTCCAGTATTCTTGCCTAGGAAATCCCATGGACAGAGGAACCTGGCAGGCATTATAGGCCACAAGGTCACAAAGAGTTGGACACAATTTAATGACTGAACAACAACAAAAGCATGGATTAACTTTTGAAATGTTTGTCACATTAAACATAGTAAATATATTATTCTAAAACAAAATATTTTCATATAGTCTCTGTAGAAAATAGAAAAATATAGACTTTTGAAATGGAGGATTTGTAGTTTCTCCTGTGTAAAATAATAAACATTGAATCTCATTTTGAGATGCCTTTTCTTAGGAAATATGACATAGTTGCCCTTTCTTTGTAACTATACAATTGCAAAAAACTCCACAGTAGGGAATTCACAATGATTAGAAAGAATTTTTTTGTATTAAAGATCCTTAAAAACTGGTGGGATGATGTGGTATATATATATATAGTTTTGTTCAAAGGCTTGATGTGTGTTTTTCAGGCATTAGCAATTATTCTCTCAAGTAAAAGTTTTATAGAAACACATATTTATTAACTTATTTACCCAACAGATATTTGTTAATTACCATCAATAAGTAATCAATGTTAAGTATCACTTTAGGAAGGCAAACACCAGGTGTTGCATTAAAGAACATTTATCCTATTACTAAAAAATACAAAAAACAGAACAAAAAAGAGAACATTTATCCTATTATTTACTTTTTTCCCTTAAGTTGTTTTTTATTATTTATTTTAGAAACTCTCTTGAAATTTGCAGAGTGTGTCAAAGTACCATCACAAATAAGCATTACCTTTTGCAATAGATGTTTTTCTGAAAAGCTGGTATAGATAAACCAATTAAAAATTTCATATATAATGGTATGCCTTTTCTTTTATTCCTGCTTTAATAATGCATATAAGGAGTACTAGAGGGAACAAAAAATGAATAATGCACAGTCCTTTAAGGTACTTATTATTTAGCAGTCTTTTTACAGTGCCTTGTATTGACTATGTTGAAAGAATAAATTGATTCTGTGATGACAGAGTATGAGTATATTGAGAATTTTAATTTTAATAAGAAACAAATATATAGATACAAATGTGTATTATTTCATGCTGTTACCTATAAGTTTTTGAGATTGATAATGAAAAGAGGTCATTCTCTGATATCAAGAATGGTATTGACTTGGTTCATACTTAAAGGTCATATGGGTTTGGCATAAAACAGACGATTAATTCTTATACTACTCCTTGTATAGATATTTAAATAAAAATGTTTAAGATGAAATTAAATTTCACAGACTTAAAATTTTAAGAATTTATGTTGATGTCAATGCATGTAAGATGATATTGAAATTTTTATATTCTTGTCTTTAGCAAATATCAGTCTGCCAATTCCTTCACAGTCTCTAAAGTAACAGGTGAGCACTGTTTTTTCATCTTATTTTCTTATCACTCTGTTGCATATTATTGTTTCTAAAGGATTCACTTATTTTTTTGTGTTTGAATACTTCAGTTCAGGCTGTCACTTGTGAAACAACTGTGGAACAGCTCTGTCCTTTCCATAAGCCTGCTTCGCATTGCCCGAGGTACTGTGTTTTATATTTTCTTCATTTTTAACCCGTGAATGGGGGACTTTTACCTTGGACAGCTGCCTTTGTCTGAGACCCTGGTGTCTCTAGGACTCGGGGGTGTTTGGTCTTGAACTGCTAGCGGTAGGAGCAATGGACACCACACACTGCACGCACTCCAGGCATTCTTAGTGTCCTTTGTCCAAAAAATGTAGGTTTAAACATTTTTTTTGTCTTTATCGCTATGAACAATATTTGTTTCCACATTGGAAAAAAAGACCCATATATTCATTCTGACAGCTTTACGGAGGCTTGGCCACCCAATGAGTGACAAGTTACACACTTCAGTCACTTGTCAGGTCATGGCATGACTCTTTCACAGATTCAAATCACATCAGGGCCAAACATCTTTCCTTAAGATTAGATGTAAAAGGAGGTACTGTTGAAATGTGTCAGCATTTTTATTCAAGCTTAATGCAAGTTGTAGTCAAAGGAAAGAAATACTAGATCACTGTCTACATTCTTGCAAGTGTATATAATAACAAGGTGTTAAAACCGGAGATCAGAACACAAACAAGCAAAAGGCTCCTACATTCTTTCTTTGAACTGAAATTACCTAAATAGAAACTAACTCAGTTTGAACTGTGTTTGACCTGGGTCTTCCACAAACCAAGTGCTAAGTATGGTCAAGGCAGAGCCTGCACAGCCTGGTCCTAAGGGCAGAGCAGGTGGTTTTGTCCCTGTAGGGTGGACAGGGAATGCCCAACAGTTCTCATATACAAAAACAGTTTTGTTGTCAGTGGGGATACCCTTCCTCCAACAGAAGGCATCTTTTATTAAAATCAACCCTTTAATTCAAAGTTATAAAAACTCAGATTCACATATTACTTATATTTAAATGGCTCTGGTTTAGATGCTACAGGAAGTGTATACACTCTGGAGTCATACAGACTTTAGGAACATGAAATTTAAATAAGAATTGTAGCCATTTCTTAAAAACTGCCTTGCAGAAGACCTGCTTCAATTGGTAAAGATAGTTGCAATTGAAATATTTTTTACAATATTTTTAGGAAAATAACTGATACTTTCATCAAATGATGATTTTCATAGGGTCATTTTGCTGAGCCCTGGAGGAGGGCATGGCAACCCACTGTAGTATTCTTGCCTGGAGAATCCTGTGGACAGAGGAGCATAGCGGGCTTCAGTCCATGGGGTTGCAAAGAGTTGGACATGACTGAGTGCACGTGCATGCGTTTTGCTGAGACTCCGATGTAGAATGAATTATGTTTTTTTTTCTAGTCTTAGCTCTGATTTTCTTTTAGTTTATGAGTGGGTGGGTGTGAATGAATTCTGAAGAGCCAATCAATTTTAAAAAGTGCCACTTGACAGTTTCTTAATTTCTGGGAGTGGATTTTTTTTTTAGTCATGTGACTGATTGAACACTGATAATTGAACTCTATGTTTAAATCAAAAACCTTTTGGAACCTTTGAAAAAATGAGCTAAGGTATCAGTAAGTGAATAGGATATCTGGAGAAAGAGCATTCCATACAGAGGAAAGATAAGCACAGTGACCCAGACGATAAGATTATTCCATATGTTTGAAGAATAACCATTAAGTCAATGTGACTGGAGCTGGGTGAGAAAGTGGAAGAGGGGTAGGATATAATGCCAGAGAGGTAACGAGAAGGAAATATTCAGGGCTTATTGGTCATTCTAAGGATCTTGTCATTTATTCTGAATCAGATGGAAAGCCACTAGAATATTTGAAGCAGAGGAATGATATGATTGGACTTGTATTCTTCAGTATAAGTGTGTGGGGATAGCAGATTGGAAGGGGCAAGACTGGAAGCAGAGAGAGTATAGGAGAGCTTATTGTAGTGAGCTGGGTGTCAGATGATAGAGTCCAGAGTCACAGTGATCATGGTACTTCAGGATGCTCAGAGTTTATTTCAATGTACGCCCAATAGAAGTTGCTGGTGGGTTGAATATAAGGTTGAGGTAAGGAGGGAGATTAGGCTAGAATAAAGGTTTTGGCTTGTGCAACCAAATCATGGAGTTGACATTTATTGTAGGAAGCCTAAAGAAGGAAGATTTTGGGGACTGGAGGAGATTAGGGATTTGGTTTCAAACATGCTGAATTTGAGATGTTTATTAGGCCTAAGTGGAGATAAAATCAACGTGGATGGTGACTGCAGCCACTAAATTAAAAGATGCTTGCTCCTTGAAAGAATAGCTATGTCAAGCCTAGACAGTATTTTAAAGAGCAGAGACATTACTTTGCCAGCAAAGGTCCATATTGTCAAAGCTATGATTTTTCCAGTAGTCATATATGGATGTGAGAGTTGGACCATAAGGAAGGTTGAGCGCTGAAGAATTGATACTTTCAAACTGTGGTGCTGGAGAAGACTCTTGAGAGTCCCTTGGACAGTAAGGAGATTAAACCAGTCAATCCTAAAGGAAATCAACCGTGAATATTCTTTGGAAGAACTGATGCTGAAGCTGAAGCTCCATATTTTGGCCACCTGATGTGAAGAGCTGACTCATTGGAAAAGGCCCTGGTGCTGGGAAAAATTGAAGGCAGGAGGAAAAGGGGGCAACAAAGGATGAGATGGTTGGATGGCAGCACTGACTCAATGGACATGACTTTGAGGAAACTCAGAGAGACAGTGATGGACAGAGAAGCCTGGCATGTTGCAGTTCATGGGGTCGCAAAGAATTGGACATGCCTTAGCGAGTGGACAAAGACAAAAACAAGTGGAGATATTGAATAAACAACAGGATATATAAATACAGATTTAGAATTAAGAGACGGGACTCCAACTAGAGATGTAAATTTGGAAATCAGCAGTTTATAGATGACAGTGAAATTGTCAAGAAAACTGTGAAACTGGATGAGATACCAAGGATACGATCACAGAGAAAAGAAACTATGAGATATATGTGGCAGACAGTGGTTCCGTTTTTCCAAGTTATATATTTGTTAATTTCTGTACCCACATTAGTTACCAAATTCCTAGATACTGAGAGAACAATACTTCCTGATGTATCTTTCTGCTTTGAATTCACAAATTAGAAAGCTTTCTGGCTAAATTTCTTTTGAAAGAGAGAGAGGAAGGAAAAAAGAGAGAAAAGAAACACATTTGTGCCAAAAGCTGGAAGTGGATAAGTAAGTAGAAGTAGTTGTGTCTGCTGTCTGGCTTCTACAATTGACCTATTTCAGAAGAAAAAAAAGCTATTCAGCTATAAAAAAAAGAATAAAAATTTGCCATTTGCAACTACATGGATGGACCCTGAGGACATTATGCTAAGTTTAATAAGTCATACAGAGAAAGACAAATACAGTATGATATCACTTATATGTGAAATCTAAAAAATACAGTAAACTAGTGAATATAGCAAAAAAAGAAAAAGACTCATAGATGCAGAGAAGAAACTAGTGGCTACCAGTGGGGAGAGGGAAGTGTGTGAGTAATACAGAGGTAGGGCATTAAAAGGCACAACCTATTATGTATGAAATGAACTACAAGGATGTATTGTATAACACAGTGAATATAACCTATATTTTATAATAACTATAAATGGATATAACCTATAAGAGTTGTGTATCACACTATTCTATACCTATAATGTATTTTATACACCATCGATACTTCAATAAAAAAATGAGTAGGGTTTAGAATTCTGAGTTTACTCTTGTGTATGCATATCTATGGTTTTACTAATACAGACTAAAATAACCAGCTACTTGGTATTTGTAAATATGTCTTTATTTTTCAGAGTATACTGTCCTCGTAACTGTATGCAGGCAAATCCACATTATGCTCGTGTAATTGGAACTCGAATTTATTCTGATGTAAGTATCTTAACTTATATAGGTCTTGGTATTTATATATCTGGGCTTTCCCGGTGGCACAGTGGTAAATAATCCACCTGCCAATGTAGGAGACACAGGTTTGATCCCTCGGTCGGGAAGATCCCCTAGAGTAGGAAATGGCAAGAATACTATTCTTTCCTGGAAAATTCCAAGGACAGAGGAAGGAGCCTGGTGACCTACACTCCATGGGGTTGCAAAGAGTCAAACAGGACTAAGCCTGCCAGCACTAATTTATCTATCCATGCAAACATACTCACATATATATTTAAATGTATATATTTTCATTTGTATACAAAAAGAAGGACAGACTCTTGTGTTGATATACGTATTCTCAAAAGAGTCAGTCATGAACAGCAGTGAAAATAAATATCCATATGCAAATATGCATGCATAATTTATGTTGACTAAATTTGTTTTGCATACTGTATTGTATATCAGAGACTAAAATAGCTTGGATGCATTCTTGAGAAGGATAAAGCATTTTGTTTTTTTTTAATCTTCCTTTTGGCTCTTCAGTTTTTGAAGTATAAAGTGGATAGTTAAGGGTTTGTCAAATTTGGAACCAGTTTCGCCACTGCCAAATGAGTATTTAAAAAGTAGCATAGTATCAAAAACAGGTAATCATTAAAAGAGACACAAAAACGAACAAGTTGATAGTGTATTGTAATGGATGCCAGCACTGGACCAGGAAGAGTAGCTGTCATGGCTTCAGTGTGGATAAATGGTGCTTTCCAATCCAGGTTTCAAGTGAGGTGGTAAAGAGGAATAGTGCCCATTCTAGATGGGGCAGAAGGCTTCTCCAGAGACATGGAGGTGAGAGCAAGTGAGCTGAAAGTGGGCATGGCATGTTTGCCTGGGACGTCCCATGGACAGAAGAACCTGGTGGGCTGTAGTACATGGGGTCACAAAAGAGTTGGACACGAATTAGCAACTGAACAACAGCAACAAAGCATGTTTTATTTACAGCCTGGCACACATCAAATTGTGTGGGCATGGCAAAATCTCAAATGGTCATAGCAGGTTTGCTTATATTTGAGCTGGTGAGAATTAGAGCTAAAAATGGCTGCAGCCAGTTTAGTGTGGGATGAAGGGAGAGATCCAGCTTTTGAAACATGTAGTTGGAGAATCTAAATATTAATCCATGCTGATTAGTTTAGATTTTATGTGGCAGATGGCTTGGGAAGATCCCCTGGAGAAGGGAAAGGCTACCCACTTCAGTATTCTGGCCTGGAGAATTCCATGGATGACAGTCCATTGGATCGCAAAGAGTCAGACATGACTGAGTGACTTTCACTTTCACCAATATCTCATTCAAAGAGTTTCAAAAACAAATTTAAGAAGTATATTCTTGATGCACTTATTCAATAGAATACTGTGGGGATATGATTGGGAAAAGAGGCCTGAAATGTGTGTGTTACCCCTGTATTTCCCTTGGTGAATTTATTTATGTTCAGGTTTGTGTGTTTGTTTTTTCCTAGTGTGCCTTTATCCCTGAAATTATTCTCCAAATCTAAGTCTCTCTCCAGCTCCAAGTTTGCAGTCATCTTAGTAGTAGTAGTGAAAGTTGCTCAGTCATTTCCCACTCTTTGCAATCCCATGGAGTAGCCCACTAGGCAACTCTGTCCATGGGGTTCTCTAGGCAAGAATACTGGAGTAGGTTGCCATTCCTTTCTCCAGGGGATCTTCCTGACCCAGGGATTGAATTCTGGTCTCCTGCATTGTGAGCAGGTTCTTTACCATCTGAGCCACCAGGGAAGAATTGCAGTTTTCTTATCTGCAACTTAAATCCTGCTGGTGTCTTAATTCAGTGGTCCTCACTGTTTGTACTTAGCTTCTTATTTCTGTTTGTAAACATCCTTTCTCTGATTTTTCTGTCAAAATCATGGTCATGGTCATTCTTTACATCCTAAATTACTGCCACTTTCTCTGTAAAGAAGCTAAGTATGATGTTGCTTTTCTTTAACCGTATTAGTTTTGTTTTTTCCTTTTATTCAGCAATTAACAGGTTCTCATCGGTATTATAAAGTGGGTTGTCATTTCCTTCTCCAGGGATATTCCCAACCCAGTGATTGAATCTGTGGCTCCTACATCTTGCTTTAACAGAACTTAGAACATTCAAGTGATTCAGCAAACACCTTGGATAGAAAAGTTTGTTAAAAAAATAAATTAATAGATATATATGAATGGAGAAATATAAAATCATCAGACATTTCTAAAGAAATCATTCTTCCTGAATTGTCCCTTTAAGTAAAAGAATTTAATGGTATTCATGTCTAGTGAAAATCTTTCAAAATATCTTATACGGTTTTATTCCTATAAGCCATCTATTTGATACAGTTAAGGATTTGTTAGCTTGAGATTATTTTTATCTTATTTCAGTGAAATGGGGTAAAATATTGTGTATTACTATGCAGAGTAAGTTAGAAATATAAATATTTTTATGTGCTAAGTACAGAATCAACCATTAATGAAATAATCTTCACATTCTCCCTGCAAAATACATTATCTCTTTAAAGATACAAGATATGGACAAATGAGAAATGATCTCCCAACTTCTCTCCCTTCCCCATCTTTCTCTCTCTCTCTTTCCATTTATAGAGTTACAACTTGTACACCCTCTTTCTTTGAGCTTTTATTTCTCATTTGTTAGAGATGAAGTGAATTTCTGCATTCATTAAAAATGTTCCACTGATTTCACAGAGAAATTTTTTTTCTTTTTGTGATATATTAGTTCTTAAAAAGTGTCACCAGGAAAAGAAAATCTCTCTGACCTTTGAACTCAAATTGGAATGCCTGCTGACTGCAGAGTTATGGGCAAAACAATAGTTTCAAACCATATTAAGTGCTTGGATTTAGTGAATGTTATATCTAAGCACTTTTATTGCCTTGGGAAAAATGCTGATAATACCCTTTTAACAGAACAGGATAAGTACTGAAATGTGTACAGAGTTACTTTTAATTCCATCTGTTATGAACCCTATTGGACATAAATATTAATTCAGTGAGGGACTTTAAATGGTGAATAAGATGACTCCTCAGAGTAAGGATTCAAGGTTTTAGATGTATGGTATTTTGTGATATAGCGAAAACACGAAAAGGATTAAACAGCTTGGCATTCGGTCTCTCTGATCTAATAAATACTGACTGATGCCGCAGAGTTCAGAGCACAGTAATAAAGCAAGGTCACGTAAGATGCACATGCCTATGTGAACTTAAAAAAGCACATTAAGTCACTCATATGTGCATAGAGATAAGAAAAGAGCACACCAGTGGGTTCAGAAAAGACCCTTGGGGCTATGGCATAGATTGCTTTATACTGAAACAGTTCAAGTGTTTCATTTTTGTGGGATTTCCTCAGGCTGTACTCAGCTATTGACAAATTTTGGTAGAACATTTGGATGAAAGCAGATATTAAAATCTATAGAAGACTTATTTGGTCAAAAGAAAAGCGTTGACTTCTAGAATTAAGTTGTGTAAAAAATGAAAGTGTTTGTTGGGCCTGAAACAATTCTCTCCTTTATAGAAATTTCATCCAATTCTGATTATATAACTGGTAGAATGCGAATATAGAACTTTCCTAGTACTTCATGTCAGAACGTTCAAATCAGAGTGATAGACCTTGCACATCTAGGTAGAAGCTATGATTGTTACTTCATATTTTTCTTCTTGGGGTTATTCTTTTGGGCAGGTTTTCTCTGCATAGATTTTATTATCTAATAGGAAAAGCAACCCCATTTTTAATACATGCTTATATGTTGGAAAAGGGACTATCGAGATATCCATACCTATGTGTGAGTTGTTTAAAGTCAAAACTGAATATAAATGGGGTGCAGATAATCCAGCCTGGGAACATTTGGTCAGTGACTGGAGTGGGGACTAGCAAAGGCTCAATTTTTAAAAAATATTTACTGATTGATTTGGCTACGTCAGTTCCTAGTTGTGGCACGTGGGACTCCTCTCTGCAGTACTCAGATTCTCTAGCTGTGATGCGGACTCAGTAGTTGTGGAGCGTAGGTTTAGTTGCCCTGTGACATGTAGGATTTTAGCTCCCAGACTAGGGATAGAATCTGTATCTCCCAACACTGCAAGGTGGATTCTTAAACACTGGACCACCAGACAAGTCCCAAAGGCTGAAATTTAAGAATAATAAATAGGCCCTTGACGAGATAAAAGGAGCTAATTTGCATTTTATTGCTTGGACAATAGTATTAAAGTTTGCAGTTTCCACGGTTAGCTGGTGAAGGGATCTTACCCATTCAGCCACCCTAGAGATTGGCCTTCAGATCTCCACTTGCTCAGCATTGGCTTTTTTTTATTTTCTGCTTTAACCTGAAATAGTTTTGTTGATATTTGAATTTCTTTCAATAGGACATTTGCTTTACACCACAAGGTATCTCCAACTGGATTTGTTGTTGTTCAGTCACTAAGTTGTGTCCCACTCTTTGTGACCCTATGGACTCCAGGCTCCCCTGTCCTTCATTACCTCCCGGAGTTTGCTTAGATTCATCCATTGAGTTGATGGTGCCATCCAACAATCTCATCCTCTTGTCACCCCCTTCTCTTGCCTTCAATCTTTCACAGCATCAGGGTCTTTTGCAGTGAGTCGGCTCTTCAAATTCAGGTGGATGAAGTATTGGAGCTTCAGCTTCAGCTTCAGCATCAGTCCTTCCAATGAATCTTCAGGGTTGATTTCCAAATCTATCTGGATTGTCAAAGTACAAAATACCTTCCCTCTCCCCACCCCCAACCAAAACAAACAAACAAAACCCCAAACCCACAACTTAGCTTCAAAAAAGTTTTAAATAAATGAGACTCTAAATATTTACATATGGGTCAAGAAATAAATCACACTATTTACAAAAATACACAAACCAAGTCTTATATCAAAATTGGCTTTAACTTTGTGAATTTGATTGAGCTTCCCTGGTGGCTCAGATGTTAAAGGATCTGCCTGCTGTGCAGGAAGACCTGGGTTCAATTCCTGGGTCAGGAAGACCCTCTGGAGAAGGGAATGGCTCCCCACTCCATGGGTAGGACAGAGGATCCTGGTGGGCTACAGTTCATGGGGTCACAAAGAGTCGGACATGACTCATCAACTAACTCTTTGTGACTTTTGAAAGATTCCTTTATGCACAAAGCATCATCCTATAGTTGCTCACTGGGAATCCATAGAGAGATGGATGTCAGTGACTTTGTGTACAATTGAAGAGAAGACTGGACAAATTCAGCAGGCATTTCCTAATGATGGTGGGTTTTTCCTTGCTTCCTCAGCTGTCCAGTATCTGCAGAGCTGCTGTACATGCTGGCGTGGTTCAGAATCAGGGGGGTTATGTTGATGTGATGCCTGTGGACAAAAGAAAGACTTACATTGCTTCTTTTCAGAATGGAATCTTCTCAGAGAGGTAAATTAACATATGTGTACATATATATTTATAAACATACATATATAATATATATATACATTTATATATCATCTCTCCCTTTCTGCTGGCTTTACAGCCAAGCTGCATGGCTTTGAGGTTTCGTGTCTAAGCCAGTATGCTTCCTTTACAGGCTGTAGAATTGTTGATCTTCCAGGGATGGGAGGAGCCGTAGTACCAGAGGTGCCTGTCTCCTGCAGGCTTATAAAAATCAACATGAAAATCGGATTACAAGTCAGAACCATTCTTTTGTTAACTGCTCTTATAAAAAAGAAATTTCTTTCATCCTCTTTCGGATTTTCTAGATTAGTGTTTATATGTAATTCTTTCTAGGTGAGCAAGGCGCTGAATATTTCTCTAATCCAGTTATCTGACAAAGTATTTGACAAAAACAATGAGTCCAATTTTCTCTGGAACCAAATTCTCTGTTTGATTGGAGGTTGGATGCCTAGTATGGTATAAATGAACCCTTTCAGGTTAACTTATATTTGGCTCATTGGTATTACATATTTCAGTGGTTTGAGAAAAATGCATGTAACTTACTTTATCAAGTAATAATAAAAGTTAAGAGAAAAAACAAAAACCCTGTAGTGATTTTTCAAATCATTGGTGCTTATGGAAGTAGAATTAAGTCTGTGCGTTTTGTATAGATACAGGAAAATTCCTAACTTTTAAACATTTACTGAATTCTTCAACGGTTTGTTTGCACATATGGTAAAGTTTTTCTAAAGAACACCAAAGGACGTGCCATGCAGGTTATCTGGATTGCCTTCACATAAGCATCTGGGTGCCATTCTTCATCAAATGACAGCTTTGTATTTAGCATCTAGTTTCCAATGAGACTGTATCATCAAGAGGCTATTGTTAAGAAGTTGACTTCTCAACAACCTGGCTTATCTGGCTCTCCCTAGAGTACTAACTTACTGTTTCTTAAATCTGAACAAAATTGAGATTGTATTGCCATCATACTTCCTAATATTTTTAACATTTATGGTTTCAAGAAAAAACTTCATGAGGAAATTTAATGGTCAAACATGGAGTATCTAAGAATTTCTTTAATAAAATGTTAACAGGCTCATTCCCTACACCCTTCCCCTGTCTGTCACCCTCTCTCTATTTTATATATCATATCGTATACATATATATATTTATTTATTATATATATATGTTATATAAAGTACATTAGGGCTTCCCTGGTGGCTCAGATGGTAAAGCATATGCCTGCAATGTGGGTGACCCAGGTTCGATCCCTGGGTAGGGAAGATCCCCTGGAGAAGGGAATGGCCACCCACTCCAGTATTCTTGCCTGGAGAATCCCATGGATAGAGGAGCCTGGTGGGTGATAGTCCTTGAGGTCACAAAGAGTTGGACATAACTGAGTGACTTTCACTTCACTTCAAAGGAGATTGAGTTAAAGAGAATGATAATGCAGTTTTATATGCTAAATTGAGTAATGTGATCTCATTCACCTATCATATTTAAAAAATTTATTTAGAAACAATAAGATAGATGATATCCTAAGAAAACTGAGACTAGTTTTGAACACCTACCATGAATTTTCCAGATGCTGTTGGCCCTTTAAGTATATGAACTTGGCTCTACCAGTACCCTTATAAAGTTGGTTTTACAAACTCTGATTTACAGATATGTTAATTGAGGCTCAGAGAGGTTAAATGATTTGCCCCAGGTCATATAACTAATAAGTCTCAGAAATCAGATTCATCACTAGTTCTGTAAGTTCAGAAATAACACATTTTTCCAGTTTATCAGTTTGTACAAAGATGCTTTCTAGGGCATTTTGTCAATTTGTTTCCTACAAATAAAAATGCCTTTCAATTAGCCATATGCTTGTATGCAAAACCTGCTGTGTGTGTGTGTTATTGTGTAATGTGGTGTGTGCACAGTTCTAACATTCTTTTCTTCATTTTAAAATTCTCCCCTTTTGTAGTACATGAATACATATATTAAAAAATTGCATTTTGTATCCCCATAGCATTTATTGTATTTATCTCTAAAAGCTTTTTTGTATTGTTTAGAAAATAAACTTTTATGCAAAAGTATAGACTTCAAAAGTTTACATTTGATTAGAATAAATGATGATTAATGGTTTTAACTTGAGGCATTTAAGCAAAACATACCCTGATTAATGTTGTCAGAGAGCATATAAATAATTTATTAAAGAGTAAAAGGAATGATTCTGCATTGCTTTGAAGTTCTGTTTTAAAATATTTCTGAAAAGAGATTGAGTGATTTGTGTTTGTGTTCGTGTTTCCATTTTGGTGAAGAAATACTTAGAACCTTCCAGACTTGACCATTAAATTTCCTAAGATTTGTTTTAAACCATATATGTTTAAAATATTAATAAGTATGCCAGCTACATAGGGCTTCCCAGGTGGCTCAGTGGTAAAGAATCTGCCTGCCTAATGCAGAAGACACAGGAAATGCGGGTTTGATCCTTGGGTTGGGAAGAACCCCAGGAGATGGGAATGGTAACCCACTCTAATATTCTTGCCTGGGAAATCCCACGACAGATGAGCCTGGCGGGCTCTAGTCCATGGGGTCCCGAAGAATCAAACACAACTGAGTGGCTAAACACCAACACCACAAACTTTCAACCATGCCAGTTGTAAACCTGGATCTTAGTATTTCCCTAGTAGAATGGCTGAAGAACTGCTTAACTCTACTTTATTGGAACTAAAGGTGGTAATGTATGAAAACATGACCTGGAATCTTTGAAGTTTAATATGAAGTACCAATATTACTTCTGTGCACCTTAAATTTCTTTAGTAAACTTGTAGCCAGCATATGATTTAAAGAATTGTGTCATCCCCACTCAAGCTTTCCAAGAACTATAAATTCTAGCAGTTTTGAGAAAGATGACCATCTGGATTCACAGAGCTGTTTTATTAACTGTCATAAGAAAGCATGATTTGTTTGAAGGATTATGCATGGAGATGACATCAATGTACTTTGTGTATTTTTTTTGCAGCTTACAGAATCCTCCAGGAGGAAAGGCATTCAGAGTATTTGCTGTTGTGTGAAACAGAACAGTTGGAAGAGGATTGTAAAGACTGTTCCAAATACCACGTTTCTTAAGTTTGTATAAAACTGTAACATTACTGTACAGAAGATATCAGCTATTTTCAGTCCCCCCAAAGGGCCAAAAGCATATAAATCTTGATAGACTACATCTGTAAAATAAAACATGGGACATTATTAGCTTTGGGAAAAATAATGAATATGTAATGGTTTTAGAAATCCTGTGTTAAATATTGCTATATTTTCTTAGCAGTTATTTCTACAGTATTACATAGTCATAATTATTTTACATTTCATATATTATGTTATATGGTGCTTTGTATATGCCACTAGTAAGATGAAACTAAACATTGAATGTGAATGGTCCTCAGAAGATCACCTGGTGCATTTAAAAACAATAATAAAAACAGTAACTCTAAGGATGAAAAAGATTTTATTTTACCAGGTTCAGTGCTATGATTACCTACTTCATATAATATCAAATAATTTTCAATGAAATACCTGTATAGTTTTTCTCTTCTATTAAGTTTAGGTATATAGAATATTAAATCCTGATGTTGCACTTATTTTATATAAAATAATTTCTTAATATCCAAGTGAATCTGTTAAAATGTTTGATTCCTTGGGAATGACCTTAATAGTAAATGGAATTATGTCAGAGTAGTGGTACGAAGTCATTTCTAGTGATCCTATAATAGATTAGGATTAAGCATGGGCCACCAGAGCCTTCTATGTATTGTTCAAACTGAGGTCACACATTTATAGTGTTATCCTGGCAAATACTCCTGCAGGCCAGGAAGTATAATAGCAAAAAATTTAACAAAGATGAACTAATGTATTGTATCACCATTGCCACTGATTTTCTTACTGGCAAATGGCCTTGTGAATAAATGTTGCCATATTATTGTATCTGTAATGGTGATATATTTGTTTGTATGGAAAATGTATTGTGCTTTAAGACTAAAAAACTGTAAAATGTTAATTTTGTTAATTTTTTTCTGCTGGTGAATCTACTCTTTCCCTGTAAACATATTAAAATTAATCATGTTTCAAAGTATTTTCTTTAGTCTGTTTTGTATCCTTATTTTGATTTAGAAATTATCTTCAGTTGGCAAAATTATGTGAATCTTTTAAATTTAGGTTATTAACATTAATCTAAGCAACTCCCCTCATACCAGCTGTCCTCAAAGTCACTGTGATTATTTAGGTATTTGTGAAAGAGAAGATAGATGATTGTATATTATATATTTAGAAGCATCATATCACGGGAAAATTTTGGAAAAAAACTAAAAGGATTATAAGTCAAAAGGAAATAATTCGAAAGATACAAAGTATTTACAAAAAATTGATAACAAATACTTCAAATATTTTTAGAAAGGAAATGAGTAGGCGTTTAGGAACAGATAAAAGAGAGATAAATTACATGCAGGGATCAGAGAAAGCAAGAGAGCTGAATAATACCAAAAATGGAAAGAAAAGAAGGGCTCATATAAATAGCTGCTGAAGAGCGAATGATGAAGAAACTAACATCATGATCAGTTATCAAATATTGGCTGTGAATTGGTTCAAAATATAGGTAATCAAAAAGTATCCATTTATTGAGAATTTTAAAGCAAATTTTATAGGATCATCTTTTATCTGAAAGACACATACACCTTCTTAAATATAAATTGTAAACTTCAGTCAGATTGAGCTTCTGTTCCTCACTTCTTTCCCCAAGCAGGGACACTGCATTAATTCTGTCAGTGTAAAAATTTTTATATTTGACTCTGGTTTAGCTACTCATCAGTTTTCTGTACCATTGCAGTGTTTCCATGAGGAGCCTTTTCATTTGGTTCCTCTCCATTCTTTCTCAGTACATCATTAATTTTTTACTGTTATTTCTCTCTTCCATAGACTCCATTATTTAAGAAAACCAAGTCATCTTATAAAAGCATTTAATCCCCTTCATAGTCTTGCTCCCTATCTATCTGTGCTCTTCTACACAGGGTGTGGCCTAGAGTAAGTTATACCCCTTTTTATGCTTTCCTGATAGCTCAGTTGGTAAAGAATCCACCTGCAATGCAGGAGATCCTGGTTCAATTCCTGGGTAGGGAAGATCTGCTGGAGAAGGGATAGGCTACTCACTCCTGGATTCTTGCGTAGAGAATTACATGGACTGTATAGTCCATGAGGTTGCAAAGAATCACACATGACTGAGTGACTTTCACTTCACTTTCATGCTTCAATTACTTCACCTGAAAAATGGGATAAATAATACCTCATAGGGATTGCTCTAAGAATTAATTGAGATGTCATGTATAACCTACTTAAAAGAACATTAAACAATATGTTAGTTGACTAACATATGTTAGCAATACATTAGTTTTTATCACTAGTATTTTTATAATAATATTTGTTGTTATTTAGCCTGGTGAAACTATGCATCTGTCATAATATAGTACTGATCCTTCAGCACTTAACTAAACGTGAAATACTCCAGGAATTTTTCTGCAACTGTCTTGGTAAGAATGAAATAATGCTGTCTAATAGGCCTTTTTAATTTAACCATATTAATTTTAAAATTTTGCCTTGTATTCAGCTCTTTAAATTTTAGGATAATCTCCTGAAAATGGTGATACTCTTAACCTGTCTCTCTACTCCTGAAACAGTATATGTCCTCTATAAACAGTCAGTATTAATGAATATTTCAACAATCCCAAATTTAATTCTTGATTATGTAAGTAGACATTGTGCATGTTAGCTGAGCAGCAGATAAAATATTAAAGCTAATTAAAATAGTTTATTGATAAAACATTCTAAATGTGGACTTAAAACAGAGGTAATGCTTATACAGTAGTATTAATATTATTTTAGCTTTCAAAGTTTACCAGACC
This sequence comes from Ovis aries, assembly GCF_016772045.2. NCBI lineage: Eukaryota > Metazoa > Chordata > Mammalia > Artiodactyla > Bovidae > Ovis > Ovis aries. The sequence goes on from NC_056062.1 coordinate 51,346,876, forward strand.
ACATGTTAACTATTACTTTAATATTCTTCATCTAATACAAAACATTTGTGCATTTCAAGCGGAATAAAGTAGTCAAAATTTTTTTCTTTCCTAAATATGTTGATAAATTATATGTTTTAAGTTTTTCTATTTCACTATTGTAATTTGAAGTCTTAACTTTAGCATATCTACAATGTTCTTAGAAGAAATATAAACTCTTTTGAAGAATATGGTGAACTAAGCAAAGAAATACATCTATAAATTTTACAAATATACCAACTTCTGATTTGGGGTTTCAGCTAATTTATTGCACACAGAACTACACTGTTTATGTTGATTTAAAACCCTTATCTGATGTGGTATTTCATCCCTGGCTCCATAATATTTAGGAGCTGAAGAAATAGTTTAGTGAAATTATCTGAACCTTCTTCACTAATTCATTGGAATTAAAGGCTAAATTATATGCTTGAGATTTTTAAAAGACAAACTTGTTAGAAATCTACTATTTTGCTTAGTAGTTAGATATTCTCATTTCTTCTTATTCTCCAATCCCTGCCATAGTCTGCAAAATAATCAGAGTGTAAAACAATGCTGATAAGCAAATATCTTTGTACTAGATCATTAAATTTTGAAAACTAATTTTTCAGCAATTGCTGAAAATATATTCTAATTGAAACTCTAATTGTCAACTATATTTATGACTACACTGATGAAGATGAAAACAGAGGGCCTACCCAAGACTACATCTGATAAGCTCACTTTTAGAAAGAGAAATGCATGTAAGATGAAATAGAAATCAGGAATACATATTTAAAACTGTATGGGTTGATGTAAAATAACTTTAAAAATGTTAAGTCCCAGCCTGATCTTTTGTGGTTGTTCAGTTGCTGAGTTGTGTCCGACTCTTTGCAACTCAATGGACTACATGCAGCATGCCAGGCTCCTCTGACTTCCACTATCTCCCAGAGCTTGCTCAAATTCCTGTCCACTGATGCTATCTAATCACCTCAGTCTCTGCCACCCCCTTCTCCTCCAGCCTTCAATCTTTCCCAGCATCAGGATCTTTTCCAATGAGTCAATTCTTCGCATCAGGTGGCCAAAGTGTTGGAGATACAGGTTCAGCATCAGTCCTTCCATTCAGGGTTAATTTCCTTTAGGATTGATTGGTTTGATCTTCCTGTCCAAGGGACTCTCAAGAGTCTTCTCCAGCACCACAGTTCGAAAGCATCAATTCTTCAGTGCTCAACCTTCTTTATGGTCCAACTCTGTCATCCATACATCACTACTGGAAAACCATAGCTTTTACTATAAAGACCTTTGTCAGCAAAGTGATGTCTCTGCTTTTTAATATGCTGTCTAGCTTGGTCATAGCTATTCTTCCAAGTAGCAAATATGTTGTAATTTCATGGCTATGGTCACTTATGCTAAAATAAATATTTTTTTCAGTCATATGAGAACAACTTCGTTAGTAACAATACAATGAAAAACAGAAATAAATAAAAGAACAAAAAATAGCACCCCTCTCTGCCTAGCCCCCGGGAAGCTTTCTGCTTTCATTCATTCCAGGGGAAGAAATAAAATGTATTGAGCTCTAATAGTGTGTTAGAAACACTGCTTTACATTTCATATATATTATTTGATTCTCACAACAATCCTGTGAGGCAAGATTACTTTTCCAAATTTATGTATTAGAATGCAGATTCTAAAAAATTATATAACTTATCTCCATGAGAACTCTCCAAAGTTACAAGGACTTTATTTCAGATTTTAATGAACTAGATTCAATCATTTTAAATCAAATTTATTGAAGTGTAGTTTAAGAAAATGTTTGCACTTATTGACAGCTTCCCAGGTGGTGCTAGTGGTAAAGAACCTGTCTGCCATTGCAGGAGATGTAAGAGGCGTGGGTTCAATCCATGGGTCGAGAAGATCCCTCTGGAGGAGGAAATGGCAAAACACTCAAGTATATATCTTTTTCTTTTCTTTATCTTTTTTTAATTGAAGGATAATTGCTTTACAGAATTTTGTTGTTTTCTGTCAAACTTCAATATGAATCAGCCATAGGTATACATATATCCCTTCCCTTTTGAACCTCCCTCCCATCTCCCTCCCCATCCCACCCATCTAGGTCGATACAGAGCCCCTGTTTGAGTTTCCTGAGCCATACAGTAAATTCCCATTGGCTATCTATTTTACATATGGTAATGTAAGTTTCCATGTTACTCTTTCCATACATCTCGCCCTCTCTCCATGTCCATATGTCTATTCTCTATGTCTGTTTCTCCCTTGCCACCCTTTAAATAAATTCTTCAGTGCCATTTTTCTAGATTCTGTATATGTGCATTAGGATACAATATTTATCTTTTTCTGACTCACTTCACTCTGTATAATAAATTCTAGGTTCATCCACCTCATCAGAACTGACTCAAATGTGTTTCTTTTTATGGCTGAGTAATATTCCATTGTGTATATGTACCACAACTTCTTTATCCATTCATCTGTTGATGGACATCTAGGTTGGTTCCATCTTCTAGCTATTGTAAATAATGCTGCAATGAACAATGGGATACATGTGTCTTTTTCAACCCTGGTTTCCTCAGGGTATATGCCTAGGAGTGAGATTGCTGGGTCATATAGAGGTTTTATTCCTAGCATTTTTTCACAGAACTAGAACAAAAAATTTCAAAATTCATGTGGAAACACAAAAGACCCCGAATAGCCACAGCAGTCTTGAGAAAGAAGAATGGAGCTGGAGGAATCAACCTTCCTGACTTCAGATTATACTACAAAGCTACAGTCATCAAGACAGTATGGTACTGGCACAAAAACAGAAATATAGACCAACAGAACAAGATAGAAAGCCCAGAAGTAAACCTATGCATTTATGGGTATCTTATTTTTGACAAAAGAGGCAAGAATATACAATGAGGCAATGACAGCCTCTTCAATAAATGGTGCTGGGAAAACTGGACAGCTACACATAAAAGAATGAAATTAGAACACTTCCTAAAACCACACACAAAGATAAATTCAAAATGGGTTAAAGACCTAAATATAAGACCAGAAACTGTAAAACTCTTAGAGGAAAACATAGATAGAACACTCGATGATGTAAATCAAAGCAAGATCCTCTATGACCCACCTCCTAGAGTAATGGAAATAAAAACAAAAGTAAACAAGTGGGACCTGATTAAACTTAAAAGCTTTTGCACAGCAAAGGAAACTATAAGCAAGGTGAAAAGACAACCCTCAGAATGGGAGAAAATAATAGCAAATGAAACAACTGACAAAAAGAAAAAAAAAACTGACAAAGGATTAATTTCCAAAATAAACAAGCAGCTCATACAACTCAATACCAGGAAAACAAACAACTCAATCAAAAAGTGGGGAAAAGAACTACACAGACATTTCTCCAAAGAAGATATACAAATGGCCAACAAACACATGAAAAGATGCTCAACATCGCTCATTATTAGAGAAATGCAAATAAAAACCACAATGAGATATCACTTCACACCGGTCAGAATGGCCATCATCAAAATGTCTACAAACAATAAATGCTGGAGAGGGTGTGGAGAAAAAGGAACACTCTTGCACTGTTGGTGGGAATGTAAATTGATACAGCCACTATGGTAGACAGTATGCAGATTCCTTAAAAAACTGGGAATAAAACCACTCTACTATTCTTGCCTAGAGAATGCCATGGAGAGAGGAGCCTGGTGGGCTACAGTCCATGGAGCCACAAAACATCGGACACGACTGTTGCGACTTAACATGCATTTATTATATACTTTGATGAGTTGTATTAGTTTTCTAATCCTGCTGTAATGAAGTACCACAAAATGAGTGGTTTAAGCAAAAGAAATTTGTTGCTGAAACTTAGTCACAGTTCTGAAGACTAGAAGTCCCAGATCAAGGTTCTGGCAGGGCCATGTTCCCTCTGAATGCTCCAGGGAATGAATGACTTGTTCCATGTCTCGCTTCTATCTTCTGTTCGTTTGATGACACTCTTGTGCATTTCCTTGGCATGTAGCATAAACCCAATATACACATGACATCTCCTTTGTGTGTGCATGTGTCCAAATTTCCCTTTTTATAAGTACAGAAGTCATCAACAATGACCTCATCTTAACTGATGACATCAGCAATGACTATTTCCAAATAAGGTACCACATTCCTAGTACTGAGGATTAAGATTTAAATGTGAATTTTGGAGGACACAATTAAACTACAGAAGTGTTGACAAATGTATACACTTGCATTTACTACCATCATAAGTAGATATAAAACATTTCCATATCCCCCTGCCAATTTTGTGGTGCTTATTCCCAGTCAATCTGCCAAATGCCCTCAGATTCAGCAATCATTGTTGTGCTTTTTATCAAGAATAGATTTAACTTCTCTAGGGTTTCATATAACTATAATTATCTATGTAGTATATACTACTTCATGTCTGGCTCCTTTTGCTCTGCATAATGTTTGTAAGATTTATTCATGTTGCTACATTCATCAGTAGTTTTTCACTTTTAATCATTGAATAGTACTCTGTTGTATGAATATCCATCAATTCATTCATCCATTCATCTACTGCAGATGAATATTCCATGTTTCAGGTAACAAATAACACTCAGGTATAAGACTTTGCCTATACACATATTTTAATTTCTCTTAGATACACAGGTAGCAAAATTTCTGGGTTACATAACAAATATGTGTTTAAATGATTTCTGTCCCAATTTTTTCACAGTGGTTGTACCATTTTACCGTCCCACAAGTAATGTAGGAGAGCTCTTGGTTGCTCTGCTTGTTTGGCAAACTTGATTCTTTTTAATCTTTCTAATTTTATCTGTTCAACACACATGTAATCCTCTCTCATTTATTGTGGTTTTATTTTGCATTTACCTGATGAATGATGTTGAGATTTTTTTCATGTGCCATTTATATATCTACTCAGTGAAGTGTCTATTCAAAAATTTTGCCCATTGAAAAATTAGATTGGTTATCTTTTTATGACTGAATTATAGCAAGTTTTTTATATATCCTGGATACAAGGCTTTTGTCATATACATACAAGGATATATATCTTAAAGTATATATATATGTGTGTATATATAGATACACACATATATATATTTTTTACTTTTTGAATGGTGTTTTGCGGAAAGCAGAAAATATAAATTTGATGGAATCCAACTTACTCTTCTGGTTTTTGTGTTTTATTACAGATGTTCTCCAAAAGTCCTTATTTTGCTTTAATTTTTAAAATTATTTTCACTGGATATAAAATTATGCATTCACAGTTGTTTGCCTTTATCATTTTAAAGATGTCATGTCATTGACTGCTTCTGGCTTAACATATTTTCTGAGGAGATTTTTGTGGTCACTTCTCTGCATAACAGTTCTTTTTTCTTTGGTACCTTTTAAGATTTTTCTGTTTATCACTATGCAGAGACTGTTTAGTCACTAAGATCTAATCTTTCTCAGGTCTCTGTTAAGCGCTTCCACTGATACGCAAGGAATAGCCACTCTGGTTGATCAGAGCTTGTTTCCTGGGTCCTGGGGAGCTCTGGAAATGGTTTCATTATTCTCTCATGGCTCTTTTTGAGTCAGGCTAGTATTAAGCAAACACTAGAGAAGTTCCATGAAAATTTGTGAATCTGGGCCACTCTTTCCATCCCGTTATCTTCCTGGGGTAGATAGCAGTTCCCTCAACTGCACTCTGGAAGAGGAGAGAGGAATGTCTTTGCAGTCAGACTCAAGGCGCAGTGCTATGAAGGCACACACACAGCCTGTTTGAGTCAGGCTTCCCAGGTAGTTTTCATCAATCAACTTCCTGGTGCTGCTTGGGATCCAAAGGAATTCCCCAGAGGCCTGGCTAAAAGTCCCTGCCTGTGGCCTGCTGCTGCTGACAAGTGCTGAGTCGTGTCCGACTCTGTAACCTCATGGACTGTAGCCAGCCAGGTTCCTCTGTCCACACTTCAGTTCAGTTCAGTCGCTCAGTTGTGTCAGACTCTTCATGACCCCATAGACTGCAGTACGCCAGGCCTCGCTGTCCATCACCAACTCCCGGAGTTTATCCAGACTCATGTACACTGAGTCGGTGATGCCATCCAACCATCTCCTCCTCTGTCGTCCCCTTCTCCTCCCGCCTTCAATCTTTCCCAGCATCAGGGCCATTTCAAATGAGTCAGTTCTTCGAATCAGGTGGCCAAAGTATTGAAGTTTCAGCTTCAACATCAGTCCTTCCAATGAACACTCAGGACTGATCTCCTTTAGGATGGACTGGTTGGATCTACATACTAACCCATACCCATGAGGTGTGGATTTGCGATGGAGGTGCTTCCCTGATGGTTCAGAGGATAAAGCATCTGCTTGCAACGCTGGAGACCCGGCTTTGATCCCTGGGTCAGAAAAATCTCCTGGAGAAGGAAATGGCAACCCACTCCAGTACTCTTGCTTAGAAAATCCCATGGACAGAGGAGCCTGGTGGGCTACCGTCCATAGGGTCACAATCAGTCGGACATGATTGAGCAACCACTTTCCCGAAGAGCCAGGATGCTGAGTCGACAGGAGGCGCATGCGCAGTTCGGCATTTCTGGCCCACGAGCTCCTCTAAGCCCACGTGCGCCCTCAGCCTCAAGCGCCCCGCACCTACTCTCAGGCATTCCGGAACTCTAGGACTGTGCGGAGAGGGCCGGGCTAGTCCCCAGTCCGTCTTCCTGGGGCCAGCGGTTACCCTCTTCCACACCTGACACGAAGAAGGGAACGTTCTTGGTGCCAGGAAGATACACCGGGGCCTCTGGGAGTCAGGCCTCCCAGGCATCTCTCAGCAACGGAGGATTCTTCCTCACGTGTCCCTGGACAGCAAGACTGAGGAGCTCACCTGAGGTAAGGTTTCGGGGAAACAGGCATCTGTATTTTGAGGTGGGCTGGATCCTGGCAGCGTTTTTTCCCAGAAGCCCCAGCCTATAGGCCAGCCTCTCCCGCCACTGCCCAGATCCGCCTGGGCAACGGGCTGGATCTTGGCCTGTTGGACCCTGTAATCATCAAAATAGGCCAAATCCTGTATTTGCATTTAACCTCGGAGGTGTGTGATCCCCTTAGAGCTATTAAATACAAATAACCTTTGTTGTTGTTTAGGCTAAGTCATATCCGACTCTGCGAGCCCATGAACTGTAGCCTGCCAGGCTCCTCTTTTAACTTAAAGAATCCCGCCAGAAGTTTCTAATGGACTTCAGTTATCAAACATCAGAGAAGGAAAGAATTAGGGGACTGTAGTCCCTGCTTAATAGTAAGATTTTTTTACTCCTACTTGTTTCCTTATTCTGGTGCAATGGAGATGTTCAATGGAAGGAAGTAATTATGATAATATTATCCAGAACAGATGAGCTGGAAATTGTTCTGTAACTTTGGTACCGTTTTAATCAGCAAAACAAAACAAATCTTAGGTTCCTTTGAGAATTATAGTTGGATAACCTCCGCCTCTGTTGTGAATGAATTTCTGTGTGTATACATTTACATTTTTCTTAGATTGATGGTGTGTTGGATAAATGTCTTAGTATTCATCTAACTACCATTTGTCCTCTCAGTTTTCAGGTGGAAAAATTGAATATACACTGCTTTGGCCCAGGTCTTATAGAGCTTTGACTGATTTTAAATATCTTCAGATTTCTAATCACATTTTCTTTATTTCCATGAGATAAAGCCAGAAATAAGCACACAGACCCAGTTTCAACCAATCAATTCAGTCCCTGAGTCTTGTCTGACTCTTTGTGACACTATGAACTGTAGCACGCCAGGCCTCCCTGTCCATCACCAACTCCGGGAGTCCAACCAAACCCATGTCCATTGAGTCAGTGATGCCATCTGACCCAATTAAAAGTCCCAATGCCTAAATACTTTGAATACATCCTTGAAAACTTCACAAAGTATGAAGTCAGTGATTATATTAATATTACAAGCACTCTGCCTGTAAGGATGAGCACCACACTAATAATAAATAAACCTAATTAGTAGTTTAGTGTGTCAGTTTAGAAGCATATTCATTTGTTGCATCAGAACGTATTTTTTGGAGGGTAAAAAAATTACAACATGCACACTCAGACTCTAAGACATTAAAAACCTGCCAGACCACTGATACTGCTATGTGAAATACTAAGAGGCCTAGCAAGTGCTTTTATGAGTAGTACTAGTAATAGCCATTTTTATAGCTATTTTGTGCCATGCACACTCCTAAACAGTTCATATGTAAACTCACAGGATCCATATTACAATCCAGTGAGGAAAGGGTCATTATTATCATGGTCATTTTATAGATTGATAAGAGGTCAGTAAATTCCTCAAAATCACCCAGAAAATAAATATTGGAACCAGGATCTGAACTCCTAAAATATGGCTCTAGATTCTGTGCTCTTATTACTTATTTCTCTCCCTCAGTCAGCATCTTTTATTAGGTGTATAGACAGCCTAATCTTTTCGTGCACATATACTTGTCAGAGGACTTCCCTTTTGGCTCAGACGGTAAAGTGTCTGCCTGCAATGCAGGAGACCTGGGTTTAATCCCTGGGTTGGGAAGATCTGATGGAGAAGGAAATGGCAACCCATTCCAGTATTCTTTCCTGGAAAATCCCATGGACAGAGGAGCCTGGTAGGCTACAGTCCACTGGGTTGCAAAGAGTTGGACACGATCCAGTGACTTCACTTTCACTTTCACTTTTCAGAATGGGTACCAAGTGTAAAGATAACTTTTGTCGTAAGCAAATGCCCTGGAAAGTCCTCTGTTGTAGAGGAAGCTTCAATAACCAGGCCAACGAGCTCCTCACCGGGCTGTGAGGGACATCACCTAGACAAGTAAGTTTCCTGTTTTTCTCTCCCATATTTTAGCCACTCAAAAGCTTCTTGTTGTGAGCATGGTTTCCCACCCCATGGAAACCTACCCATGCTCTGCCCAGTAAAGTGTATGTGTGCTTCTGCCACCTTGTGGTTATTGTTCCTTGATTAGCTCTGAAATGCCCTACACTTGATACATATTTTCCATTTGATCATGTTTTTTATTCCTTATTCTTCATTTCTTGTCTTCTTTTGGATAAGCTGAGTGTATTTAATTTTTCCATTTTTCCTTTTCCATTTTTAGCTCTTTCTCATAGTGGAAATGTATAGGGACTCTAATATGCATTTTTTATTATATTACCATCTGCCTTCAATGAGCTCATTTGTCACTTCTAAATGCCAGTGCCTTCAGGAGTTTAACTTCCTTTAACACCAGTCCTGCTTTTTGTGCTCATGCTGTTGTAAATTTTACTTCTGCATTTGTGATTTCTCTTACAGGACATTATTGTTATTCGCTGAAGTAGAAAATGTTTATTTGTATTTACTTTTTCCAGTATTTGTGTTCACTTCAGAAATTCTGTGTTTCCATATATGGTTATATTTATTTAATATAAAAATATAATTTCCTGTAGTATAGGCTGACTGCTTGTGTATCTGCTCAGCTTTTATTTATGTCTTTACTTCATCTTCACTTTTGGAGGACATTTTTGCTAGAGAGAAATCTCTAGGTAACTTGTCTTTCTTCTTTTTGATCGCTTTAAAATATTCCATTGTCTTCTGCCTTCCATAGTGATGATGTCCATTAAGTTTTATTTTTGTTCCTTTGAATGCAAAATGTGGCTGCTCTTAAAATTTTCTCTTTATATTTATTTTTTGGCAGTCAGACTAATAACTAACTGGTAACTAAAATATCTAAATCACCTATAGATTTATCTTTCCCTATTTTTATTCAATCTGGGGTCATTTGTTTCTTTTCTTTTTTGCAGTCTTCATATATTTGGATTGGAGGAATATAGTAGAAATTCTAAGTGATGTTCTCTTCCTCCAGGTAGGCTAAATTTTCTTTTGGAAAATAACCAGAGCATCCTTGGATCACCTTGGTTCTATTGAGGCTTGGTGTTTATCTTTGTTAGGGCTAGTTATTTTATTTTTCATTTTATTCTCAGTTCAGTTCAGTCACTCAGTCGTGTCTGACTCTTTGCAACCCCATGAACTATAGCACACCAGGCCTCCCTGTCCATCACCAGCTCCCGGAGTCTACCCAAACCCATGTCCATTGAGTCGATGATGCCATCCAACTATCTCATCCTCTGTGTCCCTTACTATTAGAATATAGACTTCCTGGGGTCTCAAATTAAAGCACTGGGTAGTAACCAGAGCCACTCTACCTTGGCAGAGTTTGAATTCCACCTCTTCTCTCTAAATCATGTGGCTACTGCTATCTCTGCTTTAGCATTTTAACCTCCCAGATGCTATTTCTAAGTTTAAAAAAATTTTTGTTGAGTCTTACTCTGTGAGTGCACGGTAGAAGTCAGCCAGTTATTTAGGGGAGATTTGTATACTAATATTTGAGCCGTGTCTCTGAGGTTTTCTTCTCCCCTGGTGATTGCCCACTAAATCTGAGCTAGTATGGTAGCACCAGCTTCTGGCCTCAGTCTTCTCGGATAGTAAGACTTGCACTTGGGGCTTCTGCTATCTCCCTGGTCTACTATTTCATTACACACTTCTCTTTTCCCAAAGATTTTAGCCCTTCAAGCCCTGTCTATGTTTGATGCTTTCCAAAACTTTCAAATCCATGTTTTATAGATCTTTTCCCACTTTTATAGTTATTCTGTGCTGGAAGGTTAGTCCAAAAGAGGTATTCTACTTTGGCTGGAACCAAAAAGTTACAAATGTTTGTTTTTATAAACTGTATTTTATTTGGAAGAGGCAATGTAACCCATGACAAGAATAAAAGAAACTGAAAGTTTCTAAAGTTATATCATGAAAATTATATTATTTTGACACCCAGCTTCCCTTTATAAATTCAGCCAGGCCTCATATGGCTTAACAATCATAGCTCTGCAAGTCTTTGTTTGTATTTGTGGATTTGTGCATACATGCAGTGTGAACTGTTAACCACTGTGCTACTCTAAGAAATTAACATTTCCTCATTAATTTGAAACATTTTTGCCAATCATTTTTCTTTTTACTTTTAAACTTAGATTTGTGTGTTGTTAAATTTCTCAGATCTTGTCTTTAATGAGTTCCGATATTCTGCTTAGAAGAGAAATTCTTACTTCAAACATATATTAAAAAAAATTCAATGTTTTCTTCTAGCATTTTAAGGTTTTTGTTTATTATGTTTAAATATTGGATCAATCTAAAATTTATTTTGGTATAAGGACTGAGGAAGGAGAAATCCAACTATATTTTTCCAAATGGCTATCCATTTTTCCTACCAGTGTTGTTTGAATAATTCACCTTTCCCACATAAATTTGAAAATGCTGCCTTATTTGAACTAAATTTCCATAAATATTTGATATAATTATTGCCTGTATCTTCTGATCTATTGATCTAGCTATCTATCAGCCAGTACTAACATGTTTTATTAATTTGTTTTGTAATATATTTTAATGTTTGGTGTGGGTTACTACTCACGTTTTTAAAAAATTTCCCAGCTAGTCTCACGTGAACAGAAAAGGATGATCTCTCCCAAAAGGATTCTGGGGATCCCCAGAGCCTGTGATGGGAGGTCATATGTCATATGCATTTCATGATGTGGTGACTTTCTTTCTCTCCCTGTACACATCCTCATTGCCCAGCAGAATCCTTTTGGGAGAGATCATCCTTTTCTCTTTCTGTCTTGTTACACAATAACTCTGACCCTTATAAGTAGGACTTGAGTGTGCAGGTTGCTCAGTCGTGTCCGATTCTTTGCAATATCATGGACCATACAGTCCATGGAATTCTCCAGACCACAATACTAGAGTGGAGCCTTTCCTTTCTCCAGAGGATCTTCCTAATTCAGAGATCAAACCCAGGTCTCCCATATTGTAGGCGGATTCTTTACCAGCTGAGCCACAAGGGAAGCCCCAAGTTGAACTTAGATGACATGAATGCATAAAACATGTTACAAAGGAGTACATGATACAAATATTGTACAAGAAGTTGTAGTCAGCACCAAGAAGAGTAAGGTAACCAAGTATCTTTCAATACTGAGAATTGTTTAGCAAATGTTTTCACTCAGTGTCAGGCTCTCATTCTGTCTTCTGGAAATATGCATTGCATTGGGATATACACAAATTCTAAAACTTTGCAGCTCGAATCTTTTAAGTTATGATTCCAACCTATATTTTATGAAAGCAGTAAACACCAAAAAGCTCATTTAATACTTAATTTTTCTTTTACATATTTTAATAGAGGAAAATGATCTTAATTTGATTTCTGTTAGTCTTATGAATGCATCACATAATAATTCTTCAAATTCCAGTAATGTCTTAAAACTTACAGGTTCTTTTCCCTTATAGTATTTGAGTCTGACAAAACCACCATGAAATAGATGTTTATATTTCCATTTTATAAACAGCAGAAACAGAGATGTTAAATGATTTTTTTAGGTGATTTTAGATTAAAACTCTACTTACTGAACTCCAAAATGATTTGAAAATAAAATAAAACACTTCTGTTTTAAATGTAATTGCTACTAATTTTGTTTATTAAAACATTTATTAAGAACCTATGGCAGTGATTCTGAAATTTTCCATGCATTTATATCTGTTTTTTTTTTCACAGAGTTAACAGATATATACTAGAGACTATTTTAAATATCTATCAGTGCATGGAGAAAATCCTTTATTCGTCTGATAGATGCCATATTAAAATACAGGGTTACTGCAGTCAGCTAAATAGGGTGGACACTTAGGTTGAAAAGTCAATGAGTTATCAAGTTTTGCTGACAACAGGTTAACAGTGGAGAGCTTTCATAGTTTCAGGTCATAGGGGGAGCCCAAGATCTGGAAGATCAAAAGTGTTGGGAAATTAAGTGGTTGATGAATTAGGCCAGTGTGTGGAATATAAAGTAAAATAAACATAATTGAAATACAAAAACAGTGATAATGCAGAAAAGGATAATAGTCTGGAGAGGTTTATTTGTCTGTGGTGTCAAAAAAAAAAAAAATGCATGGTTCAGCAGCCCTGAAAATGCATGTGCAACAAAGGTAAGTGTGTAAACGTGTACCTTGTGTACATTCACATAAAACTAGCCAATCTGATCACATGGACCACAGCCTTGTCTAACTCAATGAAACTAAGCCATGCCATGTGGGGCCACCCAGGACGGATGGGTCATGGTGGAGAGGTCTGACAGAATGTGGTCCACTGGAGAAGGGAATGGCAAACCACTTCAGTATTCTTGCCTTGAGAACCTCATGAACAGTATGAAAAGGCAAAATGATAGGATACTGAAAGAGAAACTCCCCAGGTTGGTAAGTGAAACTCCAGGAGTTGGTGATGGACAGGAAGGCCTTGTGTGCTGCGATTCATGGGGTCGCAAAGAGTCAGACACAACTGAGCGACTGAACTGAACTAAACTGAACTTTGTATGTTACTCCAGGAGTATTTATCACTATACCTTTCCTTGTTGAAATAGTATTATTAACCAAAATGCTTGACTTTCTAATTGCTTTGTGTATAAAAGAAGTAGTGATGCATGTGATCTGGTGTGGACCCACCTAAGATCATCTAAGAGGATATTAGTCTATTGCTATGTAGTATCTACTTTGATGATTGATATTTCAACCTTTATGAGACTTGTTAATTATAAATCAGGGATTCACTGAATACTTACATATTGTAATCATTAATTTTTTATTCATAGAGTAGAGCTTATAAATACATGTACATTTTTGGTTTGTGTACAAGAACACACACATAGTATGTGCATATTAAAAACAATTTATGTATGATCACAAGACCACACCAATAAATTTATTTCTTATGTATGCATTTTTTCTTTTTGTCTTCACATACTCTGTTGCCTTACAATACCACAGATGACAAAGTGTTAAAATTATAGCATTTGACATGTAATACAATCAGTGTGAAACCTGACAAACATTTGAGAAATCAGAATATAAATTAGGAACTCTGTTGTGTGTTCTTTATCAACAGGTATTATTAAATATCAACTTTATTGCACATACTGTTTTTCTTTATATGAGTCATCTTTTTTAAAACATTTAAGCATTTTTCTTATGGCAATTGAAGAAGTATAACAATCCACAAAGAAAAAAAGAAATGTTCCTCCACAGTGGGGGAAAAAAAAATTAGACCAACCCACAGATAATTTCTGCTGGCTCTAATGGCGCTTCCCCAGCTCTTTTGGTCAATATGACATTCTGTTTGACAGTAGCCTTCAGTTAGCACTGCCAGAGAAAGCTAGCCTGGGCACACACCAGCCAAATACTCTTCCACGTCCTCACACGCTGAGTAAATCTTTGCTTACTGGCAAGCCTTGCCCACCGGTTGGAGCACTTGACTGGAAAGGAGAAACAGATATAGATGTGAAAACTTGGGCTAGAGTGAAAGAGGAGAAATGGAAAAGTTCAGGGAAAAACAAGGGGAAAGGATTTGAGAATTCTTTTCCATGAAAATAAAACCTAAAAAAATTTTAGAATGATGAATCAAAGAAACATTCCTGTGTAATTCACAGCCACACAACAGTTGCTTCCAAAGATGTTAAAAGCAAAACAATACAATGAAAAATGTTTAGATAGAAGTATCAACACTATTGACATTTTGCAAGTTATTTGCACTTAGAAGAACTTTTTCAAGAGCAAAATGAAGGGTTACTTCCTGGAAAACATGCCACCATTATAAACAAGGAAGCACAGTGTCTGTTCTAAAGTTTATGAGCCAAAATTTAGCCTATATGCTATTATTTAGGCAATTTAAATTTTATGAATATTATAGGATAATCACCTAAGTAAAACATAATTGAATTTCTAAGAGTATTACCATAATTAACATAAATATTGAAACAACATTTATTTTCTGTCATTGTCTAGATAACAGAATATGGGGAGCTACCCCTGTCTGAGGTCAGGGGTGGCGGCCGAGAGGAGCAACCTGCGTTAAAGGGGCAGTGGCTGCATGGGCGCAGAAGGGCCGAGAGGAGCTACTCCACATTCAGGAGGGGTGACCTCATCCAAGGAAAGAAGCAGTGGCTGCGCTTTGCTGGAGCAGCTGTGAAGAAACCCCAAGTCCAAGGTAAGAGAAACCCAAGTAAGGCGGTAGGTCTTGGAGAGGGCATCAGAGGGCAGACAACTGAAACCATAATCATAGGAAACTAGCCAGTCTGATCACACAGACCACAGCCTTGTCTAACTCAATGAAACCAAGCCATGCTGAGTGGGGCCACCCAAGACAGACAGGTCATGGTGGAGAGGTCTGACAGAATGTGGTCCACTGGAGAAGGGAATGGCAAACCACTTCAGTATTCTTGCCTTGAGAACCCCATGAACAGTATGAAAAGGCAAAATGATAGGATGCTGAAAGAGAAACTCCCCAGGTCAGTAGGTGCCCAATATGCTACAGGAGATCAGTGGAGAAATAACTCCAGAAAGAATGAAGGGAAGGAGCCAAAGCAAAAACAATATCCAGTTGTAGATGTGACTGGTGATAGAAGCAAGGTCTGATGCTGTAAAGAGCAATATTACATAAGAACCTGGAATGTCAATCCATGAATCAAAGCAAATTGGAAGTGGTCAAACAGGAGCTGGCAAGAGTGAACATCGACACTCTAGGAATCAGCGAACTAAAATGGACTAGAACGGGTGAATTTAACTCAGATGACCATTATATCTACTACTGTGGGCAGGAATCCCTTAGAAGAAATAGAGTAGCCATCATGGTCAGCAAAAGAGTCCAAAATGCAGTATTTGGATGCAATCTCAAAAATGACAGAATGATCTCTGTTCGTTTCCAAGGCAAACCATTCAATATCACGGTGATCCAAGCCTATGCCCCAACCAGTAACACTGAAGAAGCTGAAGCTGAATAATTCTATGAAGACCTGCAAGAACCTTTTAGAACTAACACCCAAAAAGATGTCCTTTTCATTATAGGGGACTGGAATGCAAAAGTAGGAAGTCAAGAAACACCTGGAGTAACAGGCAAGTTTGGCCTTGGAATATGGAATGAAGCCGGGCAAAGGCTGATAGAGTTTTGAAAGAAAATGCACTGGTCATAGCAAACACCCTCTTCCAACAACACAAGAGAAAACTCTACACATGGACATCACCAGATGGTCAATACCGAAATCAGATTGATTATATTCTTTGCAGCCAAAGATGGAGAAGCTCTATATAGTCAACAAAAACAAGACTAGGAGCTGACTGTGGCTCAGATCATGAACTCCTTATTGCCAAATTCAGACTTAAATTGAAGAAAGTAGGGAAAACCACTTGACCATTCTGGTATGGCCTAAAACAAATCCTTTATGATTATACAGTGGAAGTGAGAAATAGATTTAAGGTAGTAGATCTGATAGACTGAGTGCCTGATGAAATATGGATGGAGGTTTGTGACATTGTAAAAGAGACAGAGATCAAGACCATCCCCATGGAAAAGAAACGCAAAAAAGGAAAATGGCTGTCTGAGGAGGCCTTACAAATAGCTGTGAAAAGAAGACAAGTGAAATGCAAAGGAGAAAAGAAAAGATATAAGCAAATGAATGCAGAGTTCCAAAGAATAGCAAGGAGAGATAAGAAAGCCTTCCTCAGTGATCAGTGCAAAGAAATAGAGGGAAAAAACAGAATGGGAAAGACTAGAGATCTCTTCAAGAAAATTAGAGATACCAAGGGAACATTTCATGCAAAGATGGGCTTGATGAAGGACAGAAATGGTATGGACCTAACAGAAGCAGAAAATATTAGGAAGAGGTGGCAAGAATACACAGAACTGTACAAAGAAGATCTTCATGACCCAGATAATCATGATGGTGTGATCACTCATCTAGAGCCAGACATCCTGGAATGTGAAGTCAAGTGGGCCTTAGAAAGCATCACTATAAACAAAGCTAATGGAGGTGATGGAATTCCAGTTGAGCTGTTTCAAATCCTGAAAGATGATGCTGTGAAAGTGCTGCACTCAATATGCCAGCAAATTTGGAAGACTCAGCAGTGGCCACAGGACTGGAAAAGGTCAGTTTTCATTCCAATCCCAAAGAAAGGCAATACCAAAGAGTGCTCAAACTACTGCACAGCTGCACTCATCTCACATGCTAGTAAAGAAATGCTCAGAATTCTCCAAGCCAGGCTTCAGTAATACGTGAACCGTGAATTTCTAGATGTTCAAACAGGTTTTAGAAAAGGCAGAGGAACCAGAGATCAAAATGCCAACATCCTCTAGATCATGGAACAAGCAAGAGAGTTCCAGAAAAACATCTATTTCTGCTTCATTGACTATACCAAAGTCTTTGTATGGATCACAGCAAACTGTGGAAAATTCTGAAAGAGATGGGAATACCAGACCACCTGACCTGCCTCTTGAGAAACCTGTATGCAGGTCAGGAAACAACAGTTAGAACTGGACATGGGACAGCAGACTGGTTCCAGATAATCTGGAAAAGGAGTAAGTCAAGGCTGTATATTGTCACCCTTCTTATTTAACTTATATGCAGAGTACATCATGAGAAACGCTGGGCTGGAAGAAGCTCAGGCTGGAATCAAGATTGCCGGGAGAAATATCAATAACCTCAGATATGTAGATGACACCACCCTTATGGCAGAAAGTGAAGAGGAACTAAAAGCCTCTTGATGAACGTGGAAGAGGAGAGTGAAGATTTTGGCTTAAAGCTCAACATTCAGAAAACAAGATCATGGCATCTGGTCCCATCACTTCATGTGAAATAGATGGGGAAACAGTGGAAACAGTATCAGACTTTATTTTTGGCGGCTCTAAAATCACTATAGATGGTGACTGCAGCCATGAAATTAAAAGACGCTTACTCCTTCCTTGGAGGGAAAGGTATGACCAACCTAGATACCATATTGAAAATCAGAGACATTACTTTGCCAACAAAGGTCCATCTAGTCAAGGCTATTGGTTTTTAGTGGTCATATATGGATGTGAGAGTTGGACTGTGAAGAAACCTGAGTGCTGAAGAATTAATGTTTTTGAACTGTAGTGTTGGAGAAGGCTCTTGAGAATCCCTTGGAGTGCAAGAAGATCCAACCAGTCCATTCTGAAGGAGATCAGTCCTGGGTGTTCATTGGAAGGACTGATGCTAAAGCTAAAACTCCAGTACTTTGGCCACCTCATGTGAAGAGTTGACTCACTGGAAAAGACTCTGATGCTGGGAGGGATTGGGGGCAGGAGGAGAAGGGGACGACAGAGGATGAGATGGCTGAATATCATCACTGACTTGATAGACGTGAGTCTGAGTGAAATCTGGGAATTGGTGGTGGACAGGGAGGCCTGGAGTGCTGTGATTCATGGGGTCACAAAGAGTTGGACATGACTGAGCGACTGAACTGAACTAACTGAACTGATTGTCTAGATGCTTATACTTTATAACTTAATGAAGTGGATAAAACTTAAAGATTTCATTTTTGGAAAGATGGCAGTAAGGATCAGGGACCAGTAATTAAGCCTTTGGAAGACAAATATGTTTTCAAGAACATTATTGAAAATGTTCAATAATGTTCTTATAGTTAAAAATATAGATGAAAATATTTAAGATGATTATTGCCACATACGTCCTGTCCTACTGCTATTTTTATGTAAAACCCTTCTGTAAGTAAAATGTACACAGGTAATTAAATCTTTGTGAGACTAGAACAACCAGCTACTCTCTGTCTTACAGTATCAATAAGTGACTATCTATGAATGGATAAGACACGAAAATGTGGCTACTAACAACCCTTCGATCAGTTTTGTCTAGAATGATACTATATCGGAAAGGATAGGTACATTTTCATAAGTGTCAGTTGTTCAAGAAGTTTAGATATCTTGGAAGAGCTCAATGTTTCATGTAAATGATGAAAGCAAGACGAATGTTGCATAAAGAATTAGAACAATATAACAATACTACAACAATAAGGCATAAAATTAAAGAATGCCCTTAATGTGAGTGAGTTACATTGAAGGCAAGACAGATAAAGAGAGCTAATGGGAATAATGGAATGGGTATCAAGGGTGAAAGATCGTGGTCTGAGATATGGTAGCTGGGAAATAAATGTACCCCTGTGCACTAGTAGTAGGATAGATGTAGCTGGTGAAGGAATGAGTTGAGAGATCAAGTTAAGACACTCTCCCCAAGAGTTTGGGGGAGAATTGATACATGTATATATGTGAATGAATGCCTTCATTGTTCACCTGAAACTATCACAACATTGTTCATTAATTGGCTGTATACTAATACAAAAAATTTAAATAAAAGATAAATAAAATCCATAAAAAGGACCTCTCCCCAAATGCAGCAAGATCATATAAAGTTATAGAAAAGATATGAGAATTGGTAAGAGAGAAGCCAGAAATAGAAATATATAAGTCCATACAGAAGCTTCAGATAGAGAAGAAAATAAAAATTAAAAAAAATTGAAGAAATAATTTACGTAAAATTTTCCAGGATTAAAGAATATGTATGAAAGACTTGAGATTGCAAGTATTCAGAGAGGAAAATTCACACTTAGTATAGTGAATTCTAAGAATATCAAAGTCAAAGGGAAAATTCAAAATATTTTTAGAGAGAATGAAAAGACCTATGAGAGAATGAGTTTCAGATGAATGTTAGGCATTTCAACAGCACCGCTGGTACAAAATTTCAAAGGAGTAATATTTTTTAAGTTTTGGAAATAACTTAGACTTTTCTATTAAATTAAAATCTGAGGATATAATAAAATTAAATTCAAATGTGAAGATATAATATTCTCTGGAATGCAATATCTTAGAAGGTTTTACATACAGAGGCATATATGGAAAACACCTGTAGATGTGGTACTCAAGTAAGAAAAGAAACCAGTACAAGGGTACAGTACTACAGGAACTATAGTAAGTGTATTTGTTTCCTATTGCTGATGTAAGGTAACAGATTCACAGGTTCTAGATATCACAGTAATTGGACATCATTGGTAAGAAGACTATTATTCAGTCTACCACATAACAAAGTATTCAGATATTTTGTTATGCTTTTATTCTTTAGAAAAATAATAGGACTAATAGTTCTGCCAGGATAGAGTAGCCCCATTCCTCCCAGGCCTTCCCCCTTATTATTAAAAGTCTGTGGATGCATTACAACAATGACTCATAGGAAATCTCTCAAAGGTGGAAAGAAGGCGGCACGTTGCTTAGGAAACTCAGGACTTGAGAGAAGCCTTGGGGGTGAGTTCCATAGGTTTCTTTCTTGCTTCATCCTGACATCCTGGTTCAGTTCAGTTCAGTCACTCAGTCATGTCTGACTCTTTGCGACCCCATGAATTGTAGCATGCCAGGCCTCCCTGTCCATCACCAACTCCCAGAGTTCACTCAGATTCACATCCATCGAGTCAGTGATGCCATCCAGCCATCTCATCCTCTGTCGTCCCCTTCTCCTCCTGCCCCCAATCCCTCCCAGCATCAGAGTCTTTTCCAATGAGTCAACTCTTCACATGAGGTGGCCAAAATACTGGAGTTTCAGCTTTAGCATCATTCCATCCAAAGAAATCCCAGGGCTGATCTCCTTCAGAATGGACTGGTTGGATCTCCTTGCAGTCCAAGGGAC
This sequence comes from Ovis aries, assembly GCF_016772045.2. Classification (NCBI taxonomy): domain Eukaryota; kingdom Metazoa; phylum Chordata; class Mammalia; order Artiodactyla; family Bovidae; genus Ovis; species Ovis aries. The sequence goes on from NC_056062.1 coordinate 51,367,428, forward strand.
TCTCAAGAGTCTTCTCCAACACTACAGTTCAAAAGCATCAGTTCTTCGGTGCTCAGCCTTCTTCACAGTCCAACTCTCACATCCATACCTGACTACTGGAAAAACCATAGCCTTGACTAGACGGACCTAAGTCGGCAAAGTAATGTCTCTGCTTTTGAATATGCTTTTGACATCCTGGTTAGGGTGCCACAAAATCCTCTAACCTGGAGCCATCTAAGGGTACAGATATTTTTGAAAACACTCCAAGAAAAGGGTAGCCTAACAAAGAAAATGTTTTTGGTAATATATCCTCTACTCAAACATCAACAGAACAACTGCCCCTTTCCTCATGGTTTCAGAGAAGCAGAAGGTGAGGTTGATCCTTCAACCTGCCTTACAGAATCCAGTGATGCTCTTGTCCTGAGTGCTGACAGGGTCAGGAGGCAGCTGACCTTCTGTCTTCAACCAGCTGAAGCAGGAGGTGTTTCCGTCCATTGTTGGGGCATTGGCAGTGAGGCTGAGCAGAAAACTGATCTCTATTCTACTCCCAGCAGAAGCAGGCAGCTTCCCTAGAGTGTTGTGACCAGGTAGTATCAGTGTGATCCAGTGGTAAGGTGAGCCTCCACTGCAAGCTGATGTCAGAGAAACCGAACAAGGCAGTCTGGTGTAAGGCAGACTACCCACTCCTCTTCTCCAGATCAGAAAGTCTCAATGGGTAGGGAGAGTCTCTGTTGTTCAGTCACTCTTTCACATCTGACTCTTTTGTGACCCCGTGGACTGCAGCATGCCAGGCTTCCCTGTGCTCCAGTGTCTCCTGGAGTTTGCTCAAACTCCATTTGAGCAGTTTGCTCCATTGAGTCAGTGATGCCATGCAACTATTTCATACTCTGTCACCCTCTTCTCCTCAGTCTTTCCCAGCATCAGTGTCTTTTCCAATGAGTCGACTCTTCACACCAGGTAGCCAAAGTATTGGAGCTTATACCTTCACCCAGAGTCAGGGAGGGAAAAAGAAGTAGTAAGAAGTAGAGCAAGTCTATATTCTGCTTTTCCCTCTCTTTTCGTCTGGTGCCATGAGGCCCAGTGGGCAGCTGAGTTTATATCCCTGCTTGGAGGCAGTGGTGTTGCACTAGTCGGCATCCCACTTGTATGGGGTGATATCAGGGAGGCTGAGTAAGAAGCTGATTTAAATGCCTGCTTGGCCTTTGTGCTATCCTTCAACATGGGAAATGTCTGCTATAAATATAAATACAAATACGTACACATATTTATATATTCCAGTGTCTTATAATATCTGAAAGTCTAGAATTCAATAAAAATCATACCAAGAACTAGGGAAGTTTCCCACTATGGATGAGAAAAGACACTCAACAGATGGCAGCAAAGAAACAAATGTTGGAATTATCTGACAGAAAGCTTAAAGTAGCTATCATCAAAACACTTAAATAAACAGGTAAAAATTCTCTTGAATGAAAAAAATAGAAAATTAAAGCAAAGAAGATATCAAAAAGGAACTAAGTGGAAGTCATTGGCTTGAATGACAGTAATTAAATGCATAACTCTCTGATGGGTTCAGTAGTAGAGTAGAGATGTCAGAGGAGAAAATAAGTGAAGTTAAGTACCTATCAATATGATTTACCTGACTTAAATAACAGAAAATAGACTAAAAAAGTTAAAGGAGCCTGGGACTGTGGGACCAAACCTAAAGAGCTAACATTCATATTGTTGAGTCCCAGAAGGAAGGGAGAAAAACAGTAAGGCTAAAAATAATGACTCTGCTCTGCAAAAGACCCTGTTAAGAGAATGGTGAGACAAATTACAGGCTAGAGAAAAATACTTGCAAAACACATGTTGATAAAGGAAAGTTATCCAAAATATACAAAGAACTCATAAAACTCAACAACAAGAAATCAAATAATCCAATTTAAAAATGGGCAAAAGATATGAATAGACCAAAGAAGATACACAAATGGCAAATTATGGAAAGCTGCTCAATATCATATGTCATTAAGAAATTTCAAATTAAAATGATTATGAGATATCACTACACAGCTATTAATCTATTAACTTAATCTCTTAATCTCAGAGAGAATCCAAAATGCTGATATCGCCAAAGGCTAGGGAGTATGTGGAGCAACAGGTGCTCTCATTCATTGCTGACTGAAATGCAAATTGTACAGGCACTTTAGAAGACAGTATTTTCTTCTTTCTATTTTAACAAGACTAAACGTACTCTTGCTATATGATCCAGCACTTGTACTCTTTGGTATTTAACCAGATGAGATCTAATCTTCACATAAAACCTGCACATGGATGTTGATAACACATTTATTTATAATTGCCCAAACTTGGAAGCAACCAAGATGTTCTTAAGCAGGTTATTGAATAAATTGTGATATATCCAGACAATGGAATATAATTCAGTGCTAAAAAATCAATGAGAAAAAATGTTTTGTGGAAAGTTTTGGGAGAACTGGTTTATGATATGAAGAAAGTTAAAAATGATTCCAACCTAAATCAATATTCACAGATGAAAATCCAATGAATTAATGTTGGATGTCTTAAATAGAAAATGTAAAATACTAAAGATAATAAAACTAAGGGAGAGAGCATATCTTTGCTACCTAAATGGGAAAAACAACTTCTTAAAACTTCCAGATCACAAACCAAAAGGATTATTTTAATCATAAGCAAATTGGAATTTTCTATTTAATAAATAATACCAAAGGAAAGAAATTGATAACTATTAGAACGAGAGGAAATATTCTTAATGTCTAGAATTGATAAGGGATTAAGATCTAAAATATGCAAAAATCCATTAAAATTCTGTAAAATACAACAATCCCAGTGGAAATATAGGCAAAAGATTAATTCATCAAAGAAGAAATCCAAATATCTCACCAAAATATGAAGATACACCCTAACTCATAAGTGGAAAATACCTGTTACAACATACTCAGGTATCAGTTATACCTATTGGACTAGAAAAAATAGGAAACTGGAGAATGGAGTGTGTGGATGGGAATTAAGACATAGGACCTCTGCTGACGCAGTCTGACAACTGCCACCGTTCGTAAAGCAGTCTGTCAGTATTTAGTCAAAGTCTGTATGTGTATACCCTATCTGTCCATCCTCTCTGGCAGATTTTTACTTGCCCCTTTATAGCTGGGGTGTTGATTTCCTAATTTGGTACAATTTGTGAATTAATCTGCTTGGTTATTGTTGTGAACTTAGTCACCCCCTTTTTTCTATTTTTTCCTCCCTCTCTTTCCCCTGTGCCTCACCTCAATAAGACATACAAGTGCCACAGTCATTTATTTTGCTTTAATAGAAAATTATGTTAAAGACTTGTTAGAAGAATATTGTGTGTGGTATAGATCAAACCTGGTCAGTGGTAGCAAGACCTGTTGCTTGGTTTCAGACGAAAAAACATTATTTCAAAGATAATTTAAACCATATGGAAACTATTTCCAAAATAAGAGAAGCCGCAGAGATCTCAGTTTTTCTTTTGATTCAGTAATAATGTATGGGACTATTTGCCATCCCTTTCTGGAAGTTGGGACACTAAAACTATAGTGGTTGTATATTTTGTTTCAGTAAGAAAGTATAAATGTAAGTTAAGTAAGTATAGTAAGTAAGTAAGTATAAATGAACAGAGTAGATTAAGTTTTTAGATGCTTGCTGCATCTCGTTTATAGTTGCTATAACTGGAAATTATATGTTTTTTAAAGGAGAGAAAAAACTATGGTGCCTCAGACAATATTGATACTGTCTTTCTCTAATAGTGTAGAAGTGGGTGGCAGACTAGGGCAGAAGGTAGAGCTGCTCACCCTGCTTCTTTAAGGACTGGACTTCCTGTTGTGTTCCTGAGATTGGATCTCTTCTTGGGTCTTTCCCCCATCTGTATGGCTACACCTGTGTCACTGCTAATGAACCCATTTCAACTTAGCTGAAGGGGAAAGAGCAAAGATGAAGATAAGTTCTCTGTCTTTCAAATGATGATAACAAGGACCTTTCCCCCATTTCTTTTGTTCACATTAGCCTGAGTGTTGTCATGTGGTCACCCCTAGACTCATTTGTTGTTGTTGTTGTTCCGCCGCTAGGTCATGTCGAACTGTTTGTGACCCCTGGACTGTTGCCTGCCAATCTCCTCTCTCTGTGGAGTTCTCCAGGCAAGAAGACTGGAATGGGTTGTCATTTCCTTCTTCAGGGGATCTCTGTGACCCAGGGATTGAACCTGGCTCTCCCGCATTGCAGGCAGTTTTGTTTTTTTTTTTTTTCCAACTGAGCAACCAGGGAAGCCAGGAATATTTTTGTCCTATCTTTGCAACTTTTCTGTAAGTCTAAAGTTATTTTAAAATAAAAAGTTAAAAGCATTTTTGTGATAATTAGGAAACTTCATACATGTGTCCCTAGGTCTGGAAGATCCCCTGGAGAAGGAAATGGCAACCCATTCCAGTGTTCTTGCCTGGAAAATCCCATGGATGGAGGAGCCTGGCAGTCTACAGTCCATGGGGTCGCAAAGAGTTGGACACGACTGAGCAGCTTCACTATTTCCACTATTTATTCATTATATTTATATTTTTTATATGTGATTTTTAATGTGATAAAAGTCTTATTGGACTTTTTGAATATAGTCATCTGATAACCATATAAAAACCCCCAGATACTTAAGGAAGGATTATTTTGATTTCTGGATTTCTTTTAAATAGTCCCATAAAGTAGGTAAGAATCAGTTCAGTTCAGTCACACAGTAGTGTCTGACTCTTTGCGACACCATGGAGTGCAGCACACCAGGCTTCCCTGTCCATCACCAACTTTGGGAGCTTGCTGAAACTCATGTCCATTGAGTCGATGATGCCATCCAACCACCTCATCCTCTGTTGTCCACTTCTGCCTTCAATCTTTCCCACCATCAGGGTCTTTCCCAGTGAGTTAGACCTTCACATCAGGTGGCCAAAGTATTGGAGCTTCAGCTTTAGCATCAGTCCTTCCAATGAATATTCAGGACTGATTTCCTTTAGGATTGACTATTTTGATCTCCTTGCAGTGCAAGGGACTCTTAAGAGTCTTCTCCAACACCACAGTTCAAAAGCATCAGTTCTTCGGTGCTCAGCTTTCTTTGTGGTCCAACTATCACATCCATATGTGGCTACTGAAAAAACCATAGCTTTGACTAGACAGACCTTTGTTGGCAAAGTAATGTCTCTGCTTTTATTATTTTAATTAAAGGCTAATGTAAAGTAATTAGCCTCCAATTAAAATAAACAACTAAAAAAATGCTGTTTAGGTTGGTCATAGCTTTTCTTCCAAGGAGCAAGTGTCTTTTAATTTCATGGCTGCAGTCTCCATCTGCAGTGATTTTTGAGCCCAAGAAGATAAAGTCTGTAAGTATTTCCATTGTTTCCCCATCTCTTTTGCTATGAAGTGATGGGAACAGATAGCATGATCTTCATTTTTTGAATGTTGAGTTTTAAGCCAGCTTTTTCATGCTCCTCTTTCACTCTCATCAAGAGAGGCTCTTTAGTTCCTCTTGGCTTTCTGCTATAAGAGTGGTGTCATCTGCATATCTGAGGTTATTGATATTTCTCCCAGAAATCTTGATTCCGGCTTGTGCTTCATCCAGCCAGGCATTTAGCATGATGTACTCTGCATAGAAGTTAAATAAGCAGGGTGACAGTATACAGCCTTGACGTACTCCTTTACCAATTTTGAAACAGTTCGTTGTTCCATGTCTGGTTCTAGCTGTTGCTTCTTGACTGCATACAGATTTCTCAGGAGGCAGGTCATGTAGTCTGGTATTCCCGTCTCTTTAAGAATTTTCCGCAGTTTGTTGTGATCCACACAACAGCTAAAGCCTGAAGTCAAAGGCTTTAGTGTAGTCAATGAAGCAGAAGTATATGTTTTTCTAGAATTCTCTTGCTTTTTCTACGATCCAATGGATGTTGGCAGTTTGATCTCGGATTCCTCTGCCTTTTCTAAAAGCAGCTTGAACATCTAAAGTTCCAACTTGAACATTGTGGAAGTTCTCAGTTCATGTACTGTTGAAACCTTGCTTGGAGAATTTTGAGCATTACTTTGGCAGTGTGTGAGATGAGTGCAATTGTGGTATAGATTAAAGAAACTGGCAGAATGTAGAAAATTATCAAAGCTGGTGGATTGATACTGGGGATGGTTTCATTGACATTATTCACTTTACTTTTAAAATGTTTGAAAATTTCCTAATGAATCTTTAGAAAAAGAATTAAGAAAAATGCATACTATTTACCTTTGTGTTCTGACAAATTTATTTTTCATGAATACTCTGGCAAATAATACTGTTGGTCCTACACAGTACTCTTTCCTCATTTGTTTATAGATGTATAGACATGCCGTGTGCTCAGTCATGTCTGGCTCTTTGTAACCCCTTTTCCTGTAGCCCAACAGGTTTTTCTGTCCGTGGAATTTTCCAGGCATGGATATTGGAGTGGGTTGCTATTTCCTCTTCCAAGGGATCTTCCCAACTTAGGGACTGAACCTGCATCTCCTGTGTCTGCTGCATTGCAGGGAGATTCTTTCTGCTGAGCCATCATTTGTGTATAGAACCCCAAGATTTTCAGAAGCTAAAATTCTTAAGAAAAGTATATTCTTCCCTACCCTCTAAAGGATGAAGCATGAATATGTAAATGAAGCATGGTTAAAAATCTGCCACAGATTTTTATAGAGATGAGAAGGTGATCAGATTGTGAAAAAAAATATTTAAGGAGACATCTGCTTAGGGGCAAGCTGTTTCTGGGAAGGACTTTTGCTCCATGGATATAAAGAGAGCAAGACAGATACACAGTTACATTGAATAGAGTTTTGTGAAGAAATGACAGTTCAGAGTTGTGATTTTAGTTATATGGCTAAAAAGTGACAAACATTTACTTTAATGAAAACTAATAGCTGAGGATGGGAAAATGAAAAAAAAAAACAGTGAGAAACAAAGACTAATAATTTTGTTGAATTATGACATCAAGCCTAAAACTTCTGTACCCAAAGTTGCTGAACACCTTTATTTCATAAGTCACCTCATGTGAGCAATGTGTTTCCTGCAGTAAAAACCATTTGTAGTTGGCACAGTTACATAAACATTACTCATGATTGTTTCATGATCAGTCCTGAAAATCACTTTATTTCCTTAAAATAGATTTTTCTGTGCCCAAACACTTGAACTAATTTGGAATGGTTAGATTCTCTATTAGAATTTTTTTCTATTCTTGAGCTTATGTTTCCTCTTTTTCCCCCAGCTTTATTGAGGCAAAACTGATAAATAGAAATTATATACATTTTCAGTGAAGAATGTGATGTGGATAGATGTATGCATACATTGTAAAATGATAAGCATAGTGAAACTAATTAATGTAATCAGCTCCTCATGCAGTTATCAATAATTTTGTAGTGAGAACTACTCTTTAGCATATTTCAGGTACAGTGTACAGAATTATTCAGTTCAGTTCAGTTGCTCAGCCATGTCTGACTATTTGCGACCCCATGAACTGCAGCACTCCAGGCCTCACTGTCCATTACCAACTCCTGGAGTCCACCCAAACCCATGTCCATTGAGTCAATGATGCCATCCACCCATCTCATCCTCTGTCATCCCCTTCTCCTGCCCTCAGTCTTTCCCAGCATCAGGGTCCTTTCCAATGAGTCAGCTCTTCACATGAGGTGGCCAAAGTATTGGAGTTTCAGCTTCAACATCAGTCTCTCCAATGAACAACCAGGACTGATCTCCTTTAGGATGGACTTGTTGGATCTCCTTGCAGTCCAAGGGACTCTCAAGAGTCTTCTCAAACACCACAGTTCAAAAGCATCAATTATTCAGCTCTCAGCTTTCTTCACAGTCCAACTCTCACATTCGTACATGACCACTGGAAAAACCATAACCTTGACTAGACGGACCTTTGTTGGCAAAGTAATGTCTCTGCTTTTGAATATACTATCTAGGTTGGTCATAACTTTTCTTCCAAGGAGTAAGTGTCTTCTAATTTCATGTCTGCAATCACCATCTGCAGTGATTTTGGAACCCAAAAAATAAAGTCTGACACTGTTTCTGCTGTTTCCCCATCTATTTCCCATAAATTGATAGGACCGGATGCCATGATCTTAGTTTTCTGAATGTTGAGCTTTAAGCCAACTTTTTCACTCTCCTCTTTCACTTTCATCAAGAGGCTCTCTAGTTCTTTGCTTTTTGCCATAGGGTGGTGTCTTCTATATCTGCATATCTGCAGTTATTGATATTTCTCCCGGCAATCTTGATTCCAGCTTGCGGTTCATCCGGCCCAATGTTTCTCATGATGTACTCTGCATAGAAGTTAAATAAGCAGGGTGACAATATACAGCCTTGACGTACTCCTTTTCCTATTTGGAACCAGTCTGTTGTTCCATGTCCAGTTCTAACTGTTGCTTCCTGACCTGCTTACAGATTTCTCAGGACGCAGGTCAGGTGGTCTGGTATTCCCATCTCTTTCAGAACTTTCCACAGTTTATTGTGACCCACACAGTCAAAGACTTTGGCATAGTCAATAAAGCAAAAATAGATGTTTTTCTGGAACTCTTGGTTTTTTGGTGATCCATAGAAACATCCATTCCCTGTTGGCAGTTTGATCTCTGGTTCCTCTACCTTTTCTAAAACCAGCTTGAACATCTGGAAGTTCATGGTTCATGTATTGCTGAAGCCTGGCTTAGAGAATTTTAAGCATTATTTTACTAGTGTGTGAGATGAGTGCAATTGTGCGGTAGTTTGAGCATTCTTTGGCATTGCCTTTCTTTGGGATTGGGATGAAAACTGACCTTTTGCAGTCCTGTGGCCACTGCTGAGTTTTCCATATTTCCTGGCATATTGAGTGCAGCACTTTCACAGCATCATCTTCAGGATTTGAAATAGCTCAATTGGAATTCCATCACCTCCACTAGCTTCATTTGTAGTGATGCTTCCAAAGGCCCACTTGACTTCACATTCCATGATGTCTGGCTCTAGGTGAGTGATCACATCATTGTGATTATCTGGGTCATGAAGATCTTTTTTGTACAGTTCTTCTGTGTATTCTTGCCACCTCTTCTTAATATCTTCTGCTTCTGTTAGGTCCCTGCCATTTCTGTCCTTTATTGAGCCCATGTTTGTGTGAAATGTTCCCTTGGTATCTCTGATTTTCTTGAAGAGATCTCTAGTCTTTCCCATTCTGTTGTTTCCCTCTATTTCTTTGCATTGATCACTGAGGAAGGCTTTGTTATCTCTCCTTGCTATTCTTTGGAACTCTGCATTAAAATGGGTATATCTTTCCTTTTCTCCTTTGCTTTTCATTCCCGTCTTTTCACAGCTATTTGTAAGGCCTCCTCAGACAGCCATTTTGCTTTTGTGCATTTCTTTTCTTAGAGATGGTCTTGATTCCTGTCTCCTGTCCAGTGTCACGAACCTCCATCCACAGTTCATCAGGCACTCTGTATTATTATCTCTAGTCAATATGCTGTACATTAGATCTCCAGAAATTATTCATCCTGCATTGGTCAAACTTTGTACTTTTCATCTAAAATCTCATTTTAAAATGGAAATTAACACCACCATGCACTCAGTCCCTGGCAACTAACATTCTAATCTCTATTTCTCTGAGTTTGAGTTTTTAAGATTCTACCTACAAATGAGATCATGAAGTAGTAGTCTTTCTGTGCTTGGTTTATTTCATTTAGCATTGCATCATCTAGGTTCATCCATGTTGTCACAAATACATAGTTTCCTTCTTTTGGAAGACTGAATTATATTCTGTTGCATGTATGAGAGATAGAAAGAAGTCAGATTTTCTTTATTCATTCATCCATCAGTGGACACTTATGTTTTTATCATATCTTGGTTATTGTGAATTATGGTACAAGGAACGTGGGAGTGCAAATATTTCTCTTTGATATTGATTTCATTTACTTTGGACATATACCCAGAAATGGTATTGCTGGATCATATGATAGATATATTTTCAGTTTTTTGAGGACTCTCCATACTGTTCTCCATTATGGCTGAACCAATTTGCATTCCTAGGAACAGTGCCCGAGGATTCCTTTTTTACCACATCCTCACCAACACTTTTTGATAGTAAATATTCTCAACTGGTGTGAGATAATGTCTGATTGTGGTTTCAATTTGCTTTTCCCTGATGATTATTAATATTGAGCATCTTTTCATACACCTGTTGGCCATTTGTATGTCTTTTTTTGAACAATGCATAATTCAGGCACATATTTTAATCTGGTTATTACTATTATTTTTGCTATTGAGTTTTTTGAGTTCCTTATGTATTTTGAATATTGATCCCTTATTAGATACATGATTTTCAAATATTATCTCCCATTCCTTAGGTTATTCTTTCACTCTCTTGATCATTTCCTTTGCTGTGAAAGAGCTTTTTAATATGAGGCAGACAGTTTGTCTAATTTTACTTTTGTTGCCTGTGTTTTGGGGGTCGTATCCAAAAGTTATTACCAAGGCCTGTATCAAAAGGCTTTTTTCCTGGTAGTTTTATAGGTTTAGGTCTCATATTTAAGTCTTTATTCCATTTTGAGTTGATTTTGTAGATGATGTGAAATAAGAATCCAGTTTCATTTTTCTGAATGTGAATAACATTCAACTTTTTCATGGCCATATGGTGAAGATATTGTCCTTTCCCTATATTGTATTCTTGATACTATTGTCAAAAATTAATTGACTGTAAAGGTGTGGATATATTTCAGCAATCTTTATTCTCTTCCATTTTCTGTATGTCTGTTTTTATGCCAGTACCATGCTGTTTTCATTACCATAGCTTTATAGTGTGTTTTGAAGTCAGATAGTGCAGTCCCTCCAGCTTTGTTTCTTTTGCTTAAGATTGCATTGGCTATAATGAAGGATAAAAATTGTATGATTATCTCAATAGATACACAAGAACCATTGATAATATTCAACACTCTTGCATGATAAAAACTCAACAAATTAAAAGCTCTTAGGTATAGAAGGAATTTACTGCAGTATGATAAAGCTATATAAGGTAAGACCATAGTTAACATCATACTCAATAGTGAGAAGCTGAAATCTTTTCCTCTAAAATTATAAACAAGATAAGGATGCTCTCTCTGACCACTTCTAATCAATATAGTACTAGAAGTCCTGGCTTGAACAATCAGGCAAGAAAGAAAATTAAAAGTCATTCAAATCAGAAAGGAAGAAATGAAAGTATTTCTATTTATAGTTGACAGAATCTTATATATAGAACACCCTTAAGACTCCACCATAAAACTGAAAACTAATAACAAATTCAGTAAAGTTAAATGATACAAAATGACACAGAAGTGTCTTATGTTTCTATCTACTACTTGGGAACTATCTGAAGAAGCAGTGAAGAAAACAGTCCCCTTTATAGTAGCTTCAAAAAATAAAAGTGAGTGTCCTTCAGTCATGTCTGATTGTGATTCCATGGAGTGCAGCCCACTGGGTTCCTCTGTCCTTGGAATTCTCTAGACAAGAATACTGGAGTGGGCTGCCATTCCCTTCTCCAAAGGATCTTCCCAACCCAAGGATCAAACCCAGGTCTCCCACATTGCTGGCAGATTCTTTACCATCTGAGCCACTAGGGAATCCCAAGAATACTAGAGTGGGTAGCCTATCCCTTCTCCAGTGGATCTTCCTGACCCAGGAATTGAACTAGGGTCTTCTGCATTGCAGGTAGATTCTTTACCAGCTGAGCTACCAGGGTAGCCCTTTATACTAGCATTAAAAAATACTTTAAATTTAACCATTGAGCTAAAAGATGTATACACTGAAAACTATAAATTATTGATGAGAGACGTTGAGGAAGACACAAATAAATAGAAAGATATCCTATGTTTATGGATTAGAATAATTTCCTCTTAATAATTTTTTCTAACTACCCTGATAGAGAAAAGAATTTGAATAGGTCTGCCTTCTTTTTGATCTTTTTCAATCATTGAACATTTCTTTTTTCTGTTTGCTTTATTGCTAAAAGCATAATATAAAAGCTCTCTTCTGGGTAGAGAATTTTAAAAATTAATCTTAGGTAATTCTGTGCTTAATTATATTCAAAATATTCTTATATGTTTATGACTCCACCCCACCCCCCTAATTTATCATAGTTTAAAGATCTTCCTTTCTGTCTTTGGAGTACATAGAACTACATTTTTATTTATCTTAAGTTTTTGGCTCTCTCAGTTGTCAACCTACAGTAACATTGTTTTTACAAAGAAAATTCAGTGTCCGTGAATTTATAAAGGTAAAACAAATAATTATTCAAATACTGAATTTATAGAGTACAGGGTGCCCCAAAAATTCTTTTTAAAAGTAAAGGAAAAGAAAACTGGCAGGAAAGCCCCATGCAAAGCAATTCTTTCTTCCTGGAAAACTGTGGGTATTAGCAATTTTTGATGTTTTCATTAGTTAAAAGAAAATACCAAAGTCATCCTTCTGTGGTTTTGTCTTTTTTAACTTGAATCCGGGTTTCCATTTTTCCAGGCAGCAGTTTCTCACTCCTTGGTCCTTTATTCTGGCAAGGATTCTAGGCCTCTAAAGAAAATTTTGAATGAAACTGCTCAGGTATTAGATAACCAGAGGGTTGCTGATCCTGTTACTAAACTGATTCATGAGTAGTCTTTTAAAACTGTGTTAAATACCTGTTCCCTTTGTAGTATGTTATCCATAATACCAAATGGTTTTGCTAAGTCATAAATCTGATATATCACTTTTCTGCTCACAACTCAGAGGCTCTTTATTATTATGGGCTGTTCCATTATCCTTCTCAATCCATTTAAAGCTTTCCATCTCTTTGAAATGGGTTCTCCTCTCCAGTTAGCCTCATCATTTACTACACTGGCTTCAGAACTGATGGTCTAACTATACCAAGGTACCTGTAGATTTCCACAGTGTGTCTTTTTTTTTTTTTTTAAATCTCTGTCTGTATGTCTGCTTATTGGCTTGCAAAGTCTTTCTCATTGGAATAACAAAAAATAGTTAATTGAAGTCATCCATTTAAATCTACATGTGCTGCTACTGCTGAGTTGCTTCAGTCGTGTCCGACTCTGTGAGACTCCATAGAAGGCAGCCCACCAGGCTCCCCCATCCCTGGGATTCTTTAGGCAAGAATACTGGAGTGGGTTGCCATTTCTTTCTCCAGTGCATGAAAGTGAAAAGTCAAAGTGAAGTTGCTCAGTCGTGTCCGACTCTTAGCGACCCCATGGACTGCAGCCTACCAGGCTCCTCCGTCCATGGGATTTTCCAGGCAAGAGTACTGGAGTGGGGTGCCATTGCCTTCTCCAATCTACGTCATACATCATACAACTATCTACATCATGGTTCAGTAAGCTTGGCTGAAGCCCCATTATGTATATTCTGTTTCTGTATGTGTAAAAGGAGAGGGCAGTATTTTAGTGTTTTCACTTAGATTGCTGGCATTCCTAAGGTCTTGTTTTTTAAGGTGTCTCTTAATCCTGATTCCTGATTCTATTGAGTGCTCAGTTTCACTTGTGTCTTACCTCCTGGGACTGCTCTCTTGTTTGCTCCATACCAATAAAGATGTAGGGGAAAAACCCCTACCTTTTATGAGTTTTCTAAAACCCAGATCTTATTTTTAGTCTAGGGTAAACTGAACTGAACTGAATGGAAAGCATGTCAACTATAACGACAAAAAGATTGATTGTAAGTTACTATTATTCATCTTTTTTTAATGCCTAAGTAATTTTCCACTGTGTGTATTTGCCACAATTTGTTTATCTGTTCAGCCACTGAAGGACAGTTGGGCTGTTCCCATCTTTAAGCTGTTTTGATATTACTACTATGAACATAAGTGTATATGTATTCATTTGGGTGTCTGTTTTCAAGTCTTTTGGTTCTATACATAGGTGTGGGCTTTATGGGTCATGATAGTTCTATGTCTGACTTTTTGAGGAACTGCCAAAGTGTTTTCCGCAATAGCCAAACCACATTTTCACTAGTGATGTATATAAGGGTTCCAGTTTCTCATTTCCTTACCTGTCTTGGCTAGTTTTTGTTTTTCTAATTATAGTCATACTAGTTGTTCTGAGATGGTTTTGATTTCATTTCCAGGTGACCAGTGATGCTGAGCATCATTTCATTTTCTTATTGGTAGTTAATATATCTTTTTTGGAAAAATACATATTAAAGGCCATTGCCCATATTGTGATTGCATTGTGTGACTTGTGCTTATTGACTTGTAAGAGTTCTTGATATATTCTGGATGCTAGACCCTTACAGGATATATGATTTGTATATCCTGTCTTCCATTCTGTAGATTGGCTTTTCACTTTTTTGATAATGTCTTTTGACGCAGAGGGCTTCCTTGTGGCTCAGCTGGTAAAGGATCTGCCTGCAGTGCAGGTGACCTGGGTTCAACCCCTGAGTTGGGAAGATCCTCTGGAGAAGGGAAAGTCTACCCAATCTAGTATTCTGGCCTGGAGAATTCCATAGACTGTATAGTCCATGTGGTCACAAAGAGTCAGACACGACTGAGCGACTTTCACTTTCACTTTTGATGCAGAAGAAGTTTTAATTTCAATTTAGACCAATATGTCAATTCTTTCTTTTGTTGTTCATGCTTTTGGTAATATATAGATAACGATATAACATATTACATACACACATATTATGTATATAAATGTTTAACACATATAACACAGAGTGTGGGAGAAGATGATGGCACCCCACTCCAGTACTCTTTTGCCTGGAAAATCCCATGGACAGAGGGGCTTGGTAGGCTTCAGTCCCTGGGATCGCTAAGAGTTGGACACGAGTGAGCGACTTCACTTTCACTTTTCACTTTGGTGCACTGGAGAAGGAAATGGCAACCCACTCCAGTGTTCTTGCCTGGAGGATCCCAGGGACAGGGGAGCCTGGTGGGCTGCCGGCTATGAGGTTGCACAGTTGGACACGACTGACGCAACTTAGCAGCAGCAGCAGCAGCAACACAGAGTATATAGGGAATATTTTTATGTTAAATATACTACATTGTGAATGTATGGATTAGAATAAGTTATTTGAGTAAGTTGTCTTAGAATAAGTTATTTGAATTTAAATGGGCAGCTGGCCCCACAACATGAGAACATTATTAAAAGCATAATTTGTTCATAAAATCTCAATCTGGGGAAGAACAAAGACTTGTGAATCATTACAGAAAAGAATAATTTCATTCTCTCATTAAATTGTAGCCTTTCTGAGATTACAGTAAAAGAAGTCTCTTAAAACTGGCCTTTTAATTTTTAACTGTTATGTTGCCACCTAAGTGAAAGAAAACGATCGTGAAATATTAGCATTATTCTATTTCAGCATTACGTTAAACAGAAACATTTAGCTCTGAAAGCTAGACATCATTAGCTGTCTTCTGATTATTATTTAGCTCTAGTTATATAAGTCTGGTATTTAATGAAACTTTCAAATGATCTGGAAGCTGTTTTAAAATCTACAAAGTTTCATTAAATCATATATACATTAGTTGTTTCAAGAAGAAAAGAAAATCCACACTTGATTGCCTCCTGCTGCTTCAAAGATACAAGGTTGTATGTTTGTATTAATAGTTCATCTATTAAATAGAAGGCATAAGAACAGTAAAAGAGCAAACTTGTTGCTAAAAATTCATCATTCTAAAGTCAAGCACACCAGCTTTCTCGGGTGTGTGTGTGTGTGTGTGTATGAGAGAGAGAGAGTGAGAGAGAGTGTGACTTTACTCTTTTTTGAAAGCATTAATTGTGTAGTTACTATGTAATAGGACTTCCCTGGTGGCTCAGAGGACAGTTTGCCTATAGTGCGGGAGACCCTGGTTTGATCACTGGGTTGGGAAGATCCCCTGGAGAAGGAAGTAGCAACCCACTCCAATATTCTTGCCTGGAGAATCCCATGGACAGAGGAGCCTGGCAGGCTACAGTCCATGGTGTCACCAAGAGTCAGACACAACTGAGTGACTTCACTTTCTTTCACTATTACAATAGGTACCATCCTGGTCTTCATAAATACAGAAAACTTCCTTGCTGTCTTTGAACTCTCATTCTTAAGATAGAAAACAGAATAAATATATTGATAAATTATGTAAATTGTTAATAGGAAGAATATTTTTGGAAAATTCGATAAGTTTGAAAAATAAACGTTAAAAGGAAATTCATCTGGTCTCATGTTAGTTAGGAAGCTGTAGGCCTCCCAGTTCAAGTCACAATTTAGCAAACTTGGTAGTTAGTGATTGTCAACTTGTTTTTCTCATAAACTTTTTCAGACTGAACTGAAACTGCATAGCTGGCAGAAATAAGACATTGTCACAGACACAATGGCAACATCAATATTCTGTGTTTCATCCTAGCAACTGCTGTTCTGGCCCAGGGGGTGATATGTGTCTACTTAGAACTGAATCATCTTTTGTCAGGCTAGGAAAGAAAGTGCTCATGCAGCCAGGAGTTCCTCCAGGCAGACGTCATTTGGGTTCTCTAATTTAATAGGGTGCAAATAGATCCTAAAATTAAAAACCCAGCTCTCTGTTTATTTCTTCTGTTTGGGAAGCAGTCAATAAACTCCACAAAACACGAGCTCTGTGCTGTGTTTCCAATGTCAGCTGCCCCTGTAGCCAGCTTTCGCTTGCTATGAAAGGATTCCATTGACTTTCACCAACCAAAAACACAGGAGACTGACTATCCAGGAACCCCACTTTATTTTCAGTTATGGCTTCTTCTGTTTCCATATTTAAAAACAAAAAGTCTTTCTTACCTCTGGTTTTCCAGTTTAACCAGGTCTTCAAGTTTACTAACAATAATGTGTTTATATGGTGTTTCACCCTAAAGGAAGCCCCAATTCCTTATATGAGTATATACATAGTCTCTCCTCCTTACCTCCCCATCCTCCAACCCTATACACACAGATCTCGTCACTTCTGAAATATGACCTCTTAAGGGTGGAGTGTGCTTGATGCTGAAACAGCATATAACATTGAGTAATAAGACTGACTTCAGCTGCTGTTAAGACCAGCAATCAAAAAATAAAAAAGGAAAAGAAAAATGTATTAGAAATAGAACAAAGCAAAAAACTAAAAAGAAATAAGAAATACATATAATTCTAGTTTAGGATTCAAAGATACAATTATTAGATAAGGATTAAAGGTAAGAATAAAAAAAGGAAATCACCTCATAAATTGGCATAAATAGCATGAAAACAATGTACGTGTGTGCTCAGTGGTGTCTGACTCTTTGCAACCCCATGAACTGCAGCCCACCAGTCTTTTCTGTCCATGGAATTTTCCAAGCAAGAATACTGGAATGGATTCCTATTTCCTGTTTCACGGGATCTTTCTGACCCAGGGATCAAACCCACATCTCCTGAGTCTCCTGAATTGGCAGGGAGATTCTTTACCACTGAGCCACCTGGGAAGCCCAGCAATGCTTTTATACAGTTGTGGCAAACAATATAAAATTTGAAGAAAATATATTTTAATTATTCCTGGAACCTTGGATTAAGTAAATAGATAGTGTGTCCTATGGCTGCCAACATAGTTGAATTAGATAGATTCTGTTTGGAATTCTAAAAATATGAAAGAGAATAACAAGAGAGGTAAGGAAAATTCCACAAAGCAAATTTTAATGGTGAGAGGGGATTAAATTGGATCCCTGATTATAACATTGATCTTGAATTTGTGTAGTGTAAGCATTAAAGTAAAAACAGGCTCTTCTGGCATCCTAGAAATATTCTCAAACAGGGTCATGTGTGTGCACGTGCATGCACTGTGGATTATCCAGCCAACACTCTCCTTAAGAAATGATAAAGCCACAAGGAGAGATATTCCTGTATACTTCAGTGCTTGACAACAGCAACAACAATAAAACGCATCTGCTGAAAAGGAACAAAAGTCATAAAAGAAATTTAGAGT
This sequence comes from Ovis aries, assembly GCF_016772045.2. NCBI lineage: Eukaryota > Metazoa > Chordata > Mammalia > Artiodactyla > Bovidae > Ovis > Ovis aries. The sequence goes on from NC_056062.1 coordinate 51,385,313, forward strand.
TGTATTCCTTAATGTAATTCCAGTTACATCCATGCGCTGTGCTAAGTCACTTCAGTCGTGTCTGATGCTTTGTGACCCTATGGGACTGTAGCCTGCCAGGCTCCTCTGTCCATGGGATTCTCCTGGCAGGAATAGAGGAATGAGTTGTCATTTCCTTCTCCAGAGTAACATCCACATACTTGCCAAAAACAACAGTGACTACGTAGTGTATGGTAAAATGGATAAAACATTTTCATCCAAGCATTTAAGCGTCATCAGCTTATGGCATAAATTATTTTTCTTCTATTATCTCTCACTCTTCTTGATGCCCTTAGTGCCATTACAAAGGAAAAAAAAAAAATCTTACCCTGCATGCTCAGAAAACAAAGGGTAATTCTACTCACTAGTCTATTAAGTTTACATGCTTTGTTTTTAATCAGTTGCTCTGTCTCATAATCCACTTTTGCATCTGGTATCTGTTTTGTTATGCCCCTAGCTCAACTTTTCTTTAGCATATAGTATTTTAATGTTAACACTTCAGAAAATCACAGACCCACAGCATCTTAGTACTTAACATTTTTGTTTTTAAATCAAAGTAAAGTTGATTTACAATGTTGTATTAGTTTCAGGTATACCACATAATGCTTAGACTTTCATGGATTATACTTCATTTAAAGTTATTATAAAATATTGTTACATTTCTTATTCTTTACATTGCATCCTTGTATCTTACTTATTTTAAACCTAATAGTTTGTACCTCTTAATCCCCTTCCCTTATCTTCCCTTTCCACCTACCCCTCTCCTCACCAGTATCCACTAATTCTGTATCTGTGAGCCTGTGCCTATCTTACTATATTCATTTGCTTTTTTTGTTTTTTAGGTTCCACATATAAGGAAAAACATACAGAATTTGTGTTTCTCTGTCTTATTTCACTAAGCTAAAACCCTCTAGGTTCATCCATGTTGTTGCAGATAACAGAAGTTCATTCTTTTTTATGACTGAGTAATATTCTTAGGTTGTTAATCTGTATTTTTGATATTTATTGTAAACAGTCGTGCTGTGAACCATAAGGTGCATGTATCTCTTCAAATTAGTATTTTCATTTTCTTCAGATATATACTCAGGAGTAGAATTGCTGTGTCATATAGTAGTTCTCAGGCTTTCCTGGTGGCTCGGTAGTAAAAGAATCCACCTACCAATACAGGAGACATAGGAGATGTGGGTTCAATCCCTGGGTCAGGAAGATTGCCTGGAAAAGGAAATGGCAACCCACTCTAGTATTCTTATACCTGGAGAGTCCCATGGACAGAGGAGCCTGGCAGGCCATAGTCCATGGGGTTGCAAAGAGTTGGACATGACTTAACAATAACAACAACAACATGGTAGTTCTGTTTTTAATTTTTAGAGAAATTTGCATACTGTTTTTCCATAGTGGCTGTACCAATTAACATTCTCACCAATAATAAACTAGGGTTCCCTTTTCTCAATATACTGGGCAACAGTTATTGCTTGTTGTCTTTCTACAAAATTTAATTGGACAAAGTTGCTTTACAATATTGTGTTGGTTTCTGTCATACAGCAACATGAATCAGCCGTAGATAAACATATGTCCCCTCCCTCTTGAATCTCCCTGCCACCTCCCACCAATTCTACCCATCTAGGTTGAGACAGAGCACTGGATTGAGCTACCTGCATCATACAGCAAATTCCCACTGGCTATATATTTTCTATATGGTAATGTTAATGTCTCTTTGCTACTCTCTCAATTCATCCCACCCTCTCCTTTCCCTACTGTATTCACAAATCTGTTCTCTATGTCTGTATCTCTATTGCTGCCCTGAAAGTAGGTTCATCAGTACCATAAACCATAATTGAAATAGACACAGGTACCCCAGTGTTTGTTGCAGCACTATTTACAATAGCTAGGCTATGGAAGCAACCTAGATGTCCATTGACAAAGGAATGGATAAAGAAGTTGTGGTACGTATATACAATGGAATATTAATCAGCCATAAAAAGAACACATTTGAGTCAGTCCTAATGAAGTGGATGAACCTCGAGCGTATTATACAGAGTGAAGTAAGTCAGAAAGAGAAAAACAAATATTGTCTATTAACGCATATGTATGGAATCTAGAAAGGTGGTACTGTTTGTTGTCTTTTTGATGATGGCTGTTCTGATGGCTGTGAGATGGTACCTTATCATGGTTTCAAGTTGCTGATTTTTACTTATTTGGATATACTCAAGAACTTAGAGGGTGTTAATTTCAGCTCTCCTGTATTACAGGTGAGTCAAGTCCAGAAAAGGCAAAGAACTTTTCCAAGTTCACTCAGTAAATTAAGGCAAGAAAATAGAAACTAAACCCAGATTTTCTGTCTTCCTGCTGTGAACTCTTTGGCAGATACACTTACTAGGCCCATCAATATTTTCTTTCTTTAGCTAGTCATTGGGAACCAAATAATATGAGGACCAAATATATCCATGGGGAGACAGGTTGTGATTTGTGAAGTGGCTAGTGTAATGTACACATTTTTGTGTATTTGCAAGAAGATTTATATTCTCTGAGCTGGATATAATGAATAATTTTGTATATTTGATGGATGTAATGAGTCTTTTTACTTTAGACCCTTCCCTTTTTTTTTTTTTTACATTTTCTGTCACAGAACCGTGTTACTTTTTGATTTGAAAACTTATCTTTAAAATGATTTTTCTTTTTTCTCTTGTATGGTAGAAATAGCTAATAGGAACTATAAAGCTTGTTTACTGATGAAAGAAATGAATTATTTTTAAACATCCTATTTAGTGTAGATCTTTTCAAAATCTTTGTGTTCTTGGCTTTGGATATTGCAGGGATTTTACAGTAGGCCAAGAAAAATAGGGGAAGTAATCCGTTTCCCTAGCACAGGAGGAGACTCACATGGTGTAGGGGTGACTCCCAAAGAAGTAGCAGCAAGTCCAAATCATAATATGTATAGGACTGTGGCAAACTCCTGTTTGCACAAGGCTGAGATTGATAGCCACTGGTTCCTAGTTTTGTTTAGGTTAGCAGGAGTTATGAGCTGCAGTAATACTAATAATCACACAGTTTACACTCCTGTTGTTGACCGCAGTCAGCAACAAATCTCTCTGGGTAAAAACAGGACCCAAACCAGAGACAGGTGATAGTATATGTATTAGGAAAGGAAGAGGATAGTCAAAGTGAAATGCTGAAATAACAGACAATATGGACATGATTATGGTCTTCCCTGGTGGCCCAGTGCTAAAAGAGTTTTCTGCTAATACAAGAGATATGGTTTCAGTCCCTGGATTGGGAAAATCCTCTGGAGAAGGAAGTCCAGTGTTCTTGCCTGGGAAATTCCATGGACAGAGGAGCCTGGCAGGCTATGGTCCATGGGGTCACAAATGAATTGGACAGGACTTAGCAAGGAAACAACAACAGCAGTGGGCATGATTAGCACTGCTCTTCCTACCCCTTTCTTCCTTACAACCCAGTGCCTTTATCAGTGCAAATCATGGCTGTAGGGCAGGACTCTCATTCCAGCAGGCAGAACTTTCCAAAGGTTTGGACAAACATTGAGAGATTTGGGGCTAGAAGAGGATTTGGAGGACAGCAACCCTGGAAGGAGAATCCAGGTCAGGAAGCCACATTGGCCTTGCCAGGTGGTTGAATTCAGTGCCAGACCTCACCTGTCAGAGAGCATGCAAGTCCTTTGTACTGGCAGGCTGGGTTATTTCGGTTTGTGTCCTAAGCAGAGATTTACCTTCCAGTTGAAGAACTTCAGTTCTCATATTCTAACCAAAAAAAAAAAAAAAAAAAAACGAGAGAGAGAAGGTAGAAGCCTACAGATATGATGGAATTGTTCCCTATACACAAAAGTACGTTAGTTACTAAGATTTTTTCATTACTGCATAAATTAAAGTAGAACATTTGAAATGAAAAATCTTTTTGAGAGCTTTCCTTTATTCAATTCATGTTCTGTATATCTCTTAGTTAGTGTATACTATAGATACATGTATTGGTATATAAACTTAACCAAAGACAACTTATCTCCAGGCAGTGGCTTCTATTTGAAGAACTAAAAGAAATGGTTACTGAAGTTATTTTTTTAACCCAGAAAAAAAAATATTTCAATCTAAGGAGTGTTACAAGCAAAATCATGTTGAATGTGGTATCACAAGCAAGGTTCAACAGCTAATATTTATGCTGTCCTAACATTAATTATGTGCATTTGTACAAATTAACCTATTAAATCTTTGCACATAATCCTGAGAGTAATAATTAGTATATTAATTGTACACGTGAGGAACCTGAAATTCAAAGAGGTTGATCAAGATGATATAGCCACTTTATCTTGCATTTTGAAGTTCAACCAAGTTATCTTGCTTTAACATAAAATAGTTGATCTTTCTAGATATACTGCTCTTCCTAGCTAGTACTTTCTCTATTCTAGATAAAAGCATCCTTTAAAAAGAAAGTTGTGAAAACATTTTTGAGTAAATATATTTCTATCTTTGTTTACTTCCTAAAACTCAAACAGGTCATTCGAGGAAGACAAATTTAACCTGAATTGCTCAAGTTTTACCCAATTGTGGGTGCAAATGAGCCTTTATACACAAAATTTCCTTGTTCATCACACAGTTTACACAGCTTCTCAGTCATCAACCTCCATCAAAACATTTTTGAGATGTCCCAGAAATATACTCAGGAACAAAGCCCTGCACACTTGGGGCTGCTAAAATACTCTTCTCTGAGCAAAAAACCATCCCGGACTCTGCCCAGAAATGAGAACAGTTATTGTTCTCCTGCCCTCACTCTCAGGGTAGGCTCAGCCTGGGTCACCTTGCTACATTGATGCAATAGCACGTTTTGTGCTTTTGTAAATTTGAGCTAGAATCTTGACTCCAACCTAAAGCACAATATGTACTGATTTGCATTATCACACTTGAAGAATATCACATACACTTGAAATCAGAATATTCAGGTAAACATTTTCCCTGTGAGATCTTACGCACGATATTTTATCACTTTGAGCCTCAATTTATTCATCTTTAGAATTGGAGAAATAAAAATGCCAATCATTGGAGATAATTTGGGGACAAAGAGAGATCACAAATGTGAGAACTTGGTTTATTATACATTTTAACGTAGGTTTATTGCATAGATGTGACTCTTTGGGATCCAAGTAGCAAACCACTTTTTATCCTAACAGAAACAAAGCAGAGTATGCATTGCATATGCAGCTCATATGCTGCATTGTAAATGCAGCTCATATGTATCTGAAGCTTGCTTGGACTTTATTTCTTGGTGTGTCTTGCTTTTCTTTTTGGCTGTTCCTCTGGTTCACATACATTCTTCCCACAAGGAGGATAAGGTAGAAGCTGGTAGGCTTAAAGTTTGAGTTCTAAAAGAAGAAAGATCCTTTCTCATCTTATGTCTAAGTGGTATATTTCAAAAAAAGGTTCTGATCAGCTATGGTTGACTTTTATGTCCAGTTCTTCGACTAATTCTGTACCCTGCCTGGGTCACATGGCTAAGGTCAAGGGAAGTTCAGTTCAGTTCAGTCACTCAGTCATGTCCAACTCTTTGCGACCCAATGTACTGCAGCACACCAGGCTTCCCTGTCCATCACCAATTCCCAGAGCTTGTTCAAACTCATGTCCATCAAGTTAGTGATGCCATCCAACCATCTCATCCTCTATCGTCCCCTTCTCCTACTGCCTTCAATCTTTTCCAGGATCAGGGTCTTTTCCAATGAGTCAGTTCTTCACATCAGGTGGCCAAAGTATTGGAGTTTCTGCTTCAGTATCAGTCCTTCTAATGAATATTCAGGACTAATTTCCTTTAGGATTGACTGGTTTGATCTCCTTGCAGTCCAAGGGACTTTTGAGTCTTCTCCAGCACCACAGTTCAAAAGCATCAATTCTTTGGCACTCAGCTTTCTTTATAGTCCAACTCTCACATCCATACATGACTACTGGAAAAACCATAACCTTGACTAGATGGACCTTGTTTGGCAAGATCAAGGGAAGGTGTCCCAGAATCACACAGGGTAAGGGAAGGGCGGTTCTGGGAAAAGAGGTGCTGGGCATAAGAGAGACCATTGCCCACCATAACTCTGCTACTGTTGGGTCATAAGAATCTGCATCGACATAGCTTTTCCTTATTTAGCTTCCATTATTCTTCATCCCCACTGATGACATTCAATACCCATCTACCAAACACTTATTGAAATCCTACTCACCGCGAATGGGGCCAAGTACTAGGAAAACAAAGACAAGAATACAGGGCTCTCAACAGCTCACTACTGAGGTGGGGAGCCTGTGCTAATAGACTGTTCCACTGTTCTACTGGAGGAGCATGGAGTGCGGCTAAATTCCACCCAGCGCAGTGTGGGACTGGGTGGAGGAAAGTATGGCAGATTGGGTCCTGCTTCCCAAAGGACCTAATTGTAAAATCAGTCTTAAGAGATGAATAAGAATTAGCTGGACAAAAATGGTGAGAAAGAACATTTCTGTACAGTTTAACCAGCTGGTATTCTTTGGTACATATTTTAGCCTCTCTCATTTTGATGATAATTTTCTTGATAGTGATCAGGCTATAAATGTTCTGTATTGTTGACAGTGCTTTCATAATGCTAACTGCTTTATTGACTATTGCTGTCTGATATAGTTAATGCTGATAATTATTTTCATTACTGACTATCTGGAACATTTTTACTTATGGAAATGAGTTAATCGTTAATAGCAACAGCATGGTGTATGAAACTGTCTGTTTTCCTGGAAAGCTTTTCAGATTTTGCCAGGCAGGTTTCATTTTTTTTTACTCTAGGTTTCTTACTGCCACTTACTGCCATTTTTAGCCAATTTAAGAAGCTACAGCCATTCATATATGGCAGCTCCAGAGTGATGCCTCCCTCTGAACCACCCCCTCAGCTGAAGAAATAAAAGCTGACTTTTGCCACCTGCTTTGGTCAAACTTTTGTTCAATAAATATGTTAACTTAGGAAAATAACATCATATAGTGATTCCCTGCCAGTAAAAATACCATCATGTCCAGAAAATACACTCATGGGTGGCTTGATTTGCCTAGAATACCTAATTAAATTTTCTTTTCCCTCCCCACCAGTGACATACTCACATTCACAGATTGGTTGCTGGAAATATATGGTTTCTAAACCCACCGATCTTGGATTTAACTCACATGCAAGACTTAGAAGCAAGAAAAGCAATAGTGATCTTGAGCACCCAGAGACCATTCTTCGTCTGTGTCCATGTTTATCTATTTATATTTGGTATAAGTGGCTTTATATATATGCATGCATAGACTGACCAGATATGTATTCTTAATATATTGGATATTAGGACTATTTTTACATTTAAATACATCAATTGACTCAACCCCCTCATGTGGTTGGGATAACATATTTTCTTTGTGAGTACAGTCTCATTTTTTTTTCGAGGACGTTGGGTATGAGAAGGGAATGAGCACTAGAGACATGCCATCTCTGGAAACTGTCTGGCAGTATTTGCATTTTCCAGGGCTGCTTTATTAATTCCACATCTAATCCTGTAAAGTTTGTTTTTTCACTTATTTCTCATTTTGATTGTGTCAAAGAAATATGGACACATTGATATTCATTGACTCTAAGAGATCATTGGTAGAAAAATCTTTCTTTGAAATCCTCATTCTATTCAATTACATTCAAGATATTTTTTAAAATGTTAAAGAGAATTTTTAAAAAGAATGTATTTATCTTCTCTGGCACAAATAGAGGGTTGAGTGGTCTTTCCCTGGCTCTAGTGTGGAACAGAGTGATATTGACACGTATGGTATGAGCACAACGGAACTCCAAAAGTTAAAATCCTTGATAAGAACACGTGGAGAGTACATGTACATGACCCTGGAGCTCAAAATGGGACAAGCAAAAGGATAAGTTCTGAGGCGAGTGGACAGCCTCAGGTTCAGGTTTTTACGTTGCTTGGATTGTGTCCCTGAGTCAAGAGAAAGGTGGTAAGAATACCCTGGCAATACAGAAGTTCTTCATGCATTATGTGGGATCAAGTCTCTTCACAGTGATGAATGCCTCTAATATACTTGGCATCATTGTCAGGACAGGAGACCTGTTACCACAATTAGTTTTCCATCCAGGCCTTTCCCAGTGGGATACAAAGTAAGCTGTGGAGTCATAGGATGTTTTACAGAGATTTACTCAGTTTGATGTCCAGGAAAGAGTAGTGGTATTCACGGAAAGAGTAACTTCTCTGTGGGCTGAAGGTAAAAGGCAATGTTAAAATATCCAGTGAATTCCCTTGAATGGAGGTTGAAAGTGTTAGTTGATCAGTTGTGTCCAGCTCTTTGTGACCCCATGGACTGTACCTTTGTCCATGGAATTTTCCAGACAAGAATACTGAAACGGGTTGCCATTCCCTTTTCCAGGGTATCTTCCAGACCTAGGGATCAAAGCTTTCTTCCATGCAGGCAGATTCTCAGATACCTTTTGAGCCACCAGAAAATTCCGGTAGGTGGAGATTAAGGGAGTTAGAAAACAATGGAAAAATGACCTCCCTCACAATGAAAAAGGCCTGGGAGGCATTTTTCCTGCTTTTTACTGGTCAGGTCATACATGTAATGTAAAGAGGGTCAGATACTACCTTCTACCTAGATATCTTCCTATGGGCCTCATGCCAGTCAGTATGCTTACTAAATAGTATTTGCCCATACACTTACCCATTAATTCTTAGTAGCCTATGTTCTGTCTGAGCTTTGATAAACTGTCAATATTTTAGGGCTTATGGGGAAATTTCATGGGAGCCACTGGGGAAGCCCCAGAAATTTTCAGTGTGATTAAGTGGGGATATTTTTGGTCAATCAGTGTAGTAAGAAAGCTAGAAAGGTGAAAGAGTTGTGTTATTGATAGGAAGCATGTCCTTTCTGCTCACTGGTGGCATTCTGTCTTTAGACGTCTGTATATGGATTTGGGGCAGCAGAGTGAGTATGGACTTGCAAAATATGAACTTCCTCCAGATCCAGGAGCCTGTTGAGTCCCTTGGTTGGGGAACTGACGATTATAGGAATGGTTGGTGTCCTAGGAAGATTCCCTGTGATTTACAGTAGCCTTCTGAGAAAGGAGTGGCTCATGAACCTCCACTTAAGTCTGTGTTTGGCTGGAAGTTTGGAAAAGAGATGTGCCTGTTTTGGGAGCATACTGGCACCAGGCTCTTGGAACCAATTTAATTGCAGTCTTCTTCACACAAACATATAATAGTCTTTGGCACATCAATATTTGTTGAATTCTATTAAAATAAAATTAAAACCCATTTTGCTCTATATTTTAGAACAGTACTGATTCTAGAGGGACAGATGCTTTTAATAACTCTTTTCATCCATGTCTCATATTTACTTGTCTTTGAAGCTCTTTATGTGCTGTGTGCTCACTCAGTCATGTCCAGCTCTTTGCAATTCCATGGACTGTAGCCCACCAGGCTCCTCTGACCATGGGGTTTCCCAGGCAAGAATACTGGAGTGTGTAGCCATTTCCTCCTTCAGAGGATCTTTCTGACCCACAAATCTTACCTGTGTCTCCTTCATTGCAGGTGGTAAAACCTCTGAGCCACTGGGGAAGCTCTTCATAAATTGACCTAATTCCCTCCTGCTTGTTATCTTATGGCTAGGGTGAGATGTCATCAAGTATCTCCAGGCTTATTCCTTTCAGCATACTGACCACTTGAGAAGGAAAGCCTTTTGTGCTGTCTCTAAAAGGACTTTTTGAGGGGATCACTGTTTTAGATAGACACTGTTTCACTTCAGAGGGCATTCCTGAATTGGGAATAGCCTGATTGGCCAAACTGAGTAACCTGTCCATTGACACAGCTGCTAAAAATGAAGGGTATGTTACTGTGATTGAAAATTCTACTTAAATCTCGTGGAGATCAGAAGTTCTCCAAAAGAAAGAGGTTATTGTTTCTCGTAGTAGAGGAATGATAGGGCATCCTGGGTAAATAAAACAAAAGTTACCCTAGTCTTCCCAGGTGGCGCTAGTGATACAGACCCTGCCTGCCAGTGCAGGAGACGTAAGAGACATGGGTTTGAGCCCTGCGCCAGGAAGATCCCCTGGAGGAGGGCATGGCAACCCACTCCATTATTCTTGTCCAGAGAGTCCCATGGACAGAGGAGCCTGATGGGTGGCAGTTCATGGGTTCACAAAGAGTCAAACTGAGTGACTTGGTATGCACACATGGATGCAGACCATAGCCTGCTACATATGTGTTATCTCTTAATACTGGAAAATTTATATTTAGAATGCATAAAAGGGAATTCAGAAGTTCTTTTTGTGCGGAATTCTAGTATAAGCTAATTTACCACTGTTTATTTCATTCCAGCTATTTTAGGAAATCAACAGTCAACACTTTTCAAGACAAAAAATTGGTCTAGAGAAAAGGCAAAGCTAAAAATTAAAGGGACATGGAAAAGATTAATAAACTGGTAGAATACAGGCTTTGCAATAGTATCAGATTAGGACCTCAAATGGTAAACGAGAGCAGGAAATCAGGAGATGAAACCTAGTGAGTGGTAGGATAGTGATGGCAGAAGAGCCAACAACTTTGATTCCAGAATTGCCCTTGTTCCAGTCCTGTCTTTCAAATTGAAATAATGGAAATAGAGTTCTAAATAATCTTCTTGCCTTCAGTTTGTCCCATATCCAGTCAATTTGTCATTGTTACCAATGTTATCAATCAAATACAAATTTGTGATCACTACAATGTCTTGAAGGGCATAGCAGCCCACTCCAGTGTTCTTGCCTGGAGAATTCCCATTGACAGAGGAGCCTGGTGGGCTACAGTCAGTCCATGGGGTTGCAAAGGGTCAGACACGGCTGAGCGACTAAGCACACACACACACAGTGTCTTAAAAGGCTATAAGGATGGAAATATTAGCCACACTGAGAAATATCAAGCTGGCTTGTCCTGGAAAGTGACTCTGAATGATGTGAACATCAGGTAGAACATGATATTAAGATGATTGGAGTGAGACAACAAGTATTTCTAAGGCAAGTAAGTGACATTAGGCTGGACCATAAGAAACAAAGAACACCCTACTAATGAAATTGATGAATAAGACATCAATATTGAAACATATTGAAAAAGTATGACAGCAGCTATCAAGTGTCATAATCAATGTTGAGGTGAATATGATAGTTAATGTCTGAAGCAGGGTTTGTAATCCTTAGAAGGCTTATGGAAAGACCTGAGGGGACCCAGAAAATGGTATGCTGAACTTAATGCAAATGTGACCCATAACTTACACCAGTATCTATTTTATATGTTTTCTTTTAAATTTTAAGAATTCTTTTATTAATTTATTTACAAATAACAAAAACCCATGACACAAAACTTATATGTTAACATAGTTTTTATAAAAAATATAGATGTTTTCCTTTAAAAAAAAGTGAGAAGCATGGCATTGTTTTACATTTTTATCAATTTCTTCCACATCTAGCTTACTAGAAGAGAGCTAGATTTTCATATCTGCTTTGCAGTCATTCTACTAGAGTAACCTACAACATGCAGTCTCTGGAAAACTCCTCTGTACACTCAGCAAAGAATGAGGATGAAAAAGGCAAACAACGTCTTTGTGTGACAAAACTGACTTTGACCCTGAAGATCCTAGAAAGGGTCTTGAGGACTTCTCCAGGCTATACTGAGAACTGCTGCTCTAGTCTAATCACATTTACATATAAGGAAGTTGAATCTCCAGAGAGATCAACTGAGATCCAAAATGGTAAGGCCTGTTAACAATGGGATACAGATCCTGGATGGTTTATCTCACTCCCCTAGGTTTAGGTTCCCAATCAGAAATACACCCTAATGACCTGTCCTGCCTGCTGTAGTTGCAGGAACTGTCAAAATATATTAACAACAACAACAACAAATTGTTTTAAATAAAATAGAAGAGGAAAACCAGCAAATGTGATAAATTCTATGGAATACTGTGTTAGCACTTGAATTAGGATCTCTACCAGAACTGAAACACTAAGACAAATTCTATTGCACTCTCCTCCACACTCACTGACAGCACAATCAATACCATGGAGAAATACAGAAAGCAGAATTACCATTTATAACATCACCAATTATCACATTTTATGAATCTGAGACACAATTCATGACACAGTCTGAAAAATTTTTGCAAATACTGAATGAAAAGGTGTTGGGTATATTGAGACTTCAAACAAACTGGCCATCATGTGGGACTTTTCAGATAAAATGGAGTTGTTTTGAAATATAGATATTTTTCATTCTTTAACAGGACCTTATTTGCCTTTTATGTATTGGTTTGGCTCAAAAGTTCTTTTGGTTTTTAAGTAAAAATAAAAGACACATTTTTCACTTTCACCAAGAACTGAACAATGTATTCACCATTTTGTTCCACTGCCTTCTGCCATTTTTCAGGCAACTTCATAATTGCATCTTCCCAAAACTTTTTATCTTTTTGAGAAAAGAACTGTTCCAGGTACCTTTTGCAGTCTTCCAGAGAACTGAATTTTTTTTCCATTGAGAGAATTTTGTAAAGATCAAAATAAATGGAAATTTGAAGGTTCAATGTCTGGGGAATATGGTGGAGGAATCAGAACTTCCCAGCCAAGCTGTAATGATTTTTGTCTGGTCATCAAAGAAACATGTGGTCTTGCGTTATCCTGATGAAAGATTATGGATTTTCTGTCCACTGATTCTGGACTCTTTTCATTGAGTGCTGCTTTCAGTTGGTCTAACTGGGAGCAGTACTTCTTGGAACTGATTGTTTGGTTTTCTGGAAGGAGCTCATTATAGAGGACTCCCATCCAATCCCACCATATACACAACATCACCTTCTTTGGATGAAGACCAGCCTTTGGTGTGGCTGACGGTGGTTCATTTCGCTTGTCCCATGATCTCTTCCATTCCACGTAATTGAACAGCATCCATTTCTCATTGCCTTTCACAATTTATTTAAAAAATGGAACACTTTCATTACATTTCAGTAGAGAATCATATGTAGAAATAAGATCAAGAAGGTTCTTTTGGCTTTAACTTAAGTCGAACCCAAATATCAAAGTGATTAACATAACCATGCTGATGCAAATGATTTTCAACACTTGATTTGGATATTTTGAGTATGTCGGCTGTCTCTCACGTGGTATGATGTTGATTGCTCTCAGTTAATGTCTCAATTTGATTGCTGTCCACTTCAAGTGGTCTACCTGACTGTGGAGCATAATACACAGAGAAATCTCCAGCATGAGACTTTTGACACGTGCAAACCACTTTGGACACGTTTGCTCAGTCACAGCACTTTCTCCATACTCTGCACACAACTTCTGTGTGTGTGTGTCAGTTGTGTTTTTACCTTTCTTGACATAATCAAGCATAATATGCCAAAATTGTTGCTTTTTTCTTCCATTTTCAATATTAAAATAAAGAAAGTGAAAGTGAAGCAGCTCAGTTGTGTCCCACTCTTTGTGACCCAGTGGACTGTAGCCCACCACGCTCCTCCATCCATGGGATTCTCCAGGCAAGAATACGGGAGTGGGTTGCCATTTCCTTCTTCAGGGGATCTTCCCAGCCCAGGGATTGAACTCAGGTCTCCTGCATTGCAGGCAGACACTTTCCCCTCTGAGTCAATGGCTACCCCCAAATTCACCAATTTTGATAAGTTTCATTTAAAAAATGCATGTTGCTATGACAGGTGTCACACTATAATCTTACAGAATCGTTTCCAATGAAGGTAGAGACTAAGCACTACTACAGTCATCATACAAAAAAATCAAGTGAATTTTTTGGCCAATTCATTAAAAAAAAAAAAAAACAACAAACAACTCAGTGAGTCTCCTTGTTCACCTCTAGGTGACTTCCTTAATATCTTACCAGATGATCCAAATCTTCTTTAAAAGGATCATAGCCTTGTTCCTTTAAACAACATAGTGCCCAGAAAACCTGGTCCAGGGGAGGAAATTCTTTCCAAGGAATCTACTCCCAACTTTCATTCTTTTCAGGCTCTGCATTCTTTGGTTCTAAATCATGAGTCGGGTCCACCTATCCTTTCATTAAAATAGTGATAAATGGTAATTCTCTTTCTCAACAAAAGAATTCACAACTGAGACAAAGTGAACATTTTTCAGGTGAAGAGCTCCTTCTCCCCAGGTTTCCCTTTAAGCACATTCTTCCCAGCTTTCACTGAACTCCAAGTGGCCCCCAGGAAGTTGGAAACTGCTGGCTTCAAAAGACCCTTTCCTCCGCCCCAGGAGGACACAGCGAGGATGCCTGCAGCTGGTCACCATTGCTCCTACTCCGACTCCCGGGCACTGCCTCCGTGGCTCCACATGCCCGTCATCAAGCCTTCACCAGTATTTTTAGTGTTCCATATAACCCCCCAAATATTCACACTGAAAAAAATTTGTATTCAGTTTGCTAACATATAGAACTTATTTTATTTGTAGAATATTTAGAAAAATGTCGTTCAAATTATAGGCATAATATTTGTTTAATATTTATGTGTGGTTTTTAACCTAAAATAAAATTTTGAAATTTTATATTCCAGTTTGAGTGACAATAATAGCTTAGTACCATGAATATTTTCCCACTCTGTTTTTCATTTTTATTCTCTACTTTTGGCTTATTTGGACAAAATGAACAGTTTCTAAATGCATGATTAATCATTCCATTTGGAAGATTTATTTAAAATTTTTTTCTCTCATACATTTTAAAACAAAAAATTCTAGGAGACCTATTTTTCTTATGATAATAAGACATCACAGAGAAACCTAAGCTGTTTTTAATCTTAAATTCGTTCCCACTGCTAGTCATATTTTAATGGCTGAGCTAATAGATTCATCTTTGTGCTTTCACACTCCAGTGGCTAGCACAATGGTTGGCATGTCCTTGTTGTTCAGTAAATATTTGTTGAACTGAGTTGAAATGAATCAAGTTGTAAATATTTTCTGGTCACATGAGTGAAACTAAGAAATACACAACTTTTCTTGGTTGAGTTTAGGAGCTATTCTGATACTAATAATTAAACATTAGCCTTTGCACTGCATTTTGAAATTTGAGCTGAGGTCAGTAACCACATATAACTTGTTTCTTTTTGGAACAGATGATGAAAAAATTTCAACTCTTGCCAACTTGTTTTGGAAAGGAAATATGTAGATATAATAAAAGTAGAGAAAGAAGTATTTTACCCATTTTGAAACTATTGATTCCTGATTAAAATACTGCATGTTAAAACTTGTCAGTCTTCACTCACCACAGTATGATGACATGAAGCCCTACCTTGAAGACATAAGAATTCTTAAAATCAAACTGCTGTACTACTGTACTGTGGATCAAAGGTCATTCTATAAGCTTTTACCCTAAAGGGATAAAACACTCCTCAAGTGCTTTCAGTCTCATTTGCTGGCATTCTGTATTCAACAAGCAGCCTTAAGTGTACCTAGGCATTGTTTCTTAGGCATTTAATTTATTCTGGGAAAGGCTGTCTTTCATTATAGAAATAAATATTTTGATCATTAGTACGGCATTGTAAATGAGGATATTAAAATTATTACTAGGAAAAACAGAATTTAAAGAAGCTAATATCCTCTCTTGATACTTCTGAGTTATAATGCTTTTCTTATAGGATGACTTCTACCAAAATTTGAAAGTTAATAAAGCACAGTTAATAAAGCTAATAAAGGTTGCAAAGAGTCAGATATGACTTAGCAACTGAACAACAACAAAGGACAGTTATTAGTGATGAGTTCTTTTCTTTATATGTGTCTGTAATCAGATTAGTAAATTGGAAGTGAGAATTTCTCCTGTGTACTTTTGAAAAAGTAATGCCAAAATATTAAACTATATTGTTCTCAGTGACATTTTTCGAAAAAAACTTAATCGTCACCTTTCAAAAGAGCACTCAAGGCTTTAACTGGTTATACTCAGAACATAAACAGTTGTACGTCTGAGCCGAGTGCATATCTAATTCAGTCTTTGAATTTAATATACTTCATATGTGAAAAAATTCATTTGTTTACATGGGGAAAGAGTAGAGCAACCTAATACAAAATTATAGAATGTAAACCTTGTAATAGACTTGACTTTATTCTCTAACATCTTGGCATGAGGTCAGCTTTGCTTATTATGATTGGCGCAGGTCATAAACTGGCAAGTTAGCCTAGTGAGACTGGAGTAAATCTAGCTGTTTACATCATTAAATTTTGAATGATGGCATATTTCTACACTTTTCTGCCAACTTTGCCTTTGATAAACAATTCTTAAGATCAATAATTTGTTAACTGTGACAATCAGGAATGAATCCAGAGACACTAATTCCATATGATTTATTTTATGCCAAATTCTCAAGCTCTCCTAGGGGGACTGTGAGTTATTAGTGTGTATTAAAAGCAAAAACTGAATACAGTAGATTTCCAGTGAGCACTGAGTTCACTCCAAAAGCTTATATAAACGTTCTCATTAAGTTGCAACTCTACAGCCATACTAGAGAACTGTTTTATTTAATTCCAAGGCCACCTTTCCAATGGCTGGCATATCTATCCCCAGGCTAAGGGCCTTAAGGTTAAGTTTACACCTTGAAAAACATAATTAAAATGATAAAATGAACAACCTTTCCGATCAGTTCTCCAAAAATCATTAATTAAAACAATCAGTCCCATAGCAACCTTGGATTGGATTCATATTCCAAGGTGAGGTTTACCAAGGCTAGAACTGAAAAATGCCTTAAAATTCACACATCTGACTGGTAAAAAAATTGTTGGCTTTAGAATTAGATAAATGGAGGTTTGAAGGCTAGCCCTGCTACCTCTTGGCTGTGTGATCTGGAACAAATTATTTATCCTCTCTAAGCCTCAGTTTATACTTTCCGGTGTTGTTCTGAGTATATGTAAAATAGAGTATGAAATTGCCTAATAAAATGCATGGCATAGTGTACATACTTTTATCTGTGTACTGTCAGTCTTTTCTCATGATGAAATGATTTACTTGAGGACACAGATTTTCATCTTTTTGGTTAAATGCTGTACCAGAATACCATGAACATTCTGCCACATAAGAATGCTCAGTAAGTATTCACTGAAATTAGAATAAGTCTCTGTATCCTCATTGCTAAAATGGGAGAGGAAATAATTTGCTGTATAATATTTAAAGCTGTATAATATTTTTTTCCTATTATGGGGCATTTAATTTATTCCCAAAGTTTTAGGATATGTGTTTGTACATCAGCATATTTTGTGGCATAAATTTTAAAATTCTGTTCAGATGATTACCTAACTATGAATTAGTTTGCGTAGGATTATCACACCAAAATAAATTGATATTTTAAGGCTTTTAGTAATGTAACAAAATGTAATTCCAAAAATATTATATTAATTTATTCTCTCAAGATAGTGCATGAGAATATTTGTTTAACCACATCAGTCTCATCAGAAATGAGTATTCTCATTTAAAAAAATTTTGCTATTGTGGGACAATTTAATTTCATTATCTCTAGCTATCTTTGATTTTGTAGCTATCATGTTATGAAGAAGTTTGTCTTAAAACTCCTAACTATCCAATCATTGGGCTTTCCTGATTGCTCAGTGGTAAAGAATCAGCCTGTGGTGCAAGAGATCGGAAGACAAGGGTTTGATCCCTGGGTTGGGAAGATCTCCTAAAGGAGGAAATGGCAACCCACTCCAGTACTCTTGGCCTGGGAAATCTCATGGACAGAGGAGTCTGGCAGGCTATAGTCCATGGAGTCACAAAGAGTCAGACATGTCAGAGAGACCAAGCACAAATTCAGTCATTGCTCAGTAAGGAGTAACTGAATCAGTGAGTGAATTAAGTACTATATCCCAACGTGGAGTCTTATGTCAGCAATTTAAAATATTGGATTTTTCAGGCATAATCTTCTCTAAGTACATTGAATTATTACTTTCAAATGAATTATAAGAATTATGTGTTGTAAACATTATACTCACAAGACTTTAGGAGTATTTCTCATAAAGATACGATGATAAGTAATAGGAATTAAACTGTAATAGGAAGTAAACAATGTGCCATTGGAGAAAGGAAACACCTAGGAGGATGGAAATAACGGCTTTGATTTGGATCTTGAAATAAGATCACAGTGGTAAAAAAAAAAAATGTTCACTGGTAAAGAAAAGGACTTCCTTGGAAGATAATGGAGAAGAAAATGGTAACCCACTCCAGTATTCTTGCCTGGAGAATCTCATGGATGGAGAAGCCTGGTAGGCTACAGTCCACAAGGTTGCAAAGAGTGGGACATGACTGAGAGACTTCACTTTCTTTCTTTCTTTCTTTCTTGAAAGATGAACCAAGGGTGTCAGATTAGGAGCAGGTTACAAGAGATTGAAAAGATTCAGTTATTAAACTAAATGTATAGTTTTCTTCAAACTATGAATAACTATCAAAGCTGTTTCATCACCAAGTGGATTTTATCATTTGTAGTTTCAAAAGTTAACTCTGGCAACAGTGTATAGAAAGACACTGGGCTAAAGAGAGAGCCTGAATGTATAGATGAAGAGTTGGATTCAAATTTCTGACTGAAGTTAAGACAGTCTTTTCTATCTTAAAAACAACAACAATAAACCACCCTTTATTAACAACATTTTTAAAAAAGACTACCTGACATGACTAGCTTCTCTTAATCTGCAGTGTATTTATAAGCAATATGCAAGTATTTATCTCTTATGTCACTTTGCTATGATGTTAAAAGGTACTCTGAACTTGTACCTGAATCAGAGTGTAGAAAATGCATGATTTAGGCTTTCTATGACAGTCTTTATAATTTCTGACAAACTGTGGCTTCTCCTGAGAACTCTTGTTTTCTTCTTTGATAGCAACAGCAAACCTTCAAAATTGCACAAATACAGTTTATAATGTTTATGTAAGAAGTCATATGGGATACTTTCTTAGATTTTAACACTTATGTCATTAAAATAACTTTTAAGAAATTTCCTAAATGTTCCTGTTAGAAATTCTTATCATTTTGGTCTTGCTCTTTCTCTATATCTTGTCAAGTAGATTTTATGCATTCAGTTGTGCAGCTAAAAGCGTATAATTAAAGAGGAGTAATTTCAACAAGTTGTCATTTTTAGGGAAAATAATTTTTAAGCAAGTTTACTGTACATGACTGTATAAACATAAAAGTAGGATACATGCTGCTGTACAAAAACATAGTTTGTTAGCTTGTAGGGTGGCCGCACAGGCTGACCTGCCTAAATCACTGCAAAATAAAGTCTACTTGTTTTGAACTGATCTACATTGGTTTGTGGCAGTAAATTCATCCACAGTATTAAAAAAACAGAATAGGCTTTACAGTCCATCACCCAACTTGATTTCAAGTTTTGTCTGCTTCTTGATTTTAATCTCTTGGGAGGGTGCCTTACTTTTTGCTGTTATCCAGGTTCCTCCCTCTCAAAGAGATGTGAATAAGGATACTTCTGTACTGCCTTTCCAATAAGGATCCCCATGAGTCTTGTTTGGACGACTCATAGGCACCTTTTATAGTACAGGAAATGCAAGCAAGTGGAGAGGTTAAGGAAACTATTCAAGGACATTGAGGAAGCTGAAGTCAAAGCTAGAAATAGTGAACAGGCCTTCTCACTCCAAGTCCTTGGCACAACTACCAGATTTCAGTCTCTTTCTGATGTTGAGAGAACAGCTATCCTGGCATCATTCATTTAAATTAATCTTCCATCTTAAGAAAGCAAGCATATGACAATGGACTTTAAAAGGAAAATAAAGCCCAGAGCAGAAGATATAACTAAATTTGAATTAGTTATTACCCTTTTTAAATTTTTCCTCCTGTACCCAATCATTGGTTACAAGAGCCAAAGGTAAAAATTTAGATCAAGAGACAATTTGTAATGGTGCAGGTGGGATGGCATAAGTGGCACTGCATTGACATTATCCAACTCAGTTCATCATGTATCCTTCAAAGACTTATCCCGTTCCAGGAACTGCGTGAAAGCTACAAACATGGGTTAGACATTGTCCCTACCTTTGAGGAGCTGATATTTTACCAGGAGAGACACACATAAAAACATACATATATACATATGGCAGTAAAGTCTATGAGGTGTTAATATTGAGGATTATATAGAGCATTATAGATATTAAGAGAAGGGGTTCAGAATTTAACATAAAATAAGTTGTGGGTCAAGGGATTGCTCTCTTAGGGAAAGGATGCTTGGGGGTTGAACTTTGAAGGATTCTCATTGTGGCCAAAGAAAAAGTCAGAACACAAATAAAAGGAATAATATTTATGGATGCAAAAAGATGTGAATTGCACCTTCATAGAAAGGATTATTAGAAGAAGGCAATGGCACTCCACTCTAGTACTCTTGCCTGGAAAATCCCATGGACAGAGGAGCCTGGTAGGCTGCAGTCCATGGGGTCGCTAAGAGTCAGACACGACTGAGCGACTTCACTTTCAATTTTTACTTTCATGCATTAGAGAAGGAAATGGCAACCCACTCCAGTGTTCTTGCCTGGAGAATTCCAGGGACAGGGGAGCCTGGTGGGCTGCCATCTATGGGGTTGCACAGAGTCGACTTTTCACAGACTGAAATGACTTAGCAGTAGCAGCAGCAGAAAGGATTATTGTCTAATAATCTGAAAATGTAGATGCAGTGGGTTGTAAAACTGAAATGAGAGAGCTAGGAAGAGATGGGAAAAAATATCTTGCTTAAATCCCTGCAAGAAAATCCTTTTAGGAATGGCAGACAATTCAGTTCAGTTCAGTCCAGTCGCTCAGTCATGTCTGACTCTTTGTGACCCAAAGGACAGCAGCATGCCCAGCTTCCCTGTCCGTCATCAACTCCCAGAGTTTACCCAAAATCATGTCCATTGAGTCAGTGATGCCAACCAACCATCTCATCCTCTGACATTCACTTCTCCTCCTGCCCTCAATCTTTCCCAGCATCAGAGTCTTTTCCAATGAGTCAGCTCTTTGCATCAGGTATACAAAGTATTGGAGTTTCACCTTCAACATCAGTCCTTCCAGTGAACACCCAGGACTGATCTCCTTTAGGATGGACTGGTTGGAACTCCTTGCAGTCCAAGGGACTCTCAAGAGTCTTCTCAAACACCACAGTTCAAAACCGTCAATTCTTTGCAGGTCAGCTTTCTTCACAGTCCAACTCTCACATCTGTACATGACCCCTGGAAAAACCATAGCCTTGACTAGACGGACCTTTGCTGGCAAAGTAATTTCTCTGCTTTTTAATATGCTGTCTAGGTTGGTCATAAGCTTCCTTCTAAGGAGTAAGCGTCTTTTAATTTCATGGCTGCAGTCACCATCTGCAGTGATTTTGGAGCCCCCCAAAATAAAGTCTCTCATTGTTTCCACCGTTGCCCTATCTTTTGCCTTGAAGTGATGGGACCACTCTATCTGATAGATAGAGTGCCTGATGAACTATGGACGGAGGTTCGTGACATTGTACAGGAGACAGGGATCAAGACCATCCCCATGGAAAAGAAATGCAAAAAAGCAAAATGGCTGTCTGGGGAGGCCTTACAAATAGCTGTGAAAAGAAGAGAGGTGAAAAACAAAGGAGAAAAGGAAAGATATAAGCATCTGAATGCAGAGTTCCAGAGAATATCAATAAGAGATAAGAAAGCCTTCCTCAGTGATCAATGCAAAGAAATAGAGGAAAAGAACAGAATGGGAAAGACTAGAGATCTCTTCAAGAAAATTAGAGATACCAAGGGAACATTTCATGCAAAGATGGGCTTGATAAAGGACAGAAATGGTACGGACCTAACAGAAGCAGAAGATATTAAGAAGAGGTGGCAAGAATACACAGAAACTTTACAAAAAAGATCTTCACGACCCAGATAATCATGATGGTGTGATCACTCATCTAGAGCCAGACATCCTGTAATGTGAAGTCAAGTGGGCCTTAGGAAGCATCACTACGAACAAAGCTAGGGGAGGTGATGGAATTCCAGTAGAGCTATTTCAAATCCTGAAAGATGATGCTGAGAAAGTACTGAACTCAATATGCCAGCAAATTTGGAAAACTCAGCAGTGGCCACAGGACTGGCAAAGGTCAGTTTTCATTCCAATTCCAAAGAAAGGCAATGCCAGAGAATGCTCAAACTACCGCACAATTGCACTCATCTCACATGATAGTAAAGTAATGCTGAAAATTCTCTAAGCCAGGCTTCAGCAATACATGAACCGTGAACTTCCTGATGTTCAAGCTGGTTTTAGAAAAGGAAGAGGAACCAGAGATTGAATTGCCAACATCCGCTGGATCATGGAAAAAGCAAGAGAGTTCTATTTCTGCTTTTATGCCAAAGAAGAGGCTATTTATGCCAAAGCCTTTGACTGTGTGGATCATTATAAACTGTGGAAAATTCTGAAAGAGATGGGAATACAGACCACCTGACCTGCCTCTTGAGAAACCTATATGCAGGTCAGGAAGCAACAGTTAGAACTGGACATGGAACAGCAGACTGGTTCCAAATAGGAAAAGGAGTATGTCAAGGCTGTATATTGTCACCCTGCTTATTTAACTTCTATGCAGAGTACATCATGAGAAACGCTGGACTGGAAGAAACACAAGCTGGAATCAAGATTGCTGGGAGAAATATCAATCACCTCAGATATGCAGATGATACCACCCTTATGGCAGAAAGTGAAGAGGAACTAAAAAGCCTCTTGATGAAAATGAAAGTGGAGAGTGAAAAATTTGGCTTAAAGCTCAACATTCAGAAAACGAAGATCATATCATCCGGTCCCATCACTTCATGGGAAATAGATGGGTAAACAGTGGAAACAGTGTCAGACTTTATTTTTTTGGGCTCCAAAATCACTGCAGATGTTGACTGCAGCCATGAAATTAAAAGATGCTTACTCCTTGGAAGAAAAGTTATAATCAACCTAGATAGTATATTCAAAAGCAGAGACATTACTTTGCCAACAAAGGTCCATCTAGTCAAAGCTGTGGTTTTTCCAGTGGTCATGTATGGATGTGAGAGTTGGACTGTGAAGAAGGCAGACCGCCAAAGAATTGATACTTTTGAACTGTGATGTTGGAGAAGACTTTTGAGAGTCCCTTGGACTGCAAGGAGATCCAACCAGTCCATTCTGAAGGAGATCAGCCCTGGGATTTCTTTGGAGAGAATGATGCTAAAGCTGAAACTCCAGTACTTTGGCCACCTCATGCGAAGAGTTGACTCATTGGAAAATATTCTGATGCTGGGAGGGATTGGGGGCAGGAGGAGAAGGGGACGACAGAGGATGAGATGGCTGGATGGCATCACTGACTCGATGGAAGTGAGTCTGAATGGACTCCGGGAGTTGTTGATGGACAGGGAGGCCTGGCGTGCTGCGATTCATGGGGTCGCAAAGAGTCAGACACGACTGAGTGACTGAACTGAACTGAACTGATGGGGCCAGATGCCATGATCTTAGTTTTCTGAATGTTGAGGTTTAAGTCAACTTTTTCATTCTCCTCTTTCACTTTCACCAAGAGGCTCTTTAGTTTTTCTTCTCTTTTTGCCATAGGGTGGTGTCATCTATATCTACATATCTGCAGTTATTGATATTTCTCCCAGCAATCTTGATTCCAGCTTGCGGCTCATCCGGCCCAGTGTTTCTCATGATGTACTCTGCATGTAAGTTAAATAAGCAGGGTGACAATATACAGCCTTGACGTACTCCTTTTCCTATTTGGAACCAGTCTGTTGTTCCATGTCCAGTTCTAACTGTTGCTTCCTGACTTGCATACAGGTTTCTCAAGAGGCTAGTCAGGTGGTCTGCTATTCCTATCTCATGAGAATTTTCCACAGTTTATTGTGATTCACACAGTCAAAGGCTTTGGCATAGTTAATAAAGCAGAAGTAGATGTTTTTCTGGAACTCTATTGCTTTTTCCATGATCCAGGGGATGTTGGCAATTTGATCTCTGGTTCCTTTTCTAAATCCAGCTTAAACATCTGGAAGTTCACGGTTCATGTATTGCTGAAGCCTGGCTTGGAGACTTTTGAGCTTTACTTTACTATCATGTGAGATGAGTGCAATTGTGTGGTAGTTTGAGCATTCTTTGGCATTGCTTTTCTTTGGAATTGGAATGAAAAACTGACCTTTTCCAGTCCGAGGCCACTGTTGAGTTTTCCAAATTTGCTGGCATATTGAGTGCAGCACTTCCACAGCATCATCTTTCAGGATTTGAAACAGCTCAACTGGAATTCCATCACCCATGAGCTTTGTTCGTAGTGATGCTTCCTAAGGCCCGCTTGGCTTCACATTCCAGCATCTCTGACTCTAGGTGAGTGATCACACCATCATGATGATCATGGTCATGAAGATCTTTTTTGTACAGTTCTTTTATATATGCTTGCCACCCAAATCACTCTCCTTAGCCCAGAGATTCACATATACCACTTTTCATTGAAAACATCTTCATCTGCATATTCTGGAACTTTTTCCCTCTGGATGCTCATCTCTGTCAAAGGCAACATCATTAATCCAGTTATCAAAGTCAAAAACTAAGAAATCACCATTGGCCTTCCTTTTCCAGTCCCATGTTCAGTCCATCACCAAATCTTGTTTTTCCTTCCTACCTTGCAAGTATTTCCACTGATCCCATTCTCTGTATCAATACCTTTAGTTCAGGACATCATATTTTCCTCGTAAACTATTATAACCTCTTCCTCATTCTGCCTTGAGTCTGTCCCCTTATATACAGTCTGTTGTCAATACTGTATACAAATTGGAACATGTCATTAACACCTGCTTAAAGCCTGCCATTTTCCTGCCTATTTCCTTGGGATAAATTCTAAAGCTCTTTCCATTGCATGTATGGCTTTTCAGGACGTGGCCACTCTTACCCTTAAATTCATGGCCTGTTTCTTACCATATTTGGTGTTCCCACCACACTGATACACTTGCAAAATCCCACCACACTGATACACTTATTTCTCTCTCCTCCCTTTCTGTCTCTCTTCTCTGGGCGCTGCATTCTTTTTGCTTGCCATGTTCTTAGTTTGTTCTCCTTTAGCTCTTTGAATACACAAGCACACACACACGCACACACACTCTAGTGGATACACTAGTGCTCCTTTCCAGATTTTTCTCTTTGGCAGTACTCACCAATACATCTTCTCATGAAATCCTCAATGTCTGTCTGTTTGCAAGCAGCTCAATCTAAGATGCATGGTTTGCCTTTTCATGACCAGTTGGGAAGCCTTCCATAATTAAACTTTGAGATACTTAGAGAACCTGTAATTGACTTATCTGGTACTTACCAACTTTAAAATAATTACTTTGCTTACCTATCCATAAGCAACTTGAGGTTTCATCTTTAGTTAGTATTCCTGTTGTCTGTCACTGAGGCACTTGATAATTCTTTTTTTGAATGCCCAAGACCATTTAAATACTGGCGGACCTAAAGATGCCTAAAATGCAGGTTTCCTGAGAATGAGTACCAGTGAACCACATGGCCCTGCTTATTCAATAAAATATGGGAAGAAAAGCACTGAGAAGTATTTGTAATTTTTCTATGTCCTTATCAGATGTTACTGAATTCCAGAGATTGGAATACTTGAAAAATATATAAATATAGAAATATATCTACAAAATTAAACATGGGAAAGATTATACTAGAGGTCCTCCCTCTTCCAGAAAACTCACAGCATTGTGATACTAGTTAATTATAGAGGCAAACCATGGGTGGTATAAAATCTATATTATAACTCTGGAATGCTATAGCTGTAGTTCTGTATACAAAGAAATTGGAGTAAATTTACTTTCAAGACAGGCATACAGGCAATTGACCACAATTGGATCTGAGCATGCCTTTAGAATTTCCTTTTACTTCATGTTTACATGTATGTAAACAGATATTTTTAGCTCAAGGTGTTTATGTAAGATCAGTCAGGGATCACTGATAATGAAAAGTTAAAATTCTAAGTCCTGCATTTTCTGTCTGTAGGTCACAAAATGATCATGGTATTTTGTGGGCTTGTTGTCTGAGAAATTAAAACATTAAGATATAAGAAAATTATATTTCAGAATAAAAATATTTGAGTAGAAATAAAGAATGCTGGGAGGAATGTACTGAAAATTATGTAGTAATTCATTCCAGGAAAAGACCAGCTAAAATGACTGCTGTTAAAAATAGCATCATTATTTTCAGTTATTGTTATCTATAAAGTACTTTCTATTCAAAACTTATGTCTTTGACAATTTCTTATACATATGTGATATTGCCTGAGAATTTCAATAATTTAGATTATTTTTAGAGTATGTGTATGTGTACAAAAAAGTCATGTTTTATTTCTGTGTAATTCTGTTATAGTTACTGTTTTTTTATAAGCCAGTTGCCACTTACAGTTCTATTTATTTTATTTTAGCACACTTAAAACTTGAACCTCGTTACCATGGCTTTATGACTGTATGACACTTTTACATAAGAATTTTGCTTATTTTCAGCACCCTGACGTACCTGACTTGCATATATTAATCTCAATGATTGGTCTTCACCCTCGAAAACCCATTTTAAATGATTTTCAAGGAGTTCTAGAGGTAGATTGAGGAACATGTCATGATAACAGTGACTTTTAGTTTAATGATTTATGTAGTTCAGTTACAATCATTGTTGAAACAGGGAGCATAGAGCTTTGTTTAATCTGAAGCTTGATTATATTTTGGCAGCTGTTTTATTGTCCATTGTTTAAGGATGTGTTAATACCCTTTACCTATGTTGATGTTTTGCCGCTTTGAATAAAGTGTAGAAAACATACTTCCATTACATCCTTTTACCCTTCTGAAACATTTTCTCTACATACACTGAGACCCACATCAGGTGGTCTTATAATTTTGCTTCAACAATCAAATATTTAAGAAAGTCATGAAACAGGAGAGTCCACTACATTTACTCTGATGTTTAACATTCCTTTCTGAGGTTCCAAGTCTTCTATTAACATTTCCTTTTTGTTCAGAGAATTCCTTTTGAGGCAGATTTGCTAGCAACAAATTCTCTTACGGTTTTCCTTTTGTTTGTTCTTTCATTTCTTTGAAATGGATTCATGAGGAAGTTAGAAGCATGGCCTAATGTTGATTCGTGCATGCTCAGTTGCTCAGTCATGTCCAACTCTTTGCAACCCCATAGACTGTAGCCTGCTAGGCTCCTCTGTCCATGGAATTTTCCAGGCAACTATACTGGAGTGGGTTGCCATTTCCTTCTGCAGGGGATCTTCCAGACCCAGGTATCGAACCCCTCTTTTACCTCCTGCGTCTCCTGCATTGGTAGATGGGTTCTTTGGCCACCTGGGAAGCCCAAGATAACTTAATGAGGGGCTGTTTTTATAAGTTGATCCAGAAATGGTGGTGGTTTAGTTACTAAGTCATATCTGACTCTTGTGACCCCAGTGACTGTAGCCTACTTGGCACCTATTTCCATGGGATTGTCCCAGCAATAATACTGGCGCTGGTTGTCATTTCCTCCTCTAGGGATTCTTCCTGAACCAGGGATCAAACCTGCATCTCCTGCAGTGCAGGTGGATTCTTCACTCCTGAGCCACCAGGGAAGCCCAATATTGATTTAGCAGCATTCAAAAGCATTGTATTGACCACAGACAAAAGATTTCAAAATCAAATTTGAAAAGCACCTGGAGTCAGACTGCCTGGTTTCTAAGTCTCAGGTCCACCATTTACTAGTTATCTGAACTTAGATAAGTGACTTAATCTCCTTGTGACTCAGTTTCCTATTTTTAAAAGATACGAATGGTGTCTGCCTTATAAGGATTAACTAAGTTGTTACATGTAAAGTACTTAGAACAGTGGCTTCCCTGATGGCTCAGGGTGAAGAATCAGCCTGCCAATGCAGGAGATGTGGGTTTTATCCCTGGGTTGGGAAGATCGCTTGGAGGAGGGAATGGCAACCCACACCAGTATTCTTGCCTGGGAAATCTCATGGACACAGGAGCCTGGTAGGCTATATCTATGAGGCTGCAAAAGAGTTGGACACGACTTAGTGGCTAAACAACAACAATACTTAGAACAGTGACTGGCATTTGTGGGAAGTAAATGTCAGTGATTGTTTTTATTATTGATTATGGAGCTAGATGCTTGTCACTGCACCTAAATTACTCAATTTCCTCTGTTCTGGATTCCAGGCTGATGTAAAGTTTAGCTTTATGTGTAGAACTAGTAAATTTGGAGAGTGTACTAATCATGTGGAGACACATATTTCAATGTAATAGAATAACAATTATTGAGAGTTTTTACTTAATTCCCAGTTCACACCCCAATAGGACTTTGGCAGATTTCTTAAATTCTAAAGTCTCATCATTTTCATTAATAAATAAGTTTGATATGTTCATCTCCTAGGGTTAATGTAAGGATTAAATGAAATAATGCACATAGTCTACTTAGCTCTGCCCCTGGTGTTTGGTGATGTTTCAATAAATAGGAAGTCTTGTGCTTATTACTATGCCTCAGGTAACTGTTATATTTGGACATTCTAATTTAAGTTCTTACAGTGCTAAATATTTTAAAATATACCCCCCAATTCTAGGAAAGATCAAGCTTTTTGACTTGTACAATCTCCCAAGGCAACAGAAATAAAAGTAAAAGTAATGAAATGATACTTAATCAAAATTGTAAGCTTTTGCACAGCAGAGAAAACTATAAGCAAAATGAAAAGACAACCTACAGACTGAGAGAAAATACTTGCATATGATGCAACCAACAAGGGCTTAATTTCCAAAATATATAAATAGCTCATACAACTCAATAACAGCAACAACAAAATACCCTCAAACCCAGTCAAGTTGGTTAGAATGGCCATAATTAAAAAGTCTAGAAATAACAAATGCTGGCGAGAGTGAGGAATAAAGGGAACCTTCCTACACTGTTGGTGCAAAAATAAACTGGTGCAGCCACTATAGAAAGCAGTGTGAAGGCTCCTCAAAAAAACAAAGATAAAGTTGCCATATCATCCAGTAATTTCCACTCCTGTGTATATATCCTGAGAAAACTCTAATTTTGAAAAGATTCATGCACCCCAGTGCTCATAGTAGCACTATTTCAATAGCCAAGACATGGGAGCAACCTAAATGTCCATCAGCAGATGAATAGATAAGTAAGAAGTTGTATACATACACAATGGACTACTGCTTAACCATAAAAAGAATGAAACAGTGCCATTTGCAGCAGCATGGATGGACCTAGAGATTATCATACTGAGTGGAACAGGTCAGGAAGAGAAAGGAAGATATTTTATGATATCACATATGTGTAATCCCAAATATGACACAAATGAACTTGTTTACAAAACAGAAACAGACTCACAGACATAGGAAACAAACTTATGGTTTACCAAAGGGGAAAAAGGGTCAGGGAGGGATAAAGTAGGAGTTTAAGATGAACAGATTACTTTATTTAAAATAGGTAAAAATGAGGATTTAGTGTTTAGCATAGGGAGGTGTATTCAATATCCTGTGATAAACCATAATGGGAAAGAATATGAAATATATATATATATATATTCACATATATAAGTGAATCACTTTGCTCTATATTAGAAGCTAACATAATATCATAAATCAAATATATTTCAATTTAAAATAGTTTTTGACCTGAAAAGTTAAGAACCATGTCACAGACTCAGGCAATTTCTTTGGGTAAATTGCCACCGTACTAGATAGTATTTAAATTCTCAGTACGATATCACACTTCTAGACACTAGACACCTCCCTATCCCGCTGAAGATGAAAGGTTAGAAACTAGTCTCTGAAACCAGACAGCAGGATTCCAATTAAATTCTACCAACAGAAGATGGTCATGTGAGCTGAGGGAAAGGCATTATTCTCTGGCAGCATCTGTCGGCAGGCATTACAGAGACCAGCAGATAGTATACATCAAGGACTGAAGTCCTCCAGCATGCTCAGTCGCTTTAGTCGTGTCTCACTCTTTGGGACCCCATGGACTGTAACCCACCAGGCTCCTCTTTGCATGGGATTTCTCAGGCAAGAATACTGGAGTGGGCTGCCATTTCCTTCTCCAGGGGATCTTCCTAGACCCAGGGATTGAACCTGTGTCTCCTATGTCTCCTGCATTGCAGGAGATTCTTTACCGCTAAGCCAGTCCTCCAGAGAATCACATACTTTGATATGACAATCAGTCACAATATTGATAGAGAAGACTTCCATGTGGCTTGTTCTTTTCTCAGTTTTCTGAAAACAGCCCTCCTGATCTGATTTCCCTAGTTCTTCTACAGGTTTTGTAAGCCTATATTTCTTGTTTTACTCTGCTACTAAAATATCTGTGTGACTTGTGTTTTCATGACTTGACCTATCTGATACAACTCATGCACCCTCTTGATAGAGCTTCCTGTGATTTTCTGATTATACAACTTTCACACAGTGGTCCTGCAAACTACAGCAATAATTCTGGTGTAGTAACATTTCCACTAGCAACATGAATATAATACTGTGAAAGTAGAGCATGTTATTTTGAAGCTGGGAGCATCACAGCTGCGACCAATATGCATACATATTAGTATCTGCACTGTCCTAACCTCCTTTTTATTGTAACAAGATCCCTCCTTTGTATTTTGTTTCACATATATTATTGTGTTGTCTAAAACATTTTGTTTTTAGTTATCGAGATGATTGCTTCTTGTCAGGAAAGCTATGACAAACCTAGACAGTGTGTTGAAAAGGAGAGACATTACTCCACCAACAAAGGTCCGTATAGTCAAGGTTATGGTCTTCCTGGGGGTCACATACGGTTGTAAGAGCTGGACCGTAAAAAAGGCAGAATGCCAAAGAATTGATGCTTTTGAACTGTAGTGTTGGATAAGACTCTTGAAAGTCCCTTGGACAGCAAGGAGATCAAACCAGTCAATCTTACGGGAGATCAACCTTGAATATTCACTGGAAGGACTGATGCTGAAGCTGAAGCTCCAAAATTTTGGTCATCTGATGTGAACAGATGACTCATTGGAAAAGTCCTTGATACTGGGAAAGATTGAGGGCAGAAGGAGAAGAGGGCATCAGATGATGAGATGGCTGGACACCGTCACCAGTGCAATGAATGTGAACTTGGACAAATGCCAGGATATGGTAAAGGACATGAATGCCTGGTGTGCTGCAGTCCATGGGGTCACAAAGAGTCAGACATGACTGGGGAACTGAACAACAATTCTTACTCTCATATTCATCAGATGTTCTTTTACAATGGATTCTTGTTCTTTTTATTTATTTTTTACTGTATAATTTGTTGTTACTATTTAGTTGCTAAGTTGTATCCAACTCTTTTTTGACACCAGGGACTGTAACCCACCTAGCTCCACTGTTCATGGGATTTCCCAGGCAAGAATATTGGAGTGGGTTGCCATTCCTTCTCCTGAGGAATCTTCCCAGCTCAAGGATCAAATCCGAGTCTCTTGCATTGACAGGCAGGTTCTTTACCACTGAGCCACCAGGGAAGCCTAGAATATAATTTACATTCAATAAAATGTACCCCACTTTGAGTTCAATATATTTTGGTGAATACTTAGAAACCTCTGTGGAAACCTCTACCACAATCAAAATATTAGATTAATTCCATTATCAAAGAATTACCCTGTGTCCTATGTGGATGATTCCTTTTTCTGCGTCATCTCCTGGTAACCACTGATCTTTCCTCCCGTCACTATAATTTATCTTTCCTAGAATCTGAGTGAAGTCCGGGAGTTGGTGATGGACAGGGAGGCCTGGCGTGCTGCAGTTCATGGAGTCGCAAAGAGTCAGACATGACTGAGCGACTGAACTGAACTGAACTGAACTGAGAATCTGTTCTTACTGGAGTCAAATAGTATGTAAACTTTCGCGTGTCACTTGTTTCACTTACCATGATATTCTCAAGATTCCTTCATATTCCTGTGTGTATTAGTATTTCCTCTCTTAATTATTGAATAGTATTATGTTGCCAGTGCAGGAGATGTGGGTTCAATCTCTGGGTAGGGAAGATCCCCTGGAGAAGGAAATGGCAACCCACTCTAGTATTCTTGCTTGGAAAATCCCATGGACGCTGGAGTCTGGCGGGTTACAATCTATGGGGTCGCAAAGAGTCAGATATGACTAAGTGACTGAGCATGAACATGATTTCATTGTATGAATATGCTACCTGCTGTTTAACTATTCACTAGTTCATAGACATTTGGTTTATTTCCTGTTTTGGCTGTTAAGGAAAAAAAATTGTTAAAAATGTTTGGATACATGTCTCTGTGTGAATGTGTTTTATTTCATGATTGAATGCCTAGAAATGTAATGGCTTGCTTGTGTATTAGATATATATTCAACATTTTAAGAGGATGTCATACCTTTCCAAAATCGGCTATAATATTTTGCATTTTCACCAGCATTGTAAACACAATCTTTATCAGCACTTGATAATTGAGCCATTTTAATGAGTTTAGTGGAAACGAGTTACCTGTTGATAGTCTATATCTTTTCATGTACTTATTAGCCACTTTAAACCTTTTTTAGTGAAGTGTCTTAATCTATGGACCATTTTATTCTTGGAGGTGGGACAGATTCTCTTTTGTTTTTTATTGCTATTCTTGACCAAGTTTTTTTTTTTTTTTTTTTCTGTATTCTGGAGACAAGCTATTTATCAGATATGTATTAAGCAAATATTTTCTCTCAGTGGGTAGTTTATCTTTTGCTTTTCTTAGGGGTGTTTTTCAAAGAAAAGATTTAACCTTGATGTCAGTCTAGTCCATAGTTGAGCTTGGTCTGAGATTTTGTTAATTTAGTTCTTATGGGTAACCCACAAGTGTCACGTTTCTCTGGTGGTAGATTGAAGCCACCTTGCTCTGAGTGTAAGGGGTGCGGTGCTGGGGTGTGTTTCTCCACGTTCCTGCTGCACCCTCACCTTTAAGTAGACTTTGCCTCATGGGGGATCTCAGCTGTCCTGCCCCACCCCTGGCAGAAGCCAGTTCTTATTTTATACTTGGTGTAAGGCTCAAGATCCTTACACATGTGTGTGTCTTGTGTTGGTGGCTTTACCCAGCTTCAGAGTGGATTGTTGCAATGGGGCAAGGTTTTCTACCAGTTTCTTCCCCAGAGGCAGTGAACTTTTGCCTTTGACTGGGGGCACTTCTCCCGCTGGTCAAGGACATTTCTTTTTTTTCTTTTTGTTGAAGTATAGTTGATTTAAAATATTGTGTTAGTTTCAGGTGTATAGTAAAGTGACTCAGTTATATGTATATATTTCAGAATATTTTTTATTATATGTTATTATAAGATATTGAAGTAGTTTCCTGTGCTATATATTAAATCCATGATGTTTATTTATTTTATATATTGTAGTGTATTTTATATATTGTAGTGAATTTCTGTTAATCCTACACTTGTAATTTACTCCATGCCCCCCTTTACCCTGTGGTAACCATGAGTTTGTTTTCTATGTCTGTGAGTGTGTTTCTGTTTTGAAACAGAATCTATACAAATAAATTTATTATTTTTTAGATTTCACATATAAGTGATATCATATATTTGTCTTTGTCTGACTTACTTCCCTTAGTATGATATTCTCTAGGTCCAACCATACTGCTCCAAATGGCAATACTTCATTCTTTTATGGCTGAGTAGTGTATATACTGTGTGTATGTATATACTGTGTGTGTGTGTATGTATATTGGAGAAGGCGATGGCACCCCACTGCAGTACTCTTGCCTGGAAAATCCCATGGACAGAGGAGCCTGGTAGGCTGGAGTCCATGGGGTCACGAAGAGTCGGACACTTACTGAGCGACTTCACTTTCACTTTTTACTTTCATGCATTGGAGAAAGAAATGGCAACCCACTCCAGTGTTCTTTCCTAGAGAATCCCAGGGACAGGGGAGCCTGGTGGACTGCCATCTATGGGGTCGCACAGAGTCGGACATGACTGAAGCGACTTAGCAGCAGCAGCAGCAGCAGTGTATGTATATTATAGTTTTGAACTGAACTGATATATTACACACATATGAAACTTTATCCATTCATCTGTTGATGGACACTTAGGTTATTTCCATATTTTGGTAATTGTAAATAGTGCTGCTATGAACAATGGGGTGCCTATATCTTTTCAAATTAGAGTTTTTGTCTTCTTTGAATATATGTCCAGGAGTACCTAAAAGCAGCAGAAGATATTAAGAAGAGGTGGCAAGAATGCACAGAAAAGATCTTATACAAAAAAGATCTTTCTAACCCAGATAACCATGATGGTGTGATCACTCACCTAGAGCCAGACATCCTTGATTGCAAAGTCAGGTGGGCCTTAGGAAGTATCATTACCAACAAAGTTAGTTTAAGTGATGGAATTCCAGTTGAGCTATTTCATATCCTAAGTTCAGTTCAGTTCAGTTCAATTCAGTCTCTCAGTCCTGTCTGGCTCTTTGCGACCCCATGAACCGCAGCACACCAGGTCTCCCTGTCTATCACCAACTCCCGGAGTCCACCCAAACCCATGTCCATTGAGTCAGTGATGCCTTCCAACTATCTCGTCTTCTGTCGTCCCCTTCTCCTCCTGCCCTCAATCTTTCCCAGCATCAGGGTCTTTTCAAATGAGTCAGCTCTTCGCATCAGGTGGCCAAAGTATTGGAGTTTCAGCTTCAACATCAGTCCTTCCAATGAACACCCAGGACTGATCTCCTTTAGGATGGACTGGTTGCATCACCTTGCAATCCGAGGGACTCTCAAGAATCTTCTCCAGCACCACAGTTCAAAAACATCAATTGTTCAGCGCTGAGCTTTCTTCACAGTCCAACTCTCACATCCATACATGACTACTGGAAAAACCATAGCCTTGACTAGATGGACCTTTGTTGACAAAGTGATATCTCTGCTTTTTAATATGCTGTCTAGGTTGATAGATGATGCTGTTAAAAAGTGCTGCACTCAATATGCCAGCAAATTTGGAAAACTCAGCAGTGGTCGCAGGACTGGAAAAGGTCAGTTTTCATTCCAATCTCAAAGAAAGGCAATGCCAAAGAATATTCAAACTACTGCACAGTTGCACTCATCTCACATGCTAGCAAAGTAATGCTCTAAATCCTTCCAAGCTAGGCTTCAACAGTATGTGAACTGAGAACTTCCAGATGTTCAAGATCAGTATAGAAAAGGCAGAAGAACCAGAGATCAAATTGCCAACATCCAGTGGATCATCAAAAAAGCAAGAGAGTTCCAGAAAAATATCTACTTCTGCTTTATTGACTATGCCAAAGCCTTTGACTGTGTGGATTAAAACAAACTGTGGAAAATTCTTAAAGAGATGGGAGTACCAGACAGACCACCTTACCTGCCTCCTGAGAAATCTGTAGGCAGGTCAAGAAGCAACAGAACTGGACATGGAACAACCGACTGGTTCCAAATAGGAAAAGGAGTATGTCAAGGCTGTATATTGTCACCCTGCTTTTTTAACTTATATGGAGAGTACATCATGCAACATGCTGGGCTGGATGTAGACCAGGCTGGAATCAAGATTGCCAGGAGAATTATAAATAACCTCAGACATGCAGATGACACCACCCTTATGGCAGAAAGTGAAGAAGAACTAAAGAGCCTCTTGATGAAAGTGAAAGAATAGAGTGAAAAAGCTGCTTAAAACTCAACATTCAGAAAGCTAAGATCATGGCATCCGGTCCCAACATTTCATGGCAGATAGATGGGGAAACAGTGGAAACAGTGACAGACTTTATTTTCTTGGGCTCCAAAATCACTGCAGATGGTGACTGCAGCCATGAAATTAAAAGATGCTTGCTCCTTGGAAGTAAAGTTATGACCAACCTAGATAGCAAATTCAAAAGCAGAGACATTACTTTGCCAACAAAGGTCCATTTAGTCAAGGCTATGATTTTTCCAGTGGTCATGTATGGATGTGAGAGTTGGACTGTGAAGAAAGTTTAGCACTAAAGAATTGATGCTTTTGAACTGTGGTGTTGGAAAAGACTCTTGAGAGTCCCTTGGACTGCAAGGAGATCCAACTAGTCCATCCTAAAGGAAATCAGTCCTGAGTATTCATCAGAAGGACTGATGCTAAAGCTCCAATACTTTGGCCACCTGATGCAAAGAACTGAGTCCTTAGAAAAAACCCTGATACTGGGTAAGACTGAAGACAGGAGAAAAAGGGTATGACAGAGGATGAGATGGTTAGATGGCATCACTGACTCAATGGACATGAGTTTGAGCAAGCTCCGGGAGTTAGTGATGGACAGGGAAGCCTGGCGTGCTGCAGTCCATGGGATCACAGAGTGTGACACGGCTAAGTGACTGGACTGAACTGAATTGAGGATTGCTGAATCATATGGTAGCTGTATTTGTACTTTTTAAAGGAACCTCCATGTGTTTTCCATAGTAACTGTGCCAATTTTCATTCATACTAACAGTGTAGCAGGGTTCCTCTTTCTCCAGATTCTCTTTAGCATTTGTTAGTTGTAAATTTTTTATGCTGGCCATTCTGACTGGTGTGAGGTGATACATCATGGTTTTGTTTTGCATTCCTAAAGGTCTGTATAGTCAATGGTATGTTTTTTCCAGTAGTCATGTATGACTGTGATAGTTGGACCATGAAGAAGGCTGAATGCCAAAAAATTGATGCTTTCAAACTATGTGGTGGTGGAGAGGACTCAGGAGAGTCCCTTGGGTTGCATGGAGATCAAACCAGTTAATCCTAAAGGAAATCAACCCTGAATATTCATTAGAAGGACTGATGCTGAAGCTGAAGCTCTAATACTTTGGCCATATGATGCAAAGAGCCAAAGACTCATTGGCAAAAACCCTGATGATGGGAAAGATTGAGGGCATGAGGAGAAAAGGGTGGCAGAGGATGGTATGGTTGGATGATATCATCACCTCAATGGACATGAGTTTCAACAAACTCTGGTAGATAGGACAGGGAAGCCTGGCATGCTGTAGACCATTGAGTCACAGAGTCAGACACAACTGAAAGACTGAACAACAACAAGAAGCAGTGGTCTAGAGAACCTTCTCAGTGCCTGTTGACCATTAGGCATGTTTTCTTTGGAGAATGTCTATTTAGAGCTTCTGCCCACTTTTTGATTAGGGTATTTTTTTGTTTTTTGTTTGACATTGACTTTTATGAGTTGTTCGTATAATTTGGAAATTAAACCATTGTTGATTGGATTGTTTGCAAATATTTCTTTGCATTCCACAGGTTGTTTTTTTTTTTCCTTTTTTTGTGGTTTATTCTGCTGGCAAAAGCTTATAAGCCTTGTTAGATCCCATTTATTTATTTTTGCTTTTATTTCTTTTGCCTTAGAAGAGTGATCCGGGAAAACATTACTATGATATATGTCAGAGAATGTTTTGTCTATGTTCTCTTCTAGGAGTTTTATGGTATCATATCTTATATTTAAGTCTCTAAACCATTTTGAATCTATTGTTATATATGGTGTGAGAGAATGTTCTAATTTCGTTGATTTACATGAGGCAGTCCAGTTTTCCCATCATCATTTGCTGAAGAGACTGTCTTTTTTCTATGTGTATGCTTCTGTCCTTTGTTGAAGATTAATTGACTGTAGGTGTGTGAGTTTATTTCTGGCTTCTCTATTCTGTTCCATCAATCTGTGTGTCTTTTGTGCCAAATACCATGCTGTTTTGATTACCATCAGTTCAGTTCAGTCGCTCAGTCATGTCCGACTCTTTGCGACCCCATGAATCGCAGCACGCCAGGCCTCCCTGTCCGTCACCAACTCCCGGAGTTAACTCAGACTCACGTCCATCGAGTCAGTGATGCCATCTAGCCATCTCATCCTGGGCCATCCCCTTCTCCTCATGCTGCCAATCCCTCCCGGCATCAGTCTTTTCCAATGAGTCAACTCTTCTCATGAGGTGGCCAAAGTACTGGAGTTTCAGCTTCAGCATCATTCTCTCCAAAGAAATCCCAGGGCTGATCTCCTTCAGAATGGACTGGTTGGATCTCCTTGCAGTACAAGGAGCTCTCAAAAGTCTTCTCCAAAACCACAGTTCAAAAGCATCAATTCTTTGGTAGTCAGCCTTCTTCACAGTCCAACTCTCACATCCATACATGACCACAGGAAAAACCGTAGCCTTGACTAGACGGACCTTAGTCAGCAAAGTAATGTCTCTGCTTTTGAATATGCTATCTAGGTTGGTCACAACTTTTCTTCCAAGGAGTAACCGTCTTTTAATTTCATGGCTGCAGTCACCATCTGCAGTGATTTTGGAGCCCAAAAAAATAAAGTCTGACACTATTTCTACTGTTTCCCCATCTATTTCCCATGAAGTGATGGGACCGGATGCCATGATCTTTGTTTTCTGAATGGTGAGCTTTAAGCCAACTTTTTCACTCTCCGCTTTCACTTTCATCAAGAGGCTTTTCAGTTCCTCTTCACTTTCTGCCATAAGGGTGGTGTCATCTGCATATCTGAGGTTATTAATATTTCTCCCGGCAATCTTGATTCCAGCTTGTGTTTCTTCCAGTCCAGCTTTTCTCATGATGTACTCTGCATAGAAGTTAAATAAGCAGAGTGACAATATACAGCCTTGATGTACTCCTTTTCCTATTTGGAACCAGTCTGTTGTTCCATGTCCAGTTCTAACTGTTGCTTCCTGACCTGCATACAGATTTCTCAAGAGGCAGGTGAGGTGGTCTGGTATTCCCATCTCTCTCAGAATTTTCCACAGTTTGTTGTGATCCACACAGTCCAAGGCTTTGGCATAGTCAATAAAGCAGAAATAGATGTATTTTCTGGAACTGTCTTGCTTTTTCCATGATCCAGCAGATGTTGGCAATTTGATCTCTGGTTCCTCTGCCTTTTCTAATACCATCTGGAAGTTCACAGTTCACGTATTGCTGAAGCCTGGCTTGGAGAATTTTGAGCATTACTTTACTAGCATGTGAGATGAGTGCAATTGTGCGGTAGTTTGAGCATTTTTTTGCATTACCTTTCTTTGGGATTGGAATGAAACTGACCATTTCCAGTCCTGTGGCCACTGCTGAGTTTTCCAAATTTGTTGGCATATTGAGTACAGTACTTTCACAGCATCATCTTTCAAGATTTGAAACAGCTCACCTGGAATTCCATCACCTCTACTAGCTTTGTTCATAGTGATGCTTTCTATGGCCCACTTGACTTCACATTCCAGGATGTCTGGCTCTAGATGAGTGATCACACCATCGTGATTATCTGGATCTTGAAGATCTTTTTTGTAGCTCTGCAATATTGTTTGAATCCTGGGAGAGTTCTATTTCTAGCTTCGTTCTTTTTCCTCAGGTTTTCTTTAGCAATTCTGGGTCTTCTGCTGTTACCTATACATTTTAGGATTATTTGTTCTATTTCTATGAAAAATGTCATGAGTAATGTGATAGGGATTGCATTAAGTCTTGCTTTGTGTAGTAAGGCCATTTCATTATCAATCTGGCAGTTGTAGGTTTCTTGCTCTTCCTTCAAGAGGAAGTGGTTTTCCATTTGTGCTGAAGGTGTTCACAGTGCCAGTAGCATTCAAGCCTGTAGTCAAGTGACTGCTAGTCTCTTCTTGGAACTGTCAGGGCCCAAGGTCAGATAGGCTTCTTTTGGTTCACCCACATCCTCCTCTAATCTTGCCAGTGTTGCTCATCTGCACAGCTGATACACCCAATGCTTTGCCTTGGTCATGCCTCCAGTCTTCCTCTCAGGCACCTGGTGGAGGCCTGTGGGGAATGGTTGGCAGTGGGTGTGGACTCCCCTTGTAGCTGGGGCTATGGAGATTTTAAACTATCCTGGGCCAGCACAGCCTTTAAGATACTGGTAAAATTTTAATTTT
The DNA here is from genome assembly GCF_016772045.2 of Ovis aries. NCBI lineage: Eukaryota > Metazoa > Chordata > Mammalia > Artiodactyla > Bovidae > Ovis > Ovis aries. The sequence continues at coordinate 51,425,096 of NC_056062.1, forward strand.
TTTTCTTTTGCTTCCTCTTCCTTTCATGTTATGTTAAGATCTCCTCTTGGAGGGGCTTGCCACACTTGTGAATGTGAGACAATTGGTTGATTTGTGACCTTAGGTCTCTGAGCAGCTCCAAAAATTATGGTACATTCTCCTCCAGGATGGGAGTGACTTCCTCTATGCCTGATTATACATCCTAAGTCCAATGAGCTTTTAAACAAGTGTCTTCTAAACAAAAAGCAGTCTCTAAGTCCCACATTTCTTGCCACTGACTTATAACTCTCATTCTCTCATAGCCATATTTTTTTGCATGTGAATATTAAATGAAAAATAAAGTTTGTAAAAATTTAGCATACAACTAATGGTAACTTTTAATATCACTGTTAAATAAATAGTGCCCTAGGTTTAAACAGAAGTAACCCTACTTACATGGTCTTTTCATTCCAAACATGGAATCCTTCTTGTTAAAAGCATTTTTTTTTTTCACTATTTGTATGTATCATTAGATTGAAATGTAACAGTGCAGGAAACATTAAGACAAAAAAAGTGTATGATTACACTTGATCTTTACAATGTGCTGTCATTAGGCATTTTGGGGTAAATAATAACATCGAGAAAATATACTGGCTCCAATGTTCATATTAATAAAAGACGTACATTTTTAAGAAGAAATTTATTCATGTTTTTCAGGACATAAGGAACATATCTCAAAGAGAAGTTGGAAAAATTTGCACAACTAAAGATTTGCTGAAGTAAAAATGCTTTCTTTGGAATTAAAAGTTAGCCAATCTATTTATCTCTAGGAACAATGCTCAATAGGAAATAATAAATGCAAATTTCATTTTATAATCCATTCAGGATTTAGAGGTTTGGTTTGGGGCATATTTAAATGTTTAATTAGGAAAGGAAATTTTCAAGCATCAGCTTTTTGTTTTTAATAACCATTTCTATTTCATTTGGCAACACAGAGCATTTTTTTCCTTTTTTCCTAGCTGCTAAGTCTGGTTTCCAAGCTCTATTCCAGAGAATTATTTTAGGCGTAAATTCCTGTAACCTTTAAATTTTTTTGTGAAAAAGTTTCAATTCAAAATTTTAGAAAGCTGGCATAAGCCTTTAAGATTTAGTTTTCACATGTTAACCTTCATAGTTATGTCTAAGCTTTTGAATAATCCACCCAAATCCCATAGCTCTCATTTTAGAGATCATTGTTTTCATTTCTAGAAATTATTATGTCTCTCAAGTTTACATTAAATTGTGGCTTGGTAATTTACTGAAGAATAAAAATATTTAAACATAAAATTTTTACCTGCAGGGTATAGGAAGCATTTGAGTCCATTACATTTCTGTAATGTGAAATTAGAAATTAAAATTCAAACTAGATGCATTTCATAAATGAATTTCTAAGAAGTCCATTAATATATGACTTTTTCATAAACTTCGTTTTTCACATAGTCATTTTAAAGAGAGGTTAAATATTATGCCCCAATGTCTTATGCAGTGAATTAAATAGTTTCTTCTTTCACTTCCATTCTTTTCACTTTTCATAACTTTCACTTTTATTCATTCATTTTTCTTTCGCTGTCTTTGTTAGACATTTCATAATACTTAAGAAATACATTCTTTAAGGAATTTTTATATGTCTTGTTTTCCTTGTCGCTTTCTTTAAAACACTATACTCAGCTGTTAAAAAGAATCCATTTGAATCAGTTCTGATGAGATGGATGAAACTGGAGCCGATTATACAGAGTGAAGTAAGCCAGAAAGAAAAACACCAATACCGTATACTAACACATATATATGGAATTTAGAAAGATGGCAATGATGACCCTGTATGCAAGACAGCAAAAAAGACACAGATGTGTATAACGGACTTTTGGACTCAGAGGGAGAGGGAGAGGGTGGGATGATTTGGGAGAATGGCATTCTAACATGTATACTATCATGTAAGAATCGAATTGCCAGTCTATGTCCGACGCAGGATACAGCATGCTTGGGGCTGTTGCACGGTGATGACCCAGAAAGATGTTATGGGGAGGGAGGTGGGAGGGGGTTCATGTTTGGGAACGCATGTATACCCGTGGTGGATTCATGTCAATGTATGGCAAAACCAATACAGTATTGTAATGTAAAATAAAGTTAAATAAATAAATAAATAAATAAAACACTAAATTCAGATTGCTCCTAACAAGTTTTGACCAAATTTTAAATTCTCAACTGATTATAACTGTTGATGAAAAGTAACATCAGGACAAATTGTTGTATCTAATATTTATTAGGTTTTCTTATTCATTTGTAAGAAAATTCTACCTCACAGTTCCTTAGGTAGAATTCCTGTTTTTATTTTCTTCATCCCATTTTCACATCCCATTAGAATTCCTAATGTGTTAGATTCCTTATTTTGTTCCCTCTTTATTATATTCAGTAGGTATTTTGACAAATTGATGATATAAGTAGGAAGCCAGTATCAAATGATCCTATAGAAAAAAAGGAAGGGTGGATGGATGGAATGATGGAAAAACAGAAAGGAAGAAAAGAAAACAAAAAATAAAAGGTGGAAAAGAAGAAAGACTCAGTTATATCAAAATATCCTCTATAATCATATGTAAAACTAGTTCTATTTCTTATTATTTGAGCAAAAAAATCCTTCCTCTTGAATTTATTTTGATTACCATTTAAGTTTCAGTTTGTTTGATATTTCAGTTTGTTTGATATTCATTGTTTGTTTGTTTGAAATGTTATTGAAGAATTTTTAAAACATTTAAATCACATATTCTTACCAGTGCGTTCATATTGTCATGGATAGTAGGGTGTCTTCTTTTTAAAGCCTGAATAATACTCCATTGTGTGTATATACCACCTTTTCTTCATACATTCGTCTGTTGGTTGACCTGGAAGTCATTATGCTAAGTAAATTGTTAGTCACAGGACAACTACTGAATGTTTCCACTTATATGAGGCATCTAAAATAGTCAAAGTTATAGAAGTACACAATAGAGCGGTGATTATCATGGGATGGGAATAGGAGGACATGAGGAGTGCTTCAGTGGATATAAAGTCAAGTTATACCAAGTGAGTAAGTTTCAGAAACCTGCTGTACAACATTGTGCTTATAGTTAACAATGAAGTGTTATATACTTAAACTTTTATTGAGGGTAGATCTCATGTTAACTATTCTTATTGAAAAGACACACAGACAAACAATAAACAACAAAGAGACAAAGGAAACTGTTGGGGATGATGAATATAATTATTATCTGGACTGTGGTGATTGTAACACGAGGGTTTACATATGTCAAAACTCACCAATTGTATGCATTAATTATGTGCAGTTTTTGTATACCAGTTATATCTCAATAAAACTAGAAAAAAATCACTTTTTCTTAGACTCTGAAACATCCAGTTCAGGCTTGTAATGATGTAGGTCTTGGACCGGAGGATTTCAGATTTGTTATTTCACTCAGTTTCTTAGAAATATGTTAATGCTGTTCTGACTAGAGTTGTTATAAGCAAAATAGGCAATCCCTTGTTTAACCAGCATTTACTAATTACTTCCCATGGGCTTCTCAGGTGTTACCAGTGGTAAAGAATCTGCAGGAGATGCAAGAGATACAGATTGAATCCCTAGGTCGGGAAGATCTTCTGGAGGAGGAAATGGCAACCCACTTTAGTATTCTTGCTTGGAAAATTCCATGGACAGAGGAGTCTAGGGGGCTACAGTCCAAGGGATCACCCAGAGTCAGACACAACTGAGCACCCACATGTGTGTGTCCCCATGGGCTTGGAAATATTAGGCATTCAGAGAAAAAGGCAGTTAGCAGAGAACCTGGGTTACTTCTCTTATGCTTTCTTGCATTGACCTTTGGTAAAAGATCTACCTGGTGATGGACTAGCTGAGTTAAGTAAGGCAGTGGACCAAAAGCTTCTATGATGCCTGATTCTTCCTTGTACAGAGTTTCTGAACCTTTTCTGCACTCAGACTCTTATAACTTGATTTATGAATGAATTTATGAATATATAGCAAAGCCTGATGGCTCAGTGTGTAAAAAATCTGCCTGCAGTGCAGAAGACACAGGAGACATGCGTTCAATCCCTGGGTCGGAAAGACCACCTGGAGGAAGAAAATGGCAGCCCACTCCAGTATTCTTGCCAGAAAATTCCCGTGGACAGAGGAGCCTGGCAGGCTACATTCCAAAGGGTTGCACAGATTAGGACATGACTGAGCATCTAAGCACACACATAGCAAAGCCTAGAATTGCTATAATCAGATCTGATCTAGATAATAATCCCTGTGACCTGTTTTCCATGACGTTCTCATCTCACCAGGACAGTAGAAGTATTCTCAACAAAGATTCTTAAAAACCGAGAATTTGTATAATGCTCCCTTATATAATGACCATTTTATATTCCTTTTCAAAATGAGAAATAGCAAGATCTTAAGGTCAGCAATAAGGGAACACAATAATATTGACTAGTTCAGGGAGAGGTTTGGGGATAAGAACTGGGAGTACATTTTATCTGATCTGATTAAACATTCTTGGGGAGCAAGTCTATTTCAGAGCCTAGGGAGTCACTAAATGTGTTTTTTCATTGAGGTAGGAAAAGAATAATATTGACAGAACTGTTAACACAAAAATCTTTATTTTTTTCCTATTGCTTTTCCTTAATTAATAATAAGCTTCTCAAACAATCATCCAGGTTTCACTGCATCATAATTTTTTGTCATTTTCATAACTATCAAATTACTCTTTTTTAAAAGTAGGAGTAGCTGGATAATACCCTGAGAAGGAAAATCTGGACTCTCTAACCTTGCCTCTGCCACCCACACAAGTGGAAAACATTTGGTTATTTTCTCTACTTTTCCTTTCAGACCTTCTTATGTGGTTACTTCATCACTGACCTAAATCTTAAGTAATTTTTTAAAGCAGAGTTACATCGTGAAGTTCTTATTTGGGAAAAGAAAAAAAAAAAAACAAAAAACAGTTGTTTCAGTGATCATTGGTTTCCAAATAAATTCGGGTAAGATATAAAATCCTGGAAAAGAATGTCCTCAATACACAGTACAGAAATATTAATTTATTCTTTAAAATATTCATCCAGTATTTATTGATTGTATTTTATATACTAAATAAGGACACACCTCGGCTTTGTAGAATATGTTGCTCATCTATTTGGGTTGCCTTTTTAAGATTAAGGATGCAAAAATATGACTGCTGTATTAAGATATAAACATTAATGTGTTATTTAAAATAAAAGGGATGGGGTGACACTTTGCCTTTGTAAGTGTAGAGTTAGTAGCTTTCAGTATATTCACAAAGTTTTGTATCCACTAATATAATCATTTAATGTTAGTTCAACAAATAATAATGTATCAATTAATATTATCAATTTCAGAATATTTTCATCATCACCCTCCAAAGTCCCATAGTCATTCTTTATCCTCCCAAACCCCAGTCCCTGGCAACCACTTTTCTACTTTTTGTCTCTATGGTTCTGCTTATTCTAAACATTTGATATAAATAGAACTATATAATTGTAGCCTTTTGTGTTTGGATTCATTCATTTAGCATATGATTTCAAAGTTCGTACATTTTCTAGGATTGTGTAAGAACTTTGTTCTTTTTATGGCCAACTAATAATCACAATGAACTGTGGAAAATTCTGAAAGAGATGGGAATACAGACCACCTGACCTGCCTCTTGAGAAACCTATATGCAGGTCAGGAAGCAACAGTTAGAACTGGACATGGAACAACAGACTGGTTCCAAATAGGAAAAGGAGTACGTCAAGGCTGTGTATTGTCACCCTGCTTATTTAACTTCTATGCAGAGTACATCATGAGAAACGCTGGGCTGGAAGAAGCACAAACTGGAATCAAGACTGCCGGGAGAAATATCAATAACCTTTTATATGGAGATGACACCACCCTTATGGCAGAAAATGAAGAAGAACTAAAGAGCCTCTTGATGAAAGTGAAAGAGGAGAGTGAAAACGTTGGCTTAAAGCTCAACATTCAGAAAACTTAAGATCAAGACATCTGGTCCCATCACTTCATGGGAAATAGATGGGGAAACAGTGGAACCAGTGACAGACTTTATTTTCCTGGGCTCCAAAATCACCACAGATGGTGATTGCAGCCATGAAATTTAAAGACGCTCACTCCTAGGAAGAAAAGTTATGACCAACCTAGACAGCATATTAAAAAGCAGAGGCATTACTTTGCCAACAAAATTTCATCTCATCAAAGCTATGATTTTTCCAGTAGTCAAGTATGGATGTGAGAGTTGGACTATAATGAAAGCTGAGTGCCGAAGAATTGATGCTTTTGAACTGGGGTGTTGGAGAAGACTCTTGAGAGTCCCTTGGACTGCAAGGAGATCCAACCAGTCCATCCTAAAGGAAATCATCCCTGAATATGCACTGGAAGGACTGACGTTGAAGCTAAATCTCCTTTACTTTGGCCACCTGATGCAAAGAACTGAGTCATTTGAAAAGACCCTGATGCTGGAAAAGATTGAAGGTGGGAGGAGAAGGGGACGACAGAGTATGAGATGGTTGGATGGCATCAACAACTCAATGGACATGAGTTTGAGTAAACTCTGAGAGTTGGTGATGAACAGGCAGGCCTGGCATGCTGCAGTCCGTGGGGTCGCAGAGAGGTAGACACAACTGAGCGACTGAACTGACTGAACAGAAGGGTTAGGAATGTTGAGCCACTTTTCATGTGTTACTTGACCATTTGGATTTTTTGGAGAAAAGATTGTTCACATCTTTATTTTTTAAATTGGCTTCTTTATTCTTTTATCCTTAAGTTGTTGAGTTCTTTATATATTCTTGATATATATATATATATATATATGATGTTTCTCCCATTCTGTGGATTGTCTCTGCTTGCTTTCTCAATAGTATCCTTTGAAACACAACAGCTTTTAATTTTGATAAAGTCCAATTTATGTTTTTCCTTTCATTATTTATCTTTTTGGTATCATATATAAGAAACATTAGTCTAACCAATGGTCACAAAGATTTACTCCTATTTTATTCTAAGAGTATTATGGTTTTATCTCGTACATGTAGATTTATGATCCATTTCAGGTTAATTTTTGTATTAAATGTAAGGTAGTGGTCCATGTTCATTCTTTGGTATGTTGATGTCCCATTTTCCCATCACTGTTTATTGAGAAAGCTATTCTCTCCACACTAAAATGTCTTTCACTCCTGGGGAAAGTCAGTTGATTATACTGTGAGGATTCATTGATTTGAGATCTTTTTTATTCTTTAATACAGATATTTACAGCTATATATTTTCCTCTGAGCATTTATTTAACTACATACCTTAATTTGAGTTAAGTTGTATTATTATTTTTTTTCTCAAAGTATTTTTCTAGACTCTCCTCATCACTAATTATTAGAGAAGTGCAAATCAAAGCTATAGTGAGGTACCACCTCACACCAGTCAGAATGGCCATTGTTAAAAAGTCTACAAATAACAAATGTTGGAGAGGGTATGGCAAAAAGAGAACTTCCTGTGGTGTTGGTGCGAATGTAAATTGGTGCAAACACTATGGAAAATAGTATGGAGTTTTCTCGAAACTAAAAATAGGATTGTCATATGCAGCCATCCCACTCTCGGGAATATATCCTCAGAAAACATTTAAAAATACACTTGCACTTCAGTATTTATAACAGCACTATTTACAATAGCCAAAACATGGAAACAACCTAAATGTCCATCAGCAGATGAATGAATAAAGAAGATGTGGTGTGTATACACCACACACACATACATATGTACAGTGGAATACTACTCAGCCATAAAAATGAATGAAATAATGCCATCTGCAGCAACTGGGATGGACCTAGAGAAATTATCATACAAAGTGGAGTAAGTCAGAAAAAGAAATACAAATATTATATCACTTATATATAAAATCTGAAATATGGCACAAATGAACTTATTTATGAAATAGACTCAAACTCACAGACACAGAAAACAAACTTATGGTTACCAAAGTGGGAACGAGGTAGAGGAGAAATAGGAGTTTGGGATTAGCAGATACAAACTACTACATATAAAATAAACAATAAGGTTCTACTGTATAGCACAAGGAACTGTAATCAATATCCTATGAAAAACCATAATGGAAAATAAATAAAGCGTTTTCTAAATTCTCTTGTGATATCTTTTTGATCATTGTTTATTAAAGTATGTATTGTTTAATTCCGCTTATTTGTGAGTTTCCCATATTTCTTTTGGTAATTCTAGTTTCATTCCATTGTGGTTGGAGAACATACTTGGTCATAATTTCAGTTCCTTAAAATTGTTTAACCTAATTTTATGACCTAATAGGTGGTCTGCCCTGTACAGTGTTCTGTGTATACTGGAGAAGAATGTTTATTCTTTTCTTGTTGACTGGGTGTCTATTAGGTCTAGTTGGTGTTCAGTAGTAGTTCCTTGCTTATCTTCTGTTTAGTTTTTCTACACATTTTATTGAAAGTTTGATATTGAAGTCTCCAATATTAGTATTAAATTGACTTTTTTTTTTTTCATTCAATTCTGTCACTATGTGCTTCATGTATTTTGGGACTCTGTTGGTAAGTGCATGTATTTTAAAAAGGTATTATGCCTTTTTAATGTATTGATTATTTTATCATTTCAATTTGTCATTCTTTGCCTTTATTCTAGTAACAATTTTTATCTAAAAGTATACTTCGTTTCATGTTAGTGTGGTCACTCTCACTCTTTTGAGTATTGTTTACAATACCATCTTATTAATTTTACCCTATTTGTGTCTTTGAATCTGAAGTATGTTTCTTCTGGATAGCATATAGTAAGCTTATGTTTTTTTTTTTTTAATTCCCAACAGTATATGCAGGTTCCTTTTTCTCCATATCCTAGCCAGTATTTGTTATTTGTATATATATGTTTTTTGCTGATAACCACTCTGACAGGTATGAAGTGATATTTTATTGTGTTTATGTGCATTTTTCTAATAAGTAGAGACATGGAGCATCTTTTCATGTGACTGTATGTCATCTTTGGAAAAATGTCTATGTAGGTCTTCTGCCCATTTTCTGATTGGGTTGTTCATTTTTTGATACTGAGTTGTATGTGTGTGTTGTATGAGCTAATTTATATATTTCAATCATCATTTACAAATATTTTCTCCTGTTCTGTAGGTTGTCTTTTCATTTTCTCAGTGGTTCCCTTTTCCATACCAAAGCTTTAAAATGTAATTAGGCCCCATTTTTTAAAATTTTTACTCTTATTTCTTTTGCCTTAAGGGATAGAATAAAAAAATATTACTATGTTTTATGTCAAAGAATGTTCTGCCTTTGTTTTCTTCTGAGTTTTATGGTGTCATGTCTTACATTTAGGTCTTTAATTCATTTTGAGTTTATTTTTGTACATGGTGTGAGGAAATGTCTTAATCTCATTCTTTTGCATATACCTGTCCAGTTTTCCCAACACCACTTATTGAAGAGACTGTCTTTTCTCCATTGTTTATTCTTGCCTCCTTTGTCATAGATTAATTAACCATAGGTATGTGGGTTTATTTTTGGCCTTTCTAGTCTATTCCATCAGTTTATGTATCAGTACCATGCTGTTTTGATTACTGTAGCTTTGTAGTATAGTCTGAGATCTGGGCAGGTGATAAGCTCCAGCTTTGTTGTTTTTGTCTCAAGACTGCTTTATCAACTCAGGATCTGTGGTGGTTCCATATACATTTTAGGTTTATTTGTTCTACTTCTATGAAAAAGGTCATGGGAAAGATGTCATGCATTAATATGTAGATTGCTTTGGGTAGTATGGCAATTTTAACAATATTCTTCCAATGGAAGAATGTGAGATAGTTTTCCATTTTTTGTATCATCTTCAGTTTTCCTTCATCAGTATTTTATACTTTTAAGAGCATAGGTCCTACAACTACTTGGTTATGTTTATTCCTAGATATTTTATTCTTTTTGATGTGATTTTTTTTTGATATTTTTAATGTGATTTTAAACTAGATTATTTTTTACTTTCTTTTTGAGTGTTCATTATTAGAATATAGAAAAGTAGCACATTTCTGTATATTAATCTTACATTTTCAACTTTGCTGAATTCATTTAGTAGCTGTAATAGCCTTTGGGTGGAGACTTTAAGGTTTTCTCTATAAAGTATCATGTCATCTGCAAATAGAGACAGTTTTATTTCTTCCCTTCCAACTTATATGTCTTTTATTTCTTTTCCCTGTATGATTGCTGTGGCTAGGATTTTCAGTACTGTGTTCAATAGAAGTGGTGAGAGTGGGCATTCTTGTCTTGTTCCCATGTTTAAGGAAGGCTCTAAATTTTTCAGTGTTGAGTGTGATGTAGGTCCATGCCAATTTAATTTTAAAGTCATACAGAAGCTTTGCTTCATACTTCCTGCCTCTTTATACTAACAATTTACATATTCATACAGTATAAGTCAATCAAAACAGTTTGATAAGCATTATCTTTTAAACCAGATTGAGGGAACAAAGAGTTATAAAATATACATTTAACTTTATTTTACATTTATCTATGTATTAACTTCTACTGGTGCTCTTCATTTTACATGTAGATTTGAGTTACTGTCTAGTGTCTTTTCATTTCATCCTGAAAGACTTCCTTTGATATTTCTTATAGAGCAAGTTTGCTAATGACAGATTCTCTCACTTTTTATTTATTTGGTAGTAGGTCACTGACTCGATGGACGTGAGTCTGAGTGAACTCTGGGAGTTGGTGATGGACAGGGAGGCCTGGTGTGATGCGATTCATAGGGTCACAAAGAGTCGGACACGACTGAGCGACTGAACTGAATTGAACTGAACTGAGGTCTTTTGTGGGCTTCCCAGGTGGCTCAGTGGGTAAAGAATCCTCCTGCAATGCAGGAGATGTGGGTTCAATCCCTGGATTGGGCAGACCCCCCCGAGGAGGGTGTAGCAACCCAGTCCAGTATTCTGGCCTGGAGAATCCATGGACAAAGGAGCCTGGCGAGCTACAGTCCATAGGGTCACAAAGAATCAGATACAACCGAAGCCACTTAGCATGTACAATTCCTTTGTATTAGCATAATATTGCAGACCAAGTGCTTTAGCGTTTTAATGGTCCAACAGGCCATTTATTTGACAGTATTTTTGGAGAAATCTTAGAACTCAAGTAACAACCCATTTAAAGAAACTAATTACAAAGTTTTTTAAAATCAATTTTATGGCCTACAATAAATTGTATCCATTTAAAGTAAAGAATTCAGTGAGTTTGATTGATGAATACATCTTTATTTATTTTTATTTTTATTTTTTTAAATTTTAAAATCTTTAATTCTTACATGCGTTCCCAAACATGAACCCCCCTCCCACTTCCCTCCCCATAACGTCTCTGTGGGTCATCTCCATGCACCAGCCCAAAGCATGCTGTATCCTGCATCAGACATAGATTGGCGATTCAATTCTTACATGATAGTATACATGTTAGAATGCCATTCTCCAAAATCATCCCACCCTCTCCCTCTCCCTCTGAGTCCAAAAGTCCGTTATACACATCTGTGTCTTTTTTCCTATCTTGCATACAGGGTCGTCATTGCCATCTTTCTAAATTCCATATATATGTATTAGTATACTGTATTGGTGTTTTTCTTTCTGGCTTACTTCACTCTGTATAATCGGCTCCAGGTTCATCCATCTCATCAGAACTGATTCAAATGTATTCTTTTTAATGGCTGAGTAATACTCCATTGTGTATATGTACCACAGCTTTCTTATCCATTCATCTGCTGATGGACATCTAGGTTGTTTCCATGTCCTGGCTATTATAAACAGTGCTGCGATGAACATTGGGGTACATGTGTCTCTTTCAATTCTGGTTTCTTCAGTGTGTATGCCCAGCAGTGGGATTGCTGGGTCATAAGGTAGTTCTATTTGCAATTTTTTAAGGAATCTCCACACTGTTCTCCATAGTGGCTGTACTAGTTTGCATTCCCACCAACAGTGTAGGAGGGTTCCCTTTTCTCCACACCCTCTCCAGCATTTATTGCTTGCAGATTTTTGGATCGTAGCCATTCTGACTGGTGTGAAGTGGTACCTCATTGTGGTTTTGATTTGCATTTCTCTAATGATGAGTGATGTTGAGCATCTTTTCATGTGTTTGTTAGCCATCCGTATGTCTTCTTTGGAGAAATGTCTATTTAGTTCTTTGGCCCATTTTTTGATTGGGTCGTTTATTTTTCTGGAGTTGAGCTGCATAAGTTGCTTGTATATTTTTGAGATTAGTTGTTTGTCAGTTGCTTCATTTGCTATTATTTTCTCCCATTCAGAAGGTTGTCTTTTCACCTTGCTTATATTTTCCTTTGTTGTGCAGAAGCTTTTAAGTTTAATTAGATCCCATTTGTTTATTTTTGCTTTTATTTCCAGAATTCTGGGAGGTGGATCATAGAGGATCCTGCTGTGATTTATGTCTGAGAGTGTTTTGCCTATGTTCTCCTCTAGGAGTTTTATAGTTTCTGGTCTTACATTTAGATCTTTAATCCATTTTGAGTTTATTTTTGTGTACGGTGTTAGAAAGTGATCTAGTTTCATTCTTTTACAAGTGGTTGACCAGTTTTCCCAGCACCACTTGTTAAAAGAGATTGTCTTTACTCCATTGTATATTCTTGCCTCCTTTGTCAAAGATAAGGTGTCCATATGTGTGTGGATTTATCTCTGGGCTTTCTATTTTGTTCCATTGATCTATATGTCTGTCTTTGCACCAGTACCATACTGTCTTGATGACTGTAGATTGATGAATACATCTTTAAAAACATCCCCCGAATCACTAATATTTCCTTTTTGTAGATGAGTAGCATTCCACTGTGGGCTTTCCTGGTGGCTCAGATGGTAAAGAATCTGCCCGCAATGCAGGAGACTCAAGTTTGGCCCCAGGGTTTGCATATTTTTTTAAGTAATTATTTTAATTAGAGGATAATTACTTTATAATATTGTGATGGTTTTTGCCATACATCAACATGAATCAGCCATGGGTGCACATGTGTCCTGCCATCCTGAACCCTCCAGCCACCTCCCTCCCCACTCCGTTCTTCTAGGTTGTCCCAGAGCACCGGCTTTGAGTGCCCTGCTTCAAGTATTGAACTTGCACTGGTCATCTGTTTTACATATGGTAATATACACATTTCAGTGCTATTCTCTCAAATCATCCCACCCTCACCTTCTCCCACAGAGTCCAAAAAGTCTGTTCTTTACATCTGTGTCTATTTTGCTGCCTTGCATATAGGACTGTCGTTACCATCTTTTTAAATTCCATATATATATATATATATATATATATATATATATATATATGTTATAAACCATTACAGTCTTCAAACTTGCTAAATTTATTTGTTAGTTCTAGTGCTTGTTTTATAGATTATTTAATATTTTCTACATCAACAATTATGTTCCTTGGAAATAGGCATGGCAGTCCTTCATTTCCAGTGTTTATTTATATTAATTTCATTTTATTGCCCTAGTGCAATAGCTGGGCCTCCAGTACAGTGTTAATGCAAGTTTATAGAGGAGAACACCATCCTTGTCTTTTTCCAGACTACACAGAAAAAGCTGAATATTTTACCATTATATATAACATTGGTAGGGCTTCCCAGGTGGCACTAGTGGTAAAGAATCTGCCTGCCAATGCAGGTGACTTAAGAGATGCAGTTTCTATCCCTAGATTGGGAAGATGCCCTGGAGGAGGGCACAGCAACCCATTCCAGTATTTTTACCTGGAGGATTCCATGGACAGAGGAGTCTGGCGAGCTGCAGCCCAGTGGATGGCAAAGAGTTGGACATGACTGAGTGACTTAAAAAGCACACACATAACACTGGTTATAGATTTTTTCATCAGTTCAGTTCAGTCACTCAGTCATGTCTGACTCTTTTTGACCCCATGAATCGCAGTACGCCAGTCTTCCCTGTCCATCACTAACTCCTGGAGTTTACTCAAACTCATGTCCATTGAGTTGGTGATGCCATACAATGGCCTCATCCTCTGTCTTCCCCTTCTCCTCCAGCCTTCAGTCTTTCCCAGCATCAGGGTCTTTTCAAATTAGTCAGCTATTCGCATCAGCTGGTCAAAGTACTGGAGTTTCAGCTTCAACATTGGTCCTTCCAGTGCATATTCAGGGCTGATTTCCTTTATGATGGACTGGTTGGATCTCCATGCAGTCCAAGCGAATCTCAAGAGTCTTCTCCAACACCACAGTTCAAAAGCATCAATTCTTCAGCACTCAGCTTTCTTTATAGTCCAACTCTCACATCTATACATGACTACTGGAAAAATCATGATTTTGACTAGATGGACCTTTGTTGGCAAAGTAATGTCTCTGCTTTTTAATGTGCTATCTAGGTTGGCCATAACTTTTCTCCCAAAGAGTAAGCATCTTTTAATTTCATGGCTGCAGTCACCATCTGCAGTGATTTTGGAGCCCCCAAAAATAAAGTCTGACACTATTTCCACTATTTCCCCGTCTATTAGCCATGAAGTGATGGGAGCTGATGCCATGATCTTAGTTTTCTGAATGTTGAGCTTTAAGCCAACGTTTTCACTCTCCTCTTTCACTTTCATCAAGAGGCTCTTTAGCTCCTCTTCACTTTCTGCCATAAGGGTGGTATCATCTACATATCTGAGGTTATTGATATTTCTCCTGGCAATCTTAGTATTATTTTAATATACATGCCTATATAAATATATTTGGCAATTTCTTTGTCATGTTCTGGTATTAGGATTATTCTGGCCTGCTAAAATAAAACTAGTTGGGAAGTAAATATTTTCTTCCAGATGAATTTTTACAAAATTGCTTTTAGTTAAATGTTTTTCATGTAAATGATTATATATCAATGGAATCTTTATTAAATGGGAACAGCAGGGCAAATATAATTAATTGTCATCATACCCATCTCAGAGAGGTCTGAAGCTTTGTAGATAGATAAACACCTTTGGTCTATCTAGTCAAGGTTATGGTTTTTCCAGTAGTCAAGTATGGATGTGAGAGTTGGACTATAAAGAAAGTTGAGTGCTGAAGAATTGATGCTTTTGAACTGTGGTGTTGGAGAAGACTCTTGAGAGTCCCTTGGACTGCAAGGAGATCCAAGCAGTCCATCCTAAAGGAGATCAGTCCTGGGTGTTCATTGGAACGACTGATGCTGAAGCTGAAACTCCAATACTTTGGCCACCTATTGTGAAGAGTTGACTCATTTGAAAAGACCCTGATGCTGGGAAAGATTGAGGGCAGGAGGAGAAAGGAAAGACAGAGGATGAGATGGTTGGATAGCATCACTGATTCAATGGACATGGGTTTGGGTAGATTCCAGCAGTTGGTGATGGACAGGGAGGCCTGGCGTGCTGTGATTCATGGGGTCTCAAAGAGTCGGACACAACTGAGCGACTGAACTGAACGCCTTTGGATGAAGTTCAGCAAAGATTCATTTCTCTATTCCTTCATTTTCTTCTTTTGTCCTCCACATTCCCTCTGCCTCTAACTCTTCCACTTACTAAATATATATAGGATAAAACATTTACTGAGAAATGTTTTATTTAAGCAAGTGAAGCTGTTCAATATGTAGCCTTATGTGTTCACGATATATTAGTTTCTACCCTCCACCTCAGAGAGCTTTATGTGGAAGTCTTCGAATCATAAACACTACTCTTCTGTGTAGAAGGTGGTGCTTATTAAATGTGCAAATTTATATGTCTTCTACTCTGACCTGGCCTACAAGAGACCTGGTTTGATCACTGGGTTGGGAAGATCTCCTGGAGAAGGGAAAGGCTACCCACTCCATTATTCTGGCCTGGAGAATTCCATGGACTATATAGTCTATGGGGTCACAGTTGGACACGACTGAGCAACTTTCATTTTCACTTTCTTTTCATGCTGACCTGAGTCTCAGGTCCAGTGGAAAGTCCTTATGTCACTTGCCCACAGTTTGTCCCAAAGGATGGAAAAATAATAGACATCACAATGCTAATCTTCAGTAAGTGGCATGTTTCTCATGGAGAGAATCACATTTTTTGTGTTTTTGGAGGGGATAGAGTTTATAATAATACCAGTAATAGCAGCTAATACTTATTTAGTTTTTGTTTTGTTTCTGACATTGGTGTATACTAATTTTAACCTAATAGTAACCCTGTTAAGTAATATTATCTCCATTTTCTGAAAAGAAAACAGAAGTAAAGAGAAGTTAGATAAAAACTCATCTGATTCACACAGTGATAAGTGATGAAATTTTTTAGGCAACAACTTGTTCTTAAGGGAACAGTAAGGCTTTCTGACTTCACATAAATACAGTAACTTTGAGAATAGTTGTAAAATCTGGGTGCTTATCATCTTACTTTTTCTTCATAAGATCATCACCAACTTTTAGTATTATTTTGGTTTCAAGAGAGACTCAGTTCAAACTAATGTCAGCAGTATAGTAAATTGATTAGGAAATGGGGAAAATGCTTAGAAAGTCTGTCACAGAAGCAACAAAAGGGAAACAGAAGCAAAAACAACTAGGAGGATCATAGTGTCAGGGGCAGGTGCTTAGGTTTTTAGGGTTACCAAATTCTTTCTTCTCTCTTTTTCCTTCTACCCTTTGTATTTCATTTCTCCACTTGTCAATTATGCATTTTATTGTGGAATTTAATATCCTCTCTTGTAAATAGACATTCTTCTCTTGTGACCAGGGCAGTGCTGCCATGTAATAGCCCAAGAGGTGAAGGATTCACTTTGTAAAGATCACAGAGTGGTTGGCTGGATTCACTTCCTTGAAGTCCGTTTGTGGACTGAAGCCCTCAGTTTCTCATTGTCTTTCTGAAAGATGCTGTCATTTCCTTGCCATGTGGGCCCTGCCACGTGTGGCTTACTCATCAAAGCCAGCAATGGAGAGAATCAATAGAGATTTTTCTAACACAATGGAAGTTATCTTACCTAAAGTAATCATGGAAGTGACATCCTATCAATTTGGCATAGTCTAATGGTCAGAAGCGCATCGCAGTTTCAAGGGGAGGGAACGATAAAGGGACATTAATACCAGGAATGGGGATAATTACCATCATTTGGGTAACTAAAACTGACCTTGGGGATAAGGGGAATCATAATGTATGATCACTCAAGCTTAGGTCAGTTATCCTTCCTCTAGGTCCACAGAGGCAGCATGTGTTAACACAGAAAGAGAAGGAAAGAAAATTTTCTGTGGAGAAAAAAATATTAGCTCTTATTAGATGTAATATTAGATCTTATTAGATCTAAAAATATTAGATCTCCAAAATTAGATCTTATCTATTTTTTTCAAAACTAATTTTACTCATATCATTTTTAAACCATTAGTTTAAATTCATATGAGAAATTATTTGAAGAACTTTCATCTTGATCCTCAGTTTATGAGTGTTTTAGTTAGTAAGGCATATCATGAATCTGACTTGAAATGGTGGAGTTGATCAAAAGATATTGGGTGTTACTGTGTATCTGTAATTATAGAGAATGGCTGTCCCTAGACCAAGAATTTGTTTGCAAAACAGATACTTGGCAATTAAGGCATCATAAAGTATAATAATAAATCTTTGTTTCTACTTTAAATTTTTAAACAACATTTGGGGATCTGTTGTATCCTTGATATTGTGCTAGGAGCTTTCCTGTGTTATAGCTCCTTTACATACTATTATTATTTAAATGGAATGTCTGCCATTTTATAATAGGAGGTATGATTGAAGCACCATGGATCTATTAGCCAGCAAAAGAAGACTTAGAAGTGTCAGGGGAGTATGTAATTTCCTCGGTTTCATAACAAAAATTTGAAGTGATGGACCAGTGTTTTACTGCCCTCAGATGGACCAGTGTTACAGCTTAGTTTTAATTAGAAAGTAAAGGAAAATACTTCCTCAAGGCTTGAGGGCATGCCGACCCAAAAGATGCAAAGAGAAGAGAGAGACCCCTGGCCCTTTGGCTCTTCTTTTTATATGTTTTTCTCTCCTCCCCCTGGGCCTGCCCTATGTAAATTGGGCTAGCCAGGAGTGCTGTTTGTTTTACCTGAAGACCTCTCTGAGGTCCTCAGACCTTCCTTTGTTCTATTTTCATGGGCTTTTCCCTTCCTTGTCTTTTAGCCACCGCCATTCTGGACTCCTTTTCCCTATTCTAACTACCTAACAGAAGGAACTGTAGAAATACAGTGGGGAACCTAAACAACTTTATGTCTCAGAAGGATTGATCAATGGTATAATATGTGGATAAAGAGCTCTTGTAATCTTCAGACAAAATGCTTCAATAGTGTTAGTAATATAGAGGTCATTAGTGACTTTAGTGAGGCAAGGAAGTCAGGAAAGTAAGGGATAAGAAAGGTACTGAGAAGTAAGTGATGAAAAGGTGGACTTGAGTACATGGTTTTCAGGAAATTGAGCTGTAAATGGAAGAAGGTAGACAAGCCATAATTATTGAGGGAAGAGAATTTTGGTATTTTGTTCCCATTATTGTTTGTTTGATAAGTGTGATGATTTTCAGGTTTGAGAAGGTTGGTTAATTTAAATGCTGATTGGAAGAATCAGATAAGAAGCAAGAGGTAAAAGATACAGGACAGGAAATATCTTTAGTTTCTGAGAAAAGGTTGGGATGAAATTCAGAACACAGGTGGAACACTTTGAGACACAAAATTCTTAATTTTTGAGGTCAAGGCTTGACCCAGGTTTAATCACAAAGAGCATAAATCACTTTGAGAGTATTACAGATATGTTCACACTTTCCCCTCACTATCCTCATGGCCAGATTTTTTTTTTCCTGAGCTAGTTCATCTATTATTCCCTCTTTTAAATGAACCAAAAAGTAAAATGAAATATGAATAAGTGATGGGGAAAATGGTGTTTTTGGTGAGTTAACAGTTCTGCTTGAATAGAGACTAGATATTAAGGGAAGAAATTCAAAGAGGTGATAATTACTTGATGAACAGTTCCATGTAATTTCTAGTTTTAAAGTTTTTGTTCTAGGCAGAAAATAATATGAGTAGTAGGAAGCAAGAGACAAGTCATGAGGTCATAATGAGATTATCTTGAAAGCTTGGATTATTTCAACCAGGTCTAAACATCACCAAATTTCCCTGTCAAAACGTATCATTGTTTATTTATTTATTTTTTTTACCTTTTTATTTCTTTTTTTTAAAATTTTTTTATTTTTTTAATTTTAAAATCTTTAATTCTTACATGCGTTCCCAAACATGACCCCCCCCCCAC
This sequence comes from Ovis aries, assembly GCF_016772045.2. Lineage (NCBI taxonomy): Eukaryota > Metazoa > Chordata > Mammalia > Artiodactyla > Bovidae > Ovis > Ovis aries. The sequence goes on from NC_056062.1 coordinate 51,444,314, forward strand.
CTCCCTCCCCACAACATCTCTCTGGGTCATCCCCATGCACCAGCCCCAAGCATGCTGAACCCTACGTCAGACATGGACTGGCGATTCAATTCTTACATGATAGTATACATGTTAGAATTCCCATTCTCCCAAATCATCCCACCCTCTCCCTCTCCCTCTGAGTCCAAAAGTCCATTATACACATCTGTGTCTTTTTTCCTGTCTTGCATACAGGGTCGTCATTGCCATCTTCCTAAATTCCATATATATGTGTTAGTATACTGTATTGGTGTTTTTCTTTCTGGCTTACTTCACTCTGTATAATTGGCTCCAGGTTCATCCATCTCATCAGAACTGATTCAAATGAATTCTTTTTAACGGCTGAGTAATACTCCATTGTGTATATGTACCACAGCTTTCTTATCCATTCATCTGTTGATGGACATCTAGGTTGTTTCCATGTCCTGGCTATTATAAACAGTGCTGCGATGAACATTGGGGTACATGTGTCTCTTTCAATTCTGGTTTCTTCAGTGTGTATGCCCAGCAGTGGGATTGCTGGGTCATAAGGTAGTTCTATTTGCAATTTTTTAAGGAATCTCCACACTGTTCTCCATAGTGGCTGTACTAGTTTGCATTCCCACCAACAGTGTAGGAGGGTTCCCTTTTCTCCACACCCTCTCCAGCATTTATTGCTTGCAGATTTTTGGATCGCAGCCATTCTGACTGGTGTGAAGTGGTACCTCATTGTGGTTTTGATTTGCATTTCTCTAATAATGAGTGATGTTGAGCATCTTTTCATGTGTTTGTTAGCTATCCGTATGTCTTCTTTGGAGAAATGTCTATTTAGTTCTTTGGCCCATTTTTTGATTGGGTCGTTTATTTTTCTGGAGTTGAGCTGCATAAGTTGCTTGTATATTTTTGAGATTAGTTGTTTGTCAGTTGCTTCATTTGCTATTATTTTCTCCCATTCAGAAGGTTGTCTTTTCACTTTGCTTATATTTTCCTTTGTTGTGCAGAAGCTTTTAAGTTTAATTAGATCCCATTTGTTTATTTTTGCTTTTATTTCCAGAATTCTGGGTGGTGGATCATAGAGGATCCTGCTGTGATTTATGTCTGAGAGTGTTTTGCCTATGTTCTCCTCTAGGAGTTTTATAGTTTCTGGTCTTACATTTAGATCTTTAATCCATTTTGAGTTTATTTTTGTGTACGGTGTTAGAAAGTGATCTAGTTTCATTCTTTTACAAGTGGTTGACCAGTTTTCCCAGCACCACTTGTTAAAAGAGATTGTCTTTACTCCATTGTATATTCTTGCCTCCTTTGTCAAAGATAAGGTGTCCATATGTGTGTGGATTTATCTCTGGGCTTTCTATTTTGTTCCATTGATCTATATGTCTGTCTTTGTGCCAGTACCATACTGTCTTGATGACTGTGGCTTTGTAGTAGAGCCTGAAGTCAGGCAAGTTGATTCCTCCCGTTCCATTCTTCTTTCTCAAGATTGCTTTGGCTATTCGAGGTTTTTTGTATTTCCATACAAATCTTGAAATTATTTGTTCTAGTTCTGTGAAAAATGTGGCTGGTAGCTTGATAGGGATTGCATCACAGAAGAAATCAAAAAAGAAATCAAAATATGCATAGAAACTAATGAAAACACAACAACTCAAAACCTGTGGGACACTATAAAAGTAGTGCTAAAAGGAAAGTTCATAGCAATACAGGCATACCTCAAGAAACAAGAAAAAAGTCAAATAAACAACCTAACTCTACAACTAAAGCAACTAGAAAAGGAAGAGTTGGAGAACCCCAGAGTTAGTAGAAGGAAAGAAATCTTAAAAATTAGGGCAGAAATAAATGCAAAAGAAACAAAAGAGACCATAGCAAAAATCAACAAAGCCAAAAGCTGGTTCTTTGAAAGGATAAATAAAATTGACAAACCATTAGCCAGACTCATCAAGAAGCAAAGAGAGAAAAATCAAATCAATAAAATTAGAAATGAAAATGGAGAGATCACAACAGACAACACAGAAATACAAAGGATCATAAGAGACTACTATCAGCAGTTGTATGCCAATAAAATGGACAACGTGGAAGAAATGGACAAATTCCTAGAAAAGTACAATTTTCCAAAACTGAACCAGGAAGAAATAGAAAATCTTAACAGACCCATCACAAGCACGGAAATTGAAACGGTAATCAGAAATCTTCCAGCAAACAAAAGCCCAGGTCCAGACGGCTTCACAGCTGAATTCTACCAAAAATTTCGAGAAGAGCTAACACCTATCCTCCTCAAACTCTTCCAGAAATTGCAGAGGAAGGTAAACTTCCAAACTCATTCTATGAGGCCACCATCACCCTAATACCAAAACCTGACAAAGATGTCACAAAAAAAGAAAACTACAGGCCAATATCACTGATGAACATAGATGCAAAAATCCTCAACAAAATTCTAGCAATCAGAGTCCAACAACACATTAAAAAGATCATACACCATGACCAAGTGGGCTTTATCCCAGGGATGCAAGGATTCTTCAATATCCGCAAATCAATCAATGTAATTCACCACATTAACAAATTGAAAAATAAAAACCATATGATTATCTCAATAGATGCAGAGAAGCCCTTTGACAAAATTCAACACCCATTTATGATAAAAACTCTTCAGAAAGCAGGAATAGAAGGAACATACCTCAACATAATAAAAGCTATATATGACAAACCCACAGCAAACATTATCCTCAATGGTGAAAAATTGAAAGCATTTCCCCTAAAGTCAGGAACAAGACAAGGGTGTCCACTTTCACCACTACTATTCAACATAGTTCTGGAAGTTTTGGCCACAGCAATCAGAACAGAAAAAGAAATAAAAGGAATCCAAATTGGAAAAGAAGAAGTAAAACTTGTCATGCAGATGACATGATCCTCTACATGGAAAACCCTAAAGACTCCACCAGAAAATTACTAGAGCTAATCAGTGAATATAGTAAAGTTGCAGGATATAAAATCAACACACAGAAGTCCCTTGCATTCCTATACACGAATAATGAGAAAGTAGAAAAAGAAATTAAGGAAACAATTCCATTTACCATTGCAACAAAAAGAATAAAATACTTAGGAATATATCCACCTAAAGAAACTAAAGACCTATATATAGAAAACTATAAAACACTGATGAAAGAAATCAAAGAGGACACTAATAGATGGAGAAATATACCATGTTCATGGATCGGAAGAATCAATATAGTGAAAATGAGTATACTACCCAAAGCAATTTACAAATTCAATGCAATCCCTATCATTGTTTATTCATTCAGTTGTGTCCAACTCTTTTGCAACTCCATGGACTGTAGCCTGTCAGGCTCCTCTGTCCATGGGATTCTCCAGGCAAGAATACTGAAGTAGGTAGCTATTCCCTTCTGCAGGGAATCTTCCCGACCCAGGGAAGACATCTCCTTTATTGGAGGGTGAGTTCTACTACTGAACCACTTTGGAAGCCCAGAACATTGTACAGGTGATGTTAAAAATTGTTACCAGAAAAAGAGCTTCCGTTGTCAATGATGACTCACCCACTTCCAGGCATATACAAGACAGAGAAGTCCCCTGCTTTTGATTAGTACTTGAGTGTTGTTTATATTGTTATTAAAGGACAGATATAACATTTTAAGTGCACTAAAACTGTCTTCATAGTGGTTTGTGACACCTGTAACTAATCTTGTGATCTCAGCAAGCCACACAATTGCTCTGAACTTTAGATTCCTTTAGACTAAAATAATAAATATATACAGTGAACGCTAAGGCTCCCTTGACCTTATAAAATTTCATGTTTTTAAGTTAATTAAATCTTTCCATAGGAAAAGTGACACACCTAAAAGACTCAATGAAGAAATCCTGCTGCTTAGGAGGATTCCCTGGAATGGTCGGGGCAGAGGGAGGTGGGCAACAATGAGAAGACTGGGCCTTGTTAGCTCTACCAAAACTAGTGAAAGGTTGCTGCCATAAGCCATGTACTACACTGGAATTTGTGACCTCCGGAGGAGAGGATTTCCATCTGGGACCAGAGACCAGGCTTGACCACTTGGAACTTTTTGTGTAATGGAGTTTTATTAGAGTATAAAAAAGACAGAGAAAGTGTCTGGCATAGACATCAGAAGGGGTCAGAAAGAACGCCTCCTTGCTAGCATTTTAGGTCTGTTAGCAAGCTTCTAATCAGTAAGAGAAACACCTCAAGGCTGGCAGAATTTCACCAGGACCCTCTCCCACAATATGCATTTTTGAGACAGGATGACATGAGGTGTGTCATCCCCTGCCATAAAACAATTGACATGAATACTGGTTTGTTGAGTTATTATCAGCCCAAGGTTTGAGAAAAGAAAAAATTTAGTCTTTAGGCAGAACCATTTTGAAGAAAGGCAGATTCCGAAGCAAATGCATAGTTTCATTAACAGAGCTTAAGAAAAACATTTCCGTAAGAAAAATGCATTGGTTACCTCAAGGTTTGAAAAAGGTTCAGGCAGAACAAGGTGTCATCAACACAGAATTAAAAGAAGCCTCTTTTAATTTTGTGTAGAGAAGGGAGGGAAAAAAATATCTGCCACTTGCAGTTTATTTTCTTCTGCCATTTGGAGACTTCTGGCCTTCCTGTCTGTTGCGTCTCATTAGCAGGAAGAGTTTGTCTCCCAGACACTCCATGAATACATCCAGAGTTCAGAACTGAGATAAACCAAAGAGAGGAACACTAATAGGCCACCAAGTTAGAGACCAAAAAGCTGACTCAGAAAGCAAAGGCATGAGGAGCAGAGGGAAAAAAGAGTCCAGAGCAATAGTTAGGGAGAACAAGACAGTGGCGAGTAGATTGTGGACAACATCTGGAATAAAAGTCTCACCTTTGCTGTGTTTTGTGTTTATTGAGGCATCACATTTAAAGGGATTGCCATGTTTAAGTGGCAGACCCTTGTAAAGTTCAGATTATGGACTATTCAAGAGCGTGACATTTAATAACCAAAAGAAAATGCTATAATGTACCAGTTTAGAATCTTTTTAGAGGTAAATGGCAGAAAAAAATACCAGTTCCAACTGACTTTAAAGTCAAAGTATTGGCTTAAGTAACTAGAAGCTGAGGATTAAGACTAGTTTCAGACAACCCGTAAGTTAAAGGCTTTTTAAAAATGTCATTGTGGGTCTTTTTAGTCCTTGTCACCTTCCTCAGTCTGACAATTGCACAAGAAATGAGTAATTCCTACAAGGAAATCAGCTGCCTGTCAATGCAAGAGGGGGAAATGGAGGTAAAACAAAGGTAAAACCACCAGTATTTCCTACATGGTGACAAATGTCAGAGTCTACTCCCCTCTCACATCTGCTTAGGGTGCTTAGCATGTCTCAGAATTGCCTTCCTCTTTACCTCAACTCAGAGAAGGAAATGGCAACCCACTCCAGTATCCTTGCCTAGAGAAACCTGTGGACAGAGGAGCCTGGTGGGCTGCTATCCATAGGGTCGCACAGAGTCAGACACAACTGAAGCGACTTAGCAAGCACGCATGCATTGGAGAAGGAAATGGCAACCCACTTTAGTATTCTTGCCTGGAGAATCCGAGGGACAGAGAAGCCTGGTGGGCTGCCATCTATGGGGTCACACAGAGTGGGACATGACTGTAGTGACTTAGCCGTAGCAGCAGTAGCAGCAGCAGTTGTTACCTCAACTAATGTCCAGCTGTGCTGTCTGGACCCAAGTGTAGAGGATGGTATACCCACAGAGTGGCCAGATGGTTAGGAGTGCAGGGTCTTGAAGCACTGACACTGTGCTGCTTGTGTGCTCAGTATTTCAGGGGAGTTGTTGGCTTGGCCTATGTAACAGAACATTTGGGTTTTCCAGGTGGTGCTAGTGGTAATGCACCTGCCAATGCAGAAGACATAAGAGATGTGGGTTTGATCCCTGTGTTGGGAAGACCTCCTGGAGGAGGGCAAGGTAACCCACTTCAGTATTCTTGGCTGGAGAATCACATGGACAGAGGAGCCTGGTGGGCTTCAGTCCATAGGGTCACAGAAAATTGGACATGACTGAAGGAAAAAAAAAAAAGTCAGTTTTCATTTCAATCCCAAAGAAAGGCAATGCAAAACAATGCTCAAACTACCGCACAGTTGCAACTCATCTCACATGCTAGTAAAGTAACGCTTAAAATTCTCTAAGCCAGGCTTCAAGTCTACATGAACTGTGAACTTCCAGATGTTCAAGCTGGTTTTAGAAAAGGCAGAGGAACCAGAGATCAAATTGCCAACATCTGCTGGATCATCAAAAATGCAACAGAGTTACAGAAAAAAATCCATTTCTGCTTTATTGACTATGTCAAAGCCTGTGACTATGTGGATCACAATAAACTGTGGAAAATTCTGAAAAAGATGGGAATACCAGACCACCTGACCTGCCTCTTGAGAAACCTGTGTGCAGGTCAGGAAGCAACAGTTAGAACTGGACATGGAACAATAGACTGGTTCCAAATAGGAAAAGCAGTATGTCAAGGCTGTATATTCTCACCCTGCTTATTTAACTTATATGGAGAGTGTGTCATGTGAAATGCCGGGCTGGATGAACCACAAGCTGACATCAAGATTGCCGGGAGAATATCAATAACCTCAAATATGCAGATGACACCACCCTTATGACAGAAAGTGAAGAACTAAAGAGCCTCTTAATGAAAGTGAAAGAGGAGAGTGAAAAAGTTGGCTTAAACCTCAACATTCAGAAAATGAAGATCATGGCATCTGGTCTGATCACTTCATGGGAAGTAGATGGGGAGATAGTGGAAACAGTGTCAGACTTTATCATTTTAGGCTCTAAAATCACTGCAGATGGTGATTGCAGCCATGAAATTAAAAGACGCTTACTCCTTGGAAGGAAAGTTATGACTAACCTAGATAGCATATTCAAAAGCAGAGACATGACTTTGCCAACAAAGGTCCGTCTAGTCAAGGCTATGGTTTTTCCTGTGGTCATGCATGGATGTGAGAGTTGGACTGTGAAGAAAGCTGAGTGCCAAAGAATTGATGCTTTTGAACTGTGGTGTTGGAGAAGACTCATGAGAGTCCCTTGGACTGCAAGGAGATCCAACCAGTCCATCCTAAAGGAACTCAGTCCTGAATATTCATTAAAGGGACTGGTGTTGAAGCTGAAACTCCAATACTTTGGCCACCTGATGTGAAGAACTGACTCATTGGGAAAAAAAACCCCTGATGCTCAGAAAGATTGAATGTGGGAGGAGAAAGGGATGACAGAGGATGAGATGGTTGGATGGCATCACTAACTCAATGGACATGAGTTTGAGTAAACTCTGGGAGTTGACGATGAACAGGGAGGCCTGTCGTTGCTGCAGTCCATGGGCTCACAAAGAGTCGGATATAACTGAGAGCCTGAACTGAAACAAATGAGTACGTATGCACACCGCAGAGTTGGAGTCAGTTTTCTTCACCACTCTCATGATGATCATTTCTTTGGTTCTTCTGACCTTCTTCTGGTTCCTGAACCTGGAACTTTGGGACCCAGTGTCATTTGTGGCAGCATTGTCAGGGATCAGCTCCACATTTCTGAACCTCAAGATTTATAATTAATTGTCACACCCTCCTCCTAGTCTGTCTCCATGGAAGTCTTTCTTTTTCAAACAGAAACTTCAAATCACACCTGCCCCCATGCCACCAGAGAGAGAACCAATCTTGAAATTCTTTCCACCCAATTTTTTTTTCAAAGGGAAACTACATTATTCTAGACAAGTGAAAGGATTCAAAAGTCAGTACAAATTTAAGGTCAAGCAGGAATTCTGTTCCATATGCCCAGCTGAAAATAATAAATTCTAGGCTAATGATTGGGGATTGAGGTAATGTTATATAATATATGTATGCCCATTTTTTCCTTAGCAGTTTTCAGTGTACTAGAGAAAGTTCAGAGAGTAAATCTTGATAATTAAAACAATTCATTTGAATGTTAGATGTGAATTTGGAGATAGTGGTTGAGTTGTTTTGTGGTTTTTAAATAAAATATTTACAAGGCACTGGTTCTGTTCTTTTTATTAAAAACAGCCAGTGGGAATTTGCTATATGACACAGGGACCTCAAACCTGGTGTTCTGTGACAACCTAGAGGGGTGGGGTGGGCTGGGAGGTGGAAGGGAGGTTCAAGGGGGAGGGGACATGTGTACCCCTATGGCTGAGTCATGCTGATGTATTACCGAAACCATCATAATATTGTAAAGTAATTATCCTCCAATTAAAAATTAAATTAAAAAATAAAGTCAACTAAAATTACACAGACAAAATACTTTGAAAATAACAATACATATGAAGTTGATGATAAAATATTGTGAAAATAGACTGAGTTCCTTAACTAACCCATAGAAAACATTGAATCCATTAAGGAACTGATGATTCTGTTGCAGAAGTACAAAGCAGAATTTAAGCCTTCTTTGCTTCTCCATCCCTTGGAGGTTTTAAAGATAAAATTCTGTGCTGGAAACCTTTTCTGACTTATGGTATAAATAGCTGATCAATTAATTTTTACACAGTCATGAAAGAACAAGTGCCTAAAAGGCAGGGAAAGTGATCAGTGGAAGTGATATTTGCTACATGGGATGGATAGCTTATATTCTGCTCCTTATTCCCTTCCCTTCCAAATCGTGTTTTATTGACCTGCACTTGTCCTGTCCCCAAGTTCACACTCTTTTCATTTGGTAGCTCAGATGGTAAACAATCCACCTGCAATTCAGGAGACCCTGGTTTGATCCCTGGGTCGGGAAGATCCCCTAGAGAAGGAAATGGCAACCCACTCCAGTATTCTGTCACAAAGAGTTGGACATGACTGAGCAACTGACACTTGAACTTTCAGTTCCTTAGGGCTAGCAGGGAAGATCAGCTGGAGGAAGTAAAGGAGTTGAGCTAATAGAAGAGAGAAATACCGTATACAGAGAGTCTACATACAACTTTCAGTTTGGGGCAAGAAGAATGCGAAATTGCATATGCCACTCCAATGTCCCACACATCCACCACCCTGAAAATAACTTTTTCTTTTTTTAAGAGCAAAGAAAAAGTATGAAGGTGAGGAAAATAATATTTTTAAGTGCTTTCTATATATTTGGCCTTAACTGGAGTAATTTACATGTGTTCTTTATTTAATCTTTGGAGAAGTTAAATGCTGTAATTTTATATTACCATTTAATTTTATAGCAGCTTACGAAGTGCTCCTGAAACATAATAACTTGTTAACAAGCCTATGGTGGAGGCATTATTCATATCCTATTTTAGTGAGAGAGAAAACAAGAGTCAGTTTATTAACTAGGTTAATTTTCAGTTAACCTTCGGTCACTGACACTAATCTAGAGTCTCAACCTCTTCCATCTTACGATGGGACCAACCTTTAAAGAGTGATGAAGTGTCAGTGAGAGGACAGCGTGCAGCAGATGAAGATGTGTTTATCTGTATAGTAGCTGCACATGAGGCATACTTAAGAAAAGTTCACTGTGATTTTTTCAGTGAGGGTAAATTACTTGCTTAATATCACAAAGCCAAAATGTGGTAGGATTTAAACTCAAACAGTTCTTCCAACTCTTAAGCATTTTCTACTCCACCCTGTCTCTTGAATGAAAAAGACCAGCATCAAGAATTCCATTGCCTAATCTTTCTGTGTGTGCACACAAGTGTATACATGCACGCATCTCTAATCTGCTTGTCTCATGGGCCTTCACACCTTTCAGTCCAATTACCTGTATGAGTCCTGTAGACACCTCATACAGCAGGTAGAATACAGTAAGTCCCCTATATATAAGTGAGTTCGGTTCCAAGAATGTGTTCATAAGTTCAACTTGTCTGTAAGGTCAGATGCAACAGAATCAGCTACTTTCTTGGATGTTTACATTGTGCCTGGCACTCTGCTGGAGTGTATTTTCTAGACACGTGTCCCTGCTGCATCTGAGTGGGCATACAAGTGTAATACATTATCAGAGAGAAGGCAGTCATCTTGCTTACTGTGAACACACTTGGAGTCCAGAGAATGCATTAGAATCTTGCTATTGTTCAAATGAGATTTCCTTCAGACCCACTTGATGCTAAGATGAATACTTAGGAGTCCATTTTGGCAGAGAGGAAGGGGAGAGACTTGAGTTTGTTTCTGACATAGGGAAAATCAGCTTCTCTCCATTTCTCCAAGAAAATGGGAGCCTTCAGTATGGAGGGGCTCTTTCTTGCTAATAGAGATCCACTGTCAAAGAATCACTTCGACCAACTAGGGTTGAGGATAGATGTGAAGGGTACATAGCATAGGGTTATTGTTCTGCTATACTTACATACTCACATTTACTACTTACAAAAGCCCTATGAGGTAGATATTTTAACCATCATCTAACAAAGACACTGTTTCAAGAGAACCATTAATTTGTCAGAGGTATTACAACTAGATGTGGAATTTGGAGCTGTATCCAATTAGATTAAGTAAACTGTCCAATGTTGTTATGCTTGGGTTGACTTTGGAAGCAACTCAGTTCAGTGTAAATCCAAAAACTGGGCTTATGTCCATTATACTCTGCCACCCCTTCTGTGTATTTAAGACGAGTTACCACATGGTTTCCCCCTGTGCTTATTGGAATACAAAGTTTTTAGGGTTCCTCTTCTCTATAATGTTTAGTAGTGACTTATACTAACTTAGCAATTATGTGAAAATATAACTATCAGAAGTCTGAAATTAATGTAAGTAAATATTTTTTTGGATAAACTCATATTTGTCTACTAATTTTCTTTTAGGTCAAACTAATTTATTACATGCTGATATTATTGGGTTTGCAATGCCCTCCACTATCTCTTACCCATGCCAGTACTCTTGCCTGGAGAATCCCATGGACAGAGGAGCCTGGTGGGCTACAGTCCATGGGGTCACTAAGAGTCGGACACAACTGAGCAACTTCACTTTCACTTTTCACTTTCATGCATTGGAGAAGGAAATGGCAAGCCACTCCAGTGTTCTTGCCTGGAGAATCCCGTGGACGGAGGGGCCTGGTGGGCTGCCGTCTATGGGGTCGCACAGAGTCGGACATGACTGATGCGACTTAGCAGCAGCAGCGGCAGCAGCACTACCTCTTACCATACCCCCAATTTCTCAGGAAATTCACATGTCCAGATAATTTTGAAAGGTAATGAAAGCAAGAGGAGAAGAGGATTACAGAGGATGAGATGGTTGGATGGCATCACCGACGTGATGGTCATGAGTTTGGGCTCCAGGAGTTGGTGATGGACAAGGAAGCCCAGTATGCTGCAATCCATGGAGTCTCAAAGAGTCAGACATAACTGAGCAACTGAACTGAACTGAAACTGAATGAAAGTCATACAGTGGTCAGACTTATAGACCACAGTAAAAGGAAGAAAGTTCTGGTTTCACTGATGGCATGAATGATGTTGCTGGTACAGAGCAGATAATCAAACTTTTATTTAAACATGAAATGGATCATTATTTAAATCAGTATATAAAATTAATCATTATTTTAAAACTCTGTGAACATTTTCAAGATTACATGAAAGACACTGCTGTTTTTAGTCGTGTTTAAAGATGGCTTTTCTTCTTTAAAAACTCACGAAGATAATATTGTTCTTGAAGTTAAAATTTAGTCACTCCTGAGGTGTAATTTACCATGTAAATTATGTAGGTCATGTAAACATTGTTTCTGGCTCTCACAAAATATTGAGGACTTCACCATTTCCAATTGGAAAATAAAGCCGAGCAAGTGGAAATCAAAAAAGGGGATTATAAAAAAAAACAAAGTGTTCCCTTTATCTGGCTTCTCTCTGTACTTACTCATTACAGCTACTATATTTACAGAACAATTAAAAAAGCAAGGAAAATTATCGTCAGGAAACCTCATGGACACTCTTGTAACCATTCATTGAACCCAGGAAATGTGATTATTACCATCATTACTCCAGAGGCAAGGGAATCTGAAGTTTACATATATTTACAAAAAAGATGGCTTATTTTACTTAGCAATAAAGAATTAATTAGTATTTTCTAGTAAATACAAAAGTATGTCATTAGTAAGTTAATGAGCATTTCTGCATCATAAACAATTAACACACATAGCTTATTCTTATTTCCTTAGTACCAACTTTCTCCATCGTAGCAGCATGAATCATGTGGTCCAGCAGATCGCAGGATCTTGCCCTTGGACAGATTGATTTAGTAAACCTGAGTTTGGACCTGGGTATTTGCATTCTGGGCTTCTCTCATGGCTCAGATGGTAAAGAATCCACCTGCAAGGCAGGAAACCTGGGTTCCATCCCTGGGTTGGGAAGATCCCCTGGAGGAGGGCATGGCAACCCACTCCAGTATTCTTGTCTAGAGAATTCTATGGACAGAGGAGCCTGGTGGGCTACAGTCCATGGGGTCACAAAGACCCCACGACTGAAGCGACTAAACACATTTATATTCTGCCTTTCTAAAAATTCCCAAGTGCTTCTGCCTGCTGGTCTAGGAACCACACTGGAATAATCACTATATTAGGAAATAAGCTATCATTAAAAAATAAATATCTAGCATTGTTTTGGAGAAATATTATTGCTTCAGCATTCTCAAACAGCTGCTTTATTTCTCACAAAGCGTACTTGTCCAGGTAGAACATGGAAGACTTTCTAGATTTCCTCAAACTTATTCTAGAAATTTTTATACCTACACAAGATATTTAACCTGAAGAGAGAATTAAGGGGAGAAAGAGCTTCAGATATTCTTAGGAGATCATATAGAATAAAGCATAGACTCTGTGTGTTGTCCCATAAGTACAACTAAGATAAATATAAATTTTGAATTGGATAGCATCATGCAGTAGGAGTTCCTTATCAAATGGAAATACCTGTCAGCATCTGAGACCACCTTGCAGAAAAACCGTTGAGAAGATTCCTACCCTAGACTGCTTCTTAGTTTCAAATCTAAGAGTCTGTATCTTTTTATAATACATAATTTTAAAAAATACAACTAAGGGGTCAACATCTAGAGAAATATAAATAAATACTTAATACACTTGGGGCTTCCCTGGTAGCTTAGTGGTACAGAATCCATCTGCCAATGCAGAAGATATGGGTTTGACCCTTGATCAGGGAAGATCTCACATGCAGCCGAGTAACTAAGCCCATGAACCACAACTGTTGAACCTGTGCTCAAATCCAGGAGCCACAACTCCTGACCCCATGTGCTTCAGTTATTGAAGGCTGAGCACCCTAGAGCCTGTCCTCTGCAATAAGAGAAAGTCCGCGCAACATAGCTAGAGAGTAGCACCTGCTCTTCACAACTAGAGAAAAGCTTGTGCAGCAGTGAAGACTCAGCACAGTCAAAAATAGAAACTTAAAACATATTTTAAAAAAGACTTAATACACTTAAACTCAATTTATAAGAAGTATTTAGATATTTAGATCTTGTATATGGAGAAGATTACTAGTCTCTCCTCTGTGTATTCCCTTTTTTCCTTGGAAAATGGCTCCTCAGACAGATTACGTTCTCAAATTGCCTGCCAACTGTGACTGTGAGGCCAAGTTCTAACCAATGAGATATAAGTGGAAATAATTATGCAACGTCTGTTCCACTCAATAAGAAGACTCTTGTAGTCTGATTCTTTTTCCTTCCTATTGGCTGAAAACGTTGACATGTGGAGCACTCATGGAAGCCAATAACAGTGAATTTTTCTAGATTTGTGGAGCCATAGCTGCCACCTCTTCATCCTTCACTGAGAAAGAAACCAGCTAGCCTGTTTAAAAATTATTAAAGCTTGTGGATCTTTTTGTTACCAGAGCATATCCTTCTACCTACCTAATGTACTGCAGTTTAAGAGCTTCAAGGGATAGCTTTGGCTTAAATACAGGGAAAAACAAATACTTTGTTTGGTGAGCCTTCCCAATCCTGTATGTGAACAACTGTTGAAAGTAAAAGGATACAACTTACTTACATTCTATAAAGAGCCCACTGGGTGAAAAGCAGTGCCACTGATCCTTGAACAACACAGATGTTAAAGGCACCAATCCTCTGTGAAGTAAAAAATCAAGCCATAACTGACAGTCCTTCACATATACGCTTCCTCTGTATTCGTGTTTCCACATCCCCAGATTCAAGCAACTGTGGGTTGTGTAGTGCTGGGGCATTTGCTATTGGAAAAAGTCTGCATATAAGTGGATCTACCCAGCTCCAACCACTGTTGCTCAAGGGTCAAGTATATGTGCCTGTTTAGGAGCAATCCTGGGGGAAATTTTAGCAGCATGGTACTGAACCAAAATTATGACTTCTGTCTCATGATGAAAAGTTAAAATTTTCAAGAAAAGATAGAATTATAAAAAAAAAAGATGAAATTCTCTAAATAGGATGTTTGCAGTACAACACATACTTTTAAAGATTGTACTTTAGATTTCTCCTTTATACATTAGGTGGTGGAGAAAATGTACACATTTTACAATTCTAAACAATAATAAAATAGTTGGATAGTTCAGTGGGATTTTTAGCATAAAACACAAAAATTTAATAATTTATTTATTTTTATTGTAACTTTACAATTAAGAATTTATAAACATTAACGTGTGTGTGTGTGTGTTACCCTTATACTCATGATCTTTGTATCATTTACCTGAGAGAGATCTGAGATGCACAGAGTAGTCTTTCTGAAGTCACATAGCAAGTTATTAATGGTAGAAGAGCCAGAGGTTTGACACTCACATATGGCCGGCTCAGTTTTTCTTTTCTGTTCTAATCATGCCACCTGAGTGTATTTAGTTGGCTAGTACGGTAGACTGTTGGTATGGTGGCCCCCAGTGGGTAATGCTTGCACTTATGTAATCCCTCTCTCAATGATCCTGACTTGTCTGTGTGACTTTAATGATGGATGGACATTAGCAAATGTGATGCCAAAGATATGTGAAAAGCCCTTCTGAACTGGGGCTTGGGATGTCTTACTCTTGGCAACACTGACACCATGTAGAAGCCTGGATCAGCTCACCTGAGGATAAAACCATATGAGGCCAATGAGCCTTCCCAGTTGAGACTTCCAAGCTTACCCACCAACTGGTTGTAGCTACATGAGTGACCACAGGTAAGACCAGTCACTGAACAAGCAAGCTGATCCTAGCCCAACTCATTGTGAAATAAAGATTGTTCTTTTAAGTCACTGAGTTTTGGGGTGATTTGATTCACAGCAAAACATAAGTGATACAGATTTCATTTGAGGTGATTGTGGTATATTTTCATTTAATCTGGCTAGTTGTCTGTGACTTTCAGATATGGTAATCTATTGATAAAATTTCTATCTAATTCTCTATAGCTTTCCCATCTTTTCTCAGAGTTCTATTTAATACACTGAATTTCATTATTTGTTTTCTTATTTGCTTGAAATCTTCCTACAGCTTTTGAGTTAATAGCTACAAGAGAGTTAATGGTGGTGGTTTAGTCGCTCAGTCATGTCCGACTGTTGCGACCCCATAGACTGTATGTAGCCTGCCAGACTCCTCTGTCCATGGGATTCTCTAGGGGAGAATACTGGAGTGGATTGCCATTTCCTTCTCCAGGGGATCTTCCCGACTCAGGAATCGAACCTGGGTCTTCTGCACTGCAGGCAGATTCTTTAGCAACTGAGCTATGAGGGAAGCCCAAGAGAATTAATACATATCTTAAAATTGTTTACTTTATTCATTGAGCTGTACACATTCCTAATATGTATGCTTTTTTACATGTATATTTTACATCACAAAAAGAGGAGAAATAAGTTCACTTAGAAGGTAACAAGAACAAGAGATTTTAGCACAATATTCACTAAACCATTAGTTGGCCACTTTTTAAGAGGTATGCCATGGTTTTAGCCCGAGGGTGGTTGTTTATTTGTTTGCCAACTTGAAGAAGAGTCAACCAAACTGGTTCTTAAGTTTTATAGACAGAGAGTAAAAATTTTGTGGCTATTCTGTGGCCATCAATTCTCCTGCCAGCAAGAGCTGTCTCAGAAATATAAAGAAAAGCATGTAGGTGGTATGAAATATCACCTCCTATACCCCTGTCATGCGGTCTTTGGCACATACATCATAGAAGCTGCACTGAGTCCTAAGACATATGTAAATCCATGGAAGATTATGTGTTGAAAAGTTTACAGGGCAGTGTGATTTTAATTTGATGTCTTTTTTTAAAAAAAGAAAATTATATGCTATATAACAGTGATGAAAGTTTAGTGGGTGTGGGTTAGTTTTGAGAACCAAACTCCTGATAACCCTTCTAGGCCTGCCGTTGTATAGTAACATGGGAACTGGCAAAAAAATGTTGGATAGTTTATTTTCTTCTAAAGTCAAAGTAGGTCAGAGCCTGCCCATGTTCAAACCTTGCATGAGAGGCATTTCCTAATAATAGTGGAGTCTTTTCACAGAATATGTTCACAATCACATGCCATTTGATAAATTCATAAATGTAAGAATAAATAAAATGTACCTTTCTCTGATTTACTTTCTTTCTCTGATGTATTTCTCTGTAATTTTCTCTATATTATTCTTGCTGTTCTATTTTTGTGTGTATGTATGCCTAAAGTGAGCACTGTCTTAAAAACAAATAACATTTTGAGCCATATTTTCTATAAAATCATAACTGAAATTTTAATAGTATGATCTGCAGATTGCAGTACTCTTTTGCATATATTACAATGAACTTTAAAAGGTGCTATAATTATTGTTATATATTATTTGTTGTTGTGTAGTTGCTAAGTCATGTCTGACTCATGGCGACCTGTGGACAGCAGCCTGCCAGACTCCTCTGTCCATGGGATTTCCCAGGCAAGAATATTGGAGTGGGTTGCCATTTCCTTCTCCAGGGGATCTTCCCAACCCAGGGATCGAACCCCTGTCTCCTGCATTGGCAGGTGAATTCTTTACCACTGAGCCACCTGGGCAGCCCGTTGTTAGATACTAATAGGTCACTATTACCTTTCTGTTGATGAGGAAACAAATTCAGAGAGTTAAATGACTTGTTCAAATTCCTATAGCTATTAAGTGGAAGAAATGTTGCCCAAATCCAGGATTGCTGGTTCAAAGTTACATGGCTTTTTTTCCTTTATGCTGTCTCTGTGAGATGGATGCCATAGTTCTTGGCCCGATTCACTCCTACCTCTTTCCTTAACTGAGTAACCCATTCCCCAACTGCTTGAAATGTTGGTGGCTGACACCTGTCACCTGAGTAAGCAAGGTTGTCTTTGAAATTTGCTTCTGTCCATGTAGAGCACAGCCTATCCCATGATCACAACCCTTGGGAGGATCTCAACCCATGTCCAGTTACTAGTTGATACAAGAGTTAATAGTTTGTACAAGAGTAGAAAAGCCTGTCATGCCCCCTAGTTCTGGATAGCTCAAGAATCATTCTAGTCCTGGAGCTTCCCTATTATGATTTGCTGATGCTTTTGTTGCAGATACATCCCATTTCAGCTTCCCTCACTGCCCAATCTGGTGTTGATCCTGAGAGCACCTGCCTATGAACTGTACAATTTCTGTCTTAGGATCTACTTCCTGGGGAACCCAACAAGTGAACTTCCCTTGTAGCGTGGTTCCTTCTTTAATATATATTTTTCAATATTTTATGTATTATTATAGTCACAAAAGAAACAAAAAGGAATTACAATTTTTATTTTAAAATATATTAGTTTTATTTTGATGTGATGAACATGATTTTAAGTATTTTAGTATAAAGTGGCAAGTTGTGTATGTAACCTATAGTTTTGTTAACTGCCGTTTCTATCTACTATATGTATCTTTGACAGTTGGAAGTAATTCAGTCAAAAAGTTATGTTATCTACACAGCATCACAACAGACAGTAAAATAAAGGATGAGAAAATGGAAGGAAGGTATGGAGACAAGAAGAAATGGAAAGAATTTATCTTTAAATCTTAATCCGTGAATATCTCTTGGACCTAAAATAAATACACTGCATGTCTTAATAGCTATTATCATACTGAAAGGAAAGATTTGCCAAAAGGATATAGTCTTTCTTAATGTATTTTATGCTTCCTTATAACAGTATTCATTCAGTCAGCAAAAATTGAGGGCCCACACATCAGCAAGAAATGAATTGTGAAAGGCAGAAACCACTCTATTTTCAGCAGAAATGGATTTAGTACAAGGAATCGGTTCTTTCCAAAATGTTGGAATGGCTGAGTCCCCGTGACCAACCACCATCTCTGCTGCAGTCAAAAATATGACAATCAAATCATGTTGTACATCTCAAATATGTAGAATTTTTATTTAAAATTTTTTTTAAGTTGGAGAATCAGGAAAACTTGTCTAATTGATGAGTGCAGATCTCAGAACCTTAGTCAAATGTAATTTCAAGATCAAAAAACAACTACTAGAACTATTGCCTCCAAAATCACATCAGAGCTACTAGATCTGCACCAATGATATTTGGAAACCCTGCTCATTCTCTGCTTCTTTCACCATCTAACACAATTTCAGTTTCAAATGGTGTTTGGTCACTAAGTCGTCTGACTCTGCAACCCCATGGACTGCAGCACACCAGGGTTCCCTGTCCAGTTTCAAGTAGATGCAGGCATATGATTCAAGAGCCTGAGTCACATCTGGAAACTTACCTGGAATGTGTCCTAGAAAAGGTGTGGGTTTTTTTTTTTTTTAATTTTTGTTGTTTTTGTTTTACCTTTCTGGCTTTTACAGTGTAAGAAGTGACTCCAAAAGGAAATTGGGACCCATGAAGTTTAAGCCTGACTATTGTATCTACCACAGACTGTTTGCCTTCACCAGGCTTATGTTTTAGACAAAATGTAAGTAAAAAAATAAGCAAATAGATAAGACAACTTTATAACACTCTTAGATAATGTTATTAGAAGATCAACAGACTTTAAAAATGAAAAAAAAGTAAAAAAAAAAAAAGAAAAAATGTTGTAAGTTTGGCAGAAGTCAATTCATACCTCATGGTAATTCTTATAAAGGTGCCAGTGTGATACAGTTAATTGAAATATACCATTTGACAGTGGCTATATGATTTGGGCCTTGTAGGGTAGTCTGCAAGTTTAGACATGTGCTAACACCTTTGAGGAGAAGGCAATGGCACCCCACTCCAGTACTCTTGCCTGGAAAATCCTATGGATGAAGGAGCCTGGTAGGCTACAGTCCATGGGGTCGCTAAGAGTCGGATATGACTGAGGGACTTCACTTTGACTTTTCACTTTCATGCATTGGAGAGGGAAATGGCAACCCACTCCAGTGTTCTTGCCTGGAGAATCCCAGGGATGGGGGAGCCTGGTGGGCTGCCATCTATGGGGTCGCACAGAGTCGGACACGACTGAAGTGGCTTAGCAGCAGCAACAGCAACACCTTTGAAAGAATTTTATTGGACTTAGTCAGCAAAACTGATTAATTAAATTTGAGAAATTTGTGCTATGGAAATTAAGCTTGATTAGAGCTTGACTTAACTCACATTTCTCCAGATTTTAGATGTGAAAAGGTCAAGACTGAAGAATACAGAATTTAGATTATTCTATCCAAGAAGTTTATGTTGTTTGTTGTTTAGTTGCTAAGTTGTGTCTGACTGTTTAGCAACCCAATGGACTGTAGCCTGCCAGGCTGTCTCTCCATGGGATTTTCCAGATAAGAATATTTGAGTGGGTTGCCATTTCTTCCTCCAGGGGGATCTTCCTGATGCAGGGATCCAGCTTATATCTTTGTTGCAGGGGATTCTTTACCAATGAACCACCAGGGAAGCCTAATTTGAGCAAACTAATAATAAATAATGAAAAAAGTTCTTGCTGGGTAAACCTGAGTAAGTAGTATAAAATTGTGTATATAACACTGATGCTTAAGCTGTTTCTGGTGAAAGACCCTTTTGAGGATCTTGCAAAAGCTATGAATTCATCACATTCCAAAAACAGGAATTGACACACACATACACACATTCATACATATACAAAATACTTCACAAATATCATCTGATTGAGATCTCCTGCCTCTTGAGAAACCTGTATGAAGGTCAGGAAGCAACAGTTAGAACTGGGCATGGAACAACGGACTGGTTCCAAATAGGAAAAGGAGTAGGTCAAGGCTGTATATTGTCACCCTGCTTATTTAACTTATATGCAGAGTACATCATGAGAGATGCTGGACTGTAAGAAACACAAGCTGGAAACAAGATTGCCGGGAGAAATATCAATAACTTCAGATATGCAGATGACACCACCCTTATGGCAGAAAGTGAAGAGGAGCTAAAAAGCCTCTTGATGAAAGAGAAAGAGGAGAGTGAAAAAGTGGGCTTAAAGCTCAACATTCAGAAAACGAATATCATGGCATCCAGTCCCATCACTTCATGGGAAATAGATGGGGAAACAGTGGAAACAGTGTCAGACTTTATTTTTGGGGGCTCCAAAATCACTGCAGATGGTGATTGCAGCCATGAAATTAAAAGACGCTTACTCCTTGGAAGGAAAGTTATGACCAACCTAGATAGCATATTGAAAAGCAGAGATTTTACTTTGCCAACAAATATCCGTCTAGTGAAGGCTATGGTGTTTCCAGTGGTCATGTATCGATGTGAGAGTTGGACTATGAAGAAAGCTGAGCACCCAAGAATTGATGCTTTTGAACTGTGGTGTTGTAGAAGATTCTTGAGAGTCCTTTGGTCTGCAAGGAGATCCAACCAGTCCATCCTAAAGGAGATCAGCCCTGGGATTTCTTTGGAAGGAATGATGCTAAAGCTGAAAGTCCAGTACTTTGGCCACCTCATGCGAAGAGTTGACTCATTGGAAAAGACTCTGATGCTGGGAGAGACTGGGGGCAGGAGGAGAAGGGGACGACAGAGGATGAGATGCCTGAATGGCATCACCGTCTTGATGGACGTGAGTTTGAATGAACTCCGGAAGTTGGTGATGGACAGGGAGGCCTGGTGTGCTGCAATTCATGGGGTCGCAAAGAGTCGGACATGACTGAGTGACTGAAATGAACTGAACTGAACTGAACTGAACTTTCTTGGGCCTTGGATTAAGAAGGTCCAGCCTAGAGTGGCACGCTCTCTGAAATTTCTGAGGATTTTGTGTTTTCAGTTCTCAAAAGTGATACTATATATAAAAGCATGATACATGTATATGATATATGTGTACATACTTATCACATAAGTACATGTACAATATATCAATATATAATATGTATATATATAACTGCAACATGCATGTACATATATAGTTATTTATATCTCAGACAGTAAAGAATGAGCCTGTAATACAGGAGATTCAGGTTTGATCCCCGGGTCGGGAAGATTCACTAGAGTAGAAAATGCCAACCCACTCTAGTATTCTTGCCTAGGAAATCCCATGGACAGAGGAGTCTCACTGGTAACAGTCCATGGGGATACAAAGGGTCGAACATGACTGAGAGACTAACACTTTCAGTTTTCATCAGTTCAGTTCAGTTCAGTCGCTCAGTCATGTCCAACTCTTTGCGACCCCATTAAATGCAGCACGCCAGGCCTCCCTGTCCATCACCAACTCCCGGAGTTTACTGAAACTCATGACCATCGAGTCAGTGATGCCATCCAGCCATCTCATCCTCTGTCATCCCCTTCTTCTCCTGCCCCCAATCCCTCCCAGCATCAGGGTCTTTTCCAATAAGTCAACTCTTCGCTTGAGGTGGCCAAAGTTTTCATACACATATATATTTATAGATATATAAAATATATCCTACTAAATACCTTGCTGCAAAGAAATGTAGCTTGTTAGTTGTCTCAAAAACTGTTACTATGTACTGACATCAATAAAACATTTTTGAGAATATTCTAATCCCTAGTTTTCCAAAGAGTAGAAAATAATTCCATTTCTTTTTTTATTTACTTCTTCTATAAATTAATAAAATAGAGCAGATTGCCTAATACCAACTGAATAATGGTCTGATCTTGAGCAAGTCATGGGTTTATTTTAGTTTTCATATAATCATCTATAAATTTCTTTCATAATATGGTATATATTCTGTTCACGACTAAGATTGTGTCATTCTCTCAATTGCTACTAAAATTTGGGATTATATTTGTTGGATTTTTTGGATAGATTCCAGCAAATCTATAGATCATAGCAAGACCTGCTTCACATCTGTCATCATCATGAAATATTAAAGAAAAAGGGATATTTCTTACGTTCAACCTGCCGAGTGAATGAATGAACCTGCTTTTCTTTAGGAATAAATATAACCTCTTTAACTCAAAATAATGAAGCTGTCATGCAGTCTGTGACCCAAGTCCCAGGTTGTCCAGAGCAACATTGAACCATCATGATGCCCCCAGGACACTGTCTGCCTTTCATCCTAAATTTGCTAAAGGAATGGCTTGGGTAAGAAACTCAAACAGAATGGCTGTGGCTAAATGTGCCTTAGGCTTGGAAATTTCTGCAGAGGGGCCTCAAAGACACTGATTAGCCAGGAAAGTATTAATAATCAGAGTGACCATAGTAAAGTTAGCTCAGAACATGGGTAACAGTGGGCAAAGCTTTTGACTCTCTGTGCCCACATCTAGGGAGTAGATTTAGAAAACTTGGTTCATTTTGTTATTATTATGGGACAGAGAGCATGAAAATAAATTGCTAGGTTCCCAGTCCAAGAGGAGAGTGCTGAAATGAGGGACAGTATGACATTTGATAACAGGGCAGGTTGTTTAAGTGGGACTCAGCCTTGGTGGCTTTATAATTTGCTGTTTCATTTCTGTGTTTGGCTTCTGCTGCAACCAGCTGGCACGAAGGGTCTCTCTAGTGTTTTGAATCAAGAGGAGAATAAAACTCACTCAGGCTTTACTCAGATAACCTGAACATTTTGAATTTGGTTCATGGCAGGAGAAATGTGTATTTTGGATTTACTTTTTAATAGTGGTGTTACATTGGCTGAGTTGAGTCCCCTTTATGACTTGGGGATTTATTTGTGAAGCAGTGCCTGGATTTAAAAAAAGCAATATATAACTACAGAAGAAAGTTATCTAAAACTGAAAGCAGTTGGCATTCATGAACAATGACTGCTTAATAAGAAAATATCTGTTGGCAAGTAACAGAAATTTTTCAGTTTTTATTGAACAATTAGGCAGTGATTCTTCCTTTTATCTTCACCTTGATCTATTAGATTTGTTTACTACTTGAATTTAGTCAATAACCTCAGATATGCAGATGGCACCACCCTTATGGCAGAAAGTGAAAGGAACTGAAAAGCCTCTTGATGAAAGTGAAAGAGGAGAGTGAAAAAGTTGGCTTAAAGCTCAACATTCAGAAAACGAAGATCATGGCATCTGGTCCCATCACTTCATGGGAAATAGATGGGGAAACAATGGTAACAGTGTCAGACTTTATTTTGGGGGGCTCCAAAATCACTGCAGATGGTGACTGCAGCCATGAAATTAAAAGACGCTTACTCCTTGGAAGGAAAGTTATGACCAACCTAGATAGCATATTGAAAAGCAGAGACATTACTTTGCCAACAAAGGTCCACCTAGTCAAGGCCATGGTGTTTCCAGTGGTCATGTATGGATGTGAGAGTTGGATTATGAAGAAAGCTGAGCGCCCAAGAATTGATGCTTTTGAACTGTGCTGTTGTAGAAGACTCTTGAGAATCCCTTGGACTGCAAGGAGATCCAACCAGTCCATCCTAAAGGAGATCAGCCCTGGGTATTCTTTGGAAGGAATGATGCCAAAGCTGAAAGTCCAGTACTTTGGCCACCTCATGCGAAGAGTTGATTCATTGGAAAAGACTCTGATGCTGGGAGAGACTGGGGGCAGGAGGAGAAGGGGATGACAGAGGATGAGATGGCTGGATGGCATCACCGACTCAATGGATGTGAGTCTGAGTGAACTCTGGGAGTTGGTGATGAACAGGGAGGCCTGGTGTGCTGCGATTCATGGGATCACAAAGAGTCAGACATGCCTGAGCGACTGAACTGAACTGAACTGATCCAACATTTAAAACAGAAAATGTTGCATGTTGTCTTTGAAGTTATGTCTGAGTTTGTTTTTTTTTATCAATATGTAATGAGTAATGAATTTTTATGATTATAAAATCTATATTCAGCTCAATTTTCTTTGTATATTAATCAGACCTTTGTAGCCAGCACCCAGATCAAGATGTACAATATTACTAGAAACTTTCTTTGTATTCTGCTAGATATTACCTTCCCCCAGCTTCTCCAAAGAGAACTATTTTGACGTTCATAACATAGGTTTTTCTTCCTGTTTAGGAGATTTTTATAAATGTAATTATATAGTACATGTTTTTGCATGTGGCTTCTTTTACTCAGTGCTATATCTGTGAAACAATACATGTTGCTTATAGAAGTAGATTACTAATGTTCATTGCTGTCATTCCACCATGTCAATATTCTAAAATTATTTACATTATTATATTCATGAATATTTGTATTGTTTCCAGTTTTTCACTATGTTTAATGATATTGTTAGTTTTTATGCATGTCTTTCAGTGCACATATATACATATTTTCAATTTCTATTGTATTATCTGTGTAGTAAGGTTTTTATGTTTTCTGTTTCAAGAGATCCTATCAGACACCTTTCCAAAGAGATTGTACAAATTTATACTCCCATTAGCAGTACTTGTCCCCAGGATTTCTGGTAGGTGTATAGTGATGCCATCATATGTATGTGCATGCGTGTGTGTTTCATTTAATCTCTTTTGTAAACTTTAGTTTTTAGGGCAGTTTTAAGTTCACAGTAAACCAAGAGGAAGGTACAGAGATTTCGCATATATCCCCGACCCACACACATGTGTAAACTCACGTACATGCTCAGTTGTGTGTGACTCTTTGCGGCCCCATGGACTGTAGCCTGCCAGACTCCTCTGTCCATAGGATTATGCAGGCAAGAATTGAGTGGGTTGCCATTTCCTTCTCCAAGGGATCTTTCCAACCCAGGGATCGAACCCAGGTTTTTTACCACTGAGCCATCTAGGAAGCCCTCTCTAATTATCAACATGCTCTACTGCAGTGGCACATTTGTTACTGTTGAACACCTATATCCTCATATCATAATGACCCAGAGGCTCACTCTTGGTATTGTACATTCTGTGGGTTTGGGTGAATGTGTGATAACATGTATCCATCATTATAATACTATACAGAATATTTTCACTGCCCTAAAAATCCTCTGTGCTCTGCCTGTTTATCCTTATCCCCTGTCTTTGGTAACCAATGTTCTTTGTATTGTTTCTGTAGTTTTACTTTATCTAGAATGCCATGGTTGGAATCACATAGTATGTAACCTTTTCAGATTGGTTTCTTTCACTTAGTAATATGCATTTAAGTTTCTTCCCTGTCTTTTCCTGGCTTGATAGTTTGTTTCTTGTTAGTGCTGGATAATATTTTGTTATTTGGCTGTATCACAGTTTATTAATCCATTCCCTTACTGAAGGACATATTGGCTGGATAATATTTTGTTATTTGGCTGTATCACAGTTTATTAATCCATTCCCTTACTGAAAGACATATTGGTTGTTTCCAAATTTTGGCAATTCTGGATAAAGCTGCTGTAAACAACTGTGTGCAGGGTTTTGTGTGGATATAAGTTCTCAACACCTTTCAGTAATTACCAAGGAGAGTAAGTAATTGCTGGATTTTATAGTAAAAGTATGTTCGTGTTGTGTGAGACCACAAAACTGTCTTTCCGAGTGTACCATTTTTGCTTCCCCAACAGCAATGAATGAGAGTTTCTGTTGTTCCATATGCTTGTTGGCAATTGGTGTTGTCAATATTCTAGATTTGGGCTATTCTAATAGGTGTATAGTGGTATCTCACTGTCATTTTAATTTACATTTTTCAGATGACATGATGTAGAGCTTCTTTTCATATGCTTGTTCATCATCTGTCTTCTCTGGAGAGGTGTCTGTTCAGATCTTTGGCCTGTTTTTAAATCAGTGGTTCATTTTCTTACTGTTGGGTTTTAAGATCTCTTCATATATTTTAGATAACAGTTCTTTATCAGGTGTGTCTTTTGCAAATATTTTCTCCCAGTCTGTGACTTGTATTCTTATTCTCTTGACACTGTTTTTCACATAAGTTTTAATTAAGTCCAGCTTATCAATTTTTCTTTCCTGGATCATGTCTTTGGTGTTGAATCTAAAATTTCATCACCGTACTCAAGACTATCTGGGTTTTCTCCTATGTTACCCTCTAGGAATTTTGTAGTTTTATGTTTAGGTTTATAATCAAGTTTAAGTTAATTTTTGTGAAGGATTTAAGGTCTGATTTTGTGAATCTCAGTTCAGTTGCTCAGTCATGTCCGACTCTTTGCGACCCCATGAATCGCAGCACTCCAGGCCTCCCTGTCCATCACCAACTCCCGGAGTTCACTCAGACTCGCATCCATCAGTCAGTGATGCCATCCAGCCATCTCATCCTTGGTCGTCCCCATTTTCTCCTGCCCCCAATCCCTCCAAGCATCAAAGTCTTTTCCAATGAGTCAACTCTTCGCATGAGGTATCAAAATATAGATGTCCAGCTGTTTCAGCAACATTCATTTAAAAGACTATATTTGCTGCATTGTATTGCCTTTTCTCTTTTGTCAAAAATAAGTGGACTATATTATGTTGGTCTGTTTCTGGGTTTTTTACTCTATGCATTTGTTGTATTCTTTCTTGATTATCATAGCTTTGCATCAAGTCTCCAAGTCAGATACTGTGAGTCCTTGACTTTGTTCTTATCCTTCAACGTTAAGTTGGCACTCTGGGTTTTTTGACTCTTCAACTAAACTTTGAATCAGGTTGTCAATATCTACAAAAGCTTGCTGAGATTTTGATTTGGATTGTATTGATTCTATACAATGTTGGAAAGAACTGACATTTTGGCAATATTGCTTCCCTATCCATGAACATGTACTATCTCCCCATGTATTTCACTCTTCTTGGATTTCATTCATGGGAGATTTATAGTCTGTCCTCCTATAGATCTTGTACATATTTGTTGCGTAACAATTTTAATTTGCATGTGCTTGATGGATAATTGTAGTGATCACTTTTGCATATGTTTATTAACCACTTGAATATCTTTTTTGTGAAATATCTGAGAAAAAGGTTTTGCCTACTTTATCTGTTGATTCATCTATCTTTCTTTTTATTGAGTTGTAAAAGTTTGTTATATAGTCTGTTTTTTTTTCCTACATATAGCAAATGTTTTTCCTCTCTACCTTTTAAACTATCTTGATGGGATATCTTGATAAACAGGAGATCTTAATTTCTATGAGTATGAATAATTAGTGTTATCTAAGGCTTGTGCTTTTTGTTTCCTTTAAGAAAATTTGTAACTTGGAGACTTCCAAGGACAGAGGAGCCTAGCAGGCTATGGTCCATGGGGTCACAAAGAGTTGGAGATGACTGAGTGACCAACACTTTCATAAATATATTCACATACAGTATTTTCTACAACCTTATTATTGTATTATGGTTCACATTTAGTTCTGACTGGAGTCAAGTTTGGTGTATTCAGGATATAAAAATTAAGATTCATTGAAATAGCTTTTTCTTGCACTGCCATGTAATGTTACCTAAGTCATATATAAACATAGTATATATGACTCTGTTTCTATACTCTTTATTGTATGTCAGTTGTCTGTTTTTTATTCTTGTTACCAATATAAAAAGGTATTAATTATTGTGGGTTTTTTTAACTGTTGGTATCTAGTAATGTAGATACTCCGACTTTCTTCTTATTCAAGATCAAACTTGCCTCATCTTGGCCTTTTTTCATTTACATATGAATTTTATTTTATTCATTCATTTACTTATTTTTTAAATTTAAATTTATTTATTTTAATTGGAGGCTAATTACTTTACAATATTCTATTGGTTTTGCCATACATCAACATGAATCCACCACAGGTGTACATGTGTTCCCAATCCTGAACCCCCCTCCCACCTCACTCCCCATACCACCCCTCTGGGTCATCCCAGTGCACCAGGCCCAAGCATCCTGTATCCTGCATTGAACCTAGACTGGAGATTCGTTTCTTACATGATATTACACATGTTTCAATGCCATTCTACCAAATCATCCCACCCTCTACCTCTCCCACAGAGTCCAAAAGTCTGTTCTATACATCTGTTTCTCTTTTGGTCGCATACAGGGTTATCGTTACCATCTTTCTAAATTCCATATATATGCATTAGTATTCTGTATTGGTGTTTTTCTTTCTGGCTTACTTCACTCTGTATAATCGGCTCCAGTTCCATCCACCTCATTAGAACTGATTCAAATATATTCTTTTTAATGGCTGAGTAATACTCCATTGTGTTTATGTACCACAGCTTTCTTATCCATTCATCTGCTGATGGACATTTAGGTTGCTTCCATGTCCTGGTTATTATAAACAGTGCTGTGATGAGCATTGGGGTACACATGTCTCTTTCAATTCTGGTTTCTTCAGTGTGTATGCCCAGCAGTGGGATTGCTGGGTCATAAGGCAGTTCTATTTGCAATTTTTAAGGAATCTCCACACTGTTCTCCATAGTGGTTGTACTAGTTTGCATTCCCACCAACAGTGTAGGAGGGTTCCTTTTCTCCACACCCTCTCCAGCATTTATTGCTTGTAGACTTTTGGATCACAGCCATTCTGACTGGTGTGAAATGGTACCTCATTGTGGTTTTGATTTGCATTTCTCTGACAATGAGTGATGTTGAGCATCTTTTCATGTATTTGTTAGCCACATGTATGTCTTCTTTGGAGAAATGTCTGTTTAGTTCTTCGGCCCATTTTTTGATTGAATCGTTTATTTTTCTGGAATTGAGCTACAGGAGTTGCTTGTATATTTTTGAGATTAGTTGTTTGTCACTTGCTTCATTTGCTATTATTTTCTCCCATTCTTAAGGCTGTCTTTTCACCTTGCTTATAGTTTCCTTTGTTGTGGAGAACCTTTTAATTTTAATTAGGTCCCATTTGTTTATTTTTGCTGTTATTTCCAGTATTCTGGGATGTGGGTCATAGAGGATCCTGCTGTGATTTATGTGTGAGAGTGTTTTGCCTATGTTCTCCTCTAGGAGTTTTATAGTTTCTGGTCTTACATTTAGATCTTTAATCCATTTTGAGTTTATTTTTGTGTATGGTGTTAGAAATTGTTCTAGTTTCATTCTTTTACAAGTGGTTGACCAGTTTTCCCAGCACCACTTGTTAAAGAGATTGTCTTTACTCCATTGTATATTCTTGCCTCCTTTGTCGAAGATAAGGTGTCCATAGGTGTGTGGATTTATCTCTGGGCTTCCTATTTTGTTCCATTGATCTATATGTCTGTCTTTGTGCCAGTACCATACTGTCTTGATGACTGTGGCTTTGTAGTAGAGCCTGAAGTCAGGCAGGTTGATTACTCCAGTTCCATTCTTTCTCAAGATTGCTTTGGCTATTCAAGGTTTTTTTTTGTATTTCCATACAAATTGTGAAATTATTTGTTCTAGCTCTGTGAAAAATATGGCTGATAGCTTGATAGGGATTGCATTGAATCTATAGATTGCTTTGGGTAGTATACTCGTTTTCACTATATTGATTCTTCCAATCCATGAACATGGTATATTTCTCCATCTATTAGTGTCCTCTTTGATTTCTTTCACCAGTGTTTTACAATTTTCTATATATAGGTCTTTAGTTTCTTTAGGTAGATATATTCCTAAGTATTTTATTCTTTTCATTGCAATGGTGAATGGAATTGTTTCCTTAATTTCTTTTTCTACTTTCTCATTATTAGTGTATAGGAATTCAAGTGATTTCTGTGTGTTGATTTTATATCCTGCAACTTTACTATATTCATTGATTAGCTCTAGTAATTTTCTGGTGGAGTCTTTAGGGTCTTCTATGTAGAGGATCATGTCATCTGCAAACAGTGAGAGTTTTACTTCTTCTTTTCCAATTTGGATTCCTTTTATTTCTTTTTCTGCTCTGATTTCTGTGGCCAAAACTTCCAGAACTATGTTGAATAGTAGTGGTGAAAGTGGGCACCCTTTTCTTGTTCCTGACTTTACGGGAAATGCTTTCAATTTTTCACCATTGAGGATAATGTTTGTTGTGGGTTTGTCATATATAGCTTTTATTATGTTGAGGTATGTTCCTTCTATTCCTGGTTTCTGGAGAGTTTTTATTATAAATTGGTGTCAAATATAAAATAAACTTATCATTGTGTATCAAAATAATGCTATGACTTTAATTGGGATTGCATTGAATCAATATATATTGATATTCATATTTTGAAGAGGAATTGATATTTTTACAATCCTTAGTGTATTCTTCTCTTGGCTCTTCTGTTTTTCTCAGCAATATTTTAAAATTTTATGTACAAGGATGTTGCACAATTTTCCCTAGATGTGTTAGAGATTTGATGTCTTTGATGGTAAAATTAATGCTTTCTTTTAACATTTTTATTTTCTACTTGTTTTTATCTAGCAGCCGTGTTAAATTTACTTATTGATTCTATCAAATGCTTTTGGATTTTTCTATGTTCATAATCATTTCTTTTGCAAACAATGTCCACTGATTTGTTCCTTTACAAACCTTTGTGATTTTTTTCCTTTTTATACTATTGTACTGGCTAGTACATCTGGTACAAAGTTGAATATAATTGATAATATCAAATTTCCTTATCTTGCTCCCAGTCTTAACAGGAAATTTTTTATATGTTTTTATTAAATGTAATTTTTGCTATGGACTTTTAAAATATAATTCCTTTATCAGATTAAGAAGATTTGCTTCTATTCCCTAGATTTCTGAAAGTTTTTACCATGGAAGTATATTGAATTTTATCAAAAGCTTTTCCTACATCTATTCAAATAATTATGTCATTTTCCTGTTTATTCTGCCAATGATATGAATTAGATTGATTACTTTCTAAATGTTAAACTTCTTTTACAGGCTTAAAATCAACTCTGCTTACTGTTGTGTTATATGTCTTTTGATTTGATTTGTTCACATCTCATTAAGAACTTTCTATTCTGTTTCTGAAAGAAATTTGTCTGTAATTTTCCTTTCTCATGATATCCTTTTAAAATTTTAGAGTGAAAGCTGTGCTGATCCTATAAGGTTAGCTGGGGACTTTTCTTGTTTTTGTTTTCTCTCAAAGTGTTGTGTAGAATTAATTATTATTTCTTCCTAAAGTTGTGGGAGAATTCCATAGTGCAGCCATCTGGAATAGGATTTTTTTTTCAGTATGAGAGTTTTAATAACATATTCAACTGCTTTTGTAAGCAATGCAATTATCTGAATTTCTCTTTCTTTTTTGCTGCCAGCTTTGGTATAGTTTATTATTATTTTCCCCCTGAGAAATGTTTTTCCATTTCATTCAACTGAAAGAAAACTAATTGGGACCCTATTTTATTATACAAAGCAAAAAATGTTTGTACATTTTATCAATTACCTCAGATATATTACCTGCTATGAAATATTGATAGGCTATTTTATCAATAGGTAAACCTTAATTTTATTTTGAGCTAATTCTTCATTTTCCAATAAGTTTAGATTAATTACAATAATTATATGTTTTTAAAAATATGATTGGTATCCCATATCCTCCACATTTCAATGATTATGAAAGCTACATAGTTCTTACAAAGCTTAGTATTTTTGTTTGCAATTAGATGTTCTTAAGAGTTGTTTTCTGCTTCCTTAATCATACTTCTTTTTCCAGTTAAAGTGCTTGCTACTTTGAAAGGCTTCTTAATGATGGAAGTTGAATTATTTATAAAATTTGTGATCTCATTGTCTATCACTGTTTCATAAAATGTACTGTACTTTATCTATTGTCTATATCAAAGCAGCTATCTCTGTCTAGAATTTCAGATAGTTTTAATTATCTGTTCATTTATTTTTTTCTCAAACATTTAGATTTTCAGAAAGATCATAAATTTGGTCTAGTTTTTTAAGAGAATTAATACAGATTCCAGTTCCTCCAGAAATATCATCCAAAGTTGTAAAATCTCCTCAGCACTATTTACCTTTCTCTCCTTAGAAATGGGTTCAGAGTAGAACAAACCACAGGTAAACTCAGAGAGTTTCAGTAGTGATGGTGACATGAGGTGAGGAATAGTAAGGGCAACGTTCAGGATCTAGGTCAAGAATATTAGTGAGGGCCCCACCAATTCAAATTTAGGGTAACTTGCATGAAATCGAGAGGCAGGGACTACACAGGCTGTCTTTATTAGGAGTTGGGTTATATGAGCTCTGGGCCAGCTCCCATTCTCTGTGGCTATCCAGGCAAGCCATCTCACCTATTTAGCGTGGTTGGGTAGACCAAGGAAAGCACTGACAACTGGGTGCTTTTCATGGCTAATCCTGGCCTTGACTCACTCCGTGACCTCTCTTGGTGTGTTTCTTCAGCTGGAAAGTGAAGATAATAATAATGACCTATTTAACAAGGGGTGTTGTGTGGATTAACAGTTAATAACATGTTTCACCAGACAAGGTAGCATTGAGCTTGTAAATACTAATAGAAAGTTTCTCCATACTACAAAGTAAATTAGTACTTCTCTTGTAGAAAATCCAGTATGCCAAAACACAAACATACAAAGTCATTGAAATAAGGTGAAGTTTTTACTTGGTGGAAAAGAAACTTCATTTTCTAAAAGAACTCTCCACTACTTTCATCTTGATAATTGGTTCACCCTTGTGCACTTAAAAGCTTTTATAAAATGCATCTATACCTATTCTATTATTTAGGTGTTTAAGACTTAGAATATACTTTTTTACGCTTTGATAGGATTTGTCCCCCAAAATTCAACTAAGAATAATTATCATACAGTTTGTCACCCGTATATATATATAATCACAAAGTATCTTCAAGTCAACTTATATACAGCTATCTGTTGTTTTGGTGGCTTCATTGTGAAGGACTCTGATATTACTTGGGGAAATTGTGTTAAACTTCATGAATTTGAGTTTATGTGTTACTTTCTACAGCTCTATAATATATCACATAATGTAATTGACTTCTAATAATTTAACATTGAGTCAGCTATCTGCAGGCAATATTATATGTGTCTGCCAAACTAATTCTCCGAACAAGTGGATTCTGTTTCCTTTGTGTTGACTTGTTTTATTACTCACAAAGAAGAATAAAAGTCCCAAATATAAATGTAAAAGAACTATTAATTTGTTAAAAGAAAGTTGAAAGATACTGAGAATCTCTAGCCACTAAAAAGTACTTGAATTCTGGAACTATTGTTGACATTACTAAGATGAGGTTAAATAGAAAGACAAAAGTTATGCTGGTAAAGGAATCTGTAAATAGAAGCATTAAACATCTTATTTAGTAAGTTTTATTTCAATAATTTGAAAAACATAAAAAGGAATAACTAGACATTTAGTCGAAATTTTTCCCAGGGTATAGCCTAATGTTTTCTTACACTGCTATTAATAATTGCTTTCTTTTTGTAAATTTATGGTTATTTTAATGGTAATTTTGGAGAATTTATATAATATACACTTTATATGATCTTTGCAAATAAACTGCTTCTAAATTCATTAGTTCACTTGATCTTTGTAAGTTTCCTGAGTGACACAGAGGGTACATATAATACTTTTCCTTTCTATAGAAGAAAAGCAAGACTCTCATGGTTCATGCAATTACTCAGTTTTTCATGTTTTTTCCAAAAAAAATTTTTGAAACCCTACTCACAGTCACACAATTAGTCAGAAATTATCCTGAAATTATCTTTGAAATGTCAACAAAGTCACCCTCACTATACCATATTGCTTTCTTTTTTTAGCCATATAGATTATCTTTGCTCATTCTTCAGTCCTTTTGGTCTGCTTCCAACTTCTTTCTACCACCTAACAAGATTAAAAGAGAAAGAAAAAAAATTGCCTTATATTGAGGTGGTAAGGAACTACTTGTTTTTATTTTTGTTGTCAGTTTATTAAAATGTGATACCTTGAATTAGATAATCAGTTTTCTAAACTCAACTTAAGATAAAAGGAGAAATTATAGGATATCTTTACTTCTCTCATACACAATGATTAGCTTTGAAAAGGGGAGTCTTGGGGTCAAGTGTTTGCAGATTAGCTTTGAAAAGAAGAGTCTTGGTCTTGATGTTGCGTGTTTGTGGAAAAGACTCTACCAGAGCCTGTATCTACCAGAGATACAATTTTGAAGTTAATTTCTGCCATGAGCTAATTCTTAAACTTTGACTAAAAGTAATATTCCATTCCCATTATGTGTGAAGCATGATAAAATAGAAATTGGCCTTACTTAAAATTACTCTGCTCCCCTGCCAAAAGAGTCCAATATTTTAACATTATTTTGGAATGAGTCTATATAAAATTAAAGAGGTGAGGATTGCTAGCAGAGGGCCTTCCTCAAGGACCACCATACAAATTTCATCACCCTAATCCTGGATGTGGGTGGTTGGGGAACATATTCATCCTATAGTTCAAAAGTATACATCTTAAAATAAAAGAATATCTGGCCCAAAATGTTGATAGTGTCAGTGCTAATAGTTGATAAATTCTGGTCTACAGTAAAAGAGATTCCAACATCTTTTTTTATTACTTAATAAGCTAATTTAAAAAAAAAATAAAAAATATCCTCTCATATCTCTAGATATGAAACATATCTCTTGATAACCTGATTGTCTGATTTTAGTATTAATTTCTGTTTAAACTACAACTGTATGACATAGGTATTTCAGGTGGTTTTAGTCGTTAGGACACAAGTAGACAAATGCCATATTCATAAACTGGATATAACACCTCACTCATAGAATTCCTGAGTATTAGAGATAATAAAGGTAATGAGGAAATCATGTTTACATAAAGTACACAAAATATTATTATTCAGTGTACAAGGTCTTTTATCTTGTAATTAGTATTAGTATTTTACCTGCAGTTTACCCAGCTTTCAACAGATGTTGATGTTTTATTATAACACATGAAACATAATCTCACAAAAAACTAATGGGACTAAACTACGAACACATTCCATCTGATAAAAAATTTTTATTTAGAGGATCAGAGTGAGCATCAGATTATACTTCATAATAAAATCATATAACATGAAAATTTGTCATGTTCTCTGTTACTTTGTATACTTTGTAAGAGTAGTACATGCCTGCTCTAGCTTTTACTGAGTTTCTTACTGCCGTATAGCAACAGTTTAAGTAATTTGAACACTAGATGCTACTCTTGTATTCTTACTTAAATAAACACAGTTGTACATTTCATTGTTTTTCAACAAATTGAGGCCAATGTTTAAACGTTTAATCAATGGTATTTTGTATGAACTTCTGACATGATAGCATTGTTTTTGTGATATACCAACAGAAGTAGAATATGCATCTAAAACATACTCAGGGCACACATAGACTGTGCAGCTACTATGACATTTACCACTAAAGTTTCTCATTTTCTTTCATGTTGAAGGACTGCTATAAATCAGTTTTAATTACACTTCCAAAACCTAAGCTAATATGCCTATCTGGGAAGGTCTTCTTTCTTCAAGTAAGGTTCAAGAAGAATTAGCTTTGCAGTGATTATTTTTCCCTGTTGGCCTAACAATCTTGAGAAAGAAGAACAAAGCTGGAGGCATCATATTCCCTGATTCCAAACTATACTACAAAGCTACAGTAGTCAAAACAGTATGGTACTGGTGCAATACAGACTCATTGATTAATGGAACTCATTGATAAATAGAGGGCTCAGTAATAAACCCACATTTATATGGTCAGTTAATCTATGATATAGGAGTCAAAAGTATACAATGGGGAAAGACAGCCTCTTCAATGAAAGTTTTGGGAAAATTTGGACAGCCACATGTGGAAGAATTAAACTAGTTTCTCATACCATGTATAAAAGTAAACTTAAAGTAGATTAAATGAATAAGTGTAAATCTGAAATCATAAAACTAGAAGAAAACCTAGGCAGTACACTACTTAACATTGATCTTACTAATATTTGGGGAGATCTCTCTCCTCAGTCAAGGGAAACAAAAGAATAAATAAGACTATATCAAATTAAGAAGCTTTTGCACTGTGAAGGACACTATCAAAAAAATGAAAAGGCAGCCTACTGAATGGGAGAAGATATTCACCAATGATATATCTGTTTAGGCACTAATATCCAAAATATACAAATAAGGTGTACAACTCAGTGTCAGAGAAACAAAAACCTGTCTAGGAAATTGGCAGAGTACCTGAATAGACATTTATCCAACGAGGACGCACAGATGGCCAACAGACACATGAAAAGATGCTCAACATCAATAATCATTGGGAAAAGACAAAGCACATTCACAATGAGATGTCACTTCACACCTGTCAGAATGGCTGTTAGCAAAAAGAAAACAAATAGAAGGTGTTGGCAAAGATATAGAGAAAAGGGAACATATACACAATGAAATATTACTCAAGCATAAGAAAGAATGACATCTTGGCATTTGTTACAAAATAGATGGATCTAGAGGATATTATGCTAAGTGACCCAGGTCTCTGGCATTGCAGGCAGATTCTTTACTAGCTGAGCCACAAGAGAAGCCTGACATAAGAAAGACAAATATTGTAAGAACTCATGTATATGTGAAATCTAAGACAGAACAAAGCAGTATGAAAACTGACTCATATATACAGAACAGATAGTTGCCTGAGGGAAGAGAAGTTGGGCTGGGGGTTGAATGTTAAAGGGGATTAAGAAGTACAAACTTCAGTTATAAAATAAGCCATGGGAATGTAATATACAGCCTAAGAAATATGGTCAGTAATGTTGTAATAACTTTGGGACAGTTTATTACTAGATTTGTAGTAGTCATCCTTTTATAATGTATGAAAATATAAAATTACTGCATAGTATACCTGAATCTAATAAAAAATAAAATAACAAAATAGAAAACAAAAATTGACTGCCATAGAAATTAGATAGGAATTTATCATTGATTTCATAACACATGAGTTTTAATGAGAACCAAGAAGAATAAGGGGGAGGTTGATCAGGGGATATGTCAAGAGAAGACATCTGGGTATAAGAGCAGGCAGAGGCATTATGACAGTACCAATCTGTGGGGATACCTGAATGGACAAAAAGAAGTGTGGAATGTGGAAAATATAGCAATAAATAATTATTTCACCATAATTTTGTTCATGGCATATGTGTGATGATTTGGTGTATAAAAACAACTATATCTTAAGTCATTTTTAAGTCTGTGAAAAATATCCCCTAAACATGTTATTGTAATGAATTACCAGGCAACTAAATTAAAAAAAAATTACAATAGAGCATCCTAAGAGAATGGAGAATGAGATACCTATAGATAATACCTATATAGGGAGAAGTAGAAATAGTAAATCTTGCCTGTGTCATAGTAACTGATATTTCTACTTTCAAATAATGTTTACTTTGACTAATCCAACTTTGAAAAAGTTGCAGAATTGGTTACTGTATATATGTTCAGCAATGCCTTGCATAATTTCAGGCATATGGAAG
Source organism: Ovis aries (assembly GCF_016772045.2). Classification (NCBI taxonomy): domain Eukaryota; kingdom Metazoa; phylum Chordata; class Mammalia; order Artiodactyla; family Bovidae; genus Ovis; species Ovis aries. The sequence goes on from NC_056062.1 coordinate 51,481,714, forward strand.
TTCACTAAACGTATCAGTTCAGTTCAGTTGTTTAGTTGTGTCTGACTCTTTGCGACCCCATGAATCGCAGCACGCCAGGCCTCCCTGCCCATCACCAACTCCTGGAGTTTACCCAAACTCATGTCCAGTGAGTCAGTGATGCCATCCAACCATCTCATCCTCTGGAGTCCCATTCTCCTCCTGCCCCCAATCCCTCCCAGCATCAGGGTCTTTTCCAATTAGTCAACTCTTCGCATGAGGTGGCCAAAGTACTGGAGTTTCAGCTTCAGCATCATTCCTTCCAATGAACACCCAGGACTGATCTCCTTCAGAATGGACTGGTTGGATCTCCTTGCAGTCCAAGGGACTCTCAAGAGTCTTCTCCAACACCGCAGTTCAAAAGCATCAATTCTTCGGCGATCAGCTTTCTTCACAATCCAACTCTCACATCCATACATGACCACTGGAAAAACTGTAGCCTTGACTAGATGGACCCTTGTTGGCAAAGTAATGTCTCTGCTTTTGTATATGCTATCTAGATTGGTCATAACTTTCCTTCCAAGGAGTAAGTGTTTGCTGAATGGATAAATGAATGAATGAATATATTAATTAGGTTATAGATTACATAAGCACATATGTGCCACAAATGTTAGCTAGTCATTCTAGAGACTAAAATGTAACTTGGATTTTATATTTAGTAAAATATTATTAATTTTAAATGAGTCATGAGAGAGAAGAATTAATTCATAATAAATTTTAAGTTAACTGTAAAAAAAGGATAAATGAAATCTTCAGCTTTCCATGGATATGTGTTTCTCTTTAAGATGTCTATTTTTATTTTCTTCTGAGTGTGTTTTCAAGTTGAACTGTAGATTTTCTTTGCTATTTTAGATGAAAAATTTGCTGAGGCAAGAAAAAAAAATAGGCTCTTTTCCCCTCATCTCAAAACCTTTTCCTGACAGTCCAAACAGAAGAAAATCAATTAACATGTCCTTATTCCAGTCACAATACATAACTGTCTTAGGCATTTTGGAGACATTAAACATTAGATCCTCTGTTGGAGACATTAAACATTAGATCCTCTGTTAACTAGAAAGAACATTTATTTTTCTAATAATAAGTAAGTTATGAATGCATTGTTGGATCACTTTAATGAGCAAGAAGAAGTATAAAATCCATACTGTTCCTCCAGAGGTCTTTTTCTTACCAATTAGTTATTAAAATGTGAAACATACAATAAAATATAATAGAAATTATAACTAACCAAATCATATGAAAAAATTTCAAAGATATAATGTATTTTTGACAATGTAAGAGTGAGATGGTTGGATGGCATCAGCGACTCAATGGACATAAGTTTGTGCAAACTCCAGGAGATAGTCAAGGACAGGGAAGCCTGGTGTGCTGCAGGCCATGGAGTCACAAGGAGTCAGACACGACTTAGCAACTGAAAAGCAAGCAACAAGACTAGTCTTAGAGAGTTTTTAACGTGACATATTATGTTTTTACTTCATAACTTTACTTATATTCTGTTATTTGAGGATGGAGGAATATATCAAATTCTGTTTAAAGCTTTCTTATCTTATACAGTGGATGTCATAAAGACAGTATTTTATTTTTTATTTTCATATATATGAATAATGCATTGTTAAGTAATAACTGTAATCAAAATGCAGAAATCTGTGGTTCCAAGATCTAAGATTTAATTCATTTTTTAGAATGTGTTAGAAAGTAAATTAAATATTCACATATATTTTATTATAGATAAATATGTAGATTAATTTAGTGGAATTTTTACATTTGTAACTCAGGAAGAAGTTTAGAAAGTTTAAAAGAAATAAGCTTTGAACCTATTGATTTTAGTACACAGTCCAAGAATTTTTCACAAATAATAGTTAAATTTATAATATAAATACATGGATGTTGAGAAATATTCCATAATTTGATTTTGAAAATTAAAGAAAGTTGAAATTAAAAAAAAAAAACAAACATATCTATCCATTACTACTGTTTGGTCCTCCCGCTTTGGAGAATAAAATGCCACACTAAATTAACCCCTTCTATCACTAGCGCTCTCTTGGTATTGTACCTTTGTTTAGCTTCCCCAAATGAAAATCCAAATCAATAAAGACCTCATTCTAGAAAAGCTCCCAAAAGTACACAAGCATTAAGGAACAAAAATGGATTTTCCAAAATGCATGAAGTTATTTTTGAAAGTCTGTTTTATCTTTATCAATATATATACTTGATGATTATAGAATCATAGAATTTACAGCATTTAAAGGGACTTTAAAGATGGTCCAGGAAGATGCCACATGCTGTGGAGCAACTAAGCCCTAGTGCCACAACTACTGAGCCTGTGCTCTAGATCCTGGGTGCTGCATCTCCTGAGCTGACATGCTGCAGCTGCTGAATCCTGCATGCCCTAGATAGCCTGCACTCTGCAACAAGAGAAGCCACCACAGATGAGAACACTGCACAATACAATGAAGGGTAGCCCTTGCTTGCTACAACTCGAGAAAAGCCCATGCATCAGTGAAGACCCAGCACAGCCAAAAATAAATTAAAAAATATATATATATAGTTAGAAAGGTGTATGATGTGTATCTGTGGAACATATTTCTTTGCACCTTGCTCCTATAATCCTTCAGTAGTGTGTCATAATGTATCACTAGGGCTTCTCAGGTGGCTGTAGCGGTAAAGAACCCACCTGCCAACGCAGGAGAATTAAGAGACATGGGTTCAATCCCTGGGTCAGGAAGATCCCCTGGAGAAGGAAATGGCCACCCACTCCAGTATTCTTGCCTGGAGAATCCTATGGACAGTTAGGCCTGGTGAGCTACCATCCATAGGGTCGCAAAGAGTAGGACATGACTGAAGCGACTTAGCACACCCAGTGTATTGTATAGTTTAATGTTTGTAGGTTTTTAAAAGAAAGGATAATATTTGTGGAAGGAGAAATGGTAACTACAATGTCTCTTTTACCTAACAAGTCTCATTAGTCCATATTGTCCTAGGAATTTTTCCACAGATACTAGCATTTACCTGGTAGCAACTAACAGAATTCTCAGAAAAGTTTCTAGGAAAACATGTTTGTTGTTGTTTTAGTCACTAAGTTGTGTCTGACTCTTTGCGACCTCGTGAACTGTATCCCATGAGGCTCCTCTGTCTATGGGGCTTTCCAGATAAGAATACTGGAGTGGGTTGCCATTTGCTTCTCCAGGAGATTTTCCTGACCCAGGGATCGAACCTGCATCTCCTGCATTGGCAGGTGGATTCTTTCCCACTGAGCCATCTATAGGAAAACTAGGTCCTAGTAGGTTGTTACCTACTGCGTCTTAATACAGGACTAAGAGGCAGATTTCCTTTGTTAGGAGTCCATCTTCTTTGTTCCATGATAAACTCAAGTCTGAAAGGAGCTCTGCTGCATCACCTGCTGTGCTACACTAAACAAAGTCTGTTAATATCATAATTAGACTCAAAAACTCAACAAAAATAGTTTTAACTAAATCTCAGTTGTTACCTACTGCGTCTTAATCTACCTGTGTTGTGTCTTCCAGGACTAAGAGGCAGATTTTCCTTTGTTAGGAGTCATTATTGAGTGGGGATCAGTTATATCTTCTTTGTTCAGTAAAGCAGCATGATAAACTCAAGTCTGAAAGCTTGACTTTTTGCATTGATTATCCCTGCATGGGTGTGAGCACTTTTACTAAAACATTGTAGGTTTATTTCTAGAGAGTAAAGTTTAACTTCCTCTAACTTCAGTCTCTGAGTATGATTGGGAGGGATTAAAAAAGGAGACCTCTTCCCAAATACAATTTTTTGCAGTGAAATGTACCCCCAATGTTACTAATTAGGTGACAATACTATGAAATTTTCCTCTCTCAAACATTCTTTACTTTTGCATGTGAATACTAGTGCTCGGTCGCTCAGTCTTGCCCACCTCTTTGCAACCCCATGACCTGTAGCCTGCTAGGCTCCTCTGTCCATGGGATTTTTCAGGCAGGAATACTGGAGTGAGGTGCTGTGTCCTACTCCAGGGGATCTTCCCAACCCAGGAAGCAAACCTGCATCTCTTGCATCTCCTGCATGGATACTTTACCACTGCACCACCTAGAAGCCCCTGTGAATACTTATGATCACTCACAGCCGGATGAGCTATCTTTTTGTTTTTACCTCTTGAAAATTTTAAATATATCTAAAGAAAACTATGGTAATTTTTTCACAGATGCATCAAAAGCTGTTGGAGGGAGGTTATTATGACACTGAAGTGATGGTTACTTTTTAGACATATGCAGACCAGTGTCAGAGACCAAATATTAGAACAAAAGATACTCGTATCTCCTATCACTTGGGAAGTTACAAGAGTTTGGGGGCTCCTGCCAGTAATTGGGGATAGAAACCAATAAATGTATTTTCTATAATCTCACAGGGTCTTCACATAGTAAGTACTATACAAGTCTTTGTTATGTAAGCAAGCAAGAAAGAACTATAGACTCTTTAGTGGGTATGGGAATTGCAGGGTAAGGTTAAATTATTTTCAATTTGTAACTGCTTATTTTTACAAAGAAGTGTTTCTCCCAAATTTCTAATGATTAAATGACTGAAGAGCACCATGCATGATCTTTGTGTTCAAAACTTGCTTCGTCAAAAGTTTTTCACCTTGGATTGTATACCATAGAGCTTTGAAAATTTTCAAGTAGAAAATACAACTTTGATAGTGTAGAACTGTAATCTTCTTATTAAAAAAAAACCCTACCTGATTACCTGGGCTTGAATTATAATTTTAAGTTTAGTTTTGTTATTTTACTTGATTTACACTTTAAAATAACAGGATGAATTTGAATATTCATAGGTACATTATTATCTGTGCCTCTTAAAAATAGTTGGAGTAACTTTTTTCCCTCATAATCTGACCTGTCAATCACTCAGCAGCCCTCCCTGCCTCACTTTTCTGTGCCAAAATCTACAGTTTCTGGGTTGTTTGGCTCTGAGTTAGCACTCAAAAGCTGAAATCCTACACTGAATAAATGGTCAATATTTATTTTATAAGTCTCCTGCTTTTATATCAGAATGGTGGATCATGTCATGCAGAAGTGAAATCTCGAGAGTGCTAATTAAATATCAAGAATTCAAACGTACATAAAATGCATTTTTCTAAATGGCGCATTTCAGTTGGCCTCAGACTCCGGATTCAATACTTCAGAACCTCTTTGTCCATTCAGATGTCCAGGAAGTATTGATCTGTGACAGACCCATTAATAAGGTTTTAGCTGCCATGTGAGTTCTGAAAGGGCTATACAAGAGAACAGCAGCCACAACCCTGCATCTCATTCAGCCCAGAAGTTTGTGTTGCTTTTGTTCTTCAGCTCTCTGGAGACTGTTACCCACATAAAGCCAAAATATCCAAACAAGCCTACTTTAACGGGCTTCAGTTGTTGATTTGGAGTTAGTTTCCCTTACTTCATCATTTCTCAAAGGTACACATTGAAACACCATGAAATTGAATGAATGTGTTGCTCAATTTTGGTTAGGAGAGGTGGTTTACTTTAGGAGAAGTGGGGCCCAACTGGATCATAGTTAGAAGGATGTAAAAGTACATTAACGGCAGACTTGCCTGGGAAGTGGAATCGTAGCTTTTCAGTAAGAGGGTGTGTGTGTGTGGGCGCGTATTTGTGTGTGTGTTTGAATGTCTAAATCTTTGTTTTTGGAAATTAAAGGTAACTGTTAACTTACTACTGACTCAAATAATAATATGGTTAATCATAATCTGGTTAAGGTATTTATATTTAAACTTTAAGCAAATTGTTACTTTACATTAAGTACCTTATGCATATATTTTTACAGAGAGAATGAGGATCTGGACCATAGTGATGGTTTCATACAGAATTTATATCCCTATATTGAAATAATAAACATGAGTTAGCCCTTATCAGTTGGATAGTTAACATAGTTTGGTGATGTATTCTCTGGTATTTATTTACTTTTTAAGATGTCAGCATAAAAATCAGATTTTCTGTTTTATTTATGCCGTTGGGGCCAGTGTGAGGAAAGCAGGAGAGACTCCATCCTGAAGCCTGTCATTCATCTTAAAGGCAGGATGTGAAGTGGGCCTGAACCCTGCCCAAGAGTGAGGAAACCATTGCTAGTGAAAACCAGGTCTTCTGGAGAATTCCCTGCCTACAGTTTGCAAACAGAGATTGTAGTTGAGATCAGGCTGCCCCTGTTGGATTAACTGTGGAGACATCCCCCCTTGATGTACAATCACTTTCCCCTTCTTTAACCTTAATTAATTGTTTGTTCTCCTAGCACCTACTTGTTGTAAAACTCGATCATGTACAACAAAGAGGTTGCTAACATGTAACCAGTCACGTAGTTGGGGGTATAAAACTGGGCCTCTCAGAAACATCTGGGTCCTTGTTGGGAACTGATTCAGCTTGGACCCACTGGCTTAATAAACTGTACTTGACTGTCTGAGTGTCCTCTGAGGTGTGTTTTGCGAATCTGGATTCCACAACAATGCTGTTATCAATTCTTTAGAAAATCCTCTCATTAACATGTAATATGGTTTCCATACTCTCTGTATATATATATATATATATATATATATATATATATATGTAGTATATTTTATAAATGTAAATGTATATAGTTTTTTATAAAGTATAGGTAACTTGTCCAAAATTGTGTGAATGCCACTCAGCTGACAAAGTGGGAGGAGCACTTAGAAGTGGGTAAATTTGGGTTGCTAATCACAGTTTTGCTTCAGAGTGTTAGTGTAAATTTGTGTGTGCAATGCACAGTGAGGCCGAACAAACGGAAACCTCTGAGTTTGGAGCAGAGGAAGGTTTATTGCAGGGCCATGCAGGGAAGACAAGTGGCTCATGCCCTAAAAAGCCTCAGCTTCCCTGAGGGTTTCTGCAAGGCCAGGTGAGGAATGGGGAGTTGCAGGGGATATGATCAGTTGGGTCACAATTCTCCGATTCATGGATGCTGAGATGGTATCGCAGGGGTGAACTTTAACAAGTCCTTAGGCTCCAGGAGGCCTGGGGCTATGTCTTCATGGTCAACAATTAATTCACATCTTCCATTTGGTGGGAGGTTGTTTCACAACTGTAAAAAAAATACAGGAAATGTGCATCAAATACTGTTATTCAATAGGTTCTTCAGAAAGTAGAGGGTTCCAGGAAGGCCCCTTAGGGTCCTCTTAATTACAGGCATGGCTGTTGACTTAGAGGATTTCATACATCAAGAGAACCATCACCATGACCATCTTTGTTCAGGTTCACTCTCTGTCTGCACTGCCTTTCACATCTGATATCACACAGGGAAATTCTACCCATCTTTGTCTTTCAAAACCTGTTCCCCGTTGGATGCTTTTTCCAGCTTCTGGCCCAAACTGATCTCTCTCTCTCTCTCTTTTACAAATTGGTAGAACCATAATATGTTATCTCCTTGGACTGCCAGGAGATCTAACCAATCTTGAAGAAAATCAGTCCTAAATATTCACTGGAAGGACCAATGCTGAAGCTGAAACTCCAGTGTTTTGGCCACCTGATGGGAAGAACTGACTCACTGGAAAAGACCCTGATGCTGGAAAAGATTGAAGATGGGAGGAGAAGGGGACAACAGAGGATGAGATGGTTGGGTGGCATCACCGACTCAATGGACATGAGTTTGGGTGAACTCCGGGAGTTGGTGATGGACAGGGAGGCCTGGCGTGCTGCAGTCCATGGGGTTGCAAGGAGTTGGACATGACTGAACGACTGAACTGAATAAATTAATACTGGAAATGTCTTACAAAATAACATAAGCAAACGTAACCATTAGAATACTTATCCATCCAACCACCTCTGAGACAGAATTGGATCCTGCTTAAATACTGTCATTGATAAGTTTAGAAAATTAGGACACATTTCATTTTAGTCTCTCAAAAGCCCAACTATTAAGAACTTCACATTCGAGTTACCCAAATTCTGTTACAAAGAAAGTCAGTACACTGCATAAGTGGAAACTTGCAAATTATTAAAGTCAAATATATTTTTCTTTGTATTAACAAAACCACTTTACTTTCCCTAGAGAATGTCTACTTCTAGACCTCGAATATACCCCTTGTCTGAAAATGCAGAATATATTTGGCTGGTAAGCTGATAGGATCTTTGCTCTGTGAGGAGGCATTTCCTGTCCTTCAGTATGGGAGCAGTGAGAGAAGAAGGGCGTCTACCTTACATGCACACACCACGCACAGACACTCACATACACAGACACCACACACACACTTCACACACACCACATACATACCGCACACACACCACATACACACACACACTGCACATACCACACACACATACACACACACACCACGCACACACACCGCACACCCTTAAACATACTTCCCTGCCTTTATCTTTGCAAAGCCAGTCCAAGTTGTGAGGTGGGATGTAGGAATTAACATACTCACTTTACACCTACAATATGCGTATTTACAAAATCATTTCTGGAGAAATAATAAAAAGATGGAAAAAGAATCCTAATAAATAATGTACTTTCCCATGATAAGGAATGCTCCTAACATCTTTTACTAGATAAATCAAACTCACCAAATCACCCATGTTGTAGAATAGATTACATTTTATTTTCACTCTAAAGAAATGCAGTTAAAGACAAATTACTATTTATCCTCAGTTCTTGATCAAACAAGTGGGATTAAACAGAAACTCTTTACTTGAATGGATGAAAGTGAATAGCTCTTTCAAATCAAATTAATGATTTTTTTTAAAAATCAAGTACTCTGTCCTATTAAAAACTCAAAAATGTATTTTAAAATTTTGGCTGAGAGAATGTTGTTTGTCTAATTTGAGTAGTTTTAATTAGGTTTTGTTTTTCCGAACCTTTATAGAAATGTTTCTGGCTCTGCCAATTTGTGCTGGTAAGTTTGGAGATTCTTTTTCCAAAAGAAAATCTGTCTTTGATTTTTATGAGTAAGCATTTTCCCAGGATTTGAAAAAGGACTCCAGTCGTACAACAAAATTACTTTGCAAGGAAAAATGAATACACTAGCAAATTAAGTCATTTCACAAACCAATAGGCTGAGAAAGCAGTTTTACTTCATTAACCATTTTATCTCATTAAGTTATTAGAAAGATTTGCTTTTGTGATTTAAAAACATAAGAGGAAGATATGTCTGAAAATTGTAGGGATCAGTAAAAATATAGTTCCCTTGAGGATTTTTAATTTTTAAAAAATAATACAGGATGGAAAACAATTTGTAGTTATCTAGCACAATAAATAAATTTCATGCCTTGCGTGCCAGAATTTATATTTCTAGAAAAACTTTGAGGTATATGCACAAAATATATGTACAAAAATATTTATTGTAAAATGACTGATGGAAACAAATTAATAGTTAAAAATGAAAAGTCAACCAAGAGGAGGAAGATGAAATATGTTATATTTATATGATAGGATATAGCATATCTGTTAAACTGAATGAACTAAAATTAATATATGAAGAATACATCTCAAAATATAATGATAAAATAATTAAAAAATGAGAAGATAATGCAAAATGTATTGTACTATGTATGTTATACAACAAAACACAAAAATACTACATAATCTTCAAGAATACATATAAATGTACATGCAGCTATGTTCAAAAGATTAAAAACATGTATACTAAGTTTGTGATAGTATTTATCTCAAGACATAAATGACTAGATATGGAGGAAGAGACTTCAAATGTGTCTATAATATGTGTTAATGATTATATAAAAACAGATAAAGCAAGTTATTATAAATTATAAAATTTCTGGTTGGTGGGTAAATTATTATGCATGCTACTTTCTGCAAATATTTCTCTGTTTTGGATTTCTTGACAATAATCACAAGCAAACCCAGGAAATACATTTAGTAAAATTTTAGTTACTGATATGAAGATAATCATCCCTTCTGTTGGTCATTTGATGTATTTGAATTAGTTCAGTTCAGTCACTCAGTCGTGTCCGACTCTTTGCGACCCCATGAATCGCAGCACGCCAGGCCTCCCTGTCCATCACCAACCCCTGGAGTACACTCAAACTCACATCCATGGAATCGGTGATGCCATCCAGGCATCTCATCCTCTGCCGTCCCCTTCTCCTCCTGCCCCCAATCCCTCTCAGCATCAGAGTCTTTTCGAATGAGTTAACTCTTCACATGAGGTGGCCAAAGTAGCATCAGTCCTTCCAAAGAACACCCAGGGCTGATCTCCTTTAGAATGGACAGGTTGGATCTCCTTGCAGTCCAAGGGACCCTCGAGAGTCTTCTCCAACACCACAGTTCAAAACCATCAATTCTTCGACGCTCAGATTTCTTCACAGTCCAACTCTCACATCCATACATGACCACAGGAAAAACCATAGCCTTGACTAGACAGACCTTTGTTGGCAAAGTAATGTCTCTGGCTTTTCAATATGCTATCTAGGTTGGTCACAACTTTCCTTCCAAGGAGTAGGCGTCTTTTAATTTCATGGCTGCAATCACCATCTACAGTGATTTTGGAGCCCCCCAAAATAAAGTCTGACACTATTTCCACTGTTTCCCCATCTATTTCCCATGAAGTGATAGAACCGGATGCCATGATCTTCATTTTCTGAATGTTGAGCTTTAAGCCAACTTTTTCACTCTCCTCTTTCACTTTCATCAGGAGGCTTTTTAGTTCCTCTTCACTTTCTGCCATAAGGGTGGTGTCATCTGCATATCTGAGGTTATTGATATTTTTCCCAGCAATCTTGATTCCAGCCTGTGCTTCTTCCAGTCCAGCGTTTCTCATGATGTGTTCTGCATAGAAGTTGAATAAGCAGGGTGACAATATACAGCCTTGACGTACTCCTTTTCCTATTTGGAACCAGTCTGTTGTTCCATGTCCAGTTCCAACTGTTGCTTCCTGACCTGCATATAGGTTTCTCAAGAGGCAGGTCAGGTGGTCTGATATTCCCATCTCTCTCAGAATTTTCCACAGTTTATTGTGATCCACACAGTCAAGGGCTTTGGCATAGTCAATAAAGCAGAAATAGATGTTTTTCTGGAACTCTCTTGCTTTTTCCATGATCCAGCAGATGTTAGCAATTTGATTTCTGGTTACTCTGCCTTTTCTAAAACCAGCTTGAACATCAGGAAGTTCACAGTTCATGTATTGCTGAAGCCCGGCTTGGAGAATTTTAAGCATTACTTTACTAGTGTGTGAGATGAGTGCAATTGTGTGGTAGTTTGAGCATTTTTTGGTATTGCCTTTCTTTGGGATTGGAATGAAAACTGACCTTTTCCAGTCCTGTGGCCACTGCTACATTTTCCAAATTTGCTGGCATATTGAGTGCAGCTTTCACAGCATCATCTTTCAGGATTTGAAATACCTCAACGAATTCCATCACCTTCACTAGCTTTGTTCATAGTGATGCTTTCTAAGACCCACTTGACTTCACATTCCATGATGTCTGGCTCTAGGTGAGTGATCACACCATCATGATTATCTTCATTGTGAAGATCTTTTTTGTACAGTTCTGTATATTCTTGCCACCTCTTCTTAATATCTTCTGCTTCTGTTAGGTCCATATCATTTCTGTCCTTTATCAAGCCCATATTTGCATGATGTTTCCTTGGTATCCCTAATTTTCTTGAAGAGATCTCTAGTCTTTCCCATTCTGTTCTTTTCCTCTATTTCTTTGCATTGATCACTGAGGAAGGCTTTCTCATCTCTTCTTGTTATTCTATGGAACTCTGCATTCAGATGCTTATATCTTTCCTTTTCTCCTTTGCTTTTTGCTTCTCTTCTTTTCACAGCTATTTGTAAGGCCTCCCTAGACAGCCGTTTTGTTTTTTTGCATTTCTTTTCCTTGGGGGTGGTCTTGATCCCTGTCTCCTGTACAATGTCATGAACCTCATTCCATAGTTATCAGGCACTCTATCTATCAGATCTAGTCTCTTAAATCTATTTCTCACTTCCACTGTATAATCATAAGTGATTTGATTTAGGTCACATCTGAATGGTCTAGTGGTTCTCCCTACTATCTTCAATTTAAGTCTGAATTTGGCAATAAGGAGTTCATGATCTGAGCCACAGTCTGTTTCCGGTCTTGTTTTTGTTGACTGTATAGAGCTTCTCCATCTTTGGCTGCAAAGAATACAATCAATCTGATTTCGATGTTGACCATCTGGTGATGTCCATGTGTAGAGTCTTCTCTTGTGTTGTTAGAAGAGGGTGTTTGCTATGACCAGTGTGTTCTCTTGGCAAAACTCTATTAGCCTTTGCCCTGCCTCTTTCCGTATTCCAAGGCCAAATTTGCCTGTTACTCCAGGTGTTTCTTGACTTCCTACTTTTGCATTCCAGTCCCCTATAATGAAAAGGACATCTTTTTGGGGTGTTAGTGCTAAAAGGTCTTGTAGGTCTTTATAGAACTGTTCAATTTCAGCTTCTTCAGCATTACTGGTTGGGGCATAGACTTGGATAACTGTGATATTGAATGGTTTGCCTTGGAAACGAACAGAGATCATTCTGTCATTTTGAGATTGCATCCAAGTACTGTATTTCGGACTCTTTTATTGACCATGATGGCTACTCCATTTCTTCTAAGGGATTCCTGCCCACAGTAGTAGATACAATGGTCATCTGAGTTAAATTCACCCATTCCAGTCCATTTTAGTTCGCTGATTCCTAGAATGTTGATATTCACTCTTATCATCTCCTTTTTGACCACTTCCAAGTTGCCTTGATTCATGGACCTAACATTCCAGGTTCCTATGCAATATTACTCTTTACAGCATCGGACCTTGCTTCTATCACCAGTCACATCCACAACTGGATATTGTTTTTGCTGTGGCTCCATCCCTTCATTCTTTCTGGAGTTATTTCTCCATGATCTCCAGTAGCATATTGGGCACCTACTGACCTGGGGAGTTCCTATTTCAGTATCCTATCATTTTGCCTTTTCATACTGTTCATGGGGTTCTCAAGGCAAGAATACTGAAGTGGTTTGCCATTCCCTTCTCCAGTGGACCACATTCTATCAGACCTCTCCATCATGACCCATCTGTCTTGGGTGGCCCCATAGGGCATGGCTTAGTTTCATCGAGTTAGACAAGGCTGTGGTCCATTGACTAGTTTTCTGTGATTATGATTTCAGTGTGTCTGCCCCTGATGCCCTCTCACGACACTTACCATCTTACTTGGTTTTCTCTTACCTGGGACATGGGGTATCTCTTCATGGCTGCTCCAGCAAACCACAGCCACTCCTCCTTACCCTGGATGATGGGTATCTCCTCACTGCCGCCCCTCCTGACCTTGAGCATGGAGTGGCTCCTCTCGGCCCTCCTGCATCCACACAGCCACCGCTCCTTGGATGTTGAAAGGGATTTGAAGCTGATTTTCTAGCTTGTATGTGTTCAAGATCACAGCAGTTTTAAGCCTTTATCCAAGACTTCTAGATCTGAATTCATTAATGAGGGTACTGAGTTTAGTGGTGAAGCCAAAGGTAGATCCCCAAATTATTTGAAATGTTGACTGAAGTAAGATAATATTATAAGCCTTCACTTTATACAAATACACTGTTCTATATCAAGTCCAACTTACTGTTTGAGAAAACATTATATTTTCAGAAATCACCAAAATAGCTATTACTGTTTTGAGATGTCTATAGTATTTAACCTTTTGGTTTTTTGTCTATAAATTGATATTTGGAGTTTTCCCCAAATTTTGGTTTGAAGCTAATTGAAATTTAACACACATGAAGTGTCGCCCTTCTGTGTTCTCCAGGCGCACATGGAGAGCTTTCAGTCTTTGTTACAAACATAATGCCTTCCTATTCCCCAGCTCCTGGAGCACAGTCCTTGTTTTAAAAGGTGATTTCCACTCCCGGCCACTGTCATGGAAGATGAAGAGGTTATATCCTTTGGCTCAGATGCTAGCACATGTCTGAAGCTCCACTAATAATGAGCTCCACCAAAGTGTCATGGACTTTGAATATTGAACATGTGGCTCCGTGTGGGGTCAATGAAAGGGTAAGAATATTGTGGAAAGTTCAGTATACACTTTCGGTAGCAGTAAAACTTTCAGTAAAGCCTGCAGCTGCAGCAAAAGTTGGCTGCATAATGCCAGTGACAGCAAGTCCTTGGATGGTCCTATTTATGAATCAAGTACTTTGCAATTATGTAAGCTAACTGAATAACTTTTCTGCTAAAATGACCCAGAGTTGCTCTCTGTTGCTTTCAACCATGAAGTCTGATTGATTAAAATTCAACGTGAATGAAACCCCCTAAACAGTAATATACGTATATTACTGTAATATGTATAAACAGTGATACATATATATTACTGTAATATATAAAGTGTTATATATATATGTAAGTTTTAAAAATTATGACTATTTATGCATATTTTTGAAAAAAAAGGTAGAGAAAAGTAAGAATGTTGCTTTGAAATAGAATCTTGGGTACATAGTATATCAGTGGTTAAACAAACAGATGTTACTACTGGTATCAGAAATTTTAATTCAATGCACAAATATGAATTCACTTATCACCAGGAATGCAACTACATTAAAAAAATTTTTTTCTCATCTCTCTATGCTTAATAACCTTCAAATTTCCCAGGGTACATTCATGGTATAAGATGGATGTGAAGGGGAAAGTATTGAGCTGATATTGTCACTTGGATGTCATAGCTAGAGCTGGAAACCCACTAAATAGCATAATGCCTTAAAATTTTAAAAAATAGAAAAATACATATTAGTTTCTCAATATCAGAAGAATTTTTAATTTGTCATTTAGTTACTAAAAATATAATAGTTCCTGGAAAACTAAACATCTTTTATTCCTTAGAGTTCATAGCTAACATGTATAAGTCTCTAAATTTTTCAGACTTAATTTCATTTGTATCTAATCTCAGAGAAAAGGCAAATCATAGATAGGCTGATGTTCCAATTTGTGTGGTGTCCCTGTTATCATGGATTGAATTGTATCTTCCTAAAATTCTTTTTTAAATGTTTAATTATTAATTAATTAATTACTAATTAATTTAGGCTGCACTGAGGCTTAGTTGTGGCTCCTGGGATCTTCATTGTGGCATGCCTACTAGCTGCAGTATGCGGGAACTAGTTCCCCAAGCAGGGATCAATCCTGAGACCATGCCTTGGGAGCACAGAGTCATATCCTGTGGACCACCAGGGAAGTACTTCCCTAAAATTCATGTTGAAAGCCTCATCACCAGGACTTCAGAATGTGACTGTATTTAGAGACAGGGACTTTAAAGTGGTGATCAAGTTAAAATGGGGCTTTTAGTGTGGAACCTCATTCAGTTTGACTGGTGTCCCTATAAGAGGAAATTTGGACACTCAGATACACCAGGGATGAATTCACACAGAGGAAGGACATTGTGAGGACACAACAGCCATCAGCAAGCCATGGAGAGTCTTTAGGGTAAAGCAACTCTGCGAGTAAATTGATCTGGGACTTCTAGCCTCCAGAATTCTGAAAAAATGCATTTCTGCTGTTTAAACCACCCAGTCTGTAGTTTTTGTTATGACAGCCCAAGGAAACTAATACATGAGGTTTCCAATGACTAATAAGATCCTGGAATAAATGATATTCAAATTGCTCTTTCTATCTGCTGTAGAGTAAGGATTAAAAACTTGCAGACATATCAAGAAAGCAATTAAATAAATGGAATATGATAATTTTTTTTCTAGCTTTTGATTCTTAAATATGTCTGTATATAGTGGCCAGTTCTCCTTTTCAGGAAAGATCAGGCTTCCATTTAGGGAATTAAGTCCTTTCTACTTTTTTATATTAATATGTCAGTTAGTTTGTAATATTATGTTGATTTAGATTATATACTTTTTGTTCTTTCATTGATGTTAATTTCCTTTGCTTAATAAAATAATGTTTATAATTGTCTGTCAGAACTGGTAAAAAAATTTAACCACCTAGGAAATAAGAACTAAATTTTTTACAGAAGTTGGTTGTAAAAGAAAAAAAAGCAATAAAGTGTAGTAGATTCATTGGGGAAATAAAAAAGAGAAATATAATTCTCTACTGTTTAGCCACTTCTAAGGAACAAAATGAGAAAAAAATATATTGGGAGTAAAATGGTAGTCATGTACTTCTCAGCAAGGAAGAAAATGGTGTAAGTGAATTTATCAGACCACTCAATTTCTAGCTCATTAAATTTTTGCACTTTGACTGAGTTATTTAATTTTAAACTAAATTGCAATAGATAGTATGTATTACTTGATCAATGTCCTATATATAACAGACATTTGCTAAATGTTAGAGTTATTTCCTTCTTCCCTAAAATCCAAGAAACCTAAAACTCAAATCCTTTGGTAGGAAGAAAAGAAAAAAAAAGTTAAAAAAAACATCTTTAAGTGAAATTATCATGAACATGATTATTTGAAGTGTTTGGTGTTATTAAGCAACAAATAGCAGTATGCAGAAGAGGGCTATTTGTTGTTGTTTAGTCTCCTAAGTCGTTTAGATGAGAGATTCCATGGATTAGATTTTTGTGCAGAAAAGGCTATTTGAAAATGTATATGAATAATTTGAAATTCATATGCAGAGAAATACTGGCTTTGAAGGATTTGAAGAAGGAAGAAGTGTGGGCAAAGCCACACATTTGAGAGATGATTTTGGCAGCAGTGTCTGGCAGCGCGATACAAAAACACAAAAATGTGGAGGAGAGGTAAGGCTGCATATGTGGAAGCTGGGGAGGTGAGATGAAATGAACCAGCTGTGTATGATGCTGCTAGAGAAACAGAAAAGTGTGTTATGAAGGAAGGAACACTGACAGAATATTTTTCAGTTTGGGGCCAAAATACTACTAAATGGTTGATTTTAGGATGTGGCATCTTAAGAAAAAACTTAGGGATGGAAGAATAAGGAACTAGAGGGTAGAAAGATGCAAATACCAACATTTGGTACCGTAAGGAAAAATATTTTGAGTAAAGTAGGTAATTTTTTATTCTGTAGAAAATTTAAAAATTAAGAATGAGAAAAAAATTATTTACTTCTGATTTCTCAAGCCAAAATTGTTAATTTTTTGGCATAGATACTTCACATATCAGTATAGTTTTATATAAACTATAAGATTTTTATAATATGTTTTACATATTTTTCATATTTGCTCCATTAAATATCCTTCAGCAGTATTTATGGCACATTATTCTGCTAACCCTTGCCCCATGAAATACTAATGAATTATTTATAAAAATAAGGTTCTAAGGTAAAATTAAATGTAGAAGCATTCTCTACAGTATCTCATGCATTCTTCTATGCGGTGAAACAAAATGATGTTATAATATTAACATATCTGAAAATTAATGACACCTAAATTTATATAATGTTACAGATTCTGAATATTTATTATTTCATTGAATGCATTTCAGGGGCTAGCATTTTAACACAAGTTTGGGAAATAAAAATTACTTTGTTTTAATGTATATATTTTATTACAGTCTGTAGATATAGTGTATTTAGCCAATTCACTATTACTGGAATGTTTCGTTTTTTATTTACATAGAGTTAAGGTAGACTACAGAGGAGGCAATGGCAACCCACTCCAGTACTCTTGCCTGGAGAATCCCATGGACGGAGGAGCCTGGTGGGCTGCAGTCCATGGGGTCGCTAGGAGTCGGACATGACTGAGAGACTTCACTTTCACTTTTCACTTTCAAGCATTGGAGAATGAAATGGCAACCCACTCAATTGTTAAGGAGAATCTCAGGGACGGGGGAGCCTGGTGGGCTGCCGTCTATGGGGTCGCACAGAATTGGACACGACTGAAGTGACTTAGCAGCAGCAGCAAGGTAGACTAGCCTTATAGTTATAAAGTTTAGCACTTATTTGATTATTTTCTTATGGGGCTTTTCTTTTGGTGGTCTTGTTAGAGAGAGTGTATACGATTAACTTAGCTTTAAGGTATATTTTATATCATCTTTCAGAAAGTGGATACTAACTTACCTTCCTATCAGTATTGTCTGCATATCTTCAAATTTGCTAGTTACGAACTGATTTTGAAAAATAGAGCACTTGTCTAAACTGTATTTGTGGGATAGGTGTGGATGCTTTTATTTTATAAGTTATGCTTTAGTATTAATTTTTAATCATTTTTGTTTTAATAAGTACAAGTAGGAGATAATGTCTTTCCACTCAGTATTAGAGCTGGTCACATAGTCAGTAAGCAACAGAACTGGTTCTAGAACACAAGTCTCCTTAGTCCTTGTTGTGTTCTCTAAACCACTATACCACATGCCTTCAAGAGTTTCACTGTCATAGACTCATTTGTGGGTGTGTGCTCAGTTGTGTCAGACTCTACCCACCCAGTAACAGTTGTTGTTCAGTCACTCATTCGTGGCCAACTCTTTGCGACCCCATGGACTGCAGCATGCCAGGCTTCCCTGTCCTTCACTATCTCCTGGAACTTGCTCAGACTCATGTCCATTGAGTCAGTGATGCCATCCAATCTTCTTGTCCTCTGTAGCTCCCTCCTCCTGCCTTCAATCTTTCCCAGCATCAGGGTCTTTTTCAATGAGTTGGATCTCTGCATCAGGTGGACAAAGTATTGGAGTTTCAACTTCACCATTAGGGAATGTGCCAAATCCTAATTACTATACCAGCACACCAAGAAGTACAGTTTTTCTTTCCCACTTTGCCATTCCCTAATTGTGTGAAATAAATATTCAACTCCTTGACAATTTAGATTTCTTTTGTGTAAAATGAAATGGGTCCTTTATAGTACGAACATTCTAGAATAAAGGTGGTTTCGTCGCTAAGACATGTCCGACTCTTGCAACCCGCCAGGCTCCTCTGTCCATGGGATTCTCTAGGCAAGAATACTGGAGTGGGTTGCCATTTCCTTCTCCATCTATAAGAGTAGATATGACTAAAAATATTATACCACCTTAAATGTGAATTGTGTTAAATTGTTTATAACTGCACATGCCTCTTAATTTTGAGTAGCTTTCCTTTCTTTATAAATATTGGAATTAAGTACTTTCTCATTCTATTTACTGTAGATAATGTTTACTATTTTTTGGACAACTATTATTAGTTGGCATTTTCTATTGAACAAAATCAAGAGTGGAAGAAAAAATAGAAAAATAAACTTTGAAGAACTACAGATAATTATTAGTAAAAAAGAAACTAAAGTAGTTCTGAGAAAGTATTTATGAGCTACTTTAACTCATTATATAATTTTTTTTCAAAATTTCTGATCTACTGAAAAGTTGAACAAATAGGGCACAGAATTTCTAGACACCGTTCACCTAGATCCCCCAAAGTTAATATGTTACAATATTTCCTTAATCTTTTTTTTTTAGGTGAAGGGTAGATTTTTCTCTAAATCATTCTAAAGTAAATTGCAACAATGAAGTGCCTTTACCATAAACATTTTAGTATTAATTTCCCAAGGAGGTAACCATGGTACAGTTTTCAAAAAAGGCAATTAATATTGGTGCAAGGCTTTACTGTGATTTCTCCAATGTCTATATTAATGAACTTAATGCAAAAGAAAAGCTAAAATTATGTGTGTTCAGTTGTCATATCACTTTAAAAGTGAAAGTTGCTCAGTCATGTCTGACATTTTGCAAAAAAAGTCCATTTCCATGGACTGTCCATGGAATTCTCTAGGCCAGAATACTGGAGTGGGTAGCCTTTCCTGACTCCAGAGGATATCCCAACCCAGGGATCAAACCCAGGTCTCCTGCACTGCAGGTGGATTCTTTACCAGCTGAGACACAGTGGAAGCCCAAGAATACTAGAGTTGGTAGCCTAGCCCTTCTCCAGCGGATCATCCCAACTCAGGAATTGAACCAGGGTCTCCTGCATTGCAGGCAGATTCTTTACCAACTGAACTATCAGGGAAGCCTGTCATATCACTTTCAGTTCAGTTCAGTTCAGTTGCTCAGTCGTGTCCGACTCTGTAACCCCATGAATCGCAGCACACCAGGCCTCCCTGTCCATCGCTAACTCCTGGAGTTCACTCAGACTCACATCCATCGAGTCAGTGATGCCATCCAACCATCTCATCCTGGGTCGTCCCTTTCTCCTCCTGCCCCCAATCCCTCCCAGCATCACGGTCTTTTCCAGTGAGTCAACTCTTCTCATGAGGTGGCCAAAGTACTGGAGTTTCAGCTTAAGCATCATTCCTTCCAAAGAGATCCCAGGGCTGATCTCCTTCAGAATGGACTGGTTGGATCTCCTTGCAGTCCAAGGGACTCTCAAGAGTCTTCTCCAACACCACAGTTCAAAAGCATCAACTCTTCTGCACTCAGCCTTCTTCATAGTCCAACTCTCACATCCATACGTGACCACTTTAGTTTCCTTTAATTTAATAGTGCTGTGTCATTATTTTGCATTTTAATATATTGAGTATCTTGTGAGAAAATGTGCTAAAATATTGTAAATTTTTTAATTATTAGCACTTATTGACATTGTTGACTGATTAAATCATTATAATGGTATTTGGCAAATGGTGATTTCAAATGCCATAATCCTTGCAAATTTTCTGTTAGCATGTTACTGAAACAAAGTAATTTCTCCCTAGTTATATATTCATTTATATCAGTATGAATTACTGAATACTGTTTTATTGAATATAATCTCTTATTGTGATTATTTTGATATTCAAGTGGTAATGCCTATGAGAGTTCCTTTGGGTTGAGTCTGGGCCCATGTCACAATTACTCCATCATTCTTGTTCATTTCTTGACATTTTGGCTCAGAATTCTTCCAGGATTATCTTGTAATTTGCCCACCCCAGTTCTGAATTTAGCCACTTTTCCCCAAGGGTTTCTGATTCCTTTAAGAGAAAAGTGGTATTTGGAGAACAAAATGTAGGTGTTAGATGTGCTTATTGCTTCTGGGGAGCCATTGCTTCTGCACATTTTTACAGTTCAGAAACAGGTAGTTATCACACTAATATTTCCAAGCCTGATCCAAATCTACAGGCTTCATTCTGTCTAATTGATTTCCATATTTGTTTCTCCCTTCTCTGTCTCCTATTTCCATAAATTTTTGTGTGTTCGGTTACAGAGAGTATTGACCATGACTTTAAAACAGCTTATTCATTTTCATCATAAAAGCAGCCTTTAACTTGGATTTGAATGTATAATGAGTGCTTTTAGAAGGTATTTTTCCTTTTGTCTTTAGTCAGGGGCATGTAGACTGACCACTGTGCTGACAGTAACTCAGTTTTGATCTCAACCATCTTCCCTTTAAGTTGTAACAGCATTCATTTGAAAACACCTAAGTTAATATGTTTCTGTTGTATTCAATTTTAGGAGCTTGTAGATTTTATTTATCTTTTCCTAAAAATATGAAATTTTAGCATGACTATGAAAGATGTGTATAGAAAGATATATTCACAGAATATACCAATAGACCCTTTCTACCCATTCTTTGCTATTAACCAGTATCATTATTATTGAGTTTAGCCTTTCTTGTTTCTTTGGGCTTAAGCAAGTAAATACATACATATAGTTTATTTTCCTCTGTTTTTTAACACCAGGCTTCCCTGGTGGCTCAGTGGTAAAGAATCCTCCTGCCAATGCAGGAGAGGAGATGTGGATTCAATCCCTGTATCTGAAAGATCCCCTGGAGAAGGAAATGGCAAGCTGCTCCAGTATTCTTGCCTGGTGTATCCCATGGACAGAGGAGCCTGGCAGTCTATAGTCTGTGGGATTGCAAAAGAGTCAGACATGACTTAGCAACTATATAAAACAACTTTTTTTAAACCCATTACTCTTCTATACTTATCCTTTTTTACATAACAATATGTATTATAGAAATTACTCCATATAAATTCTTCCTCTTTCATTTTTACACTTTCATAACACTCTATTGGATGTGGTTATATTAGACAGACATAGAGATACCAGAGTTATAGAGATACCAGTTACTTCCCTATGTATGTCTATTATATTATGGCCAGTATTTTGTGATAAGTATGTTGGAGTAAATATTGAGCATATCATGTATTTTAGTGTTGCTGGAGATGTATTTTTAGATGAACTCCTAAAATTGGGATTACTATATGTTTTTTGATGAGTTTACCAAATTCTCCTTCACAAGATTTGTATAAATCTGTATTCCCACCATCAGTGTATGAGAGTCTGTTTGTCCAGTCCCACCAATAGATGTACTATTTTGCAGTTTAATATTTTCCAATTTGGTAAGTTAAAATACTATCTCAGCTCTGTTTTAAATTGCCTTCTTCTAATTATGTATGATGTAGAGCATAATTTTGTATGTTTGAGGATAATATTTTCATTTTTGTCTGAAAATTATCTGTATTTTTTGTCTATTATGTTTAGGCTTTTGTAATTTTTCTCTCAGTTTTTAAGAAATCCTTATGTAGTAGAAAGGTTTAGCCCTGTTTCTATGATATATTGCAAATATTTTATTTCCATTTGTGAGTTATATTTTTATTTTAAAATATTTTATTTATTATATTTTGTCATGTCAATTAAAAATTATATAGCCAGCTAACCACTCTTATTTTATTGCCTCCAGATTTTTAGTCAGAAAGTACTTGCCTACATGCAAGTTAAAGAAGGAACCACCAATATTTTATTTTGCACTGGTTAAATGTCACTTTATGTTAACCAGTGTCACCTATTTTTGCTAAAGTTTTTTTCTCATTTTAGCTATCAACTATTTGAAAATTAAGTATATCATCAATATATCACCATTTTCCACCTTCCTTTCAGTAGTTGATAGTAATAGTTGATTTGCCATTGACAATAATTGTGTGATCGTTTGGGGGATATATGTGTCTACCATTAAAATTAGTGTCTACTGTTAAAATTAATAATTTTTCATTATATAATATCAAATTTTTTAAAATGTAAGAGTAGTTTATGGATCTAAATAGCACGATGCTAATAAATTCATGCTGACAAACTATGTGAGCTTGTTTAATTAAAATCGTAATAAAGCCAGGGAAATACTAACCACTTACATGTAAGACCTTGTAAGATATTCTCTTAATTTGGACTTGTTCCTAAGAGAAGAAAAGAGTGTTTGCAGGCTTTTAATGATTGATGTGACAAGTATTCTGATTGTAGTGTGAATAATAGATTAGAAAACATATAAAGCATTAAAAAGGGAGACAAACATACTGAAATACGATGATGGTGGTTTCTTCCCAGGAATTAGTTTTTGTGAGAGAAGTGAATAAATTTAAGACATATTTGGAAGGTAAAAGCAACATGATTTAGAAATGAATGAATATGGATGTGAGTAATGTGGAATAGTCCAAGACAAAGCTCAAGGGTTTTGTTTAGTTTAAATGTATGTAGAGTCATAACAATGGTTTTGTATGAAAAGGTGGAAAGAGATAAGTTGAATTTTGAAATGTTGAATTTTAGGTAACTACAGGACCCTAAATTGGAGGTTCAATAATTAGTTGCATATATGAATCTGATTCCTAAGAGACTACAGTTAATGATTAAACAGCTTTAAACAGAGTAGGATGAGTTTTCTTGAGTAAACTGTGGACATGCAGTAATCCGTTACTAAAAATGGCATTGTAGAAGGGAAGATGGACAAATGCTGAAAGAAAAGTTTCTTAATAATATTATATATACAGATGCATTTCAATGAATCTATTCATTTCGACAGAAACTCTGGGGATGTTGAGCTTGGAAAGAAAGCTTCAAACAGTTTGTGGGTAGGTGTAGCTTGAGGCCAGATTTTCTGGTCAACCAACTAGGACCATTATAGATGCGAAGATCTCCTTTACTGATGATTTTTTAAAAGGAAGGCCAATAGGCCACATGGTTTTTACTAAACAGGGTCAATTCTTGACATGCCCGCCTCTGAAACCTTACAAAGCAACAATTTGGTAGGAGAGGGAAGTGAACAAACATATCTAAACTCCCATAAGGTGACTGTTGAAGCTTAATACGAGGCATATGGCAACACAAAGCTTCTGACCTATGTACTCTACCCAGTGTTTTTAAATCCCATATCTACTAGATTCTTGTGAACTTTGAAAGCATAATGCAGTAATGTATTTGAAAGAGTTAATGAAGGAAGTCAAGAGCAATAAAAGATCACAAGACAAGAAGGTCAGTCCGCCAAAGAAAATGGTGATAAATTGTAACCAGGTGTCTTTATTTCCTGATT
The DNA here is from genome assembly GCF_016772045.2 of Ovis aries. Classification (NCBI taxonomy): domain Eukaryota; kingdom Metazoa; phylum Chordata; class Mammalia; order Artiodactyla; family Bovidae; genus Ovis; species Ovis aries. The sequence goes on from NC_056062.1 coordinate 51,505,849, forward strand.
CCTCAAGTACTGCACACTCAGCTTCCTCTGCTAGAAAGGGCAGCTTGTGAAATTCCATATGGCATTTGTCAGCTTCAATAATTCCTTCCAAGATCTCTGGATTATTTGCTTTAATCTCAACTGCTTCAGAGGCAGATGAGTAAACCATTGGGAACTTACATATGTAGTAAAAGAAAACCTACTGTTCATTGTGATTTAGGAACCTCATAGAAATACCTTGTAGGCATTCTGATGTTTGTCTGCTATAGTCACTGAGGACAAAGTAGGTCTAATTGTAACCTTGCTCATATACACAGATCAAAAACCTAGTTATGAAGCTTTCCGTAATTATATAAACTGATGTTTGCAGCACAGATATTCAAATTCCTGTGAATGTATTTCATATATTATTCATGTCCTCTCTGAGTTTCTTCATAAGGTTAATTTTTCTTTCATTGCAAACTCGCTAGATGTAGTAGTCTTTGCTTTTGTATTGGTATTTGTTTTAGCGCATATTATTTCACTAAACTATATTATCAGGGAAACATTTAAAGAATTCTTCAGTGTAACAGATTTTATCTGTCTCTGAGATACAGAGCAGAGAAACCAGCTGGGAAGAAGCAGACAAAGTTTAGCAACATTTTTCTGGTATTGGACCAAGAAAATGCACTGATCAGAATATGGCAAGAAGCAAGCGCTTGTCACCCAAATGGAAATGAGGCAAGAGTCCTATCTCCCATTCATGGCTTGAGGAAAGGGATAAAATGATAGAAAAATGCACTGTATTTAAAATATCAGTACAGAAGAAGAAATGACATTCTTCTACTGTTTCACTTTAAGGAGATGCACTTTTATTTTTTTTAATGAAATTTCATTGAAGTGTCGTTGCTTTACAGTATTGTATTAGTATCTGCGATACAGCAAAGGAAGCCAGATATGTGTATGCATCATGCTCATGCTTGGTTGTGTCTGACTCTTTGTGACCCCATGGACTGTAGCCCACCAGGTTCCTCTGTCCGTGGGATTTCCCAGGCAACAATACTGAAGTAGGTTGCCATTTCCTAATCCAATATGTATACATATACTCCTTCTTTTTTGGATTTCCTTCCCATTTAGTTCACCAGAGAGCACTGAATAGAGTTTCATGAGCTCTACAGTAGGTTCTCATTAATTATCTATTTTAAATATAGTATCAATAGTGTATATATGTCTCATTTCTATGTGAGCATTTTCCTGGAACTGTTGGTCAAAATATTGACTCCCAAAGTTACTTTTCTATAGGTGTTTCAGTCTTTAGGCATGAAGCTTCAGGGAATATTTTGATCATATTGATGGATGGGTAATTAACACATGGTATCTTGAAAAATGCAGATCTTTTGAAAAGGAGTATGTGACCTTCTGGTATCTGATCGTTCAGTGCTAAGAGATGATTTCAACCAACAGTGGACAAGAATTTACTTTTTAAAATGCTTGAATATAGTTTCCTTGGGTAAAAATCATATGCACCTTTCTTTTTATTATTTCTTATTCAGGAAGAAAAGTTAGAATAAACTAGTTTTCACATTAAGCCCTCTTATTTCAAAAGATCTTTTTCATTTCATGCTGTATGACATTCTGGAAAAGCAAAACTATGGAGAGAGTATAAAGATCAGTGGTGGCCAGGATTAGTGAGGACACAAACATATATAAATAGAATGCAGAGGATTTTTAGGGCTTAGGTACTATTCTGTATAATACTACATTGGTGGATCATTTCATTATATATTTGTCCAAACCCATCAGATGTACAACATCAAGCATCAACCCTAATATGAACTATAAACATTGAGTAATTATGGTGTGTCAAGGTAGAGTCATTGCTTGTAACAAATGTACCACTCTAGTGGGGGATATCACTTGTGGGGTTGAGGAAGGGAGTGATTAGCTGTGCTGGGGTGGTATGGGACATCCCTGTGCCTTGTGGTAAATAATACTGTGGACTTAAAAATGCTCTAAAAACAGTTTTGTTTGTTTTTAAAGTCATGAAAAGACATGGAATGAACTTAAATGCATATTGTTATGTGAAAAAAGCCAGTTTGGAAAGCCTGTGCACCAGATGGTTCCAACGACATGTTATTCTGGAAAAGACAAAACTTGGAGGCAGTTTGTATGTGTGCTCACGTGTTCAGTTATGTCCGACTCTTTGCAACACTTTGGACTGTACCCCTCCAGGGATTTCTCAAGCAGAAATTGCCATTTCCTCCTCCATGGGGGTCTTCCCAACCCAAGCACTGAACCTGAGTCTCCTGTGTCGCCTGCATTGCAGGTGAACCTTTGACCCGCTGAACCATCAGGGAAGCCCATGGAGGCAGTCAAAGGATCCATGGTCACCAGGGATTAGCAAAGAAGGAGGGATGAATTACCAAAGCACAGATGATTTCTAGGGCAATGAAATTATTCTGTCTGATACTCTAAAGGAGGATACATGTCATTATACATTGATCCAAATCCTATAGAATGTACAACACCAAGAGCTCATTAATTGTAACAAATGTACTTCTCTGGTGGGGAATACTGATAATGGGGAAGGCTGTGCATGTGTGCAGGCAGGAGGTATATGGGAACTTTCCACTTGAATTTTCTTTGAACCAAAAACTGCTCTAAAAAAATAAAAAGTCTATTAAAAAGAAAAAAGAAACAAAGTGAAACTCAAAACAAACTGAAACTCAAAGAAGTGACTGACATTAAGAAGCTACCCAGAAGAAAAAGAAGAATTCTTGGCCTAGTCTGAAGCTTAATAACATGCAAATTGTCCATTTGAGAGGAATAAAAGAAGAGCTTATTACTCAGACTTTTGGTTATTTTCTGATTGGGAGGTAGACTATTTTATAGGAATGTTTCAAACAGTCCATTGCTTAAAGACAAAAATACAAGGAATGTTCTGTTTGATGAGCCCTAACTCAGGGATGGAAACTAATAGCCAGACAAAATTGTGCAGGAGCCTCCCATCTTAGAAAGGAGAATTAATCATTTTCCATGAATCATGAATCAGGAAATTTATAACATTAGCAACTCAGTTGTGTTTAATTTTGTAAAATCTTTTTTTTTTTTTTCGTCTTGATGATTAGCAGTAAAATCTACTGTACTGGCTTGATTATTTTTAGTGAAAACAAAGAAAAGAAAGAATAAAGGAGACAGCATCCCATTTTCACTATAAGATTGAGGGAAGAAAAGTCCCCAAAGGATAGATTAGTTGTTTGAAAACAACCAGTGTAGAAATAGAGAAAAATTAGTCCCTTTGGCAAAGTAGATAAAAAAAGAGAGGGGTGACTGTGATGGGTTTGAAGATGGACCCTGGGATGATGAATGTAAAAGGGCTTTGTTCCAAATAACATTATCATCTTATAGACGTTTGGAAGGAAGGAAAATGATTATTGTTTTTCTTGATGAGGATACTAGAAAGAAGCAACTGAGAACAAATTTTAAAATAGAACATTGTTTATTCTTTAGATAAGGATTATTTCCAGTAATCACTATAATTTGTCACTGGTAAAGTGAAACGTGGAGTCAAACCTTTCAGTACATTTTTTTCTGAAGTTTCATGGCAAAATAGGATATATTGGTACTAAACTACATCTCACTAACCTCTTTGCCTCAGCTATTGACACGACAAGTTGTTTTTATCTTGAAACTGTGCTAAAATACACTTGGCTTTGCCAGTGAGCTAAAATGGCTCACTGTTTTCTTGCCAGAAAACCAGAAACTAGCAATTTTTAAAATGGGTAATAATTTATGCTCCAATGACCTACACCTACCTCCTTTTGAGTAATATAGTGGTGTTTCATTTAAAGATTTTAATGTATTCAAACTTAGTTTATTACTATTAAAAAGTAGTCAGTTGACATTCACAAGACTGAACTCCTTTGTCTTTAATATACAGGTACAGCAGGGATATAATTCGGTAATAAAAAATGCTCTTCTTGATCACACAGCACCTCCACCTTGTGTTTGATGGAATGGAAATCTCCAACTTAGGACTGGATATTATTTTTTTTCATTTTATTGTTATAGTGCATTAATAGCAATGCAAATTTCATTCTAGTTATCATAATGTATGCATTTGATTATTAAGCAAAATAGAAATAAGAATAGTAAATAATAACTTGCCCATTACACACTATTCATTCAAATAACATAGGTCAAGGAACATAGGCCAAATATAAATAAAAGGTTAAAAGGTAAAATTCTTCCAGGGAGCTGAAGGTAATAATGGCTGTCTAAGTCTGCATCTTTCAATATATCATCTCCAAACAATTTAAAACTATAAAAAGAAAACAACAATAATAGCAAATTCATACTAAAAATATGCCTTAAACATGACATAAAGACAAAGAATGGCCAAACTTCAAAACAACAGTAAATTAGAAAAAAAAAATCAAGTCCCAAAAAACAGTCTTCACATGTTACACCATTGCCAATCTTTGTGGTGAGCAAGGACAGTTCAAGAAAAGCAGAAGAGAAAGGAAAGAAATTTGTGAGACAATTAGATAATAAAGGGAAAATAATTAGAGTCTTAGCAGTCAAAAGGAAACCAAATATTATAGACACACAACCTCTTTCCCAACCATTAAAAAAGAAGTAATAATGCCCACTAAAGGTCTGGATTTTTATCTGTTTTGCCATTGAACTAGAAATTTTGTTAAATACCCAAAGTTCACAACAATGAGCAAAACAAAAAAACTCTGAATCTATACAGAATTATTCTAAAATCAGAAAATAAAAATTAATGAACTTTAACTGATGAAACTGTCCATCTCTCCAAAAATTAAAAAAAGAAAAACATAGCAAAAATCATCTGTAAGGCAACACTTACTTAAATATACACACAAAAAGTATTTAGAGATATGGGAAAATCCTTTGAATTGTAAATTTTAAAATTAAGATCAGAAAGGAGCAGAAAAAGAGAGAAAGAAATGAAAGAAGGTGGATTAGATTCAGTGTAGAAATGGAAGTCATTGAAGAAATTATCTCAGAAATAAAAACAAATGCATGATGCTCAAGAGAAAATAAATAAAACCACATAATAATTAAGAAAAACAGAACAACCAGAGATACAAATATTAAAAAAGTGAAAAGAGCCAGTATGAACAATAGTAGAAATAGAAGATAAGAAAAGAAGGAATAATGTTTGCATAATTGGAGTTGCATGTGTACGTGTGCTAAGTCACTTCAGTCATGTCCAACTCTTTGAGACCCTATGGACTGTAGCTCACCAGGCTCCTCTGTCCATGGGATTCTCCAGGCAAAAATACTGGAGTGAGTTGGCATGCCCTCCTCCAGGGGATCTTCCCAACTGAGGGATCGAGCCCCCATCTCTTATGTCTCCTGCATTCGCAGTGGATTCTTTACCACTAGCGCCACCTGGGAATAATTGGAGTTAGTAAAGACTAAAATTTTAAGAATATACAAATTTAATATTTATACTAGTGACTGAAGAGAATGTCCTGAAGTAGAAAACCTGGGTCTATTAATTTAAAGGGCCAAATGAGAAACTGGGAAAATTATGTGGAATCATCAGTTTTGAGAAATATGTAGTAAACTATTAGACTTCAAAAATAAAGAAAAATAATTCTCAAATACACTACAAATAAGATCAAATAAATTGCAAGAAAAATAGTTACATTGGAAGCAGAATTTTCAAAATCTTGATACAAAGCCTTTTTTCCTTTTCATTCTGAGTGTTCTTCCATTTGTTTTGGAAAATTTCCAGGAACACTTGGGAGATAAGTTAACCTTAGTGACAAATGGATGGGAATTATGAAATTGACTGAAGGGCTGAACTTCTCTGATGAAATAAACACAATAGAAGTGTAGTTAATGACTGGGCAGCTGTACGTTAGAAAGTTCAAAGCACTGCTAATGAAGACTCTGGTCCAAAGGATGTAAAATTTGTATCTGGAAAGTTTGACATACTCTGTTTTCTCCATTTCTCTCCAGTCCTCTGACAAGGCCACTGTTCCTAAAATGCCAGACCTGCCCTACAACATTTACTCCTCATCAGGTCAATTCTCAAACATTGTTCTACTGTTTCATATCCAGGACCATGTAGCTGAGGATCCATTCCAGAATACCTGTGATGGACTGAAAATAATTTCTAATGTTACAAGAAAGAAGGGGTTTTAATTGTTTCATCTTCATTTCGGATGACTTGTGTGGTTATAAAGGAAGCTTCCCAGGTGGCATAGTAGTAAAAGAATCCACCTGTCAATGCAGGAGACATGGGTTCCATCCTTGGGTTGGGAAGATCCCCTGGAGGAGGAAATGGCAACCCACTTGAGTATTATTGCCTGGAAAATTCCATGGACAGAAGAGCCTGGTGGGGTACAGTCCATGGGGCCACAAAATTTCCTTTTGTAATTGTTATTACCAGAACAGAAGGAGCATCTCTAAGTCAGTGAATTACAGATCAGGAGCAAGGGAGAATTTTGCTCCAGCAATTGCAAGATAATAGTTTTACTAAATCATGGAAGATTATTTTTGGAACTTCTCCAATCACTCCCATTTGGGAAGTATTGTCATTTTTATTTCTTGTAACTAAAGTTTCTGTAGGGCAAGTAGATATATATTAATAGCTTCTTATCTGGCATAATTATTTTGTATTATTTGAATTTTCTTTGAGATATGGGTCTCTGTCTTTTAGCACTTCATATTCTTATGAATTAAATTATTTTCCATAAGAAATTTTTTCTTGGGACCTTAAATACATTATTTGTAAAAGGAAATATGTGAATCATATTATTTATATATAATTTGAAATAAATTGAAGTCACAGTGTATATACTTTCAAATTTTCAACAGAGGAAAAAAATATAATTTTATATACTCTGTCAGTACTTCTATTTTTCCTTACTTCCTTCATTCTTGAATAAACCAATCCAAGATCTACTCACTAGTACTGAGTAAGGCAGGCTTTCCTTACTCAGAATGAAGAGCCCAGTGTATGGTGTTGTTATCCAAGCAGATTGGGAAGGTCAGCCATTCAGGAATGGGAATTGCTATGCTGAGGGCTGCCTGGTTTGGGACACCAGAGCCCAAGTGAGTAAGGAGAGCATCTTCAGGAGTTGTGAATGCAGCAGGCATCCAGCCAAGTATGTGGGATCTGAAGAGGGATGAAGAGAAGCACCCACAATGAGCAGCAGTGGAACTGACATAAAATTGTTTACATTAAGAGGAAATTGATCAAATTTTTTAAATGTTGAAGATGATTGGAGACAGATTTTTTTTTTTACTTAAATTCAAGGCCTTAGAAACTCACAGATTGATCCTTTGTACTTGTAGGATCCCACACTGAAATAGAATCCAGGAGTTTACTGTTGAAAATGAAAATACCAAATATGTAAAGGTACTGTGTATATTGAGTATGTTGCACATTGTCTGATAATATACAAAGCAAAGAACAGAGCTCACTTTAGTAAAAATGCCACCAAAACATGTAAAGTCTGAATCTAATCATGTGAACACATCAAGTAAATCAAACTTGAGAATAATTTTAAAAAATAACTGACCTGTAATTGTCTCAGGTCAAAATCATGAAAGTCAAGGAAAACTGGGAACTTGCTTTGAATTGAAAGAGGCTAAAAGAAACATGGCAACTGAAGGGAAAAGTGGTATTAGGCAAATTAATTCCAGGACATTATTGGCAAAATTGAATGTTCTCTGCAGGTTAGAGATTTCAGTGTTGGTTGTAATGTGGTTACATGGAAGTATTTGGAGTATTAGGACATTATATTGGTAATTTACCCTCAAAAGATTCAGAAAGTAATTTTTTGTATTATTCTTGCAGTTTTTTAATAAATGTAAAATTACTTCAGAATAAAATCATACAGTGTAAAACATATTTATATTTAAGAAGAACACGGTTATTTCTAAAACTTATTAAAAGAAATAGTTATTTATATAATTCAAAACCATTCAGGAAAGAAGCTAAATTCTGAATTAAGTGTTAAGGTAGAGAGATTTCTCACAAATATTTGTCATTTTTAGTAATCCATTTAAACAGTTTTTGCATACATCAGATAAACTGAACTTATTATTGATAAACAAAATATAATTGATGAAATGCAATTTATAAAATCATAGGTAAAATATTTAATAAATAATTTAGCAGATAAATTATAATACATTCAATGAGAGGAATTCTTATAAAGCTCTGTGCTCATTTTGTTAAGGAAAATTTCCTGTTTTATGAGAGAAAGATAAAATTGTGAAAATTTACTCTTGAATAGGATAAAAACTCAAGATGTAAAAAAAAAAAAAAAAATCAGTTTCCAGAAAAAAATTTAGCTATACTTCTGTTTAGCTATACAAAATTGCATTGAGCTGTGTCAGTGAGCCCTCTAATGAATGGTCTTTTGGGACAGTGATAAATAGACTTGTTGAGTGTGAACCATTTTCCTGTGTTTTAGTCTTTTTTTCCCTCCCAATGATAACTCCATGGCCTCTGAGATTAGTATTCCATCCTCTCTTCCACAGTCTGTGCACGACTTGAAAGTTGGCTCAAGGAGGTTTTTGAGCCCTATAGTTCATTAATGCTTGTATTTCCCCTGCTGTGTAGAATGTTTTGGGCTCCCCTGGTGGCTCAGTGGTAAAGATTACCCACCTGCCAATGCAGGAGACTTCAATTTTGAATAAGTGTTTGGCTGTCATGAGATGGAGGAGAGTTGAGTACATCACATTCTCCAGGGGATCTTCCTGACCCTGGGCTCCTGTATTTCTGGCATTGGCAGGCGAATTCTTTACCACTGGGCTACTTAGAATGCTCAGTTGCTTCAGTTGTGTCCGACTCTGTGACCCCATGGACTGCAGCCCGTCGGGCTTCTCTCTCCATGGGATTTTCCAGGCAAGAACACTGGAGTGGGTTGGCATTTCCTACTCCAGGGCCACCTAGGAAACTGTGTTCAATTATTATTTTTATATTTTGAATTTTTAAAATTTATTTATTTATTTTAATTGGAGGCTGATTACTTTACAATATAGTAGTGGGTTTTACCATACAAAATAATAGTTTTATGAAATTTGTTTTCTTTTTATAAAACTGCCTGTGTTATGTCTCTTGATTTTGCCTCTCACCCTGCAGTGCCTAAAGTGCCTCCCACTTGTTCCTTCACAGAAAAAGTTCTTCCACTTCCAGTGTAGCCCAAGGTTGACTGACTCATCTTTAGTCTTCAAGACTTTGAGTTACAGATCTGGCCAGTAAAACATTTGCTGCTTCTGATCCCTAAGTTTTTGCTATAATTTTCTGTTTTGCTTTAGCTCTTATTCCCACAGAGATCCATCTCTTCCCATGAGCTTTGTTATATAGACTCTCCTGAACTGTTTTGACAAGCATGGCATTAGCTTGCTTAAAGGCCAGTTCTGTTGTAAATGTTTTAGGATTATAAAGGCGTTACCAAAAAAAAAAATCCACAGACTCAACTTATCAAGGGAATTTTCTCACAGTTAGCTTGAGGGGGCCTCCAGATTCCTAAAAGCCTTCAGTACTAGGAATGTTTAATCCAGATCTGGGTGCCAGGCGCACATAGGAGGGACAGGACCAGGCTGTATTTTCCCGTTGCATTCACCTGAATTTTTCTGGACCATTGTAGATTTGCCATAATGGAGAAAGCAGTGGCTTTTGTATACAAATATAATATTCTGGTTAGTTTTAGCTCTGAAAAATATATACAGAAAATCCTGCACATGAAGGTCTCCTGATTTCACAGAATACTATACCTTTGCCTTACCAAATATGCTGTAACAATAATAGCAAAACAATAGCAACAACAATAATAATGAAATTTCCTTAGCATTTATTATGCTAGTACTTTATTAACAATATCTTTATACCATCAATGCTAATATGACCCTTAATGTACCAATGAGAAAATGTCTTATAAAATATTTATAATTGGCCTAAGGCCACCCACACCCACTCCAGTGTTCTTGCCTGGAGAATCCCAGGGACAGGGGAGCCTGGTGGGCTGCTGTCTATGGGGTCGCATAGAGTCGGATATGACTGTCGTGACTTAGCAGCAGCAGCAGCAGCAGCAGCAAGGCCACCCACAGTTACCACTTGAAGAGTTGTGTCTCAAACCCAACGCTGTTTGACAACAGGTCTGTGTTTCAGCCACTCTATTCGTTTGCGTCCATGTCTATGTTGCATATAAAAGTTATTCTAAGCAAGAATTAGAGAATCAGCTTTACCATCCCTCTATGCAGTAGTATGACTATGCTTTGACTCATTGGTACAAATTAAAATCACTATATACAGTATCTCAACTTTCCCAGTAGTAAGCATCAGCCTTATCACTCCTGAGAATGAAAGGACTATTCCTTCTGTGTTATGTCTGTTCAAACCATGTTTCAATATGTTGAAGGAGGCCATGATACTGCCTTTATACCTGACCCACAGTTATTTATCTCACATAGCATAAATACCACAGGCTGTCTGGTCAGGATGGGTTCAGGTGTCAGTCAGACCCACAACTTACTAGCGGTGTGCAAGGATGTTATTGGTTTTAGTTGATGATGAGTTTTCTCTCCAAAATCCATTGTCTTTAAAATCTGACCTCAGTTGGGCTTCCTGGTATATTTCTGAATATCAGTAGTGGGAAAGCCCAGTTACTTTTTGATCAGCAAGTATTCCATACCTGATGTAAATCAGCGAATGAAAAATAATACAGCAGAAGAAGGTTTTGCCTCACTTCTCACCAGTAGCAAGACTCCAGTTCATACCTATCCAATGCAGTTTGTTACATAAGTGTAAAGAAATATATTTTGATATATGCTTAAACATTATTATGAACCTACAAATGAAAAGTAGTGATTAATATCACTGATTAAGTGAGATTACTTCATTCTAATTATTAAGAATATAGAAATATTTTAAATTATGTAATTATTTGTGCTTAGAAACAAATGAGTGTACTATTGTTTAATGTTAGGTGAGCTCACGCATTTATGTCTGTCCTCTGCCAAAATGTCTGTACAATGACAATAAATAATTTTTAATGAATCAACTGAAAAATTTTTAGATAAAGCATGGAAACTAGAAAGTGCTAAGTTGACAGCTAACTTGCAGACCCTAAGAAGCTGCCAGACATTTAGCAGGCTGCTGAGGGGGTGAAAGAATTTAAATCGTCATCTTCCATAGTGAAGGGCAATACAGACATTAAAATCGCAAGACGTAGCAATACAAATCTGTTCTTTGTTGTTAGAGATGTGAAGGGAATTACCAAAAGAAGTGGCAAAAGGATTGAAATGAACTGCCCTTTGAGAGTGAATATTGGAGGGGTAGGTACTACACTACTCTTTTCTTTATAAGACTTATAAAATTATTTGATTCTCAAAATTATGTTCATGGATCACCTGGATAAAAGTAAAAATTATATTAGAAACAAATGAGTAGTTTATTGAAGTACTGTTGCCAGTATGGGCTTTCTGTGCTCTATTGTGAGTACTCTGTAGTAACCAAACCAATGACATCAGATCTGTCAAAGCGTTAAGATGAGTTTTAGTTACATTTTATTGAATCTATCCAAATTCACTTCTATCTCCATCTGAAATATAGGTTTGAGTACATAAAGGAATCTAATCTAATTTGAAAATCAAGGGATTTTCTAAGAAATATGTAATTTATATTGATCTTCAAGGATGAGAAATATAAGCAGCAGAGGGGGAGAGAATATCATATGCCAAGGATCTGAAGAGAAAGAAACTTGGAACTGAACTCAGGAGCTGCCGGGGCAGGGGGCTGGCAGGAAGGTGGAGTCAGGACTGCTGGGGTGGAAGGACCCCGGAGCCAAATGGAAATGAGGCTGGAGAGAGACAGGACCAAGATCATTTAGGGCCTTGGAAGTCATGTTAAGGGTTTAAGTTCATAAAGTTCTAGGTTTTTCTTTAAGAAGAAAAAATTGGTTCTTGACTTAGCTCTGAAGTTCATGGTATGGTCATAATAATGTAAGCAAAATTTTGATACAACTCATTTGGGAGGAGACTGGAAAAATGAGGTGGCACTTAAATGGCAAAGTAATATTTTTACTACTTAAGTGAATTTTTTGAGAAAAGAGGTAGAAGGAGGGTGGCTAAAAAACTTGAAAAGAGAGCTCAGGATGAAATTCATTTGTATGCACACATAATAGCCATAAATGGTACTATATAAAAATTTGAGAGGAAAATCTTATCCCAGAGGAAATAACCATTGATAGTTGAGGAAATATGATGTTTTCTTACAGAACTTTCATTGCTCTATTCTCTACATATTATGTTCACCAAAATGTTGTCCGCAGTAGAATCAAATTTGCTCTAGAAAGCAAGCTGACTTACAAGGTATGAAAATCAGACATTATACTTGGATTCTTTTACCAAAAATTAGCTCTGGATAACAAAATCTTTAAGAATAAATTTATTTATGTATTTACATTTAGGTTGGAAGGTTCAAACCAGAGCTTTCTTTTCTTTTTTTTTTTTTAATCAAACCAACAATTATTGAATTTCCAATCTTGTTTTCCCTTTTAGAGGCCAATTGTTTGGCCTGTGTAGCCAGTTTTTCTGAGTTATCATTTGGGGAAATAACCTTTTGTACTGTAACAGAGTTTTGGCTGCTACTGGCCCCATTAAGGGCAACATTCCTTGCAAAAGTGTCAGCAAGATGATTTCCCTTAGCTTCCAGAAAGTCAAGTTTATAATGCCCTGGAATCTTAATAATAGCTAAAGTGTGTCTATCATACCCTAATGGTGGCTTCTGTGTTTTGGGGCAAGTGCCCCAAGGGCACTTTTTTCTTTTCATATACGAAAAGGAAAAAGGGAATCTAATAATTGAAGGGCTCAAGGGTAGAAGTATTTATAAACTTTCCTTTAGGGCCTTGAGAACCATGCCATCTGGTTGTTCCCACAAAATTGGGTCAGGGTTGTTGTTTAGTAAAGCATACAGAGGTTTGGCCATAAGAGAGAAATTTGGAATCCAGTTTTAGCAGTAACCAACCAGCCCAGGAAAACCTCACACTTGGCGCTTAGTTTTGGGTTTTGGGAAACTAAGGACACCATGACGTCCAACTGGATCTAGGTATAACCATTGTTCTGCTATCAGATGTCCTAAATATTGAACCTGGGTTTGAACAAACTAAATTTTCTTTGGTGACTTTACTTCCCTTTAGGGCTAAAATCTTTAGCAAATGGATGTTGTCTTCCTGTGAAGATGCCTGACAAAAAAGCAAAGAAGCAAATAGTTCACATTTTGCAGCAAAGTACACCCTTAGGTGAACTTCACATCATACAGATCAGTCTTTAAAACTTGTAAGAAATAAGGAAGACTCTCAGTAAAACCATGACACATTATTGCCCAGGGGAATTGTTTTTCTTCCTAAGTGAAAGCAAAAAGGTACTGGCTAGCTTTATCAACAGGAATGCTAAAGAATGTATTGTGTATCTCAATTACAGTGAAGAATATACTTTTGATGAGAATGGATGTTAACAACTATGAAGGTTGGGATAACAGGGTGTGGAGAATTAAGAATGTTGTTTATCATTTGGAGGTCTTAGACACAGCCCTCCACCCTCAGCCCTTAGGATTTCTCACCAGTAAAATAGAAGCAGGCTTTCCAGATGGCTCAGTGATAAAGAATCCGCCTGCCAAATAGAAGATGCAGGTTCATTCAATGGGTCAGGAAGATCCCCTGGAGAAGGAAATGACAACCCACTCCAGTATTTTTGCCTGGGAAATCCCATGGACAGAGGAACCTGGCAGGGTACAGTTCATGGGGTTGCAAGAGTTGGACATGGCTTAGCAACCAAACAACAACAAAAATAGGAGTATTACAGTGACTGATGCAAAGGATAATTGAGTCTTAAGTCTTGTAATCTATTATTAGCCTTATGAAGGGCTTCTGTACTTGTGGAATAAGATATTGATTAATTCTGGGAAGAGGTTCTAGAGGATCTATTTGAATCTTTATATTAATGGGACATGCACTATGAATTTCACCAATATCAGTTAGTATTTTGCCTTTGAGGAGGATGGTAGCTGATTCAGTAAGGACAAATGATCAGTGTTTCAAGAATCTACACTTGTAGCATCAGAGACAAAACAAAAAAATATCAAAAGGTTATTTAATCCACCTGTTTGGTTATTTAGTGACTACTGTCAAATTCCAGGAGTTTTTTCCCCTTTTGGGGTAGAGAATTTCAGCATGATACTTTTCTATGGAGTATCTAATAAACGAATGTTGCATAGGAACTACAGAGAAAAGTGTATGTATCTCTCAAAGGGCCTAAACAAAAGGAAATAGATTCAGAGACAAGAATGCCTTGAAATGCATTAGTGATTCCCATTGTTGAACTGTTTTAGTACTCTGATGTTGGGGCTGCTTTATAATAGGTTGAATACTGACAGTATGGTTCCAGTGTCTGGATTGGAAGAAATTCATCCCCAATCTGGGGAAATCTTTTTCCAGTCTGATTAAGAGTGAAGATTGGGAAGAGCACCCTGTAGTTCCTTAGAAAAGTGAAAAAGTGAAAGTTGCTCAGTCGTGTCTGACTCTTTGAGACCCACGGACTGTAGCCTGCCAAGCTCTTCTGTCCATGGGATTCTCCAGGCAAGAATACTGGAGCAGGTTGTCATTCCCTGCTCCAGGGGATCTTCCTGACCCAGGGATCAAGCCTGGGTCTCTACATTGCAGGCAGATGCTTTACTGTCTGAGCTATTGGGAGGACTGAATTTAGGAGCTGAAATTGCACACCACCCCCCAAAGTAACTTAAATTTATAACTATCTTTTTTTCTAATGTCCTGGCTCTTTGCAATAATAGGAGAAATTTGGAGGGTTTTGGTTTAATTTAGGAACTTTCAACAGCTAGAGATGAAGGTTAAGAATTTTATCAGTCTTCCTTTAGGTGACTCATGTAGAGTGTGAGAGAGCTGGTTTGCTATATTAACTAAATTCAGAGAGGATGTAGTTTCCCATTCTATCCCAGTTCTTTTTATTGAAGGGAAAACTCCTGGTTCAGCCCATTAATAAATGTGTGTGTGTACACTCACATTCACATGCTCAGTTGTGTCCTACTATTTGTGACCCCATGGACAGTAGCCCACCAGGCTCCTCTGTGTGTGAAGTTTTCCAGGTGAGACTACTGGATTGGGTTGCTGTTTGCTACTCCAGGGGATCTTCCTGACTCAGGGATCGAATCCGCATCTCTTATGTCTCCTGCACCAGCAGAGTTTAAAAAAAAAACTACCCCGGTGGAATCGACATCTGAAGGAAGACCAGAACAGATTCATCAGATTTTGGTGTGCAAGCCTGAAATTTGCTCTAATGAACAGGGTTGAAAAATCCCTAAAAATTGCCTACTTAAGTCCCCTAATGATTACTCAGACCTGATCTTTTAATAAATAAGTGGGCTGGTCTCCCAGTTGTAATTCTAGAGACCTTTCAGGATTTTTCCTATTTAGTGGTTTTTGTTGAACACTGGGCCTGGCCTTCGCTAACAAAAAAATTAAGTAGCTGATATAACTCTGGGAGTTGGTGATAGACAGGGAGGCCTGGCGTGCTGCGATTCATGGGGTCGCAAAGAGTCGGACACAACTGAGCAAGTGAACTGAACTGAATAGCTCAGAGAAATGAGATTGATACATTTGAATGACTATATTACCTTCCTCAGAAGACCTGTGAGAATCTTTGGTTACTTCAAGAAAATCTTTGACTATGGCCCACGGTTCGGCTCTAGTCTGGGGAATATAAGAAACTAAGAATGTAGCCTCTAGATACTCAGAAGACTTAATTTTAGAGGGACAGGCTCTGAACAATATAGAAGAAAAGGGAGTGGGAAGAGTTTCAGAGAAAAAGGGGTTTGGTGAGAGAATCAGCACAGGAGGAAGAGAACATATAAAGAAGGCACCCGTGGGCACAGAGGAAGGAAGAAGATGATGCCAGAGGTGGAGTCTAAACATAAGAAGCTGAGGGACAGAGATAAGATGACACAAAAGGCAGAGGCTGAGACAAAGAAATCAAGGAAGAAGAAGCCCCTCTCTACAAATTGCCTGCTTTCATTCAGTCCAGAGCCTTCAGGTATTTGTTATTGTTGTTTATTGTCTAGGTTTATGGCTGGTATTTATGGGAAAGTCAGGTTTTAGGAAGTCATCTCTCTATGCCAGTTAACAATCTGTTTCTTTCTAAAGGAAAAAAGTGTAGGAAAGTGTTGGCTTCTTTCTTATGTTTGTGACATATTAAAGTTGGACCCTTGTTGGAAAGTTCTTACATCTTGCATTTTAAAAGGAAGTAGCAAATATGTCTACCTGCAAATCTTGAGAATTTTTCCTAACTATGGTTCCTAATTCCTTAACTTAAAGGAAATGTGAAGATTGTTAATATGAGTCCTGTGACCTCATATGCCTCGTAAGAGGCACAGAATTGTTAACGCTCTGGTAACTGACATGCGGCACATCCATTGTCCGTGGCTCTCTTGGTCCCACCTGGTTTGCAGTTTTGCTTGGCTCTTCATCCTCTCTCAAATATCCACTTTAATATTTCTTGATAGTGCCAGTAACTTTCCAGCCAAACATAATGTGTTTCTTGCCAGACGTTGTTCTGCTATCACAGGCTGTGTTCCAGAACACCAAATTCTTTCTTCAACACCATAAATACAGCTAACTATTTTTCATATCATCCCTCCTTTCTTCAAAATGACAATCTAGAGGCAGAAATACAAATACACAGTGAAACTAAATTAACATTAAAGATTGAAGTGAAAAATACTTTCAGCTTCTTATTCAGGGGCTTAATAAATACTTTATTTATCCATTTCTATTTTTTCTTTCTGTTTTTGTTTTGTTTTGCAGTTTATTTTATGGGTATTGTCAGGTTTCTTGACGCATTTTGTCTGTGTCTCTTGGAAGGAGTCCTATTCGCTGAAAGTGTTACATCAGAAAGCGGATGGCATTCTTTCAGAGATATGTTAGAAGAGATTCTTACCCTAATGAAAAGTTAGATTTAATATCTCCAAGGTCACTTTCAACTCTAATGGACAAAGATATACTTTGCAAGCTTATCACATCTCATTGGAAAAGAGCTATTATTGTAACTTAATTCTGTATTCTAGAACTAATGAGTCCTTTGAATACATCAAAATTATTCAAAGGATATTACATCTAATATATACTGTTCTAAAAATCACAAAATTAAAAAGAACTTAGGTTAATCATAAGGGCTGATTTATTGCTCTACTACACAAGAAGCCTACCATTAACCTAACAGAGCCTCCACACAGAAAAATCATTCTGCAGTGAAGGAGGCCAAAAAGAAAACTAGCCCCATGCTGAAAGAGAACCCATTATGGGCGATTTGATAATATTAATGGCATTTTCCTTCCTTTGCAGTATTGTAAAACCTAAACATTTTAATGGTGTTCATTTCCTTGCCTGGAGGGGAAAGATTGCATTACTCTAAACCTTTTGTAAATTTTAGAGCATATGTTATATAGTAATTTGATTCTCAGACTTTACTGAGTTTAGGGAGCTTCATGCCTTTGATCAGAAGCTGTGAAGCGAGAGCCGCTCGGGCTCCAGCCCCTGTCTGCCAACCACTGGACTTCATGATGGTTCCCTCTGCCAAGTGGACAGAGACTGATTATTTTCTGGGTCCCAATTTCTAAGTCCTGCACTGTAGGTTAGCCCAGCCCATAAAGTTGACTTTGTGTATACAGTACTCTGAAATGGCATAATCAACACATTTTTCTTTCTGCACATGGCAGCAGAAGAGAAGAACATGCTCTATTAATTGATCTGCTGAAACCTTGGTCCATGGGGAAATAAATCTTTCAACCCTTGAGTTATAAGGACTGTAGTTTTCCTAGGGAAATGCAGATCTTTGAATTTGCTTTTCTGTGTTAAGCCAAACCTTAGTTTTCCATTCACCCATGTGTTCAGGAACACTAGAAATCATTCTTATCTGTCCAATATGTTAATGATTATTATAATTTCCAATATTAGATTCTCCTATTTTGCATGCACAACAATGATCTCCTTTAGAAGAACAGTAACAGTAGAACAAATGAAAGATATAGGACTCTTCTTCAGTCTTAACCGACACACTGTCTCTAACTGAAGAACAATTGAGAATCAAATTGCCAATAAAATTGAGAAGATCCCTGGGGCAGATTGAATTATTATGTATTAATTTTTCACCACTCTCTGCATTCATAACTTTTGTCACATGATTTTGCGAGTCCTTTCAGAAAAAGCGGGCTCTACTTTTCACTTCTTCAGGTGTGCCTGGTGGATACAAGTGAATGGACATGGCAAAAAAGGAAACAAAGCGATGGCATGAATGGGCTTGCTCCCTGAAATTTCTGCCATCTAGGGAAGAACATGCAGCTAAGTAGCGCTCTAGTCCAAGGAGACCGGATATCCTTGGGGGAGAGCTCCGTGGCAGATCTAAAAGTCTATATGAAGCATAGATCCAGCCTTTCCCGGCTGATCCTCAGCTGAAACACAGACTCACAGGAAAGCTCAGCTATCAGTGAGGTTGCCTAGCTAATTTTCGATCAAATACAAGAATGGTTTAGAGATTTATGAAAGAAAAAAAAAGTGCTTTTTTTCTGAGTTTGTGACATCTTATTACAGAGAATGTCTTATTAATGCTGTATACTTATGATTAAAATGATTATCACAGATTTACATTTTACTAATGTCCAGGTCTTTAACTCATAGTGGATCGCCTAAATGCCCTTCTCAGAAGCTTATTTATTTTAATCACCTGTAAATTTTTAAAATGTGGTCATAAAGTAAAAATATAAAACTTCTGATGCATGAAAAGATCAATTCTTTAGAAAACAGGCCGAGAATAACTCATTTCCCTAGAGTTACATATTAACCACTCACTGAAAAATAATTAAAGCATTTAATGAAAATTGACTCAAATTAAAAATCCTAGAAAAAATTTTGATTTAGATTATAAGTAATGGCAATATGCATCTCTATAGAACAACTCATTCACTAGAGAGTTCAACACTGCCCTTTCACATCAGTGCTTACAAGAATTGGTGTGACACTGCAAGATACATTTTTTTTAGCAGATTGTGTCTAAAGTGCATGTGTTAGTTTACATAGAAAAGAAGTAGTGGGAAGGATTTTGGTGTTGAATATTGGAGCATTTTAGATTTAAGGGGAAATTCTTCAGGTTTATGGTCACCAAAAATATTTGAGGCTTACTGATTTTAAACTTTCAAAGATCAAGTTTTCCATACCACCTGTTCTACTTGAAACCTCTTATTGTTTTGCCAAGGATCTCCACATCTGTGTATTCTTATTTGGAGGAATCCAAGGTTGAAACTCCGTGCTTTAGGGAAAGGACATGCTTGGATATGGTTGCTATGATCAGTCTCCATTGAGCAAGTAAGGATTGCCAAGAGTAATGAATTCTCCTCATTGTGAAGGTGGTTTTGTAGCAGTGGCAGAAAACTTTTTTCCAAAGTTCTGTTTGTAAACCACAAGAAGCCTTTCTGGTGGTTGTTGTTCATCTGACTGAGTTTTGTCTATTTGTAGTATCCTGGCTCATAAATTTCTGTGATTCTTCCCTCAGCCCCATTCTACAGAATCATGGCTCATTCATATCATGCTTTCAGTTTATGACATTTCCTATGCTTCCTGGTGGGTAGCAACCATCTTCAGGTCACTTCCCTAAAACTGGGAAACCTTTTGACACCTAGTGTGATTATTTTCTTAACACTGTTACATGTGCCTCCTTTTCCTAACATTTGAGGAACTTCTGAGTTCTGGGTTATATAACATATATATATATATGTATATATATATATATATATATATATATATATATATATACACACACATACACATATATATATAATAGCTTCATCAAATGTCTAGGAAGAAATGCTCAGGTAGATGTTGAACAAAAATGAAATTTCTTTCAATGAAGGAAAAAAGATTCAGGCAGCTATATCAAATGTTATTTAAGCTATGACAGTGGTGGTTCTGGTGAATGGTTGCCACTGTTGGAAACTATAATTAAATCCCTTCAAGGAAGGCACTATAATAAGAAATATATGTTCTACTTATTAGCCTGACAATGGTATATATATATATATATATGTATGTAGCATTTGAGGATCTTCTAAAGTTAAAAATATCACAGCTTATTATCCCTGAGTAGTTATATCTTCAAAATTAGGACTGTCTGTATCCTGAAATTAGCTTTCCTATTAAATGTATTAATGATTTCATTTTATGCGTGCATGCACACTTTAAGGTGCTTCAGTCATGTCCATGTCTCCTGCATTGGCAGACAGGTTCTTAACCACTAGCGCCGCATCAGAAGCCCCTTCATTTAAAATATATTTATTCAAAATCTACCATGGACTAGATATGGTCTTAGTTGATAAGGGTATCATGGTAAACATACATCTGTGCATGGAACTTACTTACATTCTAGTGGACGAGATAAACAATACACAACAATTACATTAGAGCTTAGTTACGTGGGAAATGCTATATAAAAGAATAAATGCAGAGCTCATGAGAGTACATAACATAATACAAACTGGTAAAGAAGGGCAAAGAGAAAGTAACAGTAAGCTGAAATGAAATTTAAAAGATTGATTTAACTACATTAGTGAACAGCTCTAGGTGCAGTTTTCTATAGAGAAAAGCGCACCCTGAGACCAATAGGAAAATGGTATGTATTTGTTTCTTAGTGCTGCTGGAGCAAAGCACTGCACACTGGGTGGACTAGAACAACAGAAATGTATCCTCCTGCAGTCCTGCAAATACAGATGGAAACTCAAGTTAACCTCAGACTTGGTTAGAAGGAAGAAAATTTGGGCATTCATGTTAAAAATATAAGGGCTACCCCTAACAACATAAAGCTGAACTAAAAATATAAGAACTTTTTTTTAAATCAATCTATAGTTAATAAAGAACAAAAAAGATGAAGAATAAGCATGGTAAACATAAAACCTTAATAATATGGTGGAATTAAGTTCAAATATATCATAAGCCCCGTAAATATTATTCTTGCCTACTAAGAAACTGAAAATCTCAGATAATATTATTTTTGAAGTGTTAGATTTGGCTAAATTTACCAAGGAAAGATAAATTATGGGAGTTGAAGATGGATTGGAAAGGAGAAAAAGCGTAAAGGTAAAGAAAAGTTCAGAGAACATTTCAGTCTTGGTGGTAAGAATAGAAATGAAGTAAAATAGGTATTTTAAGAAAATACTTAAGAGAGTAGGTTTAATAATATATTATATAATCCAAGGGTCACAAACCCATGTGTTCCTAAATCTTAAATTCCCTGAAGTTATCCTCACAACTGAACTTTTAAAACAACTGGCTATAGGTCCCAGTCCCCCAAACTGAGCAGTATAGGTCCCTCTTTTTGCTTTACATCTCTCAAGATTTGTAAGTAACTATTATGCCTCTTAGTAATCTGATACTTATATCCTGTCTCTTGTCAATTTTGTCTATATTACATATCCTATGCCCTGTGGCTCTCTTTCTGCTTTGCCTCAAACATGACATAAAATTCATTTATCTACTTCTAGTAACCACAAATATTATAAAGCAGTGTTGTACATCAGACTTTTATTCAAAATGAGGAGAGTCAAAAGAGTATAACAGAAAAGCATCAAATTAAAAAACATAGTCATCCTTTACCTTAAGCCTACTTCAGCCTTCACTGGGGGGTTCCCAGATGGTCCTAGTGGTAGAGGATCTGCCTGCCAGTGCAGGAGATGCAGGAGATGTGGGTTTGATCCCTGGATTAGGAAGATCACCTAGAGTATGAGCTGGAATTCCATTCCAGGATTCTTGCCTGGATTTGAATGCAGAGTTCCAAAGAATAGCAATAAGAGATAAGAAAGCCTTACTCTGTGCTCAATGCAAAGAAATAGAGGGAAACAATAGAATGGGAAAGACTGGAGATCTCTTCAAGAAAATTAGAGATACCAAGGGAACATTTCATACAAAGATGGGCTCAATGAGGACAGAAATGGTATGCACCTAACAGCAGCAGAAGATATTAAGAAGAGGTGGCAAGAATACACAGAAGAACTATACAAAAAAGATCTTCACGACCTGGATAATCATGATGGTGTGATCACTCACCTACAGCCAGACATCCTGGAATGTGATGTCAAGTGGGCCTTAGAAAGCATCACTATGAACAAAGCTAGTGGAGGTGATAGCATTCCAGTTGAGCTATTTCAAATCCTGAAAGATGATGCTGTGAAAGTGCTGCACTCAATATGCCAGCAAATCTGGAAAAAGTCAGCAGTGGCCACAGGACTGGAAAAGGTCAGTTTTCATTCCAATTCCAAAGAAAGGCAGTGTCAAAGAATGCTGAAACTACTGCACAATTGCACTCATCTCACACACTACTGAAGTAATGCTGAAAATTCTCCAAGCCAGGCTCCAGCAATACGTGAACCATGAACTGCCAGATGTTCAAGCTAGATTTAGAAAAGATTTAGAAAAAACCAGAGATCAACTTGCCAACATCTGTTGGATCATCGAAGAAGCAAGAGAGTTCCAGAAAAACATCTCTTTCTGCTTTATTGACTATGCCAAAGCCTTTGACTATGTGGATCACAATAAACTGTGGAAAATTCTGAAAGAGATGGGAATACCAGATCACCTGAACTGCCTCTTGAGAAACCTGTATGCAGGTCAGGAAGCAACAGTTAGAACTGGACATGGAACAACAGACTGGTTCCAAATAGGAAAAGGAGTACGTCAAGGCTGTATATTGTCACTTTGCTTATTTAACTTATATGCAGAGTACATCATGAGAAACACTGGGATAGATGAACCACAAGCTGGAATCAAGTTTGCTTGGAAGAATATCAATAACCTCAAATATGCAGATGACACCAACCTTTTGGCAGAAAGTGAAGAACTAAAGAGCCTCTTGATGAAGATGAAAGAAGAGAGTGAAAGAGTTGGCTTAAAGCTCAACATTCAGAAAACGAAGATCATGGCATCTGGTCTCATCACTTCACGGGAAATAGATGGGGAAACAGTGGAAACAGTGGCTGACTTTATTTTGGGGGAGCTCCAAAATCACTGCAGATGGTGATTGCAGCCGTGAAATTAAAAGATGCTTACTCCTTGGGAGGAAAGTTATGACCAGCCTAGACAGCTTACTAAAAAGCAGAGACCTTACTTTGTCAACAGAGGTCCGTCTAGTCAAGGCTATGGTTTTTCCAGTGGTCATGTATGGATGTGAGAGTTGGACTATAAAGAGGGCTGAGCGCCCTCTTTGATGGTTGTGAACTGTGGTGTTGGAGAAGACTCTTGAGAGTCCCTTGGACTGCAGGGAGATCCAACCAGTCCATCCTAAAGGAAATCAGTCCTGAATATTCACTGGAAGGACTGATGCTGAAGCTGAAACTCCAATACTTTGGCCACCTGATTCGAAGAGCTGACTCATTGGAAAAGACTGTGATGCTGGGAGGGATTGAGGGCAGGGGGAGAAGGGGACGACAGAGGATGAGATGGCTGGATGGCATCACTGACTCAATGGACATGGATTTGGGTGAACTCCAGGAGTTGGTGATGGACAGGGAGTCCTGGCATGCCATGGTTCATGAGGTAAGATCGAGTCAGACATGAGTGAGCAACCAAACTGAACTGAATTCTGACCTGGAAAATTTCATGGGCAGAAGAGTTGGGTGGGCTACAGTGCATGGGGCCACAAAGTGTCAGATACAACTGAATGACTAAACACACAGCCTTCTCTGACATCACAAGTTTATCCCTGGTTGTGATTAGTCAGTCAGTCAGTTCAGTTGCTCAGTCGTGTCCAACTCTTTGTTACCCCATGGACTGCAGCATGCCAGGCTTCCCTGTCCATCACCAACTCCTGGAGTTTACCCAAACTCATGCCCATTGAGTTGGTGATGCCATCTAACCATCTAATTCTCTGTCATCCCCTTCTCTTCCTGCCTTCAATCTTTCCCAACATCAGGGTCTTCAAATGAGTCAGTTCTTCACATGGTGGCCAAAATACTGGAGTTTCAGCTTTACCATCAGTCCTTCCAATGAACACCCAGGACTGATTTCCCTTAGGATGGACTGGTTGGATCTCCTTGCAGTCCAAGGGACTCTCAAGAGTCTTCTCCAACACCACAGTTCAAAAGCATCAATTCTTCGAAGTTCAGCCCTCTTTATAGTCCAACTCTCACATCCATACCATATATGACCACTGGAAAAACCATAGCCTTGACTAGACAGACCTCTGTTGACAAAGTAATGTCTCTGCTTTTCAACATGCTGTCTAGGTTGGTCATAACTTTCCTTCCAGGGAGTAAACATCTTTTAATTTCATGGCTGCATTCACCATCTGCAGTGATTTTGGAGCCCCAAAAAATAAAGTCAGCCACTGTTTCCACTGTTTCTCCATCTATTTCCCATGAAGTGGTGGGACCGGATGCCATGATCTTTGTTTTCTGAATGTTGAGCTTTAAGTCAACTCTTTCACTCTCCTCTTTCACCTTCATCAAAAGGCTTCTTAGTTCCTCTTCACTATCTGCCATAAGAGTGGTGTCATCTACATATCAGAGGTTATTGATATTTCTCCCGGCAATCTTGATTCCAGCCTGTGCTTCCTGCAGCCCAGCATTTCTCATGATGTACTCTGCATATAAGTTAGATAAACAGGGTGACAATATATAGCCTTGACGTACTCCTTTTCCTATTTGGAACCAGTCTGTTTTTCCATGTCCAATTCTAACTGTTGCTTCCTGACCAGCATACAAGTTTCTCAAGAGGCAGGTCAGGTGGTCTGATATTCCATCTCTCCCAGAATCTTTCACAGTTTATTGTGATCCACACAGTCAAAGGCTTTGGCATAGTCAATAAAGCAGAAATAGATGTTTTTTCTGGAATGTCTTGCTTTTTTGATGATCCAGCGGAATTTGGCAATTTGGTCTCTAGTTCCACTGCCTTTTCTAAAACCAGCTTGAACTTCTGAAATTTCATTGTTCACGTATTGCTGAAGCCTGGCTTGGAAAATTTTGAGTATTACTTCACTAGCATGTGAGATGAGTGCAACTGTGCGGTAGTTTGAGCATTCTTTGGCACCTGCTTTCTTTGGAATTGGAATGAAAACTGACTTTTCCAGTCCTGTGGCCACTGCTGAGTTTTCCGAATTTGCTGACATATTGATTGCAGCACTTTCACAGCATCGTTTTTTAGGATTTGAAATAACTCATCTGGAATTCTATCACCTCCACTAGCTTTGTTTGTAGTGATACTTCCTAAGGCCCACTTGATTTCACATTCCAGGATGTCAGGCCGTAGGTGAGTGATCACACCATCATGATTATCTGGGTTGTGAAGATCTTTTTTGTATAGCTCTTCTGTGTATTCTTGCCACCTCTTCTTAATTCCTTCTGCTTCTGTTTGCTTCCTACCATTTCTGTCCTTCACTGAGCCCATCTTTGCATGACATGTTCCCTTGGTATCTCTAATTTTCTTGAAGAGATCTCTAATCTTTCCTATTTTGTTGTTTTCCTCCATTTCTTTTCATTGATTTCTGAGGAAAGCTTTCTTCTCTCTCCTTGCTATTCTTTTGGAACTCTTCATTCAAATGAGTATACCTTTCCTTTTCTCCTTTGCTTTTCACTTCTCTTCTTTTCACAGCTATTTGTAAGGCCTCCTCAGACAGCCATTTTGCTTTTTTGGTTGTGATTACCCCTCTGGACTTTTCCCTAAACCATGTAATTTATAAGCAGTTCTGTGTCCTCCTTGGTTCCCTCCCACAGTCATGCTCTTCAGATCTCATTAACCAGCATGGAAAAAAAACTCTCAGCAGCCACTCAAGAGTTTCATTTTCCTCCATTTCTGTCTCCATGTTCCCTGCCTAACAGTGTCCATTCATGAGCACAGTCTCAGTGCGTTGTTCATTCAGAACATCCAGTGTCCTTACCTTGTTTTGCTGACTCTTTTGCCTTGCAGAAGATAGAAGAACCATGGGTTCAAAATATTTAGAACAGTTGTTTAAATCTGTCCTTCTCTTAAAGATTGTTTGAAATTGAGCCCATAGCTTGGAGGACAGGGCAAAAATGTGCTGGGAGTTTTTCTTCCCTCTACTCCTGATTGTTTGCTGTGTGCATGTGTGCTCAGTCGCTCAGTCTCATCCAACTCTTTGCCACTCCATGGGCTCCTCTCTCCATGGAATTATCTGGGCAAGAAGACTGGAGTGGGCTGCCATTTCCTCCTCCTGTTTACTGTGTATTAGAAGGCAATGGCACCCCACTCCAGCACTCTTGCCTGGAGAATCCCAGGGACAGGGGAGCCTGGTGGACTGCCGTCTATGAGGTTGCACAGAGTTGGACACGAGTGAAGCGACTTAGCAGCAGCAGCAGCAGCAGGGTAATATTTTGGTATATTGAAAAATATTGAGTGATGGTATTTTAAATCATTTTCTCCTTTGGACTGTGTTACATTTCTCATAATTTAGGCTTCCTGGTTTTAGTATTTAAGTCATATCATTTTAAGATTGCATATCATTCATATTCCAATTTATATTACTTTGATTTGAAATAAATATTTTGTTTTCTTTGATTTCTTATACTCCGTTAACTTTCTAATAGTTTAGATGATTCTTTTAGTTTCTTAACATATACTTTAGTAGTTTTTATTTATTTTAATATTCATTATTTTTAATGAAAAAGTAACAGCAGATTTAGTTGACTTAAGGTCCATATAATACTAATTCAGTTAAGAGTTAAATTGCTTCTATTAAGATTAATTCTTTTTTTATTGAAATATAGTTGATTTACAATATTATGTTAGTTTCAGGTATAAAGCATAGTGATTCAGTATTTTTATAGGTTATACACAATTTTAAGTTATTACATAATAATGGTTATAGTTCTCTGTGCTGTACAATATATCTTGTGCTTATCTCTTCAGTAGTTATATCTCTTAATCTCCTCTGCTTGTGTGTTTGTGCTTAGTTGCCTCAGTCATGTTCGACTCTTTGTGACCCCATGGACCACAGCCCACCAGGCTCCTCTGTCCATGGGATTCTCCAAGCAAGAATATTGGAGTGGGTTGCCATGCCCTCCTCCAGGGGATCTTCCTGACCTAGGGATCAAACCTGTATTTCCTGAGTCCCCTGTGCTGCAGGAGTTCTTTACTGCTGAGTCACTGGGGAAGCTCCTGATACTATCTTCACTCCCCCCTTTCCCCCCTCCCCACTGGTATCCAGTTTGTTCTTTGTATCCATGAGTCTCTACTGTTTTATTATGTACTTTGTTTTATCTTTTAGATTCTACATATAAATGACAATATACAGTATTTGTCTTCCTCTAACTTATTTCACTATGCATAATACTCTCTAGATTCATCTATGCAGTTGCAAATATTCTTTCTTTGGATTTATCAACTATTATCTATTTTAACTTATTAAAACTCTTTAAAAGCTACAAGTTTAAAAAACTATTATTTTAATTCTGTGTTATCTCTTTTATTTTAGCCTTTTTGCAGTCTCAACTTTAGTAGTCTTTCATTTTTGTCTTACTCATTGTATTGTTTTTATTTTATTGCTTTGTCATAATTATGCATTTTAATACTTCTGTCTTAATATTTTTCTGATTAAAAAGTTACACCTAATTTTAACCTTTCTTAAAACTTTAATTTTGTGCTTTGCTTTATAATTTTAACATTGCTGACTTTTTCTCTTCTTTTACATTTAGTGTAAAGTGTAATAGTTCCTTAGTTTCTGTGACAGGTGTAGATGCTCCAAATGATGTTTGAGATATATTTTGAGAAAAGTAAGTCATTAGTTCCAGCTAATAGAACATAGGTTGATGGCAGAGGAAATGGCATTTCAAGGGCAAAAGATAATCTTCTTTGTTGAGGTCTTCCTAGGTGTCCAGTATGATGAAAGTGCTGCACTTGATAAGTCCCTTGATCTTCCCAACAGTCAAGCATAGATGGTATTATATCCAATTTACAAATAACAAGAGTTTCATGAAGACTAACTTTTCCTAGATTATCCAACCAATAGAAAATAGAAACCATGCCCATCTTACTAATTCCTACTTTCTCTTCATCACATTTACTCATTGAAATGGTAGACCAGGTGACTTAAACAGAACCAGAGCACACTGGTGCATAAACTGACTGGATGGTGACGTTCTTCATAAAACCATATTTGACATAACATGGATAAGTCTGCCTACTCTTTCAAAGTGGTTAAGAAAGGCAGGCGAGGGGCCTATCTTTTATGATTCACTGTATCTCCTTGTGAGCTTCCCAGGTGGCTCTGTGGTAAAGAATCCGTCTGCCAGTGCAGGAGATGCAGGAGCTGTGGACTCCATTCCTGGGTCAGGAAGATCCCCTGGAGCAGGAAATAGAATCCCACTCCAGCACTTTTTCGCCTGGAAAATTCCATGGACAGAGGAGTTTGGCGGACTACAGTCCATGGGGTCACAGAAAGTCAGACACAACTGACCAACTAAGCATGCACACATATATACTTAACAGAATTTTTATACTGAGAGGAAAAATTGCAGAGACGTCTTCTAAAGACTTTTTTTCTCTCATGAAAATTCAAATGTTTAAATCTCATCCACTAACTTTTCTTTTTAACATTTGATGGAAAATGTATTTCTACCTAGTAAAGTAACTACTAACTGCAATTTAATTACCTTAAAAATATGTTCCTGGGAAACATGTCTATTTTACGAAATCACTGAGTTTGTTATAAATTTTTCTCCAGAATTTTAAACTAGTACTACTATGCTCTTTAAGCTTTCCACTACTTTATAAACACTCTTGTTGGCCACAGAGTATTTATAGAGTATATGCCAAACTTGATTCAACTAAGAGGCTGGGTTTGTTTTTCAGTATTTTGAAAACTGCATAAATTTTGATGATTGACACTCAGGGTGTGATTCTTTTTCCTGGACTGAAAAATAAATGAAATCTTTCTACTTTTGAATAATAAATACCCACAACTTAAACAGAGTAAGAGAGCTCTGGTTATTTGTTTTTCAAAGTGCATCACTATTAGAAAGTAGACTTAGAATAAACAGCCTTTTATGTTCATTTAATTTTAAAATTTCTCTGGGAAGATATTAGTGACTTATATTAATACTGTTATAGTTCCCCTAAAATTACCTATGCATCCCTTCTTAATCAGATTCATTAAATTCAGCATTATTACTAGTGTATATTTATTTCTTCTGATATAACCATATGGGTTAGCTTGTCAAGTAAACAGCATATATGACTTAACACCATTAAGTTATATGTTTTGAATCTGATTCATTTATTACCCCTTAATGCATATTTATGTATGACTGTAATCTTATATGTATTATATTGTTAATTGAATTTTAAAATAATTTGATTATATTACTAACAGCCTTTATCTTCAGAATTTGGGATTCTAAAACATTTTCAATAATTTAGTAACTTTCCCAAGTTTCTCACTGGCAAGCAGATGCCAAAATATTTAATGCTTTAAAAATATCCATACAAGTCAGGTAGTTAGGTAAAGCAATAAGGACTGTCAAAAATACTGAAAAGTATACAGACATTAGGATAGTAAATACTGAAAAGAAATACCTTACATGTGATAATATAAATCACACTTGGAAAGTAAACCACATTTCATGAGATAAAATGTTGTACAATGTTTTGTTTAGACAGGAAGTTCACTTTTTATTTAATCACAATGTCTCCTTAGTTCGGAGTTCTAGTAACTGCCCAGATAACCTTTCATAGCTTCACTTTTTTCTCTTTCTGTCTTTATTTTATTTGCTTTATTTTTGATTTTTTGTAAGGTTGTTGCTCAAGTAGTCTCTGAGTTGGATCTAGGAATTTGGGTGCAGAGGATTTCTTATAAAAAATCACCACTACTTTCACTACAATTAGAAATTAATCAAAATAAATGTTAGTAACTTACTTATTAAAAACAAACAAAAATATGTAAATAGACTGCTACATAGCAGAGAAATAATAAGAGCCATCCACATCCATCACTTATCCTGTCTCTGACTCCTGGTACTTAATTAGAATAATCTCAGGATAGAGATCACTATCTGTCTACATCACTAGTTACTACTTGTAGGTAATGATTTGACTTCATCGGTGTCCTCTTCAGTCTCTTGTTTTCAGGTTGATGTAGAAGGTGGTGTGAACAGAGAATACTGGTGTTAATATAAGCATCAGGCATCATCTCAACAAACAGGGTGTAAATGGAGCAAACTGAAGGCTCTTTCCAGATTTCAGCCCTGCTGTTCTCCCACAATGCCTTTCACTCTCCAGCGGATGTGCTGTCTGATGTCATAGGATGAGAGCTGGGGAGAGAGGACCTCTAAAATAGATTCATCAGGGTTAGCTGTTTGTTATGATTTTAGCCTATCACAGTTTGATTTTTTTATTTGTAAAATGATGGGAAATAAAATCAGCTCCCCGAGTTGTTACCTCATAGAATGGAAACAGTTAAAGGTGACCCATTGCAGCATTGCAGGATTCAGGATGCAAACAACAGAAGGATTCCTCCTTGTTTAGACTATACATTCCTTTCTTTTGACTTCCCTCTCAATTAAAAGTGGATGGAGGGGGGTTCAGGATGGGGAACACGTGTATACCTGTGGCAGATACATGGTGATGTATGGGAAAACCAATACAATATTGGAAAGTAATTAACCTCCAATTAAAATAAATAAATTTATTTTTTTAAAAAACTAAAAACTGAAAATATAAATGATCACCAGCAGCTCGAGACTTACATCACCTTTCAGTAATATTCCAAATCAACTAGAATGCCATTTCTTGATTATTCCAATAAAATTTCTGAGGATGGCTCTAATTTCAATCACATGCTTATCTATGCCTTTGTATCTATATTGATATAAGTGGGATACTCTGATTGGTCTGCTCTTGGGTTTTACCCAAATTTCTGTACATCAGGAAAGCCTACAGAAACTAAAACAAACTAAACACCCCTGGAGTAGGAAATGGTAGCCCACTCCAATATTCTTGCCTGGGATATCCCATGGACCGAGGAGCCTGGTGGGTTACAGTCTGTGGGGTCACACAGAGTCGGACACGACTGACAACTAGGCACACGAACAAGCACCACAAAAAAAGAGAGAAAAAGCTCTCAACCAAAATGAGTGGCTACATATGCTGTGCAGATGAAAGTAACTGTAGTATTCTATAAAATATTGAAAAATGTTAAATGTTTTTGAAATAAAAATAGGAATTTTTGTAGAATATTTGCATTGGATTAGAATATAACCAGGGGAATCTTATTCTGAGAAACACTAGGACAAATTTTACAGGTCTCTTTACAGATGTGTGTATATTTTAACAAGTTATGCTCAGATTGGATGAGTAAATTTGTAGCCTGTTTTTCCATTTACTATTAGGACAGCTAGTTGTCTAAAAACACTTGTAAAAATTCAATGACTATATATTTTTAAATGGATATAACATTATTTATTGCCATTCCCTATTTTTATTAAGTTTTTTTCATTGTTTGTAATGATGCACATTTTCAGGCACTGGGTTATTTCTGAATTAGAGATTAGTTTTGTAGATAAATTCCTAAAGTAAATGTTTATGTAACTCTTAATTCCTATTGACAGATGTATATCCTTAGTTGCCCTATTTTTAAATGTTGTCTTAGGCTCTCTTTTCATCTGACCCTGCATATTCTCCCATGGCAAACTAACACACTCCCATGACTTTAGTTACCATCTTTAGTCAATTGTGTTACACTTGGAGGTCAAGAACTCAGGAGACAATTCTCAACCTTTTGATTAACCCGTGTTAGTCAAATGATTAACATCCACATTTGGATGCTCAGTGGGCTACAAATTCACAACATGTGCAAAATCTATGCTCTTTTTGATAGCCCTATCCTAAGGTGTGGACTCTTTGGGATTTTTTTTTTTTTTTTTTTTTTTGCTTTCCTGATGGCTCAGATGGTAAAGAATCTGCCTGCAATGCAGGTTTGATCCCTGGGTTGGGAGGATCCCCTGGAGAAGGGAATGACAACCCACTCCAGTATTCTTGCCTGGAGAATTCTATAGACACAGGAGCCTGGCAGGCTACAGTCCATGCGGTTGTAAAGAGTCAGACATGACTGAGTGACTAACACTTCCTTTCTCAGGAATCCTTTCTTTAATGCCTTTAATCGCTGAAGTCACAGAATTTTCAGAGAGGTGGTTGGGATGCCTAGGCAAGTTTCTCCATAATAGTTCTTCACCTTTTTCTGAAGTAGATTTTAAATTTAAGGCCATAATAAAAATGAGCGCTGAGTGTCTTTTTTTTTTTTTTACAACCCCACTCATCAAAATAAAGAGCATATGAATTTGTTGTGTTGATTTATAAGTTATAAGTAAAGTCTTAGTACTGAAGAATTTGAGAAGTAAAATTACATAAACCGCAATATAAAATTGACAAGTATAAACTTTTATGTAAACTTAGATAACATGTTTAGTGTACAAAAGTATTTTCTGCTCCCTTGAATAAAAATTAAATCATGTCTTAATATTAAAAAAAAAATCTTCTCCCATCCCCAAATAAAAATTAAATGAAATCCAGTTAAATCATAATGTGAAAGGAGATGAAAACAGAGACCATGATTGAATTCCTATATAGGCACATTCTTAGAATACTCATGATTGTAATATGTTTCCTATTCAATATTGTGGTAATAGCAGAAATTTTAATATCAATCTAGAAAGCCATGAAATGAAGTGAAGTGTTAGTTGCTCAGTCGTGTCCAACTCTTTGCAACCCCATGGACTGTAGCTCGCCAAGCTCCTCTGTCCATGGGATTCTCCAGGCAAGAATACTGGAGTGGGTTGCCATTCCCTTCTCCAGGGTATCTTCCCAACCCAGGGATCAAACCTGGGTCTTCCACATTGCAGGCGGATTCTTTACCATCTGAGCCACCAGGGAAGTCCATACTTTCCCATATAATTATTATGGCTTGTTATTTTTTGTGTTTGTTGTTTTTATGTTTATAAATTTGATAGATATCCTTTTAGAATGGAGGCATCTTATATTCTCTAATTTTTCTTAAGGGAATGGACAAAAAGGAGTAGTTAAAACAATGATTTTATGAACATTAGCCCTGATGTAGGTTGGAGGTTTTTGGCACTGGGTCTTCCTTGCTGTGTGTGGGCTTTCTCCAGTTGCTGTGAGTTGGGGCTGCTTTCTAGTTGAGTGTGCAGGCTTCTCACTGTGGTAGCTTCCCTTATTGCAGAGCATGGGCTCTAGAGTGCAGGCTCAGTAGCCGTGAACCCATGGGCTTAGTGACCCCAGGCCATGCGGGATCATCCCTGATCAGCGATTGAACCTGTGTCCTCTTCATTGAAAGGTGAATTCTTAACCACTGACCACCAGGGAAGCTCAGTTGGAATTTTTTATGTATTGAATTTGCAAAAAGCCATTTATTAATTTACTGAATAATTATTATAAATCCCAAATTAATATTCTAAGAAAATTTATAACTTTTTTCATAACTCTTAATTCTCCAAAATGGATCTAGACTCTTTTGTTGTTACTCATGATTTCATACTTCTTTGTGGCTCAACTGATTAGATTTCAGGAGCTTGATTGAGGATTCTTCTGGTCTGTCAGTAAGAGTAGACAGATGAAGATAGTGATATGTTCAAGTTCGTGGTTTGTTTTTTTTTTTCTTTTATGTGAACAATGGAAGACAGAATAGTCTACTAGCCTGAAACCACATCCTTCTTCCTTATGGTTATTTTATGTTAATAGATGTCTATTTTTTAAAATCAAATATAAGGCTCTATGAATATATAAATCATACCTTCTGGGTTGTCAGAAACCTATAGAAAATTGATGGCAAATAGTGCAGACATTTCTCAGTGTAAGATTAAATAAATGAAAACATAAATGCTTATGTATTTACTTGGAATAATTTATAAAAATTCCACCTTTATATTCATGAAAATCTTCAAATTTGAAGTCTCTTTGTAAATGTATTTGGTAGAAAATGATCAATAAAGAGAAGGGAGGTATTTATTAATACTAATTTTCAATCCACTACTTCACTTAAAGAAACAACATATTTCGGCTCAGTGTTTAAATATTACCTATAATTTTACATAATTAGACCATAAGAAGCTGGGACTTGAATTATATATTCTTAAGAAATTAAATAAACCTAATAAAGGCATATTATTAACTCTGATATCTCTTTAAAACTCTATTATGACTAAGTCTTAAGGGTAAGGTTCATTTTTTTTTTTTTTGTCATTGTCCCATCTTTGAACACTTCTGAAACAGCTGTGCAGGGATTTACCATGGAGTTACTCTAAGAGACTGCTTGACAATATGGCATCAAATCAAAAAGCCATCTTAAGTAAGACTATAGGTGTTCTAACATTGAGCAATGCCAATGCCAGTGTCCATTTAGAATTTTCGTCCTCATGGGAGAGAATGGCCCTTGGTAGATAATGGAGAACACATAATCCAAGTTTGATTAACCCATCCCGAGTGCATTTTCCTATATGGTACCACACATATATTACTTTATTTGCTTCCCTGGTGGCTCAGGCGGTAAAGCATCTGTCTACAATGCAGGAGACCTGGGTTCGATCCCTGGGTTGGGAAGATCCCCTGGAGAAGGAAATGGCAAACCACCCCAGTACTGTTGCCTGGAAAATCCCATGGACAGAGGAGCCTGGTAGGCTACAGTCCATAGGGTTGCAAAGAGTGGACACGACTGAGCACACTTCCACTTTCACTTCCACCACACATATATTACTTTATTCAAACTTTGGGTATCTTGTCTTAAATTATAACCTATGAAAACTGTTTAAAGTTCATATTTGATATATTACTACTGTGAGAGTTGGACTATAAAGAAAGCTGAGCACAGAAGAATTGATGCTTTTGAACTGTGGTATTGGAGAAGACTCTTGAGAGTCCTTTGGACTGCAAGGAGATCCAACCAGTCCATCCTAAAGGAAATCAGTCCTGGGTGTTCATTGGAAGGACTGATGTTGAAGCTGGAACTCCAATATTTTGGCCACCTGATGCGAAGAGCTGACTTATTTGAAAAGACCCTGATGTTGGGAAAGATTGAAGGCAGGAAGAGAAGGGGACGACAGTAGATGAGATGATTAGATGGCATCACCGACTCATTGGACATGAGTTTGGGTAAACTCCAGGAGTAGGTGATGGACAGGGAGGCCTGGCGTGCTGTGGTTCATGGGCTCACAAAGAGTCAGACAGGACTGAGTGACTGAGCTGAGCTGAACTATTGTGGTGAGTCCTGTAGCAGCTATGTTTGCCATTCTACAGGAAAAAATGCTTTGGATGAGACCACTTGGAACTAAAAGTCAACATGATGACATCGTCAGTACTAACTAGTGATGGGTGGTATCATGAATAAAGACACACCCCAGAGATATTGAGGGTTTGGTTTCAGGCCACTGCAGTAGAACAAATATTTCAATAAAGTAAGTCATATGAATTTTCAGGCTTCCAATTGCATGTAAAACATTATGTTCTACTATACTGCAGTCTTTTAAGTGTGAACCACCGTAAAAGAGACAAGAAACCTGTCTTAATTTAAAAAACACTTTATTAAAAAAATGCTGTCATCTGAGCTTTCAGCAATTCATAGTATTAACATCAAAAATCACTGATCACAGATTACTATTATGAATATAACGGTAATTAAAAAGTTTGGGATATTGCAAGTATTAACAAAATGTGACAGAGACATGAAGTGAGTGAATACTGTTGAAAAAATGGTTCCAATGGGATTGCAACAAGCCTTCAATTTGTAAAAAAAATAGAATATCTGTGAAGTACAACAAAGTATAATAAAAGGAGATACACTCAGATGGTAAAGAATCTGCCTGCAATGCAGGAAACCGTGGTTCAGTCTCTGGGTTGGAAAGATTCCCTGGAGAAGGGAATGGCTATCCACTCCAGTATTCTGGCCTGGAGAATTCCATGGACAGAGGAGCCTGGTGGGCTACAGTCCATGGGGTGCAAAGAGTCAGATACGACTGAGCTACTAGTACTGCTTTGATGGGTGTGTATAACTTCAGACTTAGAAACCTTGTAACCAACTGGATTAAAGCTATGCAAGAAAACTAGCCGGACTGATTCACCTTGCATTACTTATGCAAGGTTGAAGTAAATTTAAGTTGCTCTTTTCAGTAAATATCTTGCATCATTTTTCTCTTCATCTCTCCAGTAACAGGAGAAGGTAACATTTTTCATGTTGGCATGAAGACTCCACACGTAAGACAACTGCTTCTGTCCTTGGCACCAACAGTGATAGACTCGGAAAGACAGCATATACAGGTGTCAGTGGCTGAAGTTTCCATGCCACTAAGATTCACAAAATCTTGACATTAATGTATTGAAATAGATGCTGGTGGATGCAAACTATTTGAAACACAAGGTCCTGAATTCAGTACAATATCAGAGGGAATTCTAATTTTGAAGGACAAGGCAAAAATAAAAGTTTTAAAAGAATTTGTAAAAGTTACTACAGTTTAATAATATCTCCATTTCTGTATTCATTTAAAACTTGTTTTACATGCTATAAAGTTAGGTAAAAAAAACAAAAAACCTCAATGTTCATGAGAGATGATGACTGAGAGGTCAGAGAGCCATCAAGATGACCCAGGTAATAATGTATGCAAACCAAATATCAGATGAATCATGAAAATTTATTTTGATTCTTAGTCAGTTGGCTTAGCAAATGCATAAAATACTTGGCCTTTATCAGATTTCACAAAAATTTGAACTTTGCCAAAACATACATTTGGTCTAAACCTGTATTATTTCCTTTTTAAAGATTGGGGTTAGATGAAAAATTTCATATCTATTTTATCTTTACATTATCCGTATCTTTAAGTGAAAAAATAAATGTTTTAAAAAAATTTTTTATAGATTGCTTTACATTGTCACTGTGTTTCTATGAAAGCATTTCATACCAAGTCTAAGTTCTTTGTACTAAGTTCTTTATACTGAGCTTTTGCAGTCGGATGTGTTTGTTTCTTCTCATTTTATTAAAGGTGAATATTCAACAGAAGGAAGTTTATTAATTTGGACTATTATTATTATCGACCACTTTGCCTAGAGCAGTACACATCCTACGCAGCCCAATGTAGGCTGAGAATAAAACAGATAAAATTAGATACAGGCTTTGCTTTTCAGGAATTCATAACTGAATTGCTCAGATAAGAATGCATGAAAAAATGTAGTATTAAAAATGCTGTTTATAATCAAAATATGAAAACTATGTGCTATGGAAACTCATCATATGAAACTAATAACTTACAGAGTTAACACGTTTCTGCAATTCATATATAACAAAGAATTACAAGCCTAGGGTTTAAACTGCTATGTTGTTGAAAAATCCAAAATCCACCCAGGTACTTTTCCCATACTTGCTAACCCTCAAAGGACATCTTTTTATGAGTCCTGAGAAAAATGAACTAATCTTAGCACCCTTATATGCATGTAACATATAAAACTCTGCTTACTGCCAGAGAGCTCACAGATTCACACTTTTCAGATAGACCCTCATGGTAATAGCAAATAAAGCTTTTATTCTTTTCTGGCAATTGCATTCTAAAAACCTGAACACAATGCTGCTTTGTGGTATCAGTAAAGTTTTCACAAAGACGATGTCCTTTATGTACTGTGAGATTTCAGGTGAACACAATTCTGTTCGGTGAGAGTAGATTAAGTGACTAGAGAGTATTTCCTTGTGGAAGAAGCACTAGGCCCAAATGCTTTCACCTGCAAAAACACAAAAAGATGAGGTGTATTCAGCAAGAAGCTCTGACTTGCTGCAACCCAGGATATATAAATATAGGGTGAAGAAGATAGGTAAATAAATAAGCAAACAAACAAGTAAAAAATCATGACATTTGTGAGAAATAGGGCTATTTTTATTTGTGGGGAATAGCCTTCTCTAAAAGGTTACGGAGAACTGGGAGGTCTTTAAAGGATCATATGGACATAATCAGATTTTTTTCTTTTATTTAAGATTTTTTTACGTGGACTATTTTTGAAATCTTTTTGAATTGGTTACAATATTGTTTCTGTTTTCTGTGTTTTTGCCTTTTTGGCCACAAGGGGCATGGGATCTTAGCTCCCTGACCAGGGATTGAGCCCACATCCCTTATACTGGAAAGCAAGGTCTTAAGCACTGGACCACCAGGGAAGTCCCCAGATTTGATTTTTAGAAGAGAAATTGGACGGTAATGTGAGCCAAGGCATGGGGCAACAAGACTAAGAACAGCAAGAACACACTGATAGTAGTTCCATAAATAGACCAGTGATTCTCAAACTGAGGCAGTTTGTCCTGCAAGAAACACTAGTCAGTCCCTGGAGAAAGTGGCAGGGAAAGTGTACTCTGGAGTCTAGAGGCCAAGGATGCTGCTGAACCTACAATACAAAACAGAGTTAACACAGTCCCTAGCAACAAAGACTTATCTTGACCATAATGCCAGTGATGCTGAAAAAAGCTGCTTTAGATAGGGGGTAATGTGCAGTATCACTCTGAGCATTTAATTTGTGTTTAAGTAATGGCTAATTATGTTGAGCATTTTTCCTGTGTTGACTGATACTGTTGAGCATCTTCTCAGCTTCTCACTATATAGATATATCTTCTTTGGTGAATTGTTTGTTTAAATCATTTGCACATTTTTAAAGATGGAGTTATTCTCTTACTGTCTTTTTTTTCTTTTTTTTTTGGTGGAAGGTTGGGAAGGGTATAGATGCCTGATTGTTCCAAACAATTTTGTTGAAAAGATCGCTATTTGCTAAAGCAACTTTGGGGAAAAATGACTTAGTCGTATATCGGTGGGCGTATTTCTTGGAGTTCTCTGTTTCATTGATCTGTTTATCTCTATGCCAGTACCAAATTGTTCTGATTATATAGTGTTATAATAATTCTTGAAGTCAGGCAGTGAAAATCCTACAGCTTCACTCTTCACTTTCACAGATGTATGTCTTTTCTAGGCCCTTTGCTTTCTCAAGTAAATTTTAGAAACACTTGTCAATTTCTGTAAAAAGTCTCCTGGTATTTTGATTGGGATCGCACTATCTGTAGATCAGTATGAGAGAACTGAGAGAATTGTTACCTTTAAGTTTAGGTCTCTTTACTCATTAGCTTTCAGTTCAGTTCGGTTCAGTCACTCAGTCGTGTCTGACTCTTTGCAACTCCATGAATCGCAGCACGCCAGGCCTCCCTGTCCATCAGCAACTCCCGGAGTTCACTCAGATTCATGTCCATCGAGTCAGTGATGCCATCCAGCCATCTCATCCTCTGTCGTCCCCTTCTCCTCCTGCCCCCAATCCCTCCCAGCATCAAAGTCTTTTCCAATGAGTCAACTCTTTGCATGAGGTGGCCAAAGTACTGGAGTTTCAGCTTTAGCATCATTCCTTCCAAAGAAATCCCAGGCTGATCTCCTTCAGAATGGTTGGATCTCCTTGCAGGCCAAGGTACTCTCAAGAGTCTTCTCCAACACCACAGTTCAGAATCATCAATTCTTCGGCTCTCGGTCTTCTTCACAGTCCAACTCTCACATCCATACATGACCACAGGAAAAACCTTAGCCTTGACTAGACGGACCTTAGTCAGCAAAGTAATGTCTCTGCTTTTGAATATGCTGTCTAGGTTGGTCATAAATTTTCTTCCTAGTTTATATTTATATTTCCATTTATTTATGTCTTTTTAAAATTGTCTCAACAAGTTTTATAAATCATTAATTCTAGAATCTTTTCAGAGATTCTTTGTGATTCTTTTATACAATCATGTGGTCTGCAAATAAAGACAATTTTAGCGTTTCCCTTCCAATTCAGATGCTTTTTGTTGACTTAAAACACTGAATTGAATGTATAAATTGTTATTTAGTTTCCAGGATTAGGCAGTTTTCCTTGTACAATATTTCTGTTACTACTGTCTATTGATAATTTATTTCCAGTGTGGTAAGATACTTTCTATAACAAGAATCCTTCAATATTTATTGAGATGTATTTTATAGTTCAGAATATGGACATATTGTTAAATATTTTATATGCACTTGAAACTAAATGTATTCATTTTCTGTACATGTGTTCTATCAATTATTATGGAAGGGATGTTAAAAGATATGACTGTAACTGGATTTGTCTGTTTCTCCTTACAGTTCAATCAATTTTTTAAAAAATTAATTAATAATTGGAGGCTAATTACTTTACAGTATTGTGGTGGTTTTTGCCATACATTGACATGAATCAGCCATGGGTGCACATGTGTCCCCCATCCTGAACCCCCCCTCCCACCTCCCTCCCCATCCCATCCCTCAGGGTTGTCCAGTGCACTGGATTTGAGTGCCCTGTTTCATGCATCGACCCTGGACTGGTGATCTGTTTCACATATGGTAATATACATGTTTCAATGCTTTTCTCTCAAATCATCCCACCCTCTCCTTCTCCTACAGAGTCCAAAAGTCTGCTCTTTATATCTGTGTCTGTTTTGCTGTCTCATGTATAGGGTCATTGTTACCATCTTTCTAAATTCTATATACATGCATTAATATACTGTATTGGTGTTTTTCTTTCTGACTTAACTTCACTCTGTATAATAGGTTCCAGTTTCATCCAACTCATTAGAACTGACTCAAGTGTGTTCTTTTTCATAGCTGAGTAATATTCCATTGTTTATATGTACCAAAGCTTTCTTATCCGTTCATCTGCCGATGGACATCTAGGTTGCTTCCATGTCCTAGCTATTGTAAACAGTTCTGCAGTGAACATTGGGGTACACGTGTCTGTGTCAGTTCTGGTTTCCTTGGTGTGTATGCCTAGCCGTGGGGTTGCTGGGTTGTATGGCAGTTCTATTTCCATTTTTTTAAGGAATCTCCACATTGTTCTCCTTAGTGGCTGTACTAGTTTGCATTCTCACAAACAGTGTAAGAGGGTTCTCCTTTCTCTATACCCTCTCCAGCACTTATTGTTTGTAGACTTTTTGATAGCAGCCATTTTGACCCATGTGAGATGGTGCTTTATTGTAATTTTGATTTGCATTTCTCTGATAATGAGGGATGTTAAGCATCTTTTCATGTGTTTGTTAGCCATTTGTACGTCTTCTTTGGAGAAATGCTTGTTTAGTTCTTTGGCCCGTTTTCTGAATGGGTCATTTATTTTTCTAGTATTGAGCTGTATGAACTGCTTGTATATTTTTGAGATTAATTCTTTGTCAGTTGCTTCATTTGTTATTTTCTCCCATTCTGAAGGTTGTCTTTTCACCTTGCCTATAGTTTCCTTCATTGTGCAAAAGCTTTTAAGTTTAATTAGGTCCCATTTGTTTATTTTGCTTTTATTTCCATTACTCTGGGAGATGGGTCATAGAGGATCTTGCTGTGATTTATGTCAGAGCGTGTTTTGCCTATTTTTTCCTCTAAGAGTTTTATAGTCAATCAATTTTTTATTTATATTTTTTCAAACCCTGTTATCAGTACTTTTATGTTGTTGTTATTTAGTTGCTAATTATGTCCAACTCTTTTGTGACCCGATGGGCTGTAGGTGGCCAGGCTCCATTGTCCACAGGATTTCCCAGGCAAGACTACTGGAGTGGGTTGCCATTTCCTGCCCCAGAGGATCTTCCCAATGCAGGAATTGAACCCATGTCTCCTGCATTGCCAGGCAGATTCTTTATCATTGTATCACTGAGCCACCAGTATATAAACATTTACAGCTATTATGTCCCTTGAAGAACTGACCTGTCATTATGAAATAACCTAGTTTATTCTTGGTAATATTTTTTCTCTAAAATCTCTATTTTCTGATATTAATTTAGCCACTCCAGCTTTTTGATTAGTTAGTGTGGTATACCTTTATTCATCTTATTACTTTTAATATGCTCGTGTCTTTTGTTTAAAGAGGTTTTATAGGCCTGGATCTTTCTTTCTTTCATTCTAATCAACAATCTTACCTTTACTGAGGAATTTAGACCATTTATATATCCTGTTGATAAGGTTGGAATTATGTCTTTCATCTGGCTCCTGGCTACAGGTTTTTATGTATACCATCTGTTCTTTGTTCACTTTTCTTTGTCTTCTGCTTTTTAAAATTATTTGAATATTTTCATGATTTCTTTTTATTTCCTTTGCTGCCTAATTAGATATAACTCAGCTGTTGTGGTTTTAGCATTTGCTCCAGAGGTTATGGTACACCTACTTCATTTTTACCTTCTACCTTCACTTTGGTGTTATACCACATCACAGAGAGCATACAAAAACTTACAAGAGTGTATTTTTATTTCTGCCACCTTGACCTCTGTATTGTTGTCATGCATTTTAATTCTATATAGATATCACAATATTACTTTATTATTTTTCTTCTGAACAGTTAATAATCATTTATGAAGATTTCAATGCAGTTAGAAGAAAAGCCTCAATTGCAGAGATGGTTACTATTTCCAGTGCTCTGAATCTCCATCTGGTATAACTTTTCTTCTGCCTAAGGGTTTTCTTTAACATTTCTTAGGTTACAGCTCTACTGGTTATGAAATGTTTCAGCCCTTGTGTATCTAGCAAAGCCTATTTATCTTTCATTTTTCAAAGATGATTTGACTGGTTAGAGAATTCGAGGCTGAGAATACCATAAAAATATCATTCCCCTGCAGTCTCATTTGCTTTGTTTCTAATGAAGAGCCTACTGCCATTGTTATCTCTGTTGCTCTGTATGTCATATATCATTTTCTTGTAAATGCTTTTAATAATCCTCTTCATGACTCTTTTAAATTAATTTGGTTATGATATACCTTAATGTAGTTCTCTGTTTCTTGTGCTTGGGGTTCTTTCGTTATCTTGGTTCTGTGGACTTATACCTTTCATCAAGTTTGAAAAAGTTGGTATTTATTTCTTCAAATATCTTTGTTCTCTGTTTATTCTTCTCCTTCAGGAGCTATAATTGCATATATATTGGACTATCAAGTTTCCCAGATCTGTCCAGTTATTTCAGCCTTTTTCCTTCCCGTGTGGTGTGTATTTGGTTGGTTTCTATCGCTGCATGTTTCAATTCAACAGTCTTTTTTCTGCAATATTTCATATACATTAATACTCTTTAATGTATTCTTATTCACAAATATTTAAATTTTTACCTTTAGAAGTGTTGATAACACTGAAGTCTCTGCTTTCCTATCACATATTTCCTCTAGCTTCTTAAACATATATAATACAAGTGTAATAACTCTTTTTGTGTCTTTGTCTATTTATTCCATCATCTGTTATCACTTTTAGGTAGGTTTCAATTAATTAAATTTTCATGTCATAATGGGCTCTATTTTTCAGCTTCTTTGAATGTCTAATAAATTTTTGATTAGATGCCAGATATTGCTATTTTTACTTTGTTGGGTACTATTTGTGTTTATATTTCTATAAATATTCTTGTACTTTGTTTTGGAATAAAGTCACTTGGAAATCACATGGTTCTTTGGGGTCTTGCTTGAAAGTTTATTCTTCAGGGCCAGAGTAGTGTTTAGTCTAGGGTAGTGGTTCTCTATTAGGGTGATTTTGTTGCCCAATGTATATTTGGTAATATCTGAAGACATTTTAAAATTTTCACTATTTGGTGATG
The DNA here is from genome assembly GCF_016772045.2 of Ovis aries. Taxonomy (NCBI): domain Eukaryota; kingdom Metazoa; phylum Chordata; class Mammalia; order Artiodactyla; family Bovidae; genus Ovis; species Ovis aries. Next base: position 51,549,456 of record NC_056062.1, read on the forward strand.
GTGGTGGTGGTGGCAGGTTGCTTCTGGCATCTAGTGGGTAGAGGCAAATGCTGACCTTAAATATCTTACAATCACAGCAAAGCTTCTCCTACCTAAATAAAGAATCTTACAGCTCAAATGTCAACAGTGCTGATACCAAAAAAACCCTGTTCTATAAAAATGATGACAAGCTGTGCACTATGTAATTGACATGATAAAGAGAGAAGCTTGAGGTAAGAATTGTTTCTGAGTCCAACAAAACAGCATTTGAAATGCATGAATATGCAAGAGAGAAGTCAGTGATTTTAAAAAGGAATATTTTTCCTTATAAAAGTACAAGTTTATGATTCCTCTAATTTGGATCAAGAGCACTGAAAGAAAAATTTTAAGAGAAAGTTAAGTAAATCTTCTGAAAATGAAAATAGAGAAAATTCTCTTCTGATCAACTTGATGAAGATGGAAGAAAGTTGACAAGACTTCCAATTACAGCATTTATAGCAGTTGAGAATTTCAGGCTACATACAGCAACAGGAAGTGTCTGTGAAAATGAAGTGGAAATACTTCTAAAATAAGTTTCATTTGCTTTGCTTTAATTCTTTGATTTTCATTTTTTGACTTATGATTCATTGTTTTTGTTTTTAATTTTTATTTTTACTTTATTTTACTTTACAATACTGTATTGGTTTTGCCATACATTGACATGAATCTGCCACGGGTGTACATGAGTTCCCAATCCTGAACCCCCCTCCCACCTCCTACCCTATATCATCTCTCTGGATCATCCCCATGCACCAGCCCCAAGCATCTTGTATCCTATATCGAACACAGACTGGCGATTCGTTTCTTACGTGATAGTATACATGTTTCAGTGCCATTCTCCCGAATCATCCCACCCTCTCCCTCTCCCACAGAGTTATATCACATTGTGGACTCAAACATAATGATATCACAGACTGGTTGGGCTCAAGGTTCATGTTGCAGGATACAAGGTTCATATATCCTCTGTTCTCCCTGAACACCACTCTCAATTAATGGAATGATGAGATACTACTACCTCAGTGCTAAATTGTTACATATAGCTTCTTTAGACTTTCCATCTGTCTACATATTATCAGTGTATGAATGCAAGAATGTTATAGCAATAAAATACATACTTACTATGGCTAAATATGGGAGCTTCCCTGGTGGCTAAGTGTAAAGAATCTGCCTGGAAATGCAGGAGATGTGGGTTCGATCCCTGGTCTGGGAAGATCTCCTGGAGAAAGAAATGGCAATCCCTTCCAGTATTCTTTCCTGGAAAATCCCATGGACAGAGGAGCCTGGTGAGCTACAGCCCATGTTGTCACAAAAGAGCTGGTCACAACTTAGCAAGTAAATAACAGCAACAATGGCTAATATAAAGCTGTCCTAATAAAACATTAAGAAAAAAAGTTCCTCCCCCCCAAAAGGTGTCATTAATTAAAGTTGGACCTTTTAAGTTTATCTAGACTGAAAATATTCACTGGAAAGCTGAAATACAGATACCGAGTTTGAAAGAAAAGGTCAGGCTAGGGATATAGCTAAGCTTTAAGAGGAAACTTGGGAATGACAGAAAGCACTCAGGGAGACTATGCCAAACAAGGAAAGGAATGAGCCCAGGAAGATGAATCTGAGGAATTTTCATGTAACACAGAAAGCTCCCAAAACATAATTCATAAAATTATCCTTATGTATCTTTCTGCACAGCAGAAACTAACACATTATAAATTGACTACAATAAGATTTTTTTTGAATAATAAAACCTTAAGTTTCTTGGGCCTTAAGAGCAAAAAAGAAATTTAATATTTCTTAAATATTCTGATATACCTGTAATATATACATTGCATGAATATAAACTTAGTAAAGTTGCAAAGGCTATAATATGCTACTGTGTATTATTTTCCAAGGGCATATAGGAAAACTTAACATTCTATGAAGTAATCATTGCACGGTTGATTTTAATGAACCATTTTCTTCTTAGCATAGTTTTGTTCTTTACCCACAGAGAGAAACAATAGCCACTCGGGGTTGAAATGGGCACCAAGCAGCAACATGGCTTGTATGTGTTAACATGAACTGTTCTAGAGTGCCTTACTTGTAATATCCACTGTGACATCATAAAGAACTGTTTACAGCTTTTATAATATCTTCCATGAAGAGGGTTAATAAAGACTACTAACAAGCTTTTTAGCTGGGCTTCCCTGATGGCTCCCACAGTAAAGCGTCTGCCTGCAGTGCGGGAGACCCGGGTTCGATTCCTGGGTCAGGGAGATCCCCTGGAAAAGAAAATGGCAATCCACTCCAGCACTCTTGCCTGGAAAATCCCATGGACCGAGGAGCCTGCCAGGAGTCATGGAGGAGCCTGTCCATGGAGTCACAAAGAGTCGGACACGACTGAGCAAAGCCTTTTAGCACTTTCTTGCCCTTGTGCTCAGTTGTGTCCAGCTTTCTGCAGCTCCATGGACTGTAGCCTGCTAGGCTCCTCCTCTGTCCATGGGATTTTCCAAGCAAGAAGACTGGCCTGGGTTGCCATTTCCTACCTCAGGGAATTTTCCTGACTCAGGGATCAAACCTGCAACAGATGGCAGGTTGTTGCTAAAACCCCATTCAACTAAAGAATGGTGTTTTATAAGCATGTTGTGAATCTCCTTTCTCCCTTATTTTTGATAATTACAGATCTTTCAGTTAACGAATAACATTCTCCCTTCAGTAAAGTTCAGTTCAGTTCAGTCGCTCAGTCGCGTCTGACTCTTTGCGACCCCATGAATCGCAGCACACCAGGCCTCCCTGTCCATCACCAACTCCCGGAGTTCACTCAGACTCACGTCCATCGAGTCAGTGATGACATCCAGCCATCTCATCCTCTGTCGTCCCCTTCTCCTCCTGTCCCCAATCCCTCCCAGCATCAAAGTCTTTTCCAATGAGTCAGCTCTTCGCATGAGGTGGCCAAAGTACTGGAGTTTCAGCTTTAGCATCATTCCTTCCAAAGAAATCCCAGGGCTGATCTCCTTCAGAGTGGACTGGTTGTATGTCCTTGCAGTCCAAGGGACTCTCAAGAGTCTTCTCCAACACCACAGTTCAAAAGCATCAATTCTTCGGTGCTCAGCCTTCTTCACAGTCCAACTCTCACATCCATACATGACTACTGGAAAAACCATAGCCTTGACTAGACGGACCTTAGTCAGCAAAGTAATGTCTCTGCTTTTGAGTATGCTATCTAGGTTGATCATAACTTTTCTTCCAAGAAGTAAGCGTTTCTTAATTTCATGGCTGCAATCACCATCTGCAGTGATTTTGGAGCCCCCCAAAATAAAGTCTGACACTGTTTCCACTGTTTCTCCATCTATTTCTCATGAAGTGATGGGACCACATGCCATGATCTTCGTTTGCTGAATGTTGAGCTTTAAGCCAACTTTTTCACTCTCCTCTTTTACTTTCATCAAGAGGCTTTTTAGTTCCTCTTCACTTTCTGCCATAAGGGTGGTGTCCTCTGCATATCTGAGGTGATTGATATTTCTCCCAGGAATCTTGATTCCAGCTGTGCTTCTTCCAGTCCAGCGTTTCTCATGATGTACTCTGCATAGAAGTTAAATAAGCAGGGTGACAATATACAGCCTTGACATACTTTTTTTCCTATTTGGAACCAGTCTGTTGTTCCATGTCCAGTTCTAACTGTTGCTTCCTGACCTGCATATAGGTTTCTCAAGAGGCAGGTCAGGTGGTCTGGTATTCCCATCTCTCCCAGAATCTTCCACAGTTTATTGTGATCCACACAGTCAAAGGCTTTGGTATAGTCAATAAAGCAGAAATAGATGTTTTTCTGGAACTCTCTTGCTTTTCCATGATCTAGCGGATGTTGGCAACACTTAGAAATTGTTCTCTTAAGCAGAAAAGGAAATTTAATCTTTAAAAATGGTAATATTATGAAATAAACTAAGCTTTATTTTCCAAGTAGCAAAAAGCATTAAACATGTTGAACAAGAGGAGTTCATAGTTACATGTCACCATCTGTCTACCCACTATTGTTTCCTCACTGACTAAGCCTTAATAGATGTTACTCAGAATTTGAAATGTTATTACTGAGAAATTTTCTGGGAAAATTGATACATTGTGTGGGCTTAACTAGAATTTTCAAATATTTTAAAGTAGACCCATAAGTATGCTTATGTCTAGAATTTTATTAAAAATCAACTATTAAGCAGAATCTGGAGAACATTGCATTCTTTTGTCATATTTTCAGAAATGTCTACTTATGATAATTAACATTTTCTATATTTTAGTTTTCCTAAACAACTGAGCATATTTTATGGAACAAGTACCCCTGCATACACTGTAAGTTAGAAAAACTTTCACATGCAATATTAATAATAATGCAGAGGTCATAAATACTACTTTAATGGTGTTCATAAAGTAAAATTTGTTGATATAAATAGGGAAATATGTGGTTTGGGGAAAGTAGCACATTTATTCACTCACTAATTCATTAAAAATATTTTCAGATTGTTCTTTTGTTAGCTCTAAGTACAAAATGCAGAGCAAGTGAGCCATTAAAGAAATTAGAAACTAGAGGAAAGAGGAAAGACAATGTTAGAAGATTTATTTTGCCTGTGCTGTTGTGAGCCCTTTGATAAAAGAGAGCCAAAGTACACTGCTTTTAATTTTATCTCTACCGTGACTATATTACCCTCAGTAATCTGTATTTCTTCTTTTCACTCATTGTAGGTCTGCTATAATATTTTGTAATAAATGATAACATCTTTTCAGAGAAACATCTATTTGTATCTCTCTCTCTGTATATATATATATATATATATACATATATATACATATATACACATATACGATTTTCATTCTATAAGTTTTTGATAAATTGTCAAATATTGATTTAATTTTTACTTCAGCCAGTATTTATGTTAGATGAACAAGCAACAAAGCTTCACTCAAGGAACTTACACGCTAGAGGAAATGACATTGAACAAGTTGTCTCAAGTGTATTACATATGGTAAAAGAGCTGTACTGTGTGCTGTGGATGCCGAGTGCAAATGATCTAGCATTCTTTAAGTGGCCTGAGGATGTGTATTGAAGACATTAATTCAGAATGAAACCTGAAAAGGACCAGGCTGTATGTTGGCAAAAGCATTTGCTGTAGTGGAAAGAAATTGGAAACTGCTGCTGGCAGAGGAAGGAATATATGCAAAGATTATAAGACAAGAAAGAATATTTGAAGTAGTCCTAACCTGAAAGGAGAAGTGGTAGGTGATGAAAAGAGAGAGGTAGTCATGATGTAGATTCTGTTAGGACTCATAAGCTAAGTGATGTACTTTGGCCCTTATCCTAGAGTGAAAGACATTCAAGAAGGAAGTGATATAACCAGATTTGCTTTTCCCAGAAGATTGATATGGTTGCACTTTGCACTGCATGGATTAGAACAAACAAGCATGGATGCTTGGAGAACTGATAGAATATTACTGCTATACTAGATTGGAAAATAGATGATGATTCCTTAGACAACAGTAGATGCGGTAAGATGGTACTCGGTGGATTGTGAAATATTCTGGTGGTATTATCAACACAGTTTGGTAGTTAATTCAATATGGGGGCTGGAGAAGAAGGTTTCAGAAATGACTGCAAGTTTTCTGGGTTCAATACCGAAAGGGTTGTAGTACTATTTAATGAGCTAAGAAATACCAGATGAAAAATATATTTGGAGATGAGACTTCATTCTAAAGTGTTGCTACTTAGGGACTGTACGATCTCAGGTGTATATGTGTAGTGGGTGGCTAGATACATGGGGCTAGAATTCAGAAAATATATTCTGATATAAAGTTTGGGACTTAGTTGTTTACCTAGAAATTCAAGGAAGCCATAGACTGTATAAGGTTGCCCACAAGATGTGGTTTTCCAAGAGAAGTTTGTGGAGAGCACTCTTGTCTAATAAAGTGATTTCTTATAACATACACACAGAACCACAAAGTTCTTGATAATGTTATACCAGGAGAAAAGCTCCAGCTTGGTCCAAAAGTCATGGAGTGAGATAGTACTGACTGTTACATCTCCAACAGGTTGATAAAACAAATCAACTGAAAACATATACTGTCTCTGAAGAGGAATCCTAGGCCAGAGTTAGGAGCCCCGAAAGTGGAGTCACAAGCCAGAAAGGATTATTTGTAAGGCTTGAAATCAAATGGGGCTCTTTCAGGTGATATCTGAATTACTTGGGACCAGTGACATTTTTAAAAAAGGGTTTTTTTTTTTCCTTTTTTAGGGGATACTGTTTATATCATACTATCTGATGCCTATTCACTATTGCATTTTGGCCCCAAATTACCTGTTTCTTGAATTTTACTGGTTCACAACTGGAGATGAATTGTAACTTAGGATGAATTATAACCAGAGCCTTAACCATACCTGATTTAGATAGTAAGATCTGAGACTTCTAAGCTGATGATATTTAGATGAAGTATTGAACTTTGAGTCAATGCTCCAGTTGGCTGAGACTTTGGAACATATTAAAATGTTATGAATATATTTTGAATATGAGACAGACGTGACTGTTTCGGTGCTAGAGGGTAGACTGTGATAGGCAGAATGAGGCCCTCACTTGAACGACATTCATATTCCAATCCCCAGAACTTGAAAATAAGTTATATTACATGGCAAGGGGGCATTAAAGTGGAAGATATAATTAAGTTTGCTAGTCCAGCTGACCTTATGATAAAGAAATTGTCATGGATAATCTAAAATTACCCAGTAATGTAGTTACAAGGGACCTTCAAATGCTGAAAAAGGAGGCAGAAGTGTCAGTGTCATAGAGATACACTAGAAGAAAGAATCAGCTGGCCACTGTTGAAGATGGGGGAGAATAAGTATCTAAGAAATCCAGACAACCTCTAGGAGCTGGGGAAAAAAAAAAAAAAACAAAAACAAAACAAAACAGATTCTTCCCTGAAGATTCTAGAAAGTAATGCACTCCTGAGGATGTGTGGCCAAGATGGCAACGCAGGAAGATGCTGAGCTCATCTCCTCCCATGGGTATATCCATATTACAGCTATTTACAGAGCAACTATCAGTGAAAACGACCTGGAGACTAGCGAAAGAGATTTTCACAACTATGTAAAAAGGGAACCGCAGAAGACAGGAGGGGTAAAGACATGGTGCAGTCAAGCCAACACACCAAGTAGGCAATCCACAAACCCACAAAGGCAACTGAGGATAATCACAATTGCAGAGGTTCTCCCTAAAGAGCAGAGAGTCCGAGACTGACATCCAGTTCCCCAGTCCAGAGGTCCTGCACAGGGAAGATGAGCCCCAAGAACATCTGGGTTTGAAGGCTAGTGAGGTTGCATACTTTGCAGGACAGAAGTGTTATCCAGTTGACCCTTGAACAACACAAGGGTTAGTGCACCAACCCCCACATAGTCAAAAATTCCATATAACTTTATAGTTGGCCCACTGTATCTGTGGCTCCATGTCTGCCCATTCACCCAACCACGGATCATATAGTTCTTGTTATTTTAGTTGCTACATTGTGTCTGACTCTTTGCAACCCCATGGACTGTAGCGCACCAGGCTGCTCTAGCCATGGGATTTCCTTCTCCAGGGGATCTTCTTGAGCCAGGGATCAAACCCATGTCTCCCACACTGGCAGGTGGATTCTCTACTACTGAGTCACCAGGGAAGCCCAGTGATCATTTGTATATTTATAGTGTATATTTATTGAAAAAAGTAATCTGCGTGTAAATGGACTCAAGCTGTTCAAACCCATGTTGTTCAAGGGTCAAATGATCCACCTCCCAGAATGCTGGAAAAAAAGCAAAAATAAACAAATGGGATCTAATTAAAATTAAAAGCTTCTGCACAACAAAGGAAAATATAAGCAAGGTGAAAAGACAGCCTTCTGAATGGGAGAAAATAATAGCTAATGAAGCAACTGACAAACAACTAATCTCAAAAATATACAAGCAACTTATGCAGCTCAACTCCAGAAAAATAAACGACCCTATCAAAAAATGGGCCAAAGAACTAAATAGACATTTCTCCAAAGAAGACATACGGATGGCTAACAAACACATGAAAAGATGCTCAACATCACTCATTATTAGAGAAATGCATATCAAAACCACAATGAGGTACCACTTCACACCAGTCAGAATGGCTGCGATCCAAAAATCTGCAAGCAATAAATGCTGGAGAGGGTGTGGAGAAAAGGGAACCCTCCTACACTGTTGGTGGGAATGCAAACTAGTACAGCCACTATGGAGAACAGTGTGGAGATTCCTTAAAAAATTGCAAATAGAACTCCCTTATGACCCAGCAATCCCACTTCTGGGCATACACACCGAGGAAACCAGAATTGAAAGAGACACATGTACCCCAATGTTCATCGCAGCACTGTTTATAATAGCCAGGACATGGAAACAACCTAGATGTCCATCAGCAGATGAATGAATAAGAAAGCTGTGGTACATATACACAATGGAGTATTACTCAGCCGTTAGAAAGAATTCATTTGAATCAGTTCTGATGAGATGGATGAAACTGGAGCCGATTATACAGAGTGAAGTAAGCCAGAAAGAAAAACACCAATACAGTATACTAACACATATATATGGAATTTAGGAAGATGGCAATGACGACCCTGTATGCAAGACAGGGAAAGAGACACAGATGTGTATAACGGACTTTTGGACTCAGAGGGAGAGGGAGAGGGTGGGATGTTTTGGGAGAATGACATTCTAACATGTATACTATCATGTGAATTGAATCGCCAGTCTATGTCTGATGCAGGATGCAGCATGCTTGGGGCTGGTGCATGGGGATGACCCAGAAAGATGTTATGGGGAGGGAGGTGGGAGGGGGGTTCATGTTTGGGAATGCATGTAAGAATTAAAGATTTTAAAATGTAAAAAATAAAAAACTAAAAATAAAAAAAAAGTAATAAAAGGAGGACTCTGTGGGAGAAGGCGAGGGTGGGATGATTTGAGAGAATAGCATTGAACCATGTATATTATCATATGTGAAATAGATTGCCAGTCCAGGTTCGATGCATGAGACAGGGTGCTCAGGGCTGGTGCACTGGGATGAGCCTGAGGGATGGGATGCAGAGGGAGGTGGGTGGGGGGTTCAGGATGGGGAACACATGGCTGACTCATGTCACTGTATGGCAAAAAACACTACAATATTGTAGAGTAATGCTGCTGCTGCTAAGTTGCTTCAGTCGTGTCCGACTCTGTGCAACCCCAGAGATGGCAGCCCACCAGACTCCCCCATCCCTGGGATTCTCCAGGCAAGAACACTGGAGTGGGTTGCCATTTCCTTCTCCAATGCATGGAAGTGAAAAGTGAAAGTGAAGTCGCTCAGTTGTTTCCAACTCCTAGCAACCCCATGGACTCCAGCCTACCAGGCTTCTCCGTCCATGGGATTTTCCAGGCAAGAGTACTGGAGTGGGTTGCCATTGCCTTCTCCTGTAAAGTAATTAACTTCCAATTAAAATAAAATATAAATATATATATATAATTGCATGTTAAATTTGTCAAATGATTTTTCTGCATTTATTAAGATGGTTATTTTTTTCTTCTTAAATTGAAACTGTGAAAAAAAAAGTAATAAAAAGGAAAAAAACCTACAACCAAGAATACTATATACAGCATGGTTATCATTCAGATTTGAAGGAGATATACTTTTATAGACAAACAAAAGCCAAAAGAGTTTAGCACCACTAAACTGCTTTATAAGAAATGTCGAAGAGACTTTTCTGAGCAGAACAGAAGAGACCGTGCCTAGAAATATGAAAAGTATGTAGAGGGGTAAGGGCAAAAGTACAGTAAAGGCAGTAGATCAGCCATTTACAAAGCTAGTAGGAAGGTTAAAAGACAAGTCATAAGATAATGTAGATCTGCAATAAATAGTTAAGGGATACGCAAAGCAAAAGAGTGCAAAACATGATGTCAAAAATAATAAACATGATAGGGAGAGTAAAATTAAGGGTTGTTAGAATATATTTAAACATAAGAGATGATCAGCTTAAAATAATAGCCGCTTACATCAATGGACAGATCATCCAGACAGAAAATCAAAAAGGAAGCCCTGGCCTTAAATGACCCATTAGACCAGATGGACTTAATAGATATGGAGAGAGAGAACATTCTATCCAAAAGCCTGGGTGCCATTTTAAAGATATATGCATTCAGTCAACAATTATTGTGTTTCTTCTTAGAGCTGGCTTTAAGGAAAGCATTGTAAACACAGAACTAATAAAGAGTATCTGCTCTGCTGCTGCTGCTGCTAAGTCACTTCAGTCGTGTCCAACTCTGTGCAACCCCATAGACGGCAGCCCACCAGGTTCCCCGGTCCCTGGGATTCTCCAGGCAAGAACACTGGAGTGGGTTGCCATTTCCTTCTCCAATGCATGAAAGTGAAAAGTGAAAGTGAAGTTGCTCAGTCGTGTCCGACTCTTTGCAACTCCATGGACTGCAGCCTACCAGGCTCCTCCTTCCATGGGATTTTCCAGGCAAGAGTACTGGAGTGGGGTGCCATCACCTTCTCCAAGTAGTATCTGCTGTAGAGAAGCTAAATATTGAAATGAATGAACATTAGAAAGTCTAAAGTTGCTATGATGTGAAAGTCACCTTTCTGTCATGACAAAAGACTTGACTCATTAGGCAAGGCTGCATATTGGGGAGGCAGGGAAATAATTTCTGACGTTTGGGATGGGGTCATATTCTGGAAGAGCTTACTTATCAGAGGATTTTCATATTTGTATGGTAGAAGGAACTGTCTTGCCAATGGAGGCGATGCGAGTTTGATCCCTGGGTCAAAAAGGACCCCTGGAGAAGGAAATGGCTACCCATTCCAGTTTTCTTGCGTGGAAAGTCTCATGGACAGAAGAGCCTGGAGGATTACAGTCCATGGGGTTGCAGAAGAGTCGGACATGTCTTACTGGCAAAACAACAACAACAAAATCACTATAGATGTATTTGCTTGGCAGTACCATAATGAAATCATTGTTTAAGCAAGATTGATCTTATAGCTTCATAGGAGATTCAAAAAAGGAAGCAGAGTAAGAGATGCCAATTAAGAAAATGTTGTAGTAATTCAGATGCAGAGCCAGAGACTGACCAAAGAGCTGGCAGTAAAAATAGTGGGAAAGAAATGAATACAAATAATGTTTAAAGGAAATATTTACAGGTCTTCACAACTCTTTGACCTAAAGAAACAAAATAAATAACCATGACTCTATATTTACAACACATGGGGCATGAAATCACATCAGACCTAGTAATGAATACAGTCTGTGCATGTCAGTGTCTAAAGCAGAAATGCTCAAGGGTTCTCTGAGTTAAATGAAAAATCGTAAAAGAAAAGAGATGGTTTGGGAAAATGGCATTTAGGTGTGTCTTAGGTAATATTTTCAAGGAATGGAATAGGTAATAATCTGTGAAAAGAAAAATTTGGGGTTTGGAAAAGAAAGAATATGGGGCAAGGGATCCAATGCTTGAAAGAAGAAATGGACCTGAGGTTTAACCGGTAGAAAATCCTAAGAAGATTCCCCCAAAAAGGAGCAGACAGATGGAGGAAATGCCTGAGGCAGATGGGCCTTCGCCTCTGACATAGGACAGACTGTCACCTGATGCCGCATTCCTAGAGAACACGATTTGACTGATGCTGTCACCTTTAATATAGCTAGCAAAGTGATATCTGTAGAATTGCATTATATGTTGCTTTAATACAAGTCTGAATTTTATAATTTAAAAAATCTCTGCTCATAAATTTAGTCAGGAAGTATATCAGGATTCAAGGATAAATGAGTGTTATGTCTTGAAGAAACTTAAATTCTAGTTTTACTGATTTACTCATTTATTCAGAGTCCTTTGCACTGCTGTATTTAAAAATCTTATCTTGGGGGAAAAAGTTCCTACACACTGAAAATTTACAGAAAAGTGACTTATGAGTGAATGAACTTGTTAATTAAGCTTAGATATTTATATTTCAGTGAAAATGGTTTAAGTTATAAACTGGACTCCATTTCCTTATTTCTTAGATGAAATACAACTACTTCTACAATCAGAAGGCCTGGTTAAAAAAAGTGGCAGATGTTGCATGCCCTCTAGCGGCCACAACATGCATATTTACATCTTGCCATAAGTTTCTGTGACTGTCAAGAATGAATTTTACATGTCACATGTTAATTTAACTAACATCACATTTTAAATATTTCATTAGTTCTTACTTCATCTTGACTTCAGTGGTTCAAACTCAAATTCCAACTTCTCTGTATGGAGAGGAAAACATATCCTATGTGCTCCCTAGAGAAATCCAGTTTCAAACCCCAGGAATTTTGTAAAGGTAACCCAGTAAGGCCCACATCCAATGAAAAAAAAAAAAGAAAAGCTGGAGATTAAATTATTTCAAAACGATTTATATAGTTAATATAACATCTGGATACCAAGCTGCTGTACTAGTCAAAGTTCTACAGAGAAAGAGAACCAATAGGAGATATATATATATATATATATACACACACGGGTTATATATTTGTTGGTTATATATATTATGTGGAGCTTCCCGGGTTGGTCAGGTGGTAAAGAATCTGCCTACAGTGCAGGAGACATGGGTTTGATCACTGGGTCAGGAAGATCCCCTGGAGAAGGGAATGGCAACCCACTGTAGTATTCTTGCCTGGAGAATCCAATGGACAGAGGAGCCTGGCGGGCTACAGTCCATAGGATTGCATAGAGTATATATGTGTATGAAAGTGTTAGTCGCTCAGTTCAGTTTAGTCGCTCAATCATGTCCAACTCTTTGCGAACCTCATAGACCTCAGCATGCCAGTCTTGCATGTCCATCACCAACTCCCAGAGATTACTCAAACTCACGTGTATCGAGACAGTGATGCCTTCCAACCATCTCATCCTATGTCATTCCCTTCTCCTGTAGGGAAAAGCAGGGAAAACCACAAGACCATTCACGAATGACCTAAATCAAAGCCCTTACGATTATATAGTGGAAGTGTCAAAAGGATTCAAGAGATTAGATCTGATAGAGTGCCTGAAGAACTATGGATGGAGGTTAATGACATTGTTCAGGAGGCAGTGATCAAGACCATCACCAAGAAAAAGAAATGCAAAAAGGCAAAATGGTTGTCTGAGGAGGCCTGACAAATAGCTGAGAAAAGAAGAGAAGCTAAAGGCAAAGGAGAAAAGGAAAAATATACCATTTGAATGCAGAGTTGCGAAGAAGAGCAAGGAGAGATAAGAAAGCCTTCCTCACTGATCAATGCAAAGAAATGGAAAACAATACAATGGGAAAGACTGGAGATCTCTTCAAAAAATTAGAGATTCCAAGGGAATATTTCATGCAAAGATGGGCTCGATAAAGGACAGAAATGGTATGGACCTAACAGAAGCAGGCGATATTAAGAAGAGGTGGCAAGAACACACAGAAGAACTATACAAAAACGATCTTCATGACCCAGATAACCACAATGGTGTGATCACTCACATAGAGCCAGACATCCTGGAATGCAAAGCCAAGTGGGCCTTAGGAAACATACTACAAACAAAGCTAGCGAAGGGGATGGAATTCCAGTTGAGCTATTTCAAATCCTAAAAGATGATGCTGTGAAAGTGCTTCACTCAATATGCCAGCAAATCTGGAAAAAAGTCAGCAGTGGCCACAGGACTGGAAAAGGTCAGTTTTCATTACAATCCCAAAGAAAGGCAATGCCAAAGAATGTTCAAACTACCGCACAATTGCATTCATCTCACATGCTAGCAAAGTAATGTTCAAAATTCTCCAGGCCAGGCTTCAACAGTATGTGAACTGTGAACTTCCAGATGTTCAAGCTGGATTTAGAAAGACAGAGGAACCAGAGATCAAATTGCCAACATCTGTTGGATCATCGAAGAAGCAAGAGAGCTCTAGAAAAAAGTCTGCTTCTGCTTTCTTAACTACACCAAAGCCTTTGATTGTGTAGGTCACAACAAACTGTGGAAAATTCTTCAAGAGATGGGAATACTAGACCACCTTACCTGCCTCATGAGCAATCTGTATGCAGGTCAGGAAGCAACAGTTAGAACTGGACATGGAAAAACAGACTGGTTTCAAATCAGGAAAGGAATATGTAAAGGCTGTATAATGTCACGCTGCTTATTTAACTTATATGGAGAGTGCATCATGTGAAATGCTAGGCTGGATGAAGCCCAAGCTGGAATCAAGATTGCTGGGAGAAATATCAGTAACCTCAGATATGCAGATGACACCACCCTTATGGCAGAAAGTGAAGAGGAACTAAAAGCCTCTTGATGAAAGTGAAGGAGGAGAATGAAAAGGTTGGCTTAAAGCTCACCATTCAGAAAACTAAGATCATGGCATCTAGTCCCATCACTTGATGGGAAATAGATGGGGAAACAATGGAAAGGATGAGAGACTTTATTCTTGGGGGCTTCAAAATCACTGCAGACGATGATTGCAGCCGTGAAATTAAAAGACGGTTGCTCCTTGGAAGAAAAGCTATGACCAACCTAGACCGCATATTAAAAAACAGAGACATTACTTTGCCAGCAAAGGTCCATGTAGTCAAAGATTTCCTTTAGTCATGTATGGATGTGAGAGCTGGACTATAAAGAAAGCTGAGCATCGAAGAACTGATGCTTTTGAACTGTGGTGTTGGAGAAGACTCTTGAGAGTCCGTTATACTGCAAGGAGATCAAACCAGTCCACCCTAAAGGAAATCAGTCCTGAATATTCCCTGGAAGGACTGATGCTGAAGCTGAAACTCCAATACTCTGGCCACCTGATGTGAATAACTGACTCACTGGAAAAGACCCCGATGCTGGGAATGATCGAAGGCAGGAGGAAAATGGGACAACAGAGGATGAGATTGTAGGATGGCATCACTGCCTCAATGGATGTGAGTTTGAGTAAACTCTGGGAGTTGGTGATGGACATGGAGGCCTGGTGTGCTGCAGTCCATGGGGTTTCAAAGAGCTGGACACGACTGAGCAACTGAACTGAAAGAATCTTAGGATGGAAAGACCATAATGGATTATCTAGGTAGAGCCAAGCTAGTGATAGGTGATTTTAAGAACAGAGGATTTTTACTACCTTTCCCTAACTTTTAAAGCAAGTTTTATTGGAGGATAGTTGATTTACATAATCTTGTGTTTCTGCTGTACAGCAAAGTGAATCAGTTATATATATACATGTATCCATTCTGTTTTGGAGTCTTTTCTTAGATCATTAGCTACTGAGTAGAATTTCCTATGCTGTACACTAGGTCCTTATTAGTTATTAATATCTATTATACAGAAATGTGTATATGTCAGTCCCAATGTCCCAATTTATCCTTTCCCCCTCCTTTTATGTCTGGTAACCATAAGTTTGTTTTCCATTTCCGTTTTGTAAATAAGTTCATTTGTACCATTTTTTTTAAGATTTGACACATAAGCAATATTGTATTAATGTATTTATCTTTCTCTCTTTTTCTAACTTCTTTTTAATAGAAAGAGAGGAGGAGTGACAGAGAGATGCAACATTGCTGGTTTGGAAAATGGAGAGAAGGAATCATGAGCTAATGAATACAGGCAGCCTCTGGATGCTGGAAAGGTAAAGACTATATTAAAAATATATTTATTTATTTATTTATTTTTAGTTGTGTTAAGTCTTCATTGCTGTGTCTGGGCTTTCTCTAGTTGCAGTGAGCTGGGACTACTCTTCAGTTAGGTTCACAAGCTTCTCATTGTGGTGCCTTCTCTTGTTGTAGGGCAGAGGCCGTAGGCATGCAGGCTCAGTAACTGTGGTACACAGGCTTAGTTGTCCTGCGGCACAAGGAATCTTTCTGGACCAGGGATCGAACCTGTGAACCTGCATTGGCAAGCAGGTTCTTAACCACTGGACCTCCAGGGTTGATAAATGTCCAGTCCTCCAGTTGATAAATGATATAACTTTCTGACAAATGTTAGTTCAATTCAGTTCAGTCACTCAGTCATGTCCGACTCTGTGACCCCATGGACTGCAGCATGCCAGGCCTATCTGTCCATCACCAACTCCCAGAGTTTACTCAAACTCATGTCCATTGAGATGGTGATGCCATCCAACCATCTTATCCTCTGTCGTCCTCTTCTCCTCCTGCCTTCAATCTTTCCCATCATCAGGATCTTCTCAAATGAGTCAGCTCTTCGCATCAGGTAGTCAAAGTTTTGGAGTTTCAGCTTCAACATCAGTCCTTCCAATGAACATTCAGGACTGATTTCCTTTAGGGTAGACTGGTTTGATCTCCTTGCTGTCCACGGGACTCTCAAGAGTCTTCTCCAACACCACAGTTCAAAAGCATCAATTCTTCGGTGCTCAGTAAATTCCTTATCCTGAGTAAACATCCTAGTATCACTGTTTTTTCTGGTAAAAACAGCCTACTTACAGTTACGTGTCTGATATATATATTTTACATCTTTTTTTAAAAAAAAAAAAACAAACTGTTTTAGAGCAGTTTTAAGCTCACAGATAAATACAGAGAATTCCTAAATACCCCCGTCTCTCCGTCCATGCACAATATTCCCTGTAGTCAGCATCCTCCACTACTGTGGTACGTTTGTTACAATTGATGAAAGTACACTGAAACATCTTTACTGCCCCAGTCCACAGTTCATATTAAGGTTCACTCTTGGGGTTGTGCAAGTGTATAATGATATGTGTCCACTGAAATAGCATCATATACTATCATTTCATTTCAAAATTCTTCTGTCCTTTGTGTCTACTCATTTCTGCCTTCCCTAAATCGTAGCAACCACTCATCGTTTGATTCTCTTTTACAGTTTTGCCTTTTCCAGACTGTTGTATTTGAAACCATACAGTGTGTAGCCCTTTCAGATTGGCCTGTTTTCCTTAGTAATGCACATTTAAGGTTTCTCTGTGTCTTTGCATGCCTTGATAGTTCATTTCTTTTTTTGTTTCTTTTCAGTTTTGACATTTGTATTTTTAAAATGATTAAGGAATACTTATTTTTTACCTCAAAGCAGTTTATATTTTTGCTTACTTATGTTTTCTCTATCATTTAAATGGTTTAGCACTTAAGAAATGATTTTGACTCTACAAAGATCACTGAAAGGGTTTCTAGTGGTATCTAGTTAATCAATCATTTGTTTTGAAACCACTGATAATGCATATATTTATAAGGTATGCCTGTGGTATATTAATAACAGTTTAATATGACTTCTAAGCATCACATGAATCAGAAACCTAAAAGTTTGTACTTTTTTATTTTTGATATACTGCTGCTGCTGCTGCTGCTGCAGCTAAGTCACTTCAGTCGTGTCCAACTCTATGCGACCCCATAGACAGCAGCCCACCAGGCTCCCCCGTCCCTGGGATTCTCCAGGCAAGAACACTGGAGTGGGTTGCCATTTCCTTCTCCAATGCATGAAAGTGAAAAGTGAAAGTGAAGTCACTCAGTCGTGTCCGACTGTTAGTGACCCCATGGACTGCAGCCTACCAGGCTCCTCCACCCATGGGATTTTCCAGGCAAGAGTACTAGAGTGGGTTGCCATTGCCTTCTCCGTTTGATATACTAGCACTAGAAATTGTTTAATGTACAATTTTTGAAAGTTCTTGGAAATGATCTGTGGTATCTCTATTCATATGTCCAAGGAGGCTATTAAACTGACACTTGATCAAGGTACATATAACAGATACTAGCTTGTAATTTGAAGCTTCCCAGATGGCGCAGTGGTAAAGAATCTGTTTGCTATTGCAAGAGTCGCAGGAAATGCAGCTTCAGTCCGTGGGTCAGGAGAATCCTCTGGAGCAGAAAATGGCAACTCACTCCAGTATTCTTGCCTGGAGAATTCCATCGACAGAGAAGCCTGGTAGGCCACCGACCATGAGGTCACAAAGAATCTGACACGATTGAGCATGCATGCAAAGCAAAGCTTGTAATTTATAATATGTCGTGTAAAGTCTTCCCTGGTGGCTCAGACAGTAAAGAATCTGTCTGCAATGCAGGGGACCTGGGTTAGATCCCTGGGTCAGGAAGATACCCTGGAGAAGGAAATGGCAACCCACTCCAGTGTTCTTGCCTGGAGAATTCCACGGACAGAGGAACCTGGAGGGCTATAGTTCATGGGGTCACAAACAGTCAGACATGACTGAGTGACTGACACTTTCACGTAAAGTCTACAACTTGACTGGAGGCACTCTGTACCAGCTTGTTTACTTTGTTTACTGAAAATGTATGGCTTAACGGTTTGAATCTATTTCACCTGTTTAAGGCCAGTCTGGTCTTAGCTCTACGACCAGAGGAGTATAAAAGACTCATCTCGGGAGCTTCTGTCTCGTCTCTGCTGAAACAAATTTCCCACACTTATCTTGGTGTCATGCCCCACACATGAAGCATGTCCTGTGTCTGAGGAAAGAGTCTGGAGGCTGCATCTAAAAATTTCCGGTTTTTTCTCATGTTTGTCTGTACATTTTATCTTCTGCTGTGTCATATCTTTTACTTTCATTGAAGCTTTGTGAGTGTATCCTGTGGCATTTTGTGAGTTCTTTCAATTGTCTGATGCTGTGTAATTGCTGCAGCTGGTCCTCTGAGCAGGGTACAAGAAGTGGCCCTTGGCTGTGTCATTAAATGATGGATAAGGCTTTGTTTGGAAGAAAGGAAGAAGAATAAATGGCCTATGAAGGACTTTGATGCCAGGCTAGCTCCCCTACCCTAGCCAACATTTGACCATTGACAGTAGGGTAAACATAGACAGCTTGGAAGTGGGCAAGCCTGGAGCTGAGGGAAATACCTAAATGGATGAAAAAAGAAATTGAGACAGAAGGAAAGCCAGTCAGGAATTCTGTGCCTTGGCTGCTTTGAGCTGCTTTGGCAAAAGTGAGACGAACTAAGAAAAAACACAAGGCTTCTCGTCTGCCAACTTACCACCATCGATTATGTCTGTAATGAGAAAGGACATGATGAAAGCAGGGAGTCAAATGTTCAAAGACTTTTTTCATCAGTTGCATAACAGATAATCATTAAAAAGACTATTCAGACTTTGGGTGTGGTGAAGGGGAAGGTGGGGATTAAGAGATCCCCTAAACATGGAAGCATTCAAAATGGTCATGCAGTGTATTTTTGTAGAAATGTGGGTGTCCTAATATGTTGAGTTGCAGAGTTGAAATGCAGAGTCATGCAAAAATACCTTAAGAAAGGGAATAAAAAAAAAAAGAGGGAATATTCTAGCTTCACCATCATTTACATATTGAGTAATCCTGAGGTGCTGAAATCTTGAAAATGCAAGCACTTTCAGATTGATTATATAATGACAAAGTATGCTCCAATTTTAGACCTTATACCCAAGAAATGACTGCTTTGATACATGGAGCTTAAATGCTTGATATTCTTTTGTGGACCCTCCTGTTGGAAGGAAAAAGCCATGAGGGAAGCTATCACTGGCTAAACTCTCAGGGTGTGTGTGTGCACACGTGTGCTCAGTCGTGTCTGACTTTGGGACCCTGTGGATTTTAGCTCCAGGCTCCTCTGTCCATAGGACGTTAAAGGGGCAGCTCAGTTCAGTTCAGTTCAGTCGCTCAGTCGCGTCTGACTCTTCGCGACCCCATGAATCGCAGCACACCAGGCCTTCCTGTCCATCACGAACTCCCGGAGTTCACTCAAACTCATGTCCATCGAGTCAGTGATGCCATCCAGCCATCTCATCCTGTCGTCCCCTTCTCCTGCCCCCAATCCTTCCAAGCATTAGCGTCTTTTCCAATGAGTCAACTCTTCCCATGAGGTGGCCAAAGTATTGGAGTTTCAGCTTCAACATCAGTCCTTCCAAAGAACACGCAGGACTGATCTCCTTTAGGATGGATTGGTTGGAACTCTGCAGTCCAAGGGACTCTCAAGAGTCTTCTCCAACACCACAGTTCAAAAGCATCAATTCTTCAGCTCTCAGCTTTCTTTACCATCCAACTCTCACATCATTACATGACCACTGGAAAAACCATAGCCTTGACTAGACAGACCTTTGTTGGCAAAGTAATGTCTCTGCTTTTCAATATGCTATCTAGATTGGTCATAACTTTCCTTCCAAGGAGTAAGCATCTTTTAATTTCATAGCTGCAATCACCATGTGCAGTAATTTTGGAGCCCCCCCAAAATAAAGTCTGACATTGTTTCCACTGTTTTCCCATCTATTTCCCATGAAATGATGGGACCAGATGCCATTATCTTCATTTTCTGAATGTTGAGCTTTAAGCCAACCTTTTCACTCTCCTCCTTCACTTTCATCAAGAGGCTTTTTAGTTCCTCTTCACTTTCTGCCATAAGGGTGGTGTCATCTGCATATCTGAGGTTATTGATATTTCTCCCGGGAATCTTGATTCCAGCTTGTGCTTCTTCCAGCCCAGCGTTTCTCATGATGTACTCTGCATAGAAGTTAAATAAGCAGAATGACAATATACAGCCTTGACATACTCCTTTTCCTATTTGGAACAAGTCTGTCATTCCATGTCCAGTTCTAACTGTTGCTTCCTGACCTGCATACAGGTTTCTCAAGAGACAGGTCAGATGGCCTGGTATTCCCATCTCTTTCAGAATTTCCACAGTTTATTGTGATCCACACAGTCAAAGGCTTTGGCATAGTCAATAAAGCAGAAATAGATGTTCTTTTGGAATTCGCTTGCTTTTTCCATGATCCAGTGGATGTTGGCAATTTGATCTCTGGTTCCTCTGCCTTTTCTAAAACCAGCTTGAACATCAGGAAGTTCACGGTTCACGTATTGCTAAAGCCTGGCTTGGAGAATTTTGAGCATTACTTTAAGGGGTAAGTGATAGGAAAAAAAGATTAGGAATATTCGGTGAGGGAAAAGGAATGTTAAGATTAGAAAGAAAAAGAAAACCTTAAGATAATTAAACAGAGTGGAACAGTTCAGAATTTTAACTTAAAAAGTCATGAAAAATGAAGTGATAGATGGAATAAGTACTAAAATTTAATAGATTACTAGAGAGATTGCAAGGTCCAGCTACTACAGTAACTCCAAAAATTATAGAGATTTGTTCAACTTATCTTAACCATGATGAATTTTCAAAAATCTTATGGTGATACTCCATAAAAAGAAAAGGATCCTCATAACCAGCATTGATTAGAATAGTGTGAGTTAAAGCAGTATACCAGGATATCAGGTTGTGCCCAGGGTGGAAATGGTGGTGGTGTCCCTGGGTATCAGAGGCCATTTGCACTGGTTTGTAGGTAAATTATCACAGATGAAGAAATTGTATTGGAATTCTTCTACACTGGCTCATAATGTATTGTCAGATCTAAACCTGCTCATAATGTACCGTCATATCTAAATCTGCTATAAAAAGCAACATAAGTTATGGAGATATGATAAATGATCAATAACTTAAAAATGAAACTGGGACCTAAGTTAGAAATTTGTGAACAGAAGGTATTTATGATTGTGTATCAACTCTATCAGAATATATTATGTGATTTCTTGAATAAGAAGGAGGTAAAGTTCTTGGTTTACTCAAACAAATGGGGAAAGGGATGTTAAAGAAATCTGGTATAAGTTTTGTTTTAATTGGGCATGCTAAGTGCAAATCCTTACACTGACCTTACCCACTCAACTGGTTAATTTAAGATGACATAGCATACCTGCTGGTCATCAATAAATTCCTGATTTGCTTAAGGATATGTTAGAACAAGAATATTATCATTCAAAAAATACCCTCTTTAAAAACTGAGGGTTAATTTTAAGATTAGAGCTAAAAGGATCATAATGTGTGCATGTTGGTCATGGCTTGTGAATGAATGGAATAATTGCAAATTTTTCTTGATCAACTACAGTTTATTCGTTTATTTTATAAACATTCAGTAAAAAAAACCCATTATTGTTTGCAAGAAAAGTTGGTGAGTCCTGGAGGTTAATTGTAGACTGTGGAAGACTGGATAAAATAGTTCTTCCAATAGTATCAGCCAGGCTGATAGGATGTTAGCAATTCAACCTTGCAATAAGCTAAGGATGATTGGTATTCTATGGTTAATTCATTGGTTTATCAAGTGGTTTCTTTTTTAATGTCAGTTATGGAAGTAAGCCAAAACCATTGTTCATTTGTGTTGGATAGAATCTGACACAGGTTTACTTGCTAATTGCACAACCTGTTGAGAAGAGGCTTTAATATGATTCAGGTGAAATGTACTGTTATGCATTACATATATTGATGATATAACGGCAATCTCAAATATCTAGTTAAGATAATTAGAAATTTTGATTAATCATGTCACTGCCAGGGAATGGCTAATTAACCAGCTAAAATAGAAGTTCAAGAATACCTGGTAACATTCATAGGAATTACTTAGTGTAGAGACACTAGAAACATTCTTCAAACAGCCACACATAAACTATGGTTTCTGTCAGCTCAAAAACTGAAACAAAAATTAATTGGTTTGTTTTATTTTATAATATGAGCCCCCACTAACAATGTTACAAAGAAAAAAAAGTGCTGAATTTGAATGAGGCTGTGAACAACAGGGGGCTTCCCTGGTGGCTCAGCCATAAAGAATCTGCCTGCCAGTGCTGGAGACTCAGGTTCAATCCCTGGGTCAGAAAGATCCCCTGAAAAAGGAAATGGCAACCCATTCCAGTATTCTTGCCCAGGAAATCCCATGGACAAATGAGTTTGGCAGGCTGCAGTCCAGGGTGTCAGAAAAGAGTGGGACACAACTTAGCGACTGAAAAGCAATAGCAACTGAACAGCAGGAATCCATATTGGGGCCATTACCCAAGGGATACTTTTGGGGTCACACAACCTCAGTGATGCTCAAGTGACAGAAGTGTCAGCAGCTCCAGCTGTACCCACATTTGTTCTTTGGAAGTGACTTCTTGGTTACAGAAGATGAGCAGCAATAGAATCATGTGAGCAATGCAATGAAGAGCTATCAAAATATATCCTGCTGTCCCCTGTCTGACTGAGAAAGGATGTTGGGAACTGCATTGGTAAGTCTCAGACCTCTCCAAAATTTGTCTACACTTTGTTTCTGCTGCTGTATATTATTATTATTTGTTGTTTTTGTTTATTGCCATGTCTGGCTCTTTTGTGACTCCATGGACTGTAGCCTGCCAGGCTCCTCTGTCCATAGGGTTTCCCAGGTAAGAATACTGAAGTGGGTTGCCATTTCCTCTTCCAGGAAATTTTCTCAACCCAGGAATTGAACCTGTGTCTTCTGCATTACAGATGAATTCCTTACTGCTGAGCCACCAGGGAAGCCCTTTAGCTTTATTTAAAACTTACAGCCCCCAGGGTTGTAAAGAGTCAGACACGACTGAGCGACTGAACACCACCACCAAACCTTACATGAGTATAACTTGTGGAGTCTCCAGTGTCCTGTTAATCATCTGCTGCTGCTGCTAAGTCGCTTCTGTCGTGTCCGACTCTGTGCGACTCCATGGACAGCAGCCCACCAGGCTCCTCTGTCCATGGGATTCTCCAGGCAAGAATACTGGAATGGGTTACCATTTCCTTCTCCAATGCATGCATGCATGCTAAGTCACTTCAGTCGTGTCTGACTCTGTGCGACCCCATGGACAGCAGCCCACCAGGCTCCTCTGTCCACAGAATTCTCTAGGCAAGAATACTGGAGTGGGTTTCCATTTCCTTCTCCATGTTAATCATCTGGTTGTATATAATTAGCATAACCATATAAATCAAATTTTAAAACATTCTCAAACAGTATTTCTGGTTTTTGAAGATCATGATTGTCTAATCTTGTTGTAATTGAGTCTTTTAAATCTTATTTTTGGTGGATTTCCTTTCATGTGTTTATTTATTATTAGTTTCAAGTGTGTGTCACTGTTCAGTGGGACTTGATGCAGAGTAATTCTTTGCAGCTAGAGTGGACAGTGTATAGAATAAAATCCTGTTTGCTTTTACAAGGTACCCCTGGGATTCATGATATCATAAAATATGATAAAAGTTTTTGGCATTTTTAACTTACCTTTGCTTCACCCTATTCTCTGGGATATTGGCAGTCCTACAAACTGCAGCCCATGTTCCTTACCTGGGCACCTGGTTCCATAAGGAACAGACAGAATAGACCTTGTTCCAAGGATCTTTTTTTTGTTTTGACCCATCTGTGGGTTCCCTGAAGGACTGATGCAAGGGACTAATCTTTGTTTCACCTAACTCAGTGAAAGAAAGTGAAAGTGTTAGTTGCTCAGTCATGTCCAACTCTTAGTGACCCCATGAACTAAAGCCCTTCAGGTTCCTCTGTCGATGGAATTCTCCAAAAAATGGAGTGGGTTGCCATTTCCTTCTCTAGAGCATCTTCTCGACCCAGGGATCAAACCTTGGTTTCTTGCATTTGCAGAAAAGATCTTTACTGTCTGAGCCAGCAGAGACTAAGTGCAAAGAAGTGCCTATATGGAGTATGTTCATCAAAAACACTTAAAGACAAGTGAACGACTTGCCACCAAAATAGTAGTGGAAAGCAATAGACATGCTAAAAGCCTGGATGGAAAAGCTGGAGCATTTGGGGGCATAAAGACTTTACACTCATCCACATATTCTGGGGAATCTGGAAAGCCCATGTGCATGCACAGAGCAGGGTGCATGCTCAGAAACCCCTGAGAAAAGCATGTGCTTTCGCCTCTGGCTGATCTTTAAGGAACAGTGAAGACAAGAAGTGAAGGATCAACTGGGTCAGCAGGAGTTTTCTACCATCTTTCCCCCAATGGCACTGATTTTAACAATCACCCATGCATGGGAATACCTCTTTGCAAACCCAGCAGTCCAGCAGAGAAGTTCCAGCATACTATTAAAGCAAGCAAAAAAAAAAAAAAAAAGTCCAGATTAGACGCAATAAAGATGCTAAAGATCAGTTACGCTCTACCTGCATTACCACTCCCCTAAGTAGCACAGCCTAGAGCCAAGAGAAGCTCCCTCGGGCTGATCTCTCCCCTACAGGAAAGTGAAAGCATGTGCATGAGCATGTGGCTTCCCAGCTGTCTGAGATATTTGCAGGAAACCCATTTCTTTCTCACCTGATCCAGAATACTGAGGCGTGCTGCTTGACTGCAGACTGGGATCAATTGAAATTGTACCAGAATGTAGGAAACCAAGAGTTGTTTCTTTAAAAAGAGCAATGATATTGACAAACATTTAAGTAACCAACAGATAGGTAAGTGTGTGTGTGGGTAGGGGGGAATGGAGAGAGAGGAGACACACACACATACACAAATCAGAAATGAAAATGAAGGCATTGGTAATAACCTTGAAAAAAAGTCAAAGTGTTAGTCACTGAGTTGTGTCCAACTCTTCATGACCCTAATAACTTTATAAGACTTAACCATCACAAAGGACCACATATTGTATTATTCCATTTATCTGAAATGTCCAGAATAGGCAAATCTATGTGTGTGCTTAGTCACTCTATGACCCCATGGACTGTAGCTTGCCAGGCTCCTCCGTCCATGGGGATTTTCCAGGCAAGAATACTGGAGTGGGTTGCCATGCCCTCCTCCAGGGGATCTTCCCAACCCAGGGATCAAACCCAGGTCTCCTGCATTGAAAGCGGATTCTTTACCATCTGAGGCACCTGGCAAATCTGTAGAGATAGATATAATTAGCAGTTGCCTAGGGCTGGGAGCTCTGGAAGTTAGAGGGTAATGGCTAAGGTGTGTCATGTTTCTTTTTGGACTGATTAAAAACTTCAAAAATAGAATCTGGTGATGGAAATACACATCTGTAAATATTCTAAAAGCTATCGAATTTTGCACTAAATTGGTGAAATGTATGCTATGTGAACACATATCAATAAAACTTTTAAAAAATTTCCTATGTATACATACCACCCCAGCCAGCCCCCTACACACACACACACACATACAAAACACTAGAATTTGGAGATGATATGGTAATAGTGACATAGAGCTGAGGAAATGAAGAAATAAAAAAGAGGCACTCATTACTTCTAGGGACAACAGAATTTTATATCTGAAAGAACTAAATACAGAGAGTGAATATGGCCCAACAATAAATTGTGATTCAGGAATAATTATAATGGAGAGAAAATAGAGAGATGGGATACAGTAGAGGAAGGAATGCTAAAGCTGAAACTCCAATACTTTGGCCACCTGATGAGAAGAACTGACTTCTTGGAAAAGACCCTGATGCTGTGAAACATTGAAGGCGGGAAGAGAGGGGGATGACAGAGGATGAGATGATTGGATGGCATCACCACCTCAATGGGCATGAGTTTGAGCAGGCTCTGGGAGTTTGATGGAGAGGGAAACCTGGCCTGCTGCAGTCCATTGGGTCGCAAAGAGTCAGACACGACTGAGTGAGTGAACTGAACGGAACAGAACAGATATATCTTTCTTACAATAGCTCAAACAGTAAAGAATCTGCCTGCTATGCAGGAGATCTGGGTTTGATCCCTGGGTTGGGATGATCCACTGGAGAAGGAAATGGCAATCCACTCCAGTATTCTTGCCTGGAGAATCCCATGGACAGAGGAGCCTGGTAGGCTACAGTCCGTGGGGTTGCAAAGAGTGGGACACGACTGAGTGACTAACACTACTGCTACTGCAGATATATCTTCCTTACAATATATCAATAGATCCTTTTCACAGGGGATGGGAGAGTCCACACACTGCCTGTTATGTTGTCTCTGAGATGGAGCTAAAAGCAAGACCAGGGGCATTAAGTTTCCATTCAAATACGAGTCCCTATAGGAAGCCTTTGCACTCTATTGTCTTTTGTTCATAGCCAAAACTAACTTATATTACAATTAAATGGCAAAGCTTTTTTATTTGCTTCAAATAAAGTGACATTTATCAGCACATCAAAAGCCAGTTATGGGTATTTGGGTAGGCATTACAGTGGGGGAGGGTAAGCACAAATCCATTGTGCTGAAGATATTTCTATGTCTTCATGATTAGCGTATCAGATAGAGGACTGCTGGGCTCTCTTACTGAAAGGCATTGTCTCTTACTGAAAGGCATTGTCACCATTTCTTCTCTCATTTCCATGACAATAATATTAGGGATGGAAAATTATGAAAAGCCTTCAAATGTCAGTTCTGTTCAGTCTAACTGTAACATCTGCCCCAATTTTTCCTGTTAGGTTGCAGATTCTGTTCTCTGTGGCAGACTCAGCTGAAATATAATCAGGAGGAACTATTGGAAAAATTCTTAAATATTCAGGCATGATTAAGAAGGCATTATACTTTGCCTGTAAGTAAAGATTTAAAGGGAACGCTAAGAAACGAATCACCAGTCTATGTTCGATGCAGGATACAGGATGCTTGGGGCTGGTGCACAGGGATGATCCAGAGAGATGATATGGGGTGGGAGGTGGGAGGGGGGTTCATGTTTGGGAACTCCTGTACACCTGTGATGGATTCATGTCAATGTATGGCAAAACCAATACAGTATTGTAAAAGTAAAATAAAGTAAAATTAAAAAAAAAAAAACTAGATAGAATACAAACCCTGACAGAGAGGGAGGCAAGGCTTTACATTTCTGAATCCTGACCAAAATATCCCTACAGTTTTACAAGAAAATATATTTTTCTGCTATAAAAATTAAAAAAAAATAAAGGGAACGCATTACATTGTATTTCTCTTTCAGTGCCTTCTAAAATACAGGAATTGGGAATAGACCATCATTGCCAGGCTAAGGATTTTGTTGTGGTTGTTTCTCAGAAGCAAATCTGTATATCGCATCACTACTTTTATATGCTTGTATCTTATAAAAGGGCTTCCCAGGTATTTCTGTAGTATAGAATTTGCCTGCCAATACAAGAGACACAGAAGGCACAGGTTCAATCCCTGGGTTGAGAAGACCTGCTGGAGCAGAAAATGGCAACCCACCCCAGTATTCTTGCCTGGAAAATCCCATGGACAGAGATGTCTGGTGGGCTACAGCCTGTGGGGCCACAAAGAGTCAGACAGGAGTGAGCATCCATACACACATGGGCATCCATATCTTATAAAAAAAGACCATATATTGTCTTTTCTTAAAGATACATCTGAGCCCATTGATAAAGGCTTGTATGTGAGGACTGAGTTACCTTGAATGTATGGGTTCCTAAGAGCTTTAGACATAATTAACATTTGGGGCAAGTAAATCTTTGTTATAAATGTTACTGTTTGAAAATGTAAGATTGTTTAAGGGTATGAGACTGTTGGCTTTTAAATCTACAGTCTTCAGTTTGGAAGTAAGGAAATTTTCTATTTTCCGCAGTGACTTACAGGGTGTTTTTTTTTTCCTCATGAATGGAGAACAGCAAGGGTGACTGAGTACTGTAGGAAAATCCTCCTAATAAAGCCCCGTCTCATAACCAAACTTTTTCTTAGTTTTCAGATCTCAATTTGCCTAGTTCAATATTTTTTATCCATCAAAGAATAGCCTTGAATAACTTGATTTATTAGCATTATGAAAAGATTATTTTTTTCCTTTTCCTCCTTTTAAATTTATGCTAAGACTAGTAAAAGAAATAGCTGCTTCAGCCTTTTCAAAAGAAATGTCATCATTTCTTTTCAAAATATTTTATATAGTTTATGACTCAACTATAAATCTTCATGCCCAATGAACAGAGGAACACTATTATGGATGATCAAGGATAGTCGCTGATCCAAATATTATAAGTAATACAAATAATATAAGTAAATATTTAATGTATATGGTCTGTGTTATGGGAAGCATAGATAAGAGTGTCATGATTTTCATGATTTTCACTTCTTTCTCAACATCTGAAAAAAACTTCTACCCTAAACACCACTCAAAGAGCACCTTGTTTGAGAAGTTGACCTTATTCTTGCAATTAATTGTTCCTTCCTCTAGGATTCTTTCATAATACTTTCTAGATCACTTTTAGTAGTTATGTCTGATTTATTTTAACTCCTCTCTAGGAAAATCCCATGGACAGAGGAGCCTGATAGGCTGTGGTCCATGGGGTCACGAAGAGTCGGACACGACTGAGCGACTTCCCTTTCACTTTTCACTTTCATGCATTGGAGAAGGAAATGGCAACCCACTCCAGTGTTCTTGCCTGGAGGATCCCAGAGACGGGGGAGCCTGGTGGGCTGCCGTCAGTGGCGTCGCACAGAGTTGGACATGACTGAAGTGACTTAGCAGCAGCAGCAGCAGACTGTGAGCTTCTTCAGGTCACTGGCCCTATTTCACATGTGTGTGTATTCTTAATACTCATTAACTGATACTTTCATTCAACAAACATTTTTATTGAGTATTTGTTATGTGAGAGGCACTGTGCTAGGCACTGAAAACAAAATAGGTTGAAAACATAATGGTTGGCTTCTTTCCAAAGCTTTAGTCTAGTAGAGAAGAGAGAGAGAACATTTTTTTGCTGGTTCTTCATAATAACTGATAAGCATTAAGATGAAAATGTACATGATGGTCTGATAGTGATAAACAGGAAGACTTAAAGCTAGTAAAAATGTTGAAGCCCGAGCTCACCATAGCAGAGAATAAGTTAACTAGTCAAAATTATGGCAGGAATGAGATGTGGAAAAGTTATATGGTTTGAGAGAGAAAGTATAAGAAAATGCCATGTGATGTGAGGAACATAGCCAGTCCAAGTGGTTCTTCTCAGAGTAATTAGAGCACAAAACCAAGATTTAGGCATGAAGTGAAACTGAAGAGGAGATTAAGGCTAAGCCATTTAAAGTTCTTGTTCTTGTTGACAATTTCTTACTTTTCCCTCAGTGCATTAATAACTCAGTGAAGTGAATGAAGGAGGCAATGTTTTAATAAGATCTGCCTTCACTCTGGATTTTCCATGTGTTGATAGTCATATTGCAAAAACCAAATTGGAGCCAAATAACGACTAAATGGTGGAAGTCAACGAATACTGATCTTAAACCAGTGCTTATGTGATCAATGAATTGTTACATCATAGCCAGTTAGTTCAGTTCAGTAACTCAGTCATGTCCAACTTCTTTGTGACCCCCATGGACTGCAGCACGCCAGGCCTCCCTGTCTATTGCCAATTCCCAGAGCCTACTTAAATTCATGCCCATTGAGTCGGTGGTGCCATCCAACCATCTCCTCCTGTGCCTCCCCCTTTTCCTCCTGCCTTCAATCTTTCCCAGCCTCAAGGTCTTTTCCAGTGAGCTAGTTCTTTGCATCAGGTGGCCAAAGTATTCAAGTTTCAGCATCAGCATCAGTCCTTCTAACAAATATTCAGGACTGATTTCCTTTAGGATGGACTTGTTTGATCTCTTTGCAGTCCCAGGGACTCTCAAGATTCTTCTCCAACACCACAGTTCAAAAGCATTGATTCTTCGGTGCTCAGTTTTCTTTATAGTCCAACTCTCACATCCATACATGACTACTCAAAAAACCATACCTTTGACTAGACGGACTTTTGTTGGCAAAGTAATGTCTCTGATGTCTCTGCTTTTTAATATGCTGTCTAGGTTAGTCATAGCTTTTCTTCCAAGGAGCAAGCATCTTTTAATTTCATGGCTGCAGTCACCATCTGCAGTGATTTTGGAGCTCAGGAAAATAAAGTCTGTCACTGTTTCATCCCCAAATACATTTAAAAGGTTCACTGTCCCAGACTTTTATAACCAAATGAGAAGAATCTCAGTGGGGATCAGAAAGGACTGCATTTGAGATTAAAAAAAAAATCAGCCTATGAGCAATTCATTGAGATTCTAGAAATCAAGAGAATTTGAAGAAGTGATAATAGTTGTTTAAAAAGATTATTTAGAGATCATTAATTTGATTTCAGTAATAGATGTGTAGATATGTACTATTTATCTACTTTTAAAAGTTTCTCTATGTGTTCATTTTACTGTGAGACTCAATATACAAATGGATAATGGCCAGACTATATATAATATAGAACTTTGACTTACAGCCTGCAGTAAACAGCCCAGGAAGCCAATCCATTATCTGCAGTAACCAGCCTATGAATCTAACCTGCTATTGATGAGTCAAATTTATAGGAAGTCATATTGTGATCTCTAGTAACAATCCAAGAGCCAGCTAGTAATAGTCAGAACCAAAAGATAAAATTTGGTTAATAACTAAAAGCTTCCAAAATTTTTTCCTAGTTTCCAGCTTATTACCAACCAGAGAAAGGAAATATGTATCCTGGGCCAATTACATAAGATGCCCTGCTTCTAGTTAGCCTGTCCACAGCTTCTCTCTGCCAACAGACTCCACTCAGAGTATAACCTGAAACCTTTCTTTTATTCCACTCTTTGCCAGCCTTTGAATCTGTGAAGCCCATAAATGATGATGGCTAAATTCCTTGCTCTAACAAACTCTGAATAGGTAACCTTTGTTTCCTTGCATTTGGTTGGTCTTCATTTACTTCCACAATAGGTTCTCTGTCATAGAGAGTTCTGTTGTAGAGCTGTTTCTTTACCTCTAGCTACATATCCTTTTCACTAGGATCTGAGATATTGAATGGATGAGTTACAATGTTTTATAGCTACTATGCATATAAGTGTGGGTTTCCTAGATGGTGCTAGTGGTAAAGAACCCTCTTGCCAATGCAGTCGACATATGATATTTAGGTTCAATCCCTTGGTTGGGAAGATCCCCTGGAGGATGTCATGGCAACCTACCCCAGTATTCTTACCTTGGAGAATCCCATGAGCAGAGGAGCTTGGCAGGCTACAGTCCATAGGGTCGCAGAGTTGGACACTATTGAAGTGACTTTGCACACACACACATATATATATAAGTGTACATGTGTGAAAAAGAAAGAACAGAAATAAAGAAAGGGAGATAGAGAAAATGAACTGGGTATTTGGCAGTCTAAGGTTGGTGACATTCATTCACTCAACCCATTGATATTGAATGTCGTCAAAGTGTCAGGCACCATTTAGGCCTTTTTGATGCATAGGAGAAACGAAAGATCCCTGTCCACATGGAGCTTAAATTTCAGGAAGGAAACAAGCAATAAACAATGAATATAATAAATAAGTAAATTTTATAGTATCTTCAAAGAAAGTATGTATTATGTGAAAAAAACAAAGGAAGGTAAAAAGGTTGCCAAGGGTTTGGGTGGAGAGTAAATTGAATTGGTAGGTAAGGAAGGTCTCATTATAAAGGTGATGATTGAAGAAAACTTTGGAGAGTATGAAAAGTGAAATAAGGATATAGCTGGTGGGAAAATTTTTTAGAGTGAGAAGAGCTAAAACAAAGACCTAAAGATGGAAAGGTGCCTGGTGTGTTCACGTAATAGCAGAGGTGAATGTGAGAGATGGAGAGAGTGCTCTTAACATTATACAGATGTTTGCTTTTTAACTGAATAAAGTGGGAAGTTGCTGTAGAGTTAAATTTTAGAAAGATTCTCTTCAATGCATTGAGGATAGACTAGACGGGGAGGAGGGGATTTAGAATTCAGTTTTGTGTGTACATTTAAATATTAGTATGTTCAATAGCATAGACATTCATGTAGTAGCTAAAAATGTAACTAGACAGTTCTAAAACACCAGTTCCTTTTCCCCTATTCCATCCACCTAGAAATCAGATGAAGCCACGCTATGCCTTCCCTCTCACCTTAACTCCTCTAGAGCTCTTTGTTGTTCAGTTGCTAAGTTTTGTCTGACTCTTTGCAACCGCATGGACTGCAGCACGCCAGGCTTCCCTGTCCTTCACCATCTCCTAGAGTTCACTCAAACTCATGTCCATTGAGTTGGTGATGCCATCCAACCATCTCATCCTCTGTCACCCACTTCTTTTCCTGCCTGTAATCTTTCCCAGTATTAACCTCTTATCCAATGAGTCTACTCTTTGCATCAGATGGACAAAGTATTGGAGCTGCAGCATGTCTTTCCAATGAATATTTAGGGTTTATTTCTTTTAGGGTTGACTGGTTTGATCTCTTTGCAATCAAAGGGATTCTCAAGAGTCTTCTTCTAGAACTTTAATAGACCTGAAAAAGTACACATGGCCTCAAATAAACATATGTTAAAATAAAATATTTCATATTCCCTAAATTTGAAGCCCAGTCTACATCCCCTCTACAATTTTCAATCCATGTGACAATTACATCTAGCATCACTTCACCATAAATGAGTCACATACATTGAAAAGCATAAGAATTGTGAGAGGAAAATAATATGTGTATATATATATATATATATATATATATGCAATTGTAATAATTGCTAATGTGTAAGAGGGGAAAACTGGAACTGAAATAAACTTGATTTAATCTTAACATTAATCCTGAACTCTAAGAAACATTCCCTCAGGCTCTCTCACCCATGGCCTGTACCTGTGGTTTCATGTTAAAGTGTTACTTAAATGCAAAATGTAGGAGGACTGACACCAATGGAAAAAAAAGTACATATACACAGAAAGCTGACTTACATAGTAAATGGAAGATGAAAAATGTGTGGTTCAGAGGAATTTGTTACCTGAAAATTCACTCTACTTTCTAACTTTCCTCATGTAAAGAGATTTGAGATGGAGAAATGTAAAACGTCTTACATTTTGGCATCAAAATGCTATTCTGTCTCTTTATATTTTCATTGAAAAGAAAAATGTAGGAATTCAGAAAGAATGCATGTCCACTTAACCTGATTATGGCCCTTTGGCAAGGCTTTTCTTTCTAACCATAGTTTTTCCCTTGATGGTTGAGAGATATTTAAAGAGCACAACCTATTTAGATATTCAATGTAAATGAACAAAAATCCATCTTCACTATTTTTTTCTGATATAAGTTTATTGGTGCAATTACAGAATACAAAATTTCCATCATTATTTTTGGCCAACACATAAACAGAACTAAAATTATTTGCTTAAATTTCAAGCACTTATGAGTTTCAACTAAACACTGGGTAAAAAGTTAATACAGATGTTATAAATAACCCTCTATGCATTAAAGGGCTATTATCTTGCAGTATACTCAAGGGACTAAAAGTAGCCTGTGTTGAAATTATTGCTTAAAATAATTTAATTCTTAAATAGAATTTGAAGTTTCTATTTTCTTTCTTTCTTAGTTTTTAGAACATTTATTGGAAGTAGTATTAAATACATAAATGGGAGCTATTAAAGAATTAGAGAATCTAAAATTATTTTCCATTGTATATCAAAGAATATATTGTTCTTTTTTTCTTTTTTATTACCATGTTATGGACCTTACAGAAGCAGAAGATATTAAGAAGAGGTGGCAAGAACACACAGAAGAACTGTACAAAAAAGATCTTCACAACCAAAATAATCACAATGGTGTGATCACTCACCTAGAGCCAGACATCCTGGAATGTGAAGTCAGGTTCATGTTTGGGAATGCATGTAAGAATTAAAGATTTTAAAATTTAAAAAAATAAAATAAAATAAAATAAAATAAAAAAAGAAAGCATCACTACAAACAAAACTAGTGGAGGTGATGGAATTCTAGTTGAGCTATTTCAAATCCTGAAAGATGACGCTGTGAAAGTGCTGCACTCAATATGCAAGCAAATTTGGAAAACTCAGCAGTGGCCACAGGACTGGAAAAGGTCAGTTGTCATTCTAATCCCAAAGAAAGGCAATGCCAAAGAATGCTGAAACTACCGCACAGTTTCACTCATCTCACATACTAGTAAAGTAATGCTCAAAATTCTCCAAGCCAGGCTTCAGCAATACGTAAACCATGAACTCCCTGATGTTCAAGCTGGTTTTAGAAAAGGCAGAGGAACCAGAGATCAAATTGCCAACATCTGCTGGATCATGGAAAAAGCAAGAGAGTTCCAGAAAAACATCTATTTCTGCTGTATTGACTGTGCCAAAGCCTTTGAGTGTGTGGATCACAATAAACTGTGGGAAATTCTGAGAGAGATGGGAATACAGACCACCTGACCTGCCTCTTGAGAAACCTATATGCAGGTCAGGAAGCAACAGTTAGAACTGGACATGGAACAACAGACTGGTTCCAAATAGGAAAAGGAGTACATCAAGTCTGTATATTGTCACCCTGCTTGTTTAACTTATATGAAGAGTACGTCATGAGAAACACTGGACTGGAAGAAACACAAGCTGGAATCAAGATTCCTGGGAGAAATATCAATAACCTCAGATATGCAGATGACACCACCCTTATGGCAGAAAGTGAAGAGGAACTAAAAAGCCTCCTGATGAAAGTGAAATAGGAGAGTGAAAAAGTTGGCTTAAAGCTCAACATTCAGAAAACGAAGATCATGGCATCTGGTCCCATCACTTCATGGGAAATAGACGGGGAAACAGTGGAAACAGTGTCAGGCTTTATTTTGGGGGGCTCCAAAATCACTGCAGATGGTGATTGCAGCCATGAAATTAAAAGACGCTTACTCCTTGTAAGGAAATTTATGACCAACCTAGACAGCATATTCAAAAGCAGAGACATTACTTTGCTGAATAAGGTCCGTCTAGTCAAGGCTATGGTTTTTCCTATGGTCATGTATGGATGTGAGAGTTGGACTGTAAAGAAAGCTGAGCGCCAAAGCATTAATTAATGCTTTTGAACTGTGGTGTTGGAGAAGACTCTTGAGAGTCCCTTGGACTGCAAGGAGATCCAACCAGTCCATTCTAAAGGAGATCAGTCCTGGTGTTTTTTGAAAGGACAGAAGCTAAAGCTGAAACTCCAATACTTTGGCCACTTCATGCAAAAAGTTGACTCATTGGAAAAGACTTTGATGCTGGGAGGGATTGGGGGCAGGAGGAGAAAGGGATGACGGAGGATGAGATGGCTGGATGGCATCACCAACTTGATGCACATGAGTTTGGGTGAATTCTGTGAGTTGGTGATGGACAGGGAAGCCTGGTGTGCTGCAGTTCATGGGGTTGCAAAGGGTTGGACATGACTGAGTGACAGAACTGAACTGAACTAATTACCATGTTATTGACCACGGCACATAGTCCCCAGAATGAAAGCCATTATTTCTGAACTTGTTTTGCAGTCTTGTGTGATGATGCACCTAATTTTTTTCCAGTCTTATATTAGTGTCTCTATCTCTGAGCAGAAGTGATAACACCCTAATGCACATTATAAGCACATCTTTTGTAGCTGAGAGTAGAGATAGAAGAATAAATGTGGCAAGGTGGATAGCATATGGAATGTAACATCTGTGTATCCAAGTTCAAGTCCCACTCTTGTCATTTTCAGTAGTTATTTACTTACGGCAAATCAGTGAACTATTGGAGCTTTGGTTTTCTCATCTGTAAAAAATGATGATATTAAAAGTGATTGCATAATTTTGATGGGAATGAAAATGTTTTATAAGGTGAATCCTACTATAGAAATTCTAGCATTGGTGGTATAGTGGTGAGCATAGCTGCCTTCCAAGCAGTTGACCTGGGTTCAATTCCTGGCCAATGCCTCGAGCTGACCTTTTGGAGAAGGAAATGGCAACCCACTTCAGTATTCTTGCCTGAAAAATCCTATGGACGGAGGAGCCTGGTTTACTGCTGTCCATGGGGTCACAAAGAGTCAGACACGACTGAGCAACTTCACTTAAGCAACTTATAGTTATATGCCTATCTTTAAATTAAGTGTTCAACTCTGAGATCCCATGGACTGTAGGCCCATCAGGCTCCTCTGCGCATGGGATTCTTCAAGCAAGAGTGCTGGAGTGGGTTGCCATGCCCTCCTCCAGGGAATCTTCCTGACCTAGGGATCAAACCCAGGTCTCCTGCACTGCGACTGACTCTATACTATCTGAGCCACCAGGGAAGCCCTGCTTATCTTGAATATATAAATAAATAAACAACTGAATTAAAGCACAGATTCTCTACATTTATGTTAGCTCTGTACTTAAAGTATATATCTTATTGATGGTCTAAGAACTGACAGTATTTGGGGGATGGTTGTTCAGTATGGGGCTAGCCGGTGGCCCCGTGGTAAAGAGTCCATCTGCCAGTGAAGTGATACAGGTTCAGTCCCTGGATTGGGAAGATTCCCCCAGAGTAGGAAATGGCACCCCACTCCAGTATCTTGCCTGGATAAGGTGATAAAGATATGAAAAACTAGTATGATTGTCCTTTTAGTGTTCAGTGATAACTGGAAGCACATGTGTGCACTCAGCTTTTTAGAGCTTGAATGTGAGTTGGTAGAAGAAAGTTGATTGCACTAAGTATGAGATGAGATTCTTTAGTGCTGCCTCATTGACTGCTATAAGCAACCTACCTGCAGATATGATCCATGCATCTCAAGTTTGACTGAAGAGTATCAGGTCGAGGTTAAGATTCATATAGCCAGGAAAACAGAATCTAAAATCATCAGAGCCTCCCTTAGGCCCTCGAGTCCTTAATGGGGCTTTCCATTGTCAGCGCTATTCATGGAGAGGCAAGGTCACACCACATCTGGAAAGGTCAGCACATGCCCCTATTTGTTCTTTCATCACACTTTGAGCTTATCCCATTATTGTGAAAGAATGCATGTAATAAATTGAGTGTTTCTGTTTAGGGAAACATTTATTCTGGACTCTTTTAGGTTTTGAAACAAGCACAGCATCAAAAAGGTCTTGTCCTAATGAGATGGGAAGAAGGTTAAGAATCAGGCCCAACTAATCTTGAACACTATGTCTCCTTCCAGTTTCCCAGCCTGTCTTCCCCGAATGTATTTGTATTCATACCTGCATATGCTCATGCAAATATTTGTTTGTGAAGTCTGTGTATACATTACC
Source organism: Ovis aries (assembly GCF_016772045.2). Taxonomy (NCBI): domain Eukaryota; kingdom Metazoa; phylum Chordata; class Mammalia; order Artiodactyla; family Bovidae; genus Ovis; species Ovis aries. The sequence continues at coordinate 51,587,065 of NC_056062.1, forward strand.
TTAATGGCATGTCAGAATGTGTCACTGTCACTGTGAGCATTAGTAAAATCATTTCCATCTAATCTCATTTCCTTCCTATTTACACATATAATCTATTTTGATGGATCCTAATAGTTGACTTGAGGATCAGTAAAAAGCATGACTTACTAGATTAGACCACAAATACAAGCTAACCCCTAAATTATCTCTCAATTCTCTGATGGAGGTAGATAATAATATAAAAACACAGGAGTAATTTCTGTTTAGTTTAGAAAGCATTTTCTTTACTTAATGTGCAAACATACACTTTTTAAAAAACTGAGATGTCATCTTAGTTTATTTCCAACTTAGTAACAAACAATAACTGTGAAGCTCTAGAAACTCAGGATTCATGCTACTTCTTACTCTTTACTGGAGCTCAAGTGTGGCAATCTGACACTGGGACATGGATCAGGTTCCCTGACACTATGTAGCATCTTGTTGTAGGAAGGAATGTAGCAAAAAAACATATATTAAACCAGAGTTGTCATAGTGCTTACCACCCTGGTGTCTTGAGGCAGACAGTGGTGCAGGCATGAATGAGGAGCAGGACACCAAACCAGGAGAAAGATGTGACATTCTCATGACCTCTCTCCCTTTATGTAGATCCGTTATTTATCTGCTGATTCAAGCAAACAGCAATGGGAAAATATACTTGAATCAAAAGAAAAAATAGAAAGAGTATATCCATTATAATTCTTCATATAGCTATTACATATATAATATTATTATATATAATTTATATTATTATATGTACATATATATGTGTATATGTACATATATAATGTTGCTATTTAGTTGCTCAGTCATATCTGACTCTTTTGTGACCCCATGGACTTTAGCCCACCAGGCTCCTGTGTCAGTTGGATTTCCCAGGCAAGCGTACTGGAGTGGGCTGCCATATCCTTCTCCAATATATATATAGTATCACCCAGTAAATTTATTATGTTTCAAGTTCCACTTTTTGCAAGTTGGATTATAGTGTTGATAAAGTTAATTAAACATTTCCACTAACCAATATAACTGAACGGCACTTGGAGGACTCACCTGTTGACATTTAAATATCTACTTGGCAAAGTGGAAAGCAAGATTCGCACCCAACAATGCCACCTGGTTAACCCAGCAGTTTTTATAACCCAGCAAATTGTTCTTGTGCAATAGTGCATTCTTATGAAGTTAGGTGGATATTGTTAGTGTTATAATCAAGCTTTTTTCTCATCTCTCTTGAGTTGGAGTAGTTCCATTTTAGCAGATGTTTCCCTCCTTTGTGTTGAGGTAAAACTGCATGTATCTTGACACAGGCAGGCAGCACTTGGCTTTGGAACATTCAGTCTTCCATCAGGTTATTCCCTCAGCTTCAGTCATTGGCTTAAACAGGACTGTTTCTTCCAAGCTCAATAACGTGGTATCCAGACACTGTTTCTCCATTAGTCACCTGGTTCTACACTCCAAAATGCAATTCAGACTTGGAAACAAGTGTGTAGTCATGACCTTTTAGGGCTAACATGGTCTGGTGGAAAGGGTATTGGGAGAGTATTTGTCTCACCAACTTGCTATGTGACCTTTGACAATTTACTTGACCCCAATGTGCTTCATTTTCCTTTCTACACAGGGAACGTGGAGGTAGTAATATATATCTTCCTGCCCTACCTTACAGGATTTTGTAAGGTTCAAATGAAATAACTAATTGTTTACTTTCTATTTTGACATGTGATATTGAAATGCCCTTCCCTTCTGTTGTGGTAGAAATACATTGCCATATTTATAAGAAAAAAATTGTTGAAAACGGATTTAGAAGAAACATAATACACTCCACTTTTACTCTCTTGAACACATTTATTCCATCAAATAGTGATGCCTTGTATGTTTTAAAATGGTAAAAGCACAAGATTCAAAATTCAGACCCGGGATTGAAGTTCTGCCACAGCTGCTTCAAAGATCTCTGCTTCATTTCCAGGAACATGGTCATGCCTCACTCCATGTATCTGGACTCACTATGGTACCCCACTCCAGTACTCTTGCCTGGAAAACCCCTGGACGGAGGAGCCTGGAAGGCTGCAGTCCATGGGGTTGCTGAGGGTCAGACACGACTGAGCGACTTCACTTTCACTTTTCACTTTCATGCATTGGAGAAGGAAATGGCAACCCACTCCAGTGTTCTTGCCTGGAGAATCCCTGGGACAGGGGAGCCTGTTGTGCTGCTGTCTACGGGGTCGCACAGAGTCGGACACGACTGAAGCGACTTAGCAGCAACTCTCTTCCACCTTAGCCCAAAGCTAAGAGATCACCTCTAGGTTGAGGTCTAGAGCATTCTAACAGCTGAAGACTGTCGTACCCCCCCAGCTCCAGTGACTCTTAGACATGTGCTGGACTCCCACGCTGTTCAGTTTGTCTACCTCCTCACAAATAAGGTCCAGGAAACAAGATTACTCTTAGGATAGCCAGGGCGTGTGGGTTGAGCCATAGTTTTACCAAGCCCAAACCTCTCCTGAGTGAATAGTATAGTTCCCATTCAGGTCTGGAGTTCTGGTCATTTCTGGAATAGTCTTTGAAATTCAGTTCTGGTCATTTCTAGAATAGTCTTTGAAATTCAGTCCCATTATTTGTGAACAATAACGGGACCCTCTATTCTTCTCTTTCTCCCCTTCCCCTCTTCATCTCTGAGACTGACTGTTTTCCCTCATAAATTGGAATCTGAGTTCCTAACTTACAAGATGTATCCTTTAAATGACAGGCATCATTTGACAACTATTTTAAATTCCCTGAAGTTGCACTCCAGATGGAAATATCTGGATCTTACCATTTTCAGAGTCCTAGTTTAGAATTTCAAGTCATCTGGACACCAATTGCCTAGTCACTGGAAACTATGAGATAAAAATTTAAAGCCAGATGAATTCACTTATCTCTTTTCATTTTGATTTGTAAATTCCTAGAAAGCAGACATCCCTCCCAGGCGTTCAAAAACATGTATCAATCATCTACTATGTGTCTGGGTAGAATTATAATGAGCTAACATTAATATGTGCTGTGTATTAGAGTTGTTCTCATTGTTTCCTTTACCCTCACAACAACCTTGTGAATAAGTAGTATTCTAATTTTCATTTTACAGATGGAAACTGAGGCAAAGGGAAATTAAATTATTTGCCGAGGTTACACACTTGGTAAGTGGTAGGGCTTGGATCTGAGTTCAGATAGGCTGATTTCAGAACCCATGCTCTTAAGTGCGCTGCTATACTGAGACAAGGAGGTGGGAGGGGTAGGGGGATTATATATTGCTTCCTGGAGAGATGATATTTGAAATGAGATTTCAAGAGTAATTAGAATGACTCAGGCAATGAACTGGGGAGACAGCAATCTCCAAAGACAAGACCACAAGTAGAAATGGAGGAGTATTAAAATATATAACTGGTTTGGGAAATATAAGAAATTTAGCACAGAGCAAAGGTGTAGATTAAAGAAGCAATAACAGATAACTCTAGAAAGAAAGGAAGGAGCAAGAATAGCTGCGTCTAATGTCTAAGCTGTTTGGATTTTGTCATATCAATGATAGAAGGTAAAGTAATTTAAACAAAGGAGTGGCATAGGCAGTACCACTCTTAGACAAGGGGAGGAGGAATCCCTGAGCCCTGGAGCTGCACATATCAAAAATGTACACACGAATTTTATTTTTTTAAAAAATATACATGTTAGAGTGATAAACATGTTTGAATTTGCCTGGGACTTTCTCAGTTTTAACACTGAAAATTTTGCATCCCACAGAAGTCCTCAGTCCCATGCAAACCAGAAAGGATGTTCACCTCTGTTATTTGTAATCTAGCCTGAAAACCCACTCTCATGACTGAATCCATTCAGGTTCCAGAGAAATGCTTCTTCACATATTTTTCCCACACTTTCTCAAAACAAGAGATGACCACACCTAAAAGTCATGCAGGAGTGTAGGTTGTACCACTATGGATATTGCCAATAAACAGCATTTTGAATTATGGGCCGAATTTATGGTGCAGAAATATTGAGGTAAGGAAAAAAGAAAATTTTTTGCAACTTGCCAAATACTTCCCTTAAGCTATCATAAAGATAATGGATATTTAAAATTATTTTGTTGTTTTTCAGTTGGGCCAAGCACCCATTTTCTTGGTCCTTACTGTATTTCAGTTCAAAGTATGGAGGCACTCATAAAATAATATGGTACATCCAGTATTACATATGGCAATGAGGAGTATTTTGTTATTAAGGAATTTATAGCTCTAAAAATTATATGAGAAGTAAGCATGATATATTATAAAAGAGGTACAGTATAAATGTGATACCAAGGCTTTATATTAATAAGTGGATTTAGATATTGCTTCAAGAGAAGACTAAAACAGTGATATGATTAGTATTGATTTATATAACAAAATTAAAATAATTTGTAATATTTACTAAAATAATAATACTTTATCATGTGTAGCCCCATTTCACAGTTTCAATATTATATATAAAATTTATTGTTCATCTCTCATTCAAGTATTTCTTGAAGACTTTTATTGACAATTCCAATTGCTACTGCTTTGGCAGTAGAAAAGTTTCTCCAAATTGCCATTAACAGAAAGCTGTTTAAGAACTACAGCAATTTAAGGAAAACTTCTAACTTGGTATTGCTTGGAATAAAACTTGAATTATAAGAAAGTTTTAATAGTATAATTTATGATTTTTTCCAAAATAAAGTCAAGAAGCATAAAATTTATTGAAAACTATCAAGTAATGTCATATACCTTTATTTGATTACTTATGTGAATATTATCATCCCAACAGCAGAAAATCTAGTTAAGTGGTAACAATGATTTATTCATTTATCTGAGAATCTGTCAAATATTAGTTACATAAAATGTAGCTGTGTGCTATGATTCTGTTATTATAAAAATATATTTAAGGTAGAAGTATATAATTGATTTTATTTAACAGCCTATTACATTCATATATAGCTTTAAAATATTAAACATATTGTATGTGAGAATCTATTTGCACTCTTGTTCCAAGCCCACTACTTTTGTCAGCAGGCCTGGGCAGAGGTGGTTAAATACATATTTTGGAAAGATCATTTGCCAACAGTGTAAATCCTAGATTGAAGGAATGGTAGTAAAAACAAAGAGATCAGTTAAAATTTTTAGCAACCCTAAGCTCATGGATGACTTTGAGATTTCCAGCTTGTATACCAAAAATATGCATGTATATATATATGACGTATAGTATACACATATGTGTGTGTGTGTATTAATATGTGGGACTGGAGTTTGACGCAATGATCTGAGCTCTACATTTACAATTGTGGGTCATTAAGATGAATAAGAATTAGTTTCATAAGGAAGAATGTGTATAGTATACAGTGTGATATGTCAGAAACAAAGGAGAGAGCTAGTTTTAAAAGAGAAGTCAGAGTATGTCAAATGCTGAGATATACCCAAAAAAATTAAGAATTGAAAATTATGAATGAAAGGTACTGAGAGCAAAGAAGCAAATTGCAGTGACTGAGTCATAAATAAGGGAGGAATAATGGAGACTGTGAGATTAGACTGTCTTTCTCAGAAGTTTGACCATGGACGGGAAAAGGTTATCTGCTGAGCATAATTGTGACAATATAGCAATGTTTGCAAAAAGCACAAGTTCAAGGAAGATGTGTTGTTTTTCAAGCTTGGAGTGGTGTGTGTTAGACACTCAGTCGTGTCCGACTCTTTGCTACCCCATGGACAGTAGCCTGCCAGGCTTCTCCGTCCATGGGATTTTCCAGATAAGAATACTGGAGTGGGTTGCCATTTCCTTCTCCAGGGGATCTTCCCAACCCAGGGATCAAACCTGGGTCTCCTGCATTGCAGGCAAACTCTTTACCATCTGAGCTACCAGGGAAACCCTCGGGGTGTTTATATTCCAAGAGGAAAGGGATAGAAAGTGAGGCCAAAGAAAAGAGAAGAGTGTTGATGATCAATAGCACAAGAGAAGATTGGATTCAAAGCATATAAACAAAGGGAGATAATTAAAGAGCAGAGATAGAAGAGAAAGTATTTTACTGAAATTGGAGAGAAGGAGAAAGAATGGATGTAAACAACTTGCCTAAGTGGATTTTTTAGCAGAGGGGAGGAGAGTGTTGCAAGTTACTACAGCTCATAGCAAGTGGGTCAGAGAAGGCAATGGCACCCTACTCCAGTACTCTTGCCTGGAAAATCCCATGGACGTAGGAGCCTGGTAGGCTGCAGTCCATGGGGTCGTGAAGAGTCGGACATGACTGAGCGAGTTCACTTTCACTTTTCACTTTCATGCATTGGAGAAGGTAATGGCAACCCACTCCAGTGTTCTTGCCTTGAGAATCCCAGGGACAAGGGAGCCTGGTGGGCTGCCGTCTATGGGGTCGCACAAAGTCGGGCACAACTGAAGTGACTTAGCAGCGGCAGCAGCAAGCAAGTGGGTAGGGGATATAAGCTTCAGAAGTATCTGCTGGGATCTCAAAGCAGGAGGTCCACCTTACTAGGAGTGGAAACAGGAACCAGAATCTCGTCAAGATCCAAAATTACTCTCTCCAGGGCAGAGCTGTGGGTCTCCCATTTCTCCTTCCCTTGGAATCTTCACTTCAGTGTTACCTTCTCTGCTTTTCCATGTGCACGTGGCTCCTAAATTTACATAAGGCAGTTTCAGCCGTCATCAAAGACTGCCTGTGACTACTTTTGAAAGCAAATACTAAATGCTCAAAAGAGATATCTAATTATCCCAACTTGAGTAGTTATGCTAATACAGTCATCTGTGGTAAGGGGCATGTTATTAAATTTCAGCAACAAAGAACACATCTATGCAGGTAAATATCTGAAACTTTATCCCTTGCTTAAGTAATGTGTTACAATGTGGGTGAATTTGTTAGTGAGAGAGGAACAAGAATTGAAAGAATTCTTGCTGAATACCCTCTGTGTAGTTATGGAGTTAGGAAGCAAGGTTTTTGCTGACTGTGACTGTGCCGGCGTGCATGTGTGTGTGTTCAGCCATGCCGGACTCTGCGGAGCACTATGGACTGTAGCCCACCAAGTTCCTCTGTTCATGGGGTTTTCCTGGCAAGAACGCTGGAGTGGGTTGCCATTTCCTCCTCCAGGGGGTCTTCCCCACTCAAGGATCAAACCTGGGTCTCCTGCATCTGTTGCATTGGCAGGCAGATTCTTAACCACTGAGCCACCTGGGAAGCCTGAGACTGTGGCAATGTTACACATAAAAGAAGAATTGTAATGAGAGTAAAGAAGGTTAAAAGTGGTAGTTTCGAGAAATGGTAGCTGGCTCTCTATGGCATCCTCAGATATTTTGGTAAGATAGAATTAGGTTTCTAGCTGAGAGTATAGAGCATGAATCTACCTTGGTGACAGTCCAAATCATTACCTGAATTCTTGGCAGACAGGCTATAAAAGAAAGCCTTAATAAGTGGACTAATTCAGTGTTACAATGTTTTTAGGGGTACTGTAGAATTTTAAGTGTGTAGAAGAACTCATAGGCAAAGCAATGGCCTATTAGCAATCTAGTAGTTTAAGTAATAAGGTTTTTAGGAGACTGAGAAAGAGGAGGGGAGTGAGAAGAATGGAGTAGAGAGAGGAGAATCATGAGCTAAATGTCCCCAAGAGGTCAAAGGAAAAGAAGTGTAAATGTGAAGGTATGAAGGATTTTGATGGGGGTAAATTTGCATTAGGGAGTGGAACATTAGAGATTATGTTTAGGAATGTTGGGTAATTATTAGAAATGATCAGTTCCAAGGGATGGCTGTGGGTGTGATTGGCTGAATTAGAATTGAAATGTAAGTTGGTAGCATTACGAAAGGTAACACATTGTGATACAAGGTTATTGATCAGTATGGATACTGAAGCCATGTAGGACGCTAGAGGGATTTATGAGTGAGAAGCCTGCAAGCCAGATGCAGTAAACAGTGTCTGACCATAAAGCTATTAGATACCATCACTGAAAGGTGGAATAGCATAATGATATAATCTAAAGAAGACTTTTTTATTTCAGTGAGGTGGAAAAATGTGTTAGGAGGCAAAGAAGTGGAATCTAACTCTCTTTCCTCCTAGCCTGGAAAGTATGGAATTTTGGACAATAAGCAATCTCCATTTAAAGGTATAAGAGAATAAACAGAATTCTTCAGAGAATTGGATTTTGACCTTAATAAGAGACTGAAGGTTTAGATTAGTCAGAGGTTTCTTTACCATGGAAGCGAATTATCTGGCTCAGGTGCAATGGGATCATATCAGGAAATTATTGGAAGGTGAAAAGAGTGTAAAAATAATAATTTAGCATTTTTAGGTACTCCCTATGATTCAGACACTTCCAAGCATCTTACATGTAATGTTATCTCATTTTTAATCATACAAGAACTCAGCAGATGTGTGTTATTTTGCCTATTTCTCTATTAATAGAGGCATCAAAGGCTTAAGCAATGTTAGATAGAAAGAGGTAAAACCAGTGTTTCAAGCCAGGCCTGATACCTGGGCATACTCTTCACCATTATGTTATAATGATGGAAATATGCAGATTAGGAAAAAGAAGATGATGATAAGTTTAAGAACTCAGTTTTTGGAAGTGAAAGGAAGACTGAACGTACCTGTATTTTGGCCAGTAGTACAGATTACAACAGGTTTCCCAGGTGGCTCAGTGGTAAAGAATCTACCTGCCAGGCAGGAGATGTGAGTTTGACTCCTGGGTCAGGAAGATCCCCTGGAGGAGAAAATGATAACCCACTCCAGTTTTCTTGACTGGAAAATTCCGTGGACAGAGGAGTCTGGCAGGCTACAGTCCATGGGGTCACAAAAGAGTAGAACATGACTTGGTAACTAAACACATACACACAGGTTACAACAGAGTCAGGCATCAATTTATTTGGTCAGAATGTTCCCCCCCCCCCCACCAAACCCAAATTAAGTACCATTGTAAGAGGCCTAATAACCACACCTCAAAATCTGCAGGCTGCCAACTTTTCTGAAAGTTTCATAGAAATTTTCTGTCATGGCTCAGAGGGATTAGGAGGATCCTAATTCTAGTCCAAGTATGTGAATGATAGGATAAGTTGTTTAAGAAAACTTCCCTTTCTTTTAAATAGAGGCTATAATCCCTTCTTCAAAGATGAGTTTAAATATTCAAACATCTTTGAAAGAATTTTAGTCTAGTTGTACATCTAAACTAATTAGGTACTCATTTTCCTTACTCTTTCTTTCCTTATATAGGAACTAGGTGGCCCAAGACAATTTGATTTGTAATGTTGCCATGATGTAATTGTTTAAGTATTATCTTTTAACTCTCAAAAGTTTCCTAGTCTGGACAGTGAACCGTATATATACCCGACTTTAGTGTTCCTCACTAAACCTACACTGGTGAGATACTACCATTGCTTCTGCTTGTACTCACGTATTCAGTTCAGTCCCAAAGTGAGTATCTGTCCTCTGAATATGATATGCATTTATAAAATGCTCCTCTTCAACACTTTTAATAGGTACTTAATCTAATTTTAACTGGAAAAATAATAATAACCATAAATTATAAGGAGCATTAATTCATATCCCTATATTATTATATAGATATCATTTAAATATAATATCTTTACCATACTAAATGTCATTACCATTAATTTTTTACTATATAGTTAATATGGAGTTACCTGCGGTAACCTGGGTTTCCCAGGTGGCATAGTGGTAAAGAATCTGCCTTCCACATGGGGTAACCTATCCCAATAATATATTTTATAAAATAATTTTTTTTGGTCAGAAAATTACTTTGTTTGACTTTATCTTTCCACTGAATTTTGAAATTTCCCTTGGTACTGTTCTCTGTGTGGTGAATATTATAATTTCTCTTGCCTAAGGCAATACAATTCTAACCTTGTAATACTTGAAGTTTTATCATGTCATGTTAAAGATGCTATTATCTTTTTTCTTATTCTGTCCTTTTCATATATTTTAAAATGATATTGATATAAGGGTTTTCTAAAGTGTAAAGCAGAATAATTAACAACATGATTAAACACATAAAGAGTTTGATTTTGCTTGTTTTTGAAGCCTTCACAATCATAAAGAGCTTCACATTAAAAGGACCAAATTAGAAGGATGGTGTATGTCAACATGGAGAATTAGATTAAGTCCCTATAACAACACTGTTTTGTCCAAACAAGAAACAACAGGAAATAAGAACAACTGTTTAGATGAAGTAACTAGATATTATGGAAATCAAGATTATTTATGAGAAGGAGTTACATAATATTCACGAATATTACAAGTCACATTCTTGATAGATTTTGGAAAACAAATATCTTCTTTCTGAGTTTGGTGCACAGAGCCTTCCAGGAGAGGGCTCCACAGGACTGAAGGATGTTCCATTCCACAGACGTGAGAAGGTTCCTCTTGAGAAGCCATCTTAAAAACCCAACGTAGTAAATAATATTTTGAAACTCCACCCATAGCATTTTCCATAACTCCCTTCAGTAGATGGAAACTTTCTTAAAACTTTATCTATTTATTTTGGGGTCGTCTGTGTTGCGCTGGCTTTTCTCTAGTTGCCGTGAGTGGGGGCTACTCTTTGTTGCAGTGCTCTGGGTTTCTCATTGCAGTGGCTTCTCTTATTGCGCAGCACGGGCTCTGGGGCATGTGGGCTTTGGAGGTTGAGGTCCCTGCGCTCCAGAGCACAGGCTTAATAGTTGTGGTGCACGGGCTTCGTTGTTCTGTGGCATGTGGGATCTTCCCAGATCAGGGATCAAACCCTTGTCTCTTGCATTCAGCAGGCTGATTCTTTATCACTGAGCCACCAGGGAAGCCCTGGAGACTTTTTAAATGGTGATCCAAAACTGATTACAGTGAGATTTTTAGTTTGATTTTAATCCTCTACCGTATATATAAATTAGCTACTCTAGACTTTTGTCTCATAATACAAAGCAATCTACTGTCTGAACTGCAGGATGTGTATGGAAAAAAAATGCTGTTTCCTTGGAAACAGCTATCTGAAAGTTCTAGGAACATCTCCGTCCCAGGAATTAATGTGTTTCAGATGGGGAAAGGTGATTAGGTATGAACCATAGAGAAAGAGACAGAGGAACTCATAGGTTTCTTTCCTATCATCACTGTTAATTGTTTCAAAAATGAGTAACAGATGGCAGTGGCAAGAGTAAATATTAATGACATTGTTTCTGTGCAAGGTTGTTACTCTACAGCAGCTTTTGCTTGTATGTGGAAGAAACATAGTGGGCATGCAAAAGGAAAATTTCTTAATTTAACCAAAGTAGATCAAAATGTGCTGCCCACCCTTCCTAATTTCCCAATTTGCTGGAAGTTTTCCAATGCTCTGCTTCAATTATTGCTGATCATTATGAAGTTCATACATTAACCACTTAGGTAGAATTAGCTGTAAAAGATAACAATCTGTCATTTTGTAAAAATGGAACTTCCAACTCACTAACTTGATTCCCGCCCCCCACCCCCATGTAGTGAAGTACTTGCAGAAGGAAATGGCACCCCACTCCAGTACTCTTGCCTGGAAAATCTCATGGATGGAGGAGCCTGGTAGGCTATAGTCCATGGGGTCGGGAGGAGTCGGACACAACTGAGCAACTTCACTTTTACTTTTCACTTTCATGCATTGGAAAAGGAAATGGCAACCCACTCCAGTATTCTTGCGTGGAGAATTCCAGGGACAGAGGAGCCTGGTGGGCTGCCATCTATGGGGCCGCACAGAGTCGGACACAACTGACGCAACTTAGCAGCAGCAGTGAAGTACTAATTTTGCTCTACTCCCTATCAATTTTGTTTTTCCTAGTGTGGCTCCATTAAGAAGTGTCGTCTGCTCAGAACTACAGAAGCTTTAATTTTGAATACAGGATAGTAGGTTTTCAGTAAGACTCTGTTCGTTGATTGCTTATCTGTTAATATTGCTGACCACAGTTGAGTTGTGCTTTAGAGCTATAGAACTGAACAAAGCAAATCAATCAGCCCCCATGGGAAAAACTTAGTACCTATTCTGTGGTATCATTTTCTAATGAACCAACTTAACCAGACAACAGAAATCACAACATAAATTAAGAGAGTTCAGAAAAAACAAAGCCTACTAAACAATTTCATTAATAAATTCATTGAGTGTGTTAACTACACTTTATACAGCCTCTAAGCTCATATGGTCTAATACAAGGAAGTATAAATTAACCTATAATATTTCAAATTGAAATCAGAGTCAGGTATCTGCACTATAAATCCATGGGACAAGCAATACTGTACTTGGGATAGATGGCACCGATAATATTAGCTCATCTTTGTCCATTGATTTTTTTAGAAATGTGAGTTTGCATTTTCTGTATCTCTGTAGATTCACAGAAAAAAGGAAATGACTAGTTTAATAAAGCTCTTACCTTGCTATTCAACTATATTGTCATGTGAAAGTAATAAAGTATTCCCATAACAGTGAAAGAAATAATTCTTCGGGGTGTTCATTAACGTCATTCAGATATTCTCTATTTTATGTCTTCAAATTCATATAAGATGTTCAAAACCAACGAACACAAAATGTTATATATACATTGTTGCTAAATATGCTAAATATCACCCACTCCAGTATTCTTGCCTGGAGAATTCCATGGACAGAGGAGCCTGTCAGGCTCCAGTCCATGAGGTCGCAGAGAGTTGAACACAACTGAGCGACTATCACTCACACTCACATACTAAGTATCAGTTAGTTCTGTTCATTCAAGCAATTGTAATATTGTTATTATTCAGGGAGTGTTCTATTTGTTTATGACACTAATTTTTAAATATCATCAATTTCCATAGAAATGCTACAAATATTTAGATGCAGTGAACTTCATAAGGAAAAGATATATTTTCACAAAAGAAAGATATATATATTCCCCAAAGCACAATTCCATCTGGCCTCTTTTACCAAATATATAATATAGAATAGTAGAAACATGTATACATATATATCATCCAAGCAACAATAATGTTAAGATGCATTTAAGTAAATAGAATATCTATGCCATTGCACTTGTAAGCTTGGGATTCTAAAAATAGTCATAGATGGTTAATCATAGCTTAAACAGCCAACATTTATTTCTCACAGTTCTGGAGGCTGACACATCTAAAATCAAGGTACAGGCAGCCTCCATGTCTGGTGAGGACTTGGCAGAGACAGAGAGAGTACTGGGTTCTTCTTTTTATTTTATGTATTTACTTAGCCACTCTATGGGGCCTGCAGGATCCTAGTTCCTCAACCAGGGATGAACCCACGCCCTCTGCTTCTTAAACGCAGAGTCCTAACCACTGGACCACCAGGGAAGTCCCCCCTTCTTCTTTATAAAGGCACTAATTTCCTTATGCGGGCTCCACTCTCATCACCTCATCTAACTCTAATTATCTCCCCAAAGCCCCACCATGAAATAACATCACATGGGGGATTAGGGCTTCAACATCTGGATTTGGGGTGGGTAAGAGACACAGACAATCATGATGGTGTGATCACTAATATAGAGCCTGACATCCTGGAATATGAAGTCAAGTGGGCCTTAGAAAGCATCACTATGAACAAAGCTAGTGGAGGTGATGGAATTCCAGTTGAGCTGTTTCAAATCCTGAAAGATGATGCTGTGAAACTGCTGCACTCAATATGCCAGAAAATTTGGAAAACTCAGCAGTGGCCACAGGACTGGAAAAGGTCAGTTTCCATTACAATCCCCAAAAAAGGCAATGCCAAAGAATGCTCAAACTACCGCACAGTTGCACTCATCTCACATGCTAGTAAAGTAATGCTCAAAATTCTCCAAGCCAGACTTCAGCAATACATGAACTGTGAACTTCCAGATGTCCAAGCTGGTTTTAGAAAAGGCAGAGGAACAAGAGATCAAATTGCCAACATCCGCTGGATCATGGAAAAAGCAAGAGAGTTCCAGAACAACATCTATTTCTGCTTTATTGACTATGCCAAAGCCTTTGACAGTGTGGATCATAACAAACTGTGGAAAATTCTGAGAGAGATGGGAATAGCAGACCACCTGACCTGCCTCTTGAGAAACCTATATGCAGGTCAGGAAGCAACAGTTAGAACTGGACATGGAACAACAGACTGGTTCCAGATAGGAAAAGGTGTACGTCAAATCTGTATATTGTCACCCTGCTTATTTAACTTATATACAGAATACATCATGAGAAACGCTAGACTGGAAGAAACACAAGCTGGAATCAAGATTGCCGGGAGAAATATCAATAACCTCAGATATGCAGATGACACCACCCTTATGGCAGAAAGTGAAGAGGAGCTAAAAAGCCTCCTGATGAAAGTGAAAGAGGAGAGTGAAAAAGTTGGCTTAAAGCTCAACATTCAGAAAACGAAGATCATGCCATCCTGTCCCAACACTTCATGGTAAATAGATGGAGAAACAGTGGAAACAGTGTCAGACTTTATTTTTGGGGGCTCCAAAATCACTGCAGATGGTGATTGCAGCCATGAAATCAAAAGACACTTACTCCTTGGAAGAAAAGTTATGACCAACCCTAGATAGTATATTCAAAAGCAGAAACATTACTTTGCCGACTAAGGTTCATCTAGTCAAGGCTATGGTTTTTCCTGTGGTCATGTATGGATGTGAGTTGGACTGTGAAGAAGGCTGAGCGCTGAAGAATTGATGCTTTTGAACTGTGGTGTTGGAGAAGACTCTTGAGGGTCCCTTGAACTGCAAGGAGATCCAACCAGTCCATTCTGAAGGAGATCAGCCCTTGGATTTCTTTGTAAAGAATGATGCTAAAGCTGAAACTCCAGTACTTTGGCCACCTCATGTGAAGAGTTGACTCATTGGAAAAGACTCTGAAAACCCTTTCATTCCCTTATCAGCCAAATTTGTTCCCTTTCTTGTAAAATGTAGGTATTCCTTCTAGAGACATGACACCTCTTGTGTTGTTTCAGATTTATGGTGATTGTGAAGACAAGAACAGAATATCAGCCTGAACAGAAGAACAAAGGCAAGTTCTGGGTGCTGAAAATCGTGAACCTCTCTGAGTGTCCCTCAGTGTAGAGAAACTTTTCATCTTTAACCTAGATGTTTTATCATTGGTGCTGTATAGATGGAGAAGTCTTGAGGCTACTGTAAAAATAAAACTGAAAACCAGAAGCAGGAGGCTTAAGTCCAAATCCTGAGAACATCAGAGAACTCCTGAATCCAGGGAACATTAATCGATAGGAGCTCATCAAATGCCTCCATACCTACACTGAAACCAAGCACCACCCAAGGGCCAACAAGTTCCAGAGCAAGACATACCACACAAATTCTCCAGCAACACAGGAACACACCCCTGAGCTTCAATATACAGACAGCTCAAGTTACTCCAAAACCATAGACGTCTCATAACTCATTACTGGACACGTCATTGCACTCCAGAGACAAGAAATCCAGCTCTACCCACCAGAACTCTGACACAAGCTTCCCTAACCAAGAAACCTTGACAAGCCACTGATACAACCCCACCCACAGTGAGGAATCTCCATAATAAAGAGAACTTCAGAAATTCCCAGAATACGGAAAGGCCACCCCAAACACAGCAGTATAACCAAGATAAAGAGACAGAGGAATACCCAGCAGGTAAAGGAACAGGAGAAATGCCCACCAAACCAAACAAAAGAGGAAGAGATAGGGAATCTACCTGAGAAAGAATTCCAAATAATGATAGTGAAATGATCCAAAATCTTGAAATCAAAATAGAATCACAGATAAATAGCCTGGAGACAAGGACTGAGAAGATGCAAGAAAGGTTTAACAAGGACCTAGAAGAAATAAAAAAGAGTCAATATATAATGAATGAATAACGCAATAAATGAGATCAGAAACACTCTGGAGGCAACAAATAGTAGAATAATGGAGGCAGAAGATAGGATTAGTGAAATAGAAGATAGAATGGTAGCAATAAATGAATCAGAGAGGAAAAAAGAAAAACGAATTAAAAGAAATGAGGACAATCTCAGAGACCTCCAGGACAATATGAAATGCTCCAACATTTGAATTATAGGAGTCCCAGAAGAAGAAGACAAAAAGAAAGACCATGAGAAAATACTTGAGGAGATAATAGTTGAAAACTTCCCTAAAATGGGGAAAGAAATAATCACCCAAGTCCAAGAAACACAGAGAGTTCCAAACAGGACAAACCCAAGGCAAAACACCCCAAGACACATATTAACCAAATTAACAAAGATCAAACACAAAGAACAAATATTAAAAGCAGCAAGGGAAAAACGACAAATAGCATACCAGGGGATTCCCATAAGGATAACTGCAGATCTTTCAATAGAAATGCTTCAGGCCAGGAGGGGATGGCAAGACATACGTAAAGTGATGAAAGAAAATAACCTACATCCCAGATTACTGTACCCAGCAAGGATCTCATTCAAATATGAAGGAGCAATCAAAAGCTTTACAGACAAGCAAAAGCTGAGAGAATTCAGCACCACCAAACCAGCTCTCCAACAATTGCTAAAGGATATTCTCTAGACAGGAAACACAAAAGGGCATATAAACCTGAACCCAAAACAATAAAGTAAATGGCAATGTGATCATACTTATCAATAATTACCTTAAACATAAATGGGTTGAATGCCCCAACCAAAAGGCAAAGACTGGCTGAATGGATACAAAAACAAGATCCCTCTATGTGCTGCGTACAAGAGACCCACCTCAAAACAAGGGACACATACAGATTAAAAGTGAAGGGCTGGAAAAAGATATTCCACGCAAATAGAAACCAAAAGAAAGCAGGAATAGCAATACTCATATCTGATAAAATAAACTTTAAAACAAAGCCTGTGAAAAGAGATGAAAAAGGCCACTACATAATGATTAAAGGATCAATCCACGAAGAAGATATAACAATTATAAATATGTATGCACCCAACATAGGAGCACTGCAATATGTAAGACATGCTAACAAGTATGAAAGGGGAAATTAACAATAACACAATAATAGTGGGAGACTTTAATACCCCACTCACATCTATGGACAGGTCAACTAAACAGAAAATTAACAAAGAAACACAAACTTTAAATGATACAATAGACCAGTTAGACCTAACTGATATCTATAGGAAACTTGACCCCAAAACAATGAATTTCACCTTTTTCTCAAGTGCTCACGGAACCTTCTCCAGGATAGATCACATCCTAGGCCATAAATTTAACCTTGATAAATTCAAAAAATTGAAATCATTCCAAGCATCTTTTCTGACCATAATGCATTAAGATTAGATCTCAATTACAGGAGGAAAACTATTAAAATTACAACATATGGAGGCTGAAAAACACACTTCTGAATAACCAACAAATCACAGAAGAAATCAAAAAGAAATCAAAATATACGTAGAAATGAATGAAAATGAAAACACAACAACCCAAAACCTGTGGGACACTATAAAAGCAGTGCTAAGAGGAAAGTTCATAGCAATACAGGCATACCTCAAGAAACAAGAAAAAAATCAAATAAATAACCTAACTCTACACCTAAAGCAACTAGAAAAGGAAGAAATGGAGAACCCCAGAGTTAGTAGAAGGAAAGAAATCTTAAAAATTAGGGCAGAAATAAATGCAAAAGAAACAAAAGAGACCATAGCAAAAATCAACAAAGCCAAAAGCTGGTTCTTTGAAAGGATAAATAAAATTGACAAACCATTAGCCAGACTCATCAAGAAACAAAGGGAGAAATATCAAATCAATACAATTAGAAATGAAAATGGAGAGATCACAACAGACAACACAGAAATACAAAGGATCATAAGAGACTACTATCAGCAATTATATGCCAATAAAATGGACAACATGGAAGAAATGGACAAATTCTTAGAAAAGTACAGCTTTCCAAAACTGAACCAGGAAGAAATAGAAAATCTTAACAGACCCATCACAAGCACGGAAATTGAAACTGTAATCAGAAATCTTCCAGCAAACAAAAGCCCAGGTCCAGACGGCTTCACAGCTGAATTCTACCAAAAATTTCGAGAAGAGCTAACACCTATCCTACTCAAACTCTTCCAGAATATTTCAGAGGAAGGTAAACTTCCAAACTCATTCTATGAGGCCACCATCACCCTAATACCAAAACCTGACAAAGATGCCACAAAAAATGAAAACTACAGGCCAATATCACTGATGAACATAGATGCAAAATGCTTTAACAAAATTCTAGCAATCAGAGTCCAACAACACATTAAAAAGATTATACACCATGACCAAGTGGGCTTTATCCCAGGGATGCAAGGATTCTTCAATATCCGCAAATCAATCAATGTAATTCACCATATTAACATATTGAAAAATAAAAGTGGTATGATTATCTCAATAGATGCAGAGAAGGCATTTGACAAAATTCAACATCCATTTATGATTAAAAACTCTCTAGAAAGCAGGAATAGAAGGAACATACCTCAATAATAAAAGCTATATATGACAAACCTACAGCAAACATTATCCTCAATGGTGAAAAATTGAAAGTATTTCCCCTAAAGTCAGGAACAAGACAAAGGTGCCCACTTTCACCACTACTATTCAACATAGTTCTGGAAGTTTTGGCCACAGCAATCAGAGCAGAAAAAGAAATAAAAGGAATCCAAATTGGAAAAGAAGAAGTAAAACTCTCACTGTTTGCAGATGACATGATCCTCTACATAGAAGACCCTAAAGACTCCACCAGAAAATTACTAGAGCTATCAATGAATATAGTAAACTTGCAGGATATAAAATCAACACACAGAAATCCCTTGCATTCCTATACACTAATAATGAGAAAGTAGAAAAAGAAATTAAGGAAACAATTCCATTCACCATTGCAATGAAAAGAATAAAATACTTAGGAATATACCTACCTAAAGAAACTAAAGACCTATATATAGAAAATTATAAAACACTGATGAAGGAAGCCAAAGAGGACACTAATAGATGCAGAAATATACCATGTTCATGGATCGAAAGAATCAACATAGTGAAAAAGAGTATACTAACAAAAGCAATCTACAGATTCAATGCAATCCCTATCAAGCTACCAGCGGTATTTTTACAGAGCTAGAACAAATAATTTCAAGATTTGTTTGGAAATACAGAAAACCTCGAATAGCCAAAGCAATCTTGAGAAAGAAAAATGGCACTGGAGGAATCAACCTGCCTGACTTCAGGCTCTATTACAAAGCCACAGTCATCAAGACAGTATGGTACTGGCACAAAGACAGAAATATAGATCAATGGAACCAAATAGAAAGCCCAGAGATAAATCCACACACCTATGGACACCTTATCTTCAACAAAGGAGGCAAGAATATACAATGGTTTAAAGACAATCTCTGGGAAAACTGGTCAACCACTTGTAAAAGAATGAAACTAGATCACTTTCTAACACCATACACAAAAATAAACTCAAAATGGATTAAAGATCTAAACCTAAGACTAGAAACTATAAAACTCCTAGAGGAGAATATAGGCAAAACACTCTCCGACATAAATCATTGCAGGATCCTCTATGATCCACTTCCCAGAATACTGGAAATAAAAGCAAAAATAAACAAATGGGATCTAATTAAAATTAAAAGCTTCTGCACAACAAAGGAAACTATAAGCAAGGTGAAAAGACAGACTTCAGAATGGGAGAAAATAATAGCAAATGAAGCAAGTGACAAACAACTAATCTCAAAAATATACAAGCAACTCCTGCAGCTCAATTCCAGAAAAATAAATGACCCAATCAAAAATGGGCCAAAGAACTAAATAGACATTTCTCCAAAGAAGACATACGGATGGCTAACAAACACATGAAAAGATGCTCAGCATCACTCATTATCAGAGAAATGCAAATCAAAACCACAATGAGGTACCATTTCACGCCAGTCAGAATGGCAGCGATCCAAAAGTCTACAAGCAATAAATGCTGGAGAGGGTGTGGAGAAAAGGGAACCCTCCTACACTGTTGGTGGGAATGCAAACTAGTACAGCCACTATGAAGAACAGTGTGGAGATTCCTTTAAAAACTGGAAATAGAACTGCCTTATGACCCAGCAATCCCACTGCTAGGCATACACACCGAGGAAACCAGAATTGAAAGAGACACGTGTACCCCAGTGTTCATCGCAGCACTGTTTATAATAGCCAGGACATGGAAACAACCTAGATGTCCATCAGCAGATGAATGGATAAGAAAGCTGTGGTACATATACACAATGGAGTATTACTCAGCCATTAAAAAGAATACATTTGAATCAGTTCTATTGAGATGGATGAAACTGGAGCCTATTATACAGAGTGAAGTAAGCCAGAAAGAAAAACACCAATACAGTGTACTAACACATATATATGGAATTTAGAAGATGGTAATGAGACAGCAAAAGAGACACAGATGTGTAGAGCGGACTTTTGGACTCTGAGGAAGAGGGGGAGGGTGGGATGATTTGGGAGAATGGCATTGAAACATGTATACTATCATGTAAGAAACAAATCGCCAGTCTATGTTCAATGCAGGATACAGGATGCTTGGGGCTGGTGCATGGGAATGATCCAGAGAGATGATATGGGGTGGGAGGTGGGAGGGGGTTCATGTTTGGGAACTCATGTACACCCGTGGTGGATTCATGTTGATGTATGGCAAAACCAATACAGTATTGTAAAGTAAAATAAAGTAAAAATAAAAATTAAAAATAATTAAAAATAAAATAAAATATATTTAATAAAACAGGAAAATATTTCTCTTTCTTCTTATTGATTTCTGTGCTATGTCTGAAAAATTAAGGTAGTCAGTGGGTTTAGTGTATGCGAGTCCCCTAGACTGCGGGAAGATCAAACCAGTCAGTCCTAAAGGAAATCAACCCTGAATACTCATTGGGAGGATTGTTGCTGAAGCTGAAGCTCCAGTACTTTGGAATCCTGATGCGAAGAGCCAATTCACTGGGAAAAGCTTGATGCTGGAAAGATTGTGGGCAAAAGGAGATGGGAGTGGCAGAGGACGAAATGGTTGGATGGCATCACCAACTCAATTGAAATGAACTGAGCGAACTCCAGGAGATAGTTGAGGACAGAGGAGCCTGCTGTGCTGCAGTCCATAGTGTCACAAGGAATCAGACATGACTTAGAGACTGAACAACAACATATGTGTGTTTACAAAGAGAACTAACAGGGATATTTATGAAAAGTGAAAAAAGTGAAAGTTGCTCACTCATGTCCAACTCTTTGTGACCCCATGGACTATACAGTCTGTGGATTTCTCCAGGCCAGAATACTGGAGTGAGTAGCGTTTCCTTCTCCAGGGGATCTTCCCAACCTGGGAATTGAACCGGGATCTCCTGCATTGCAGGCTTTTTTTTTTCTTTACCAACTGAGCTATCAGTGAAGCCCAACAGGGATATGCATAGGTATTTTGAAAAATTGAACATGATAGCATATTAAAATGCAGAGACATTACTTTGCCAACAAATGTCCATCTAGTCGAGGCTATGGTTTTCCAGTGGTCATGTATGGATGTGGGAGTTGGACTATGAAGAAAGCTGAGTGCAGAAGAATTGATGCTTTTGAACTGTGGTGTTGGAGAAGACTCTTGCAAGTCCCTTGGACTGCAAGGAGGTCCAACCAGTCCATCCTAAAGGAGATCAGTCCTGGGTGTTCATTGGAAGGACTGATGCTAAAGCTGAAACTCCAATACTTTGGTCACCTCATGCCAAGATTTGACTCATTGGAAAAGACCCTGATGCTGGGAGGGATGCGGACAGGAGGAAAAGGGGACGACAGAGGATGAGATAGCTGGATGGCATCACTGACTCAATGGACATGGGTTTGGATGGACTCTAGGAGTTGGTGATGGACAGGGAGGCCTGGCCTGCTGTGATTCATGGGATCACAAAGAGTCAGGCATGACTGAGTGACTAAACTGAACATGAACTGAACTGAACTGATACCTTACATACTCATATATTTATTTATAATATTTATTGTTCACTTGTGCTACATATTGCTTTAAATGATTGGCTATGTCACTAAGCATATAAATATCTCAGATTTTGTTTTTCTTATATATATATATATCAAACTTTTTATTTTATATTGAAATATAGCTGATTAATGATGTTGTGATAGTCTCAGGGTGACAGCAAAGGAACTCAATCATACATATACATGTATCTATTCTATTTTGCTTATATATTGATGGGAAGATCTTAACTGATATTACACTGACTTTCGATCTCCATTTATGTAAGAGCTTATTTGTATCACACTTCAGTTGTTCACATGTACAAGAATGTCAGTAACAAACCTAGACAGTTCTTAAATTTGCAAGGCTACTTTGATTTGGCCTGCTTGGATCAGGCCTCTCTCTATGACTAACCCCCTACCTCACTACAACTGGGCTTCTCTGGTAGTTCAGCTGGTAAAGAATCTGCTAGCAATGTGGGAGACCTGGGTTCAATCCCTGGGTTGGGAAGACGTGCTGGAGAAGGGATAGGCTACCCATTCCAGTGTTCTTGCCTGGAGAATTTCATAGACTGTATAGTCCATGGGGTCACAAAGAGTTGGACTCAACTGAGTGACTTTCACTACAACTACCATTGTCATATATTTTTCAATTTAAGTCATACATGTAGAAACATGAATTAAATGCCAATGAGTAAAGAAAACAGTGGAATAGGCAGTGCTGATAACTTAGAAAAATTACCCACTAATAAATTATTAAGTGAATATGCCAAAGTGGATTTAAAATTACTCTTCCCCATCTTTTCCCCCCACAAAATAGTACATTAAAGTGGCTTTTGTATGGTAGTAAGCCCTGATATTATATTTGCTACCACTAGCCCCATGGCTTTCTTCGCAAGTGAATATTACAATTAAGCATTCCCTTTTATGGAAGTGTCATAATTGGGTTAGACTTAAAATGACTTTTTGAAATGTAAGTAAGAATGGTAATTGTCTTATTTATTGTTATGTTCTCATTATCTAGAGCTTTGCTTTGCATGAAGAAGATGAGAAATACAGATTTAAGCAAGTGAGTAAATCTATAGCTGACATTTATATCTGTTTACTACAAGGAAGTACTGTAAAATCTATGGAACTGTCTTGCAAAGATACTTCCTTTTTGAAAATGCCATGTAACAAGTTGTTGTTATTCAGTCAGTAAGTCATGTCTGACTGTTTGCCACTCCATGAACTGCAGCATGCCAGGCTTCCCTGTCCTTCACTCTCCCAGAGCTTGCTCAAATTCATGTCCATTGAGTTAGTGATGCTATCTGATCATCTCATCCTCTGCTGGCCCCTTCTCCTTTTGCCTTCAATCTGGCCCAGCATCAGGGTCTTTTTCAGTGAGTTGGCTCTTTGCATCAGGTGGCCAAACTATTGGAGCTTCAGCATTAGCCCTACTAAGGTTCATTAATAATTGGTTTGTTTTAGAAAGCAAAATAAAAATTAGGTATAATCTACATGCAGATCTATGTCAAAATGTCAGGATTATAGGGCAGCTTTTGTTAATTTTCTTTTTGAATAGCTGAGAAGTAAGTTTGATTACCATTTTTGGCCAAAAACACTGGCTTTTGATCTTCTGTTTGTATAAGAGTGTATCTGCATCTATATTTCTACCAGCTACTTTCTTCTGCTAATGCTATGTTTTCTCTGGTTCTTAGTATATTTTCATTCAAGTCCTAAATGTGGACCTTTTCCAAGATTCTGTCTAGACTCTAACTTAGATCATTCCACACATCTTTAAATATAACTCACATACAAATTGTATCTTAAAATGTCACCAGTAGCTTTTATTTGTCACTACAATGTTTTTATTGTTACTTTGCCTTGAAAGGTCAAAAAACAAGCCTTTTTCCCCCCATTTCTAATTATGTTTCTCTTGAATTCAATATTTTTCATACTGTTTTACTGTTTTCCCAGTAGTCTAAAATTGAATCCTTATACACATCTTATCTCTCTCCTCAAGACTCTCAGATAAAGTCAGTTGCTTTAAAAAAAAAAATCCCATCAGTACTTTCTTTACCGTAATTTTTCACACCTTTATTCTATCACATTGACTCATTTTCCTCCTGTACCATTACTGTTGGGCTTCCCAGGTGGTGCAGTTGGTAAAGAATTTGCCTGCCAGTGCAGGAGATGCAGAAGACCCAGGTTTGATCCCTGGGTCAGGAGGATGCCCTGGAGGAGGAAATGGCAACCCAGTATTCTTGCCTGGAAGATTCCATGGACAGAGGAGTATGGCGGGCTCCAGTCCATGGGATTGCAGAGTTGAACATGACTGAGCACAGCACAGCACTGTAGCTATTACATACTCTTCCTGTAGTGCATTCTATGTCTTTTTCTTTCAATTAATCTTCTACATTGCACTCAGCAAAATGAAAAAGTACTGCTTTGCTTACTTTATGTACCTAATTCAACTAAATAAGATATAAATCCCAAACTTGACTTTCCAGACCATCTATGTTAAACTTTTAGTGTACTGTTTTAAATTCTAACCTCTACAAAATCTTCATGTACATTATACTCCAGAAAATTCAACTAATTGCTTTTCCACAAATACACCATGACATTTCCTAGCTCTGTGCATTTTTTAGGCTCTTCCTTCCACTAAGAATGCACTTTAACTTCCTTTCTTCTATTTATTATGGCTTCGCAGGTGACATAGTATTAAAGAATCTGCCTGCCAATGAAAGAAACTCAAGAGACTCAGGTTTAGTCCCTGAGTTGGGAAGATCCCCAAGAGGAATAAATGGCCACCCTCTCCAATATTCTTGCCTGGAAAATTCCATCAACAGAGGAGCCTGACAGGCTACAGTCCATGGTATTGCAAAGAGTCAGACACGACTGAGCACGCATTTCTATTTAAGTCTACTACCTGAAATTTTCTTCTCTTTCATGGCTTTCCTTGTGGCAATAGTTAATTATGGTTGTGCTCCAAACTTTGGCGGTTTAAAATAACTAACATTTATTATCTCATAATTTCTTTGCTTCAGGAGTCTGAGTATAATTTGGCTAGATGCCTCCATCTCACTCTTTCCGTAAGTTTCAATCAAGTGTCAGTCAGGGCTGCAGTTATCTTAAGGCTTGACCAGGAAGAGAGTCTACTTCTAAACTCATCTCTGTGGCTTCTGGCAGGATCCAGCCCACTGTAGATTACTGGCTGAAGTGGTTCCTGGCTTTTGATTACAGGCTCCCCTCAATTCGTTGCCACTGCATAGTGCAGCTCCCAGTATGGGGATTTGCTTCACCTGAGTGAGGAAGAGAACACAGAGACCAAGACAGATGGAAACCAGTAGAGCTTTGTAATGTCACCTCAGAAGTGACATCTGGTCACCTTTGTAGTATTCTCTCCATGAATTTAGTCTCTCAAAGGATGACATAAGGATGTGAATGTATTGGGAGTCAGGGATCTTTGGGAGCGAACTTAGATGCTGTCTACCAACCACACTCTTCAATTGCCATTCCTTCCTTGGTTCGCACAGGAAATATAAATCTCTGTTGAATCCTAGACTAGTTGATTGGCTTTGGTTTTTTTACCTCTAATCACTTTTCTCTTTTTCTTAGAATACTTCATACATACTAGCTATTGACTCTAATAAATTGAATTCTAAGTATATTTCTGTCTGTTCTTGTTGTTCAGTCTTTTAAGTTGTGTCTAATTCTTTTGCAACCCCTTGGACTGCAGCCAACCAGGCTCCTTTGTAGCCAACCTGGCTCCTCCAGGTAACCTAGCTGTCCACCATTAAATTGATGCTTTGACCATCGTAGTGCATTCCATAGGCTTCCCCAGTGGCTCAGTGGTAAAGAATCGCCTGCCAGCACTATTTACAATAGCTAGGAAATGGACACAACCTAGATGTCCATCGATGGATGATACAACTCAGTCATAAAAAGGAACACTGTTGAGTCAATTCTAATGAAGTAGATGTTACACAGAGTGAAGTAGGTCAGAAAGAGAAAAACAAATAGCATATATTAAAGCATATATCTGGAATCTAGAAAGATGGTACTGATGAACCTATTCTCATGCAGCAGTGGAGACACAGACATAGAGTACAGACTTGTGGACACAGTGTCGGGGGAAGGAGAGGGTGGGACAAATGGAGAGAGTAGCGTGGAAACATATACACCACCACATGTAAAATAGCTTGCCAACGGAAGTTTGCTGTATGACTCAGGGGACTCAAACCAGGGCTCTGTGACAAGCTAGAGGAGTGGGATGGGGTGGGAGGATTCAAGAGGGAGGGGACATATATGTATACATATGGCTGATTCATGTTGATGTTTGGCAGAAACCAACACAGTATTGTAAAGCAATTATTCTTCAGGAGACATGGGTTTGATCCTTGGGTTGAGAAGATCCCCTGGAGGAGGAAATGGTAACCCACTCCAGTATTCTTCCCTGGGAAACCCCATGGACAGAGGAGCCTGGTGGGCTACAGTCCATGGAGTTGCAAAGAGTTGGACACGACTTAGAGACTAAACAGCAGCAACATATTTCAATCTACCACATTATGCATGTAGTATTTTCTGACTAAATATTGCTGAATGGTTTCCATTTCTCTCACAATGTCTCCTAACTGGAGAATCAGTTTCTTGGTACCTTCCTATATAAACCCTTACCTCTAATTTCGTGAACACTCCAACCAGAAAGACCAACATAAACTTGCAAAATACCCAGTGGAATAAACTTGTAAAATGGTCCCACTTTTATTTTTCCTTTCTGGACTCAACAAGGCACAAGGCCATTGTGGTTTTTAACGGTGCAATATTTTTGAACCAATATTTGCTATAACAAAATATTTTTCAGATCAAAAAACAATTCTAACTGCCACATTACTTTGAACATGGTGATATATAAATATGTGAATATATGAAAGACTAAGATAAAGTAGCCTTGACTAGACGGACCTTAGTCGGCAAAGTAATGTCTCTGCTTTTCAATATGCTATCTAGGTTGGTCATAAATTTTCTTCCAAGGAGTAAGCGTCTTTTAATCTCATGGCTGTAGTCACCATCTGCAGTGATTTTGGAGCCCCAAAAAATAAAGCCTGACACTGTTTCCACTGTTTCCCCATCTATTTCCCATGAAGTGATGTGACCAGATGACATGATCTTAGTTTTCTGGATGTTGAGCTTTAAGCCAACTTTTTCACTCTCCACTTTCACTTTCATCAGGAGGCTTTTAGTTCCTCTTCACTTTCTGCCATAAGGGCGGTGTCATCTGCATATCTGAGGTTATTGATATTTCTCCCGGCAATCTTGATTCCAGCTTGTGCTTCTTCCAGTCCAGCGTTTCTCATGATGTACTCTTCATATAAGTTAAACAAGCAGGGTGACAATATACAGATTTGATGTACACCTTTTCCTATCTGGAACCAGTCTGTTGTTCCATGTCCAGTTCTAACTGTTGCTTCCTGACCTGCATACAGATTTCTCAAGAGGCAGGTGAGGTGGTCTGGTATTCCCATCTCTCAGAATTTTCCACAGTTTGTTATGATCCACACTGTCAAAGGCTTTGGCATAGTCAATAAAGCAGAAATAGATGTTTTTCTGGAACTCTCTTGCTTTTTCCATGATCCAGCAGATGTTGGCAATTTGATCTCTGGTTCCTCTGCCTTTTCAAAAACCAGCTTGAACATCAGGGAGTTCACGGTTCACATATTGCTGAAGCCTGGCTTGGAGAATTTTGAGCATTACTTTACTAGTATGTGAGATGCGTGCAATTGTGCGGTAGTTTGAGCATTCTTTGGCATTGCCTTTCTTTGGGATTGGAATGAAAACTGACCTTTTCCAGTCCTGTGGCCACTGCTGAGATTTCCAAATTTGCTTGCATATTGAGTGCAGCACTTTCACAGCATCATCTTTCAGGATTTGAAACAGCTCAACTGGAATTCCATCACCTCCACTAGCTTTGTTTGTAGTGATGCTTTCTAAGCTCCACTTGACTTCACATTTTGGAAGGAATGATGCTAAAGCTGAAACTCCAGTACTCTGGCCACCTCATGCAAAGAGTTGACTCATTGGAAAAGACTCTGATGCTGGGAGGGATTGGGGGCAGGAGGAGAAGGGGACGACAGAGGATGAGATGGCTGGATGGCATCACTGACTCGAAGGATGTGAGTCTGAGTGAACTCCGGGAGTTGGTGATAGACAGGGAGGCCTGGCATGCTGCAATTCATGGGGTTGCAAAGAGTCGGACACGATTGAGTGACTGAACTGAACTGAACTGAAGATAAAGTAAGAATCATTCAGAAATTATAAAACTGCAAATTTAATGCATGAAGCAAGGCACCCAAAGCTTCTGTTCTGGGACAACCAAGAGGGACAGGATAGGGAGGGATTTGGGAGGGTTGTTCAAGATGGTGGGGCACATGTATATACATGGCTGATTCATGTCAATGTATGGCAAAACCCACCACAATATTGTAAAGTGATTTGTCTCCAATTAAAATAAATTAATTTAAGAAAGAAATCTATTAAAAAAATCAACAGTCTTGATGGCATTTAATCTGTATTCATATCATTTTCTACAAAAAGCATTTAGAAATTGCTGATTAACCCATCACCTACACAGAATTTCTGTCTTCTGCCATATATTGTTCAAGATTTGTATGCTGAAAAATTAATCTGAAACTCAAACTAAAGAGGATTGATTTATAAGTTATATCCAATCCATCTTATTGAAATATAAATCTAGACAATAATCTCATAAAATATAGTGTAATAATTTCATAAAAAATAGCCAAATAATGAACTGATATTAGTATCCTCACCTCATAAAATATGGGGAAAGTGGGTAATCATTATTTTTCACACATTAGTCAACTACCACTATACATTATTTATTCCTATAAATTCTGCTGTAAATTTTAATGTCTTTTTTTAATATTTTCCAGATACATTTTCTACATAAGTCATATTCTCTTACCAGAAATGCTTGACTTGCTTTAAGAGAATTCAATACTGGCCAGTCAAAACTGAATGCCTATCATAAGCCTATTAAATGACAGTGATTATTATTTTCTTCTTACAACACTGTGCTTTATTCATTTCTTCTAAAAATAATGAAGTGCATTTAAATAGTTATGCATACTAGTTATTAATATATTATTTCTATAATTTTTACTACTAGCATCAAAGTGAAGCACCATTGTTGTTGATTTTAACCATTGATGACTTTCCCTCAAGGACATGGTCAATTGCAAGGCCAAAGGAATTGTTGGTGATGCTACAGAAATATTTCAAAAACAGTATTGCCCCACACAATACACAGAACTATCATAAATTAAATGCACCATCTGCTGCTGTTTAAATAAAATAATGGTTTGAAAGCTCCACAAAGCATATAGAAGCTTCAGGAAACAAAGTTTTGCTGCAAATAAAGGTATAAAACTTGATTCCAGAAGAAAAGGGAGGAAACCACAAAGTCCTGAATTCCCTCTGAGGTTAAGTTAGAATCCAGGTCTTCCTGAACTCAGTTCATTTTGCGTCAGATCTTTAGTTGATCTGGTTTCCCAAAAGATATAAGTTTAGCTTTCATAATTCATTCCCAGTTTGGCCTGGAATAAGATAGCTTACCTCCACATTCCTGGCAGGCAACATTTCTTTGCTGGAAGAAAAGTTCACCTCTTAACTGAATGTTTGGCTAGAGATCAGGAAAAAATAAGATCTGATTTCTTTTACACTTGACTTCCTTTTTCATATGACCCTCACACAGAATTGTCTTTATTCTTCACTCTGTCAGCTGGAATGAAATAAATTATGCCAGTTCCTGTTCATCTGGCACCCTTAGGAATTCTTAAACATACTCCACAAATAATGTATCTTTCAGCTCATTGAAATCTAGCAGCTTGAGAATACATCTCAAACAAAGGATGTGAAATGGTCTTTACATCCTAAGAGGCCTAATGTACCAACTGCCTTTAAACTGGTATTTGATTTTCCAGGCTTCTCACTAGTGTCAGCGTTCCTTCTTTACAGTGTTGCTGACTCCTCAGTTTTAGCCTTTTCTCTTTTTCCCTTCTGGTCATGCACGTTTCCCTCCTACAGTTTTTAAACTGCTATTGCTTTGTTTACACAAGGTAACAATCCCCTACCAGCTCTCCTTTCTTTCTCCCCTCCTGTTTCTCTGAACAGCCTGATCAACAGGGAAAGGCATGGAAGAAGGAAGCAGAGAAACGTATGGGTTCTAAAGTCCATTTGCAGGAAGAGAATGGCTGTAAATCATCCAGTTTAATGTTTATTAAGTGTTTTCTGTGCCAGTTTATGAATGAGAGAGTTGAACTATCCTCATATAATGAGTAAAAAGATTATGTCAGTCTTACAATGAAATAAGATAAACATACCAACAAGAATGGTGTTTAATAAAATTTACCAATTGTTGAAATCATATAAATATTTTCTTGTTTGACAAAGTAGAATGCTATCGTTCAGTCGCTTAGTTGTGTCTGACTTTGCGACCCCATGGACTACAGCACGCCAGGCTTCCCTGTCCTTCACTATCTCTCAGGGTTTACTCAGAAAGTAGAATACAGGAGCTTGTATTACATGGAGGTCTTCTATTATTACTTAGCTCGATATTTCTCTGTCTATGTCTATACTGTATGTATGTATCTATAGCTATCTTTCTATTTATCTATCTGATCAATCTAGGTATTTATCTATCTGTGTGTGCATGCTCAGTCACTCTGCCATCCGACTCTTTGCAACCCCATGACCTGTAGCCCACCAGGTTCCTTTGTCTATGGAGTTTTCCAAGCAAGAATTCTGGAGCAAGTTGCCATTTCCTCCTCCAGGGGACCTTCCCAACTCAGGGATGGAACCCATATCTCCTGCATCTCCTGAATTGGCAGGTGGATTCTTTACCCCTGGGAAGCCCCCATTTACCTATCCAGTTACATATCTATCTATCAAAAAAGAACACTATTGCTCCATCACTAACATTATATACTGTTCAGAGTTTCTAGTACAGGGTCTTGAACATTGCAAGCTCTCAGATCCTTGTTTAGTTTGTTTGAAGTGAGTTTTTGAGTATAAAATGTGTGTGTGTGTGTGTGTGTGTGTACATATACATATACACACAGAAGAATCTACTAAAGATTCAATAGGAACAAAAGTCTAAGAAGTATTTCCCGCTGAATGTTCACAGTGAGAAAGAAAATAAGGAAATATATTCATCAGGGTTCATTCAGGAAGACAGTGATTATGCCAGCTATTTTAATGAAGAGAGTTTAATACAGGAAATTAAACCAATACTGAAAGACTACAAAAGCAAAAAACAAACAAACTGTGGTGACACAGAAATAGTGATTTCAAGCGACAGCCTTCATCTTTAGGGCAAGTGAAACAGAAGGGAACAACTGGTCATTAGACGTTTGAAGTTTGGAAAGGCGTTTCATGAGGCTGAGACCCAAAACTCTTAAGGAAAGCTGCTATCAGTGATGCTAGGACCTCAGAAACTCTGAAGAGGAACTCTGAAGAGGAACTCTGAACCCACACCTCTGAGGAACTGGGCACCAGTTGGCTGGTGCTAATATCTCTGATATGGCTAGTTAGGATGTAAAAGAAACCAACAAAAAGAGAAGGTGGAAATTGTTACCAGTTACCCCTGACATGAATGTTCCACACCCAATGAATGATCTAGCCTGCTCTAATTTGTGGCTGACCTCTTGTTAGGCTTCCCTCTCTCTCGCTCACTCAGCATCAGTCACACTTGCCTCTATGTTCTTGTCTGAGGATTTGACACTGGCTTTTGTCCTCATTGGAAACCTCTTTCTCCAGATTCCCTTATGGCTCACCCCTCAGTTCCTTTAAACATTTGGTCAAATGGCATCTTCCCAGTGAGGTTTTCCTAACCATGGTTAAGAGGATTCTCTATTGCAAATTCATCTGTCCCTCACTCTGTATCTCTTTCCTTGCTTTATTTGTTGACCTAGTCCTTCAGTTCAGTTCAGTCCCTCAGTTGTGTCCGACTCTTTGCGACCCCATGAATCGCAGCACGCCAGGTCTCCCTGTCCATCATCGACTCCCGGAGTTCACTCAGACTCACATCCATCAAGTCAGTGATGCCATCCAGCCATCTCATCCTCTGTCATCCCCTTCTCCTCCCGCCCCCAATCCCTCCCAGCATCTGAGTCTTTTCCAATGAATCAGCTCTTCGCATGAGGTGGCCAAAGTACTGGAGTTTCAGCTTCAGCATCATTCCTTCCAAAGAACACTCAGAACTGATCTCCTTTAGAATGGACTGGTTGGATCTCCTTGCACTCTAATATACTATATAACTTATATTGTCTGCTCCACAAAGGCAGGTTTTTGGTCTGTTTTGTTTATATCCATAGCACCTGGTTAGCCACATGGTAGATCTCAGAAAATATTGTTGAACGAATGAACTGGGACAAAATAAGAAACTGCAAAACACTGGGGTGCTGAAAAATGTTAGCTGCTAAAGAAAGGTAATGAAGCATGAAAGCAATAAAGAGGCTGGTGGATTTAGTGAGTTTGTGATCACTGATGGCTATCAAAAGGTAGTTTTAACAGGAAATAGAAATCATATTTTAAAAGCCTGAGGAGAGAGTGGGCGTTAAGGCAATGAATGTGGTCTTTTTCCTTTCAAAGATGTTATTCCTTGAATGTACAGAAAGACATGGAAAAAAGCTATTAAATTTTGAAGATGAGAATGTGGGACTATTTTTAGGTTGAGGAGTAACACAAAACAAGAATTTGATAGTTTTTAAAACACATTTTTGAAGGAAAATAAGGCAATTGATTGTGAGCCTAAATAGCATGATTAGGCTTCAAAAATAAAAACCCATGGAGTGGGGGAGGCTCAAGAGGGAGGTGTATATATATATATATGTATAAAAGTATGGCTGATTTACGTTGTTACATGACAGAAAGCAATATAACATCGTAAAGCAATTATCCTCCAATTAAAAAAAATCTCATTGTCCTCTGAAACTGGAAGAAAAGCAGGAAAGTGACGGTGAAAATTTTTGTTTTGAGGCTGAGGAGAGTATCAGAATGCCTCTGAATGACTTAGAAAGTTAGGTCATCTAGTTATACCACCTGATCAGAACGAGAAAGAATGAATGTTCTGTAGCAGCAGCAGGATCAGCATGAGGGCCCCGGCAAGTGAGAACCATGAGTGCCCAGTACTCCTGTCCTGTCCTCTGAGGTGGTGGGGGGGGAACATTCACATGGTTCTTCAACTTTTTCCTGCATCAGCATTTCCCAGGGTGAGTACAGGATTACAGGAAGGATATTTGCATTTGTCAACATTGCTTCAGATCTGAACAGACGGCAATGATCTGAGAGCAACTGGTAGACACAAGGCCAGTGTTGATTTGAGCTTCTCTCTAGGACTTGGCAAGTAGAAGTGAGAAGGAAGGAAAGAGAATACCTAACATTTGCTTAGGTTTTTGAGGAATGCAGGATATGTGGTGGGGAAGATCTAGCTTTCATTTAACATAAGTGGTAGAAAGGACCTTTGCAACAACATTAATAATGTACGAGAGGTGCCTTCAGCTGAAGCCAACTCATACCACCAAAGCATACAGTGGAAAGAGATAGATGGCCAGCCAGCAGAGAGAATTGGAAATAGAAAGTGGCATTAAGGAAAATTAATGAGTGTAGTGTATTTGAAGTCGGCCTCCTGGGATGGTAAGTGAGGTATCACATAAAGAAAGCAAGTCTTTCATGAGTAGTCTTCAGAGAATTTAGGGAAAAATTGACCTCAAAGTGGTGCATTCAGATGATATGTTTGTTCAGTGTGGCGATTCTCATGTTTTACCTTAGTAGTCCCTACATTCCCTCCAGAGTTGAGCTTGTGAGACAACCAGGTGATTCTATAAAACTCAAGGAACACTGCCAAGACACCAGTCTATTACTGTCTCTCTTTTTTTGTGTGTGTAAGAAATGCATTAATTAAAGTACATGATTTATGTGATCATATATCTATTGATTGCTTTCAAACACAGATTTAAAATTCTTTACAAACATTATTGCAGTACTTGGGCTCCTGAGATTTGTGGTATATATAATATGTAAGGAGATTAAAGCAATGTTGGTATACCAAAAATGGAATAGAGAAATTAGTTTGTGTCTATAAAAATCCCCTGGTTCTTTATCAGACATCCTTTCTGTTTTTTCTTTTTGCATTGAATTCTGAGTACTTCAGGGCGCTAAATTTCCTAGTATTTTAAACATGTTACTAATATAAACTAATAATATTGCAACACCGATGCAATGGGCATGAACCTGGACAAACTTCGTAGACTAAGAGTATACAACTTTTAAGATGAGTATAATTAAGAACTGTTGATAGGAAGCAGTTTTTAAAAAATTATTATAAAAACTGAATTTTTGAAGTCACTGTATGCTTATACTAGTTGTTCTCCGCAGTTTTGCATTACCCAGGTTTGGTTAACTCTCACATCTTTAATATTTTAGTCATGCTATTTATTTGACTGATAACATTGGATTATGCCTAGCATTATGGTATCTCTCTTTCTTTTGATCTAACTAAGTTCACAGAAAGTGAAAATTCTAGAAATACAGCCTTCAAATGGGTACTAAGTACAAAACACTTTTAACCAAACAATGATTGGGGTGTTGTGTCATCTTTCAATAGCTCATACCTTAGAAATTAGACATGCCCAGAAGGCTTTTAGTTTTGAATAGGTATAAATTATGCACACCATCCTTCCTTATCATGGTAATTAACTACAAATTTAATAATGCATAATTGAGAAACTGGGCTTCTCTGGTGACTCAGTGGGAAAGAATGCCCCTGCCAGTGCAGGAGATGTGGGTTAGATCTCTGGGTTGGGAAGTTCACCTGGACAAGAAAATGGCAACCCACTTCTTTATTCTGGCTGGGAAAATTCCATGAACAAAGGAGCATGGTGGGCTTCAGTCCTCAGAGTTGCAAATAGTTGAACATGACTTAGTAACTAAACAACAGCAACAATTGCAAATCTAATTAATTTTTATATTTTTAGTTTTTAAAATGATCTCCTTATTGTAATTCATTCAGATTTTGGAATTGAATGGGAAATGTCAAAAGGATTTTAAAATCTTCATAAGCATTAATAGAGTACAAAAGTCCCTACTCTTCATTTGACAGCAAAAATATTCATATTTGCTACATCTACTGGACTTAATGGGCTTCTCTCATAGCTCAGCTGGTAAAGAATTTGCCTCCAATGCTGAAGACCCTGGTTCGATTCCTGGGTTGGGAAGATCCTCTGGAGATGGGATAGGCTACCCACTCCAGGATTCTTGGCCTTCCCTGGTGGCTCAGACAGTAAAGAATCCGCCTGCAGTGCAGGAGACCTGCTTTCAATCCTTGCATTGGGAAGATCCCCTAGAGGAGGGTATGGCAACCCACTTCAGTATTCTTGTCTGAAGAATCCCCATGGACAGAGGAGCATGGCAGGCAACCATCCATGGGGTCACAAAGAGTCAAACACAACTGAAGACTAAGCACAGCACAGCACTGGACATAAGCTGAAATATACATATAAAACACCTCTTGGTTCAGGCACATGTCCTCCTATATAGACTGTTCTAGATTCAAACATTTCTAAAATAGCAAATTTATTCTATCAGTCCATCAACCACAGCTTTCTAATAATAGAATTTTATACATGAAAACACACCCTTTTCAAAAATATACTCAACTTGCAAACCAGCCCCACAATGCTTTTATTTTTAAAAATTAACTTATATTGGAGTATAGTTGCTTTACAAATGTGTTAGATTCTACTCTATAGCAAAGTGAGTCAACTATATGTATATGTATTCCCTCTTTTTTGGATTTCCTTCCCATTTAGGACAAATCACTGAGTAGGGTTCCCTGAATTATACAGTGGGTTCTCATTCAGTCAGTTTAGTTGCTTAGTCATGTCTGACTCTTTGCAACCCCATGGACTGCATCACACCAGGCCTCCCTGGTCAACACCAACTCCCAGAGTTAACTCAAACTCATGTCCATGGAGTAGGTGGTGCCATCCAACCATCTCATCCTCTGTCATCCCCTTCTCCTCCCGCCCTCGATCTTTCCCAGCATCAGAGTCTTTTCAAATGAGTCAGTTCTTTGCATTAGGTGGTCAAAGTATTGGAGTTTCAGCTTCAGCATCAGTCCTTCCAATGAATATTCAGGACTGATTTCCTTTAGGATGGACTGGTTGGATCTCCTTGCAGTCCAAGGGACTCTCAAGAATCTTCTCCAACACCACAGTTCAAAAGCATCAATTCTTTGGCTTTCAGCTTTCTTTATAGACCAACTCTCACATCCATATCTGACTACTAGAAAAACCATTGCTTTGACTAGATGCACCTTTGTTGACAAAGTAAGGTCTCTGCTTTTTAGTAAGCTGTCTAGGCTGGTCATAACTTTTCTTCCAAGGAGCAAGCGTCTTTTAATTTCATGAATGCAGTCACCATCTGCAGTGATTTTGGAGCCCAAAAAGATAAAGTCTGTCACTGTTTTCATTGTTTCCCCATCTATTTGCCATGAAGTGATGGGACTGGATGCCATGATCTTAGTTTTCTGAATGTTGAGTTTTAAGCCAACTTTTTCACTCTCCTCTTTCACTTTCACCAAGGTATTCTTTGCTTTCTGCCATAAGGGTGGTGTCATCTGCATATGTGAGGTTATTGATATTTCTCCTGGCAATCTTGATTCCAGCTTGTGCTTCATCCAGTCCAGAATTTCTCATGATGTACTCTGCATATAAGTTAAATAAGCAGGGTGACAATAT
Source organism: Ovis aries (assembly GCF_016772045.2). Classification (NCBI taxonomy): domain Eukaryota; kingdom Metazoa; phylum Chordata; class Mammalia; order Artiodactyla; family Bovidae; genus Ovis; species Ovis aries. Next base: position 51,623,824 of record NC_056062.1, read on the forward strand.
ACAGCCTTGACATATTCCTTTCCTTAATTGGAACCAGTCTGTTGTCCCATGTCCAGTTCTAACTGTTGGTTCTTGACTTGCATATAGATTTCTCAAGAGACAGGTCAGGTGGTCTGGTATTCCCATCTTTTTAAGAATTGTCCAGAGTTTGTTGTGGTCCACACAGTCTAAGGCTTTGGCATAGTCAATAAAGCAGAAGTAGATGTTTTTTTGGAACTCTCTTGCTTTTTTGATGATCCAGCAGATATTGGCAATTTGATCTTTGGTTCCTCTGCCTTTTCTAAATCCAAGTTGAACATCTGGAAGTTCACATATTGCTGAAGCCTGGCTTGGAGAATTTGAACATTATTTTACTAGTGTGTGAGATGAGTGCAATTGTGCAGTAGTTTGAGCATTCTTTGGCATTGTCTTTCTTTGGGATTGGAATGAAAACTGACCTTTTCCAGTCCTGCGGCCACTGCTGATTTTTCCATGCTGTTACTATATAGACATTTGTCGGCAATATGATGTCTCTGCTTTCTAATATACTGTCTAGGTTTGTCATAGCTTTCCTTCCAAGGAGCAAGTGTCTTTTAATTTCATGGCTGCAGTTACTGGCCACAGTGATTTTGGAGCCCAGGAAAAGAAAATCTGTCATTACTTCCACTTTTCCCCCTTCTCTTTGACATAAAGTGATGGGATCATATGCCATGATCTTAGTTTTTGAATGTTAAGTTTCAAGCCAGCTTTTTCACTTTCCTCGTCCACCCTCATCAGGAGGCTTTTTAGTTCCTCTTCACTGTCTGCTATTAGAGTGGTCTCATCTGCATATCTGAGGTTATTGATATTTCTCCTGACAGTCTTGATTCCAACTTATGATTCATCCAGCCCAGCATTTGGCATGATTCACTCTTCATTTAAATTAAATAAGAAGGGTGACAATATAAAGCTTTGCCATACTTCTTTCCCAGTTTGGAACCAGTCAGTTGCTTCACGTAAGGTTCTAACTGTTGCTTCTTGAGCTTCATACAGGTTTTTTAGGAGGCAGGTAAGGTGGTCTGGTATTCCCAGCTCTTTACGAATTTTCCAGTTTGTTGTGATCCAAAGGCTTTAGTGTGGTCAATGAAGCAGAAGGAGATGTTTTTCTGGAATTCTCTTGCTTTCTCCATGAGCCAAAGAATGTTGACAATTTGATCTCTGGTTCCTCTGCCTCTTCAAAACTCAGCTTGTACATCTGAAAGTTCTTGATTCAAGTGCTGCTGAAGCCTAACTTGAAGGATTTTGAGCATAACCTTGTTAGAATGTGAATGAGTGCTAGGCTAGGCTGTGATAAAACTCCAACAGTTTAGTCTATGGTAAGATAGGTTCTCCAGAGTGTAAGTCTTTTTAAAATCCTCTTAGCCATTATGCTAAGTGATATAAGCCGGAACAGAAAGATACGTACTGCATGATGGCAGTATTATATGTAGAATCTGAAACGTAAGATTAGTTACAGAGAGTAGGAGGTTGACTACTAGAAGCTGACAATTGGGGAAATGCAGAGATGTTGGTCAGAGGGGACAGAATTTCAGTTATAGGATGAATAAATTCTGGAGACCTAATGTACAGTTTGTTGACTATAAGCAATACACAGCAGATTATATACTATACTTTGTTCAATATATAATATTCAACAATGTATGCCTAAGAATAGATCTCTTGTTCTCACCACACACACAAAATAAAATATATGTTATACTATATATAGTATACCTTATACAATAATAATAATGTTTTCCAGTAGTCATGTACAGTTGTCAGAGCTGAACAGTAAAAAAGGCTGAGGGCCAAAGAATTGATGCCTTCAAACTGTGGTGCTGGAGAAGACTCTTCAGAACCTCTTGGATAGTAAGGAGATCAAAACAGTCAACCCTAAAGGAAATCAACCCAAAATATTCATTGGAAGGACTAATGCTGAAGCTGAAGCTCTAATACTTTGGCCACCTGGTGTGAATAGAAGGATGGAAAGCATCAGGAGAAGAGGATGAGAGAGGATGAGATAGTGGGATGACATCACTGACTCAATGGACATGAGGCTGAGCAAGCTCCAGGAGATAGTGAAGGACAGGGAAGCCTGGCATGCTGCAGTCCATGGGGTCGCAAAGAGCCTGACACAACTGAGTGACTGAACAACAACAACATGCTTGAAATTTGCGAAGAGAGTAAATCTCAACTGTTCTGAACAAACAAACCAAAAAAAAAGGTCAATGGAGAATTTCTTGACAACCCAGTGGTTAGGATTCCAGCATTTTCAGTGCCAAGGGCCTGGATTCAACCCCGGGTTGTGGAGTTAAAATCCAGCAAGCCATATAGCACAACCAAAAAAAAAAAAAAAAATGATGACCATATAAGGTGATGGATATATTAATTAGCCTGATTTTAGTAATCATTTTACAATGTACACATATATGAAAACATCATGTTATACATCCTAAATTGATACAATTTTTGTTTGCCATTTATACCTTAATAGAACTGAGGGGAAAAGGAATGAATGTGTATTCTTCCTGCTCAGTTGGGATACAGATATGATGGTGGGAGCTGGAGCATCCTCTTTGGTAGCAGACACGGAATCCAAGGGTGATGGTGTCAACTCTGGGACACTGATTTTGGGGTTGTTTTGTGAACAACAGGAAATACATTTTTGTCATTTTTAAAAATCCGAAGTGCTATGGCATATTTCAGAGCAGTTCCTTTCCCCAGAAGCAGAAGGGGATTAGCCTCTAATATTTAACTTGGAGAATCTGGTTAAACTCCTGGAATCAAATCCACGTAAGTGTGGGAACCCCCTATGGCTCACCCCACCTCACACACACACGCACCCCTGGGGTTTTTAACTCTCAGGCTTGTCCACTTTGAGCCCCTAGCAGTTTGTCAGTTATGATACATGTTGTCCTACCCTGGCACCAGTACCTGTGGAAGTTCTTGCTCAGAGCGTTTGTGCTTTGGAAAGTTGTTATAACTATGTAATTTCCTGTGTGTCTTTCTAATTATGAGGGCAGCACTTTTCGAATAGATTTAAGAAGAGTTGTTTTTTCAGTTTATTTTCAGCTTTCTATTTGTTGTTAGGATGGAATGACAACTTGCAGTCTCCTTACACGTTGGACCAGAAATAGGAAATCACCCTGATCATGCTTTTAATTTCACTTGATCTGTCTATACTACTCCAGGATCACTAACCAAGTTGCAGTTTTTCTAGTGTTCTCTGCTCTCTTACATGGTTACATTAGAGATGAGAAAACTCTTCAAGAAAATTAGCATTTAAAAGGAAAAGAGTTATAGCTAGTGGAGAAATAGTGATGAGACAAGAGTCATGATTTTGTAAACTGACTGAAGAGCAAAGAGGGATGTTGATGTTCCTGGGTTTAAAAAGTAACTGATGCAACAAGGCTTAGGAATAAAAAATGAATTTGACAAACTCTCTTCTAAGGATGATGGAGGCTTAAATTTCTCATTTCCCTTAGGCAGAGATTACTGTTTATGATTAGGAAAAAAAAAAAACAAAAAAAAGGGAAATCAGAGGCTCAGAGATGTTAAGTGACTTACACAGAATTACAATGTCCAATTAGTGTAAGAAGTTTCTATGTATCAGATATACAAGTGACCATGAGAATTCCATTTTAAATAGCTTACCATGCCACAGAAACATTATGCCTAAAAGCTCCATTCACTATGAGGTCTGTACCTTAGAATCACTGCTGTTTTTTTTTCAGAAATGAAGTTAGTCTTACAGGGTTGTTTTTAACAAAATTGACTCTGCCAGAAATATTTTTAAGAAAGCCATTAGGCCATCACATGCCTAGTGCTATGGTTTCAGTTTGGGCCTTCATTCTACAAACCCATTTCTTCTGAACATAAAAGGACTTTTATACTAAGCTCCACTTCATCTTGATTATTTTAGACATAATATAAATATACATTTAACACACAGGAAAGTAAGGAATGGCATTTTATTTCAAAATTATCATGGTATAAAGTGAAATAGATATGAAGCATGAGAAAACTACTCTGTAAAACTAAAGGAGTAGTTGAAACCGTAGTGCTTATTCAGTACAGTTGCTTTGTGTGTACTGTACAATGATGAGGTTGTGCAGACACACAATGCAATCAATTAAATAATGTATCAACCAGGTACCAGTAAATCACCTTTAAATATCCTATCCTTGATGGCTAGAAGGACGCTCAGAGGGTACACCACAGAAATCAAGTTGTTTTTGACTAGCTATATGGCTATATGGTCCTAAATAAATTGTGCCTTGCTAATGCATTTTCTTTTGCACAGAAATTTGTTCTAGACCAAAGAAAATTCTAATATAGGCATATACCATGCATTTTGTATGTGTGTTTTACTTTATTGTGCTTTATAGATACTGCTTTTTTGTTTGTTTTAACTGAAGGTTTGTGGCAACTCTGTGTGGAGCAAGTCTATTGGAATCATTTTTCCAACAGCATTTGCTCAGTTTGTGTCTCTGTGTCACATCTTGGTAATTCTTACAATATTTCCAACTTTTAAATTATTTTTATGTTTGTTATGGTGATCTGCGATCAGTGTTCTATGATGTTACTATTGCAAAAAGATTACTACTCACTGAAAGCTTGGATGATGGTTAGCATTTTTCACCAATCCGGTGTTTAAAAATTAAGGCCTATAGTTTTTTTAGACATCATTCCATGCTATTGCACGCTTTAATATACTGCAACATAGTGTAAACATAACTTTTATGTGCACTGTGAAACCAAAAAATTTGTATGACTCACTTTATTGTGACATTGGTTTTATTGTGGTGGTCTGGAACCAAACTGGCACTGTCTCTAAGGTATGCCTCTGTAAATCCCCCAAATAAAATAAGACTACCAAATTTTCTCTTATCAGAACGAGAAGTGTAGCTGTTCTCCACATCAAAAATCTAGTCTTGGAAGTATTCTTAATAAATATGGCATTATTATACGGTAAAAAAGGCATTCAATTTTTTAAAAGAAGTGAATTATACAGCAGTCTTTATGCCTTATTGTATTAATATATACAACTTTAGGATTGTCATCTGGCTTTGCCAGGCCACTCAGTTTCCTGACTGGAAAAAGAGAATTACATATACTAACTCTCAGATTTCTGAGTCTAATATTAAGTACTATGAAAGAGCTTACCATGTGCTAAACAATTTTTATACCTTTTAATTTTTGTTCATAATCTGTGAAAGAGGTATTACTATCATTTTATAGGTTAAAAGCAGAAAATTCAGGGAGGTTAAGTACAGTAGTCCTTCTCTTACTGAGTTGGGGAGATCCCCTGGTGGAGGAAATGGCAACCCACTCCAGTAGTCTTGCCTGGAAAATTCCATGGACAGAGGAGCCTGGCGGGTTACCAGTTCAGTTCAGCTCAGTTGCTCAGTCATGTGTCCAACTCTTTGAGACCCCGTGGACTGCATGGCGGGCTATAGTCTAGAGTATCGCAAAGAGTTGGACACGACTGAGCATTCACACACTCTTATCAATAGTTATGCTGTTCAAGCTTTCAATTACTGGCTGTCAACTGCCAGTAATAAATATATTATACGGGAAATTCCAGATGTAATTCATAAGTTTTGAGTTGTGCGCCATTCTGAGTAACGTGGTGTGTCTCACAATGTCCGACTAGGTCCTGCCTGGGACCTGAACCATTCTTTTGTCCAGCATGTCCTGCCTGTTAGATGGCCTGTTAGTGGCCATCTCCTTATTAGATGGACCCTTGAGGTATTTCAGTGCTTGTGTTCAAGTCAGCCTATTTCACTTAATAAGGGCCCCAAAATGCAAGAGCAGTGATGCTGGCAATTTGGATATGCCAAAGAGAGCATAAAGCATTTTATTTAAATGAAACCATGAAAGTTCCTAACTTAATAAGAAAACTATCATATGCTGAGGTCGCTAAGATAGACAGTAAGAATGAATCTTCTATCTGTGAAACTGTGAAGAAGGAAAAAGAAATCTCTGATAGTTTTCCTCTCACAACTGAAACTGCAGAAGTTAGGGCCATAAGGTGTAATAAGTGCTTAGTTAAGATGGAAAAAACATTAAATTTGTACCAGAAGATATTTTGAGAGAGAGTGAAAGTGACCAAATTCACACAACTTTAATTACAATATGTAATTGTTCTATTTTATTATTATTATTGTTCATATCTTATTGTGCCTAATTTATAAATTAAACTTTATTATAGATATATGTGAATAAGAAAAAGCAGTGTATACATAGTGTTCAGTACTGTCTGCAACTTCAAGCATCTGCTAAGGGTCTTGGAATGAAACCCCTCCCCACCCAATGGACAAGGGAGAACTTGAAGCTTCCCTGGTGGCTCAGACAGCAAAGAATCTGCCTGCAATGCAGAAGACCCAGGTTCAATCCCTGAGTCAGGAAGACCCCCTAGAGAAAGAAATGGCTACCCACTCCAGTATTCTTCCCATGATAATTCCATGGACAGAGGAACCTGGCGGACTACAGTCCACAGAGCTGCAGAGTTAAGCGACTGAGTGACTAACACTTTCACTTTCAAAAACCTACTCAGTCAAGATGGCTAGTTAGTTGCAGAATTAGGATTTGAATCTGCCTCTCAGTCTCAAAGACTCATTTTATTCCCTTATTTACGTTTATTACTTTTGACTAGTGCTGTCTCCTGTCCATCTTTGAGCTGACACTTTATTAATCCTTGTAAAAGGAATAAGAAACAAGCGCATTCATCCTTATTGTCTTCCCTGAGGAAAAAACAAAACAAAATTCTGCAATAGACGATAGAAGAAAACCATTACTGAAGGTTGCCATTTGACCTAGCTGCAAACAAGTAGTCTCCCTCGGCCTCTAAAAGGGTGTACCAACGTTGCTGAAATTCAGAAAATTACTACCCCTGCCATTGGCACACTTAAATAAATCCACTCTGAGTGGCACGTGCCCACAGTTGTTTTCAGATGGTATATTATGTTTGCAGATAATTGCTTACTCCTTGTAATAATGATGGAGGGAGAGGGGAACTGAATTTGCAGTAACAGTACTCTGTGCGGTCATCACAGAGGTGATGCAGAACTGTCCCATGAGGAAGGTGATGGTGAAAGGGAGTGGAGATGTCCCCACTCCTTGCCCTTCAGATGAACACTATTGCTGACAAGTCATAAATAGATAACTTTATATCTCTTTTGGAGTTTTGCATCTAATTTAAAATTAGAGAAAATTTTTATGAATAGAATCCTCATATTGTTGTTCAGTTGCTCTGTCATGTCCAACTCTGCATCCCATGGACTGCAGCACACCAGGCTTCCCTGTCCTTCACTGTCTCCCAGAGTTTGCTCAAACTCATGTCCATTGAGTCAGTGATGCTGTCTAACCATCTCATCCTCTGCCACCCTCTTCTCCTCCTTTCCTGTATCTTTCCAAGCACCAGGGAAATGAGCTGGTTTTTCACATCAGGTGGCCAAAGTATTGGAGTTTCAGCTTCAGCATCAGTCCTTCAATGAATATTCAGGATTGATTTCCTTTAGGACTGTCTGGTTTGATCTCCTTGCAGTCCAAGAGATCTCGAGAATCTTCTCCAGCACACAGAATCTTCATAGAGTAAACTTTAGTTGAGTAATTTCTTTGATTCATATGTACATTCTTAGAGACTTTCTGGGCCCAACTGGGTGGTGGACCCTTTCCTCTTCAAGGTCATCTGTTGTCCAGTCAGCCAGCCCCTGTCACCACGTCTAGACCAGAAGCAAACACTACACCACCACAGGTCATGAGATCTAGCTTACAAAAAGCATCCAGAGAAGCTAGATATCTCAGCCCAGAAGTGAGCGAAGGTGTTCACTCCTGTGGGTTGAATTTTGACCAATGGGAAAGGAGGAATTGGAGGCGACATAGTGAAAAATTACCTCTTTATCTGACCTCCCATGATGATTTACTCCAGTGTAGTGCATGTCTGTAAAGCCCATACAGAGAAGCCCTGCGTGCTGGAGCAGCACAGAGACTCCTCACAGCCGTCATCAACCAGCAGCCAGCACAAGGATGCGCCTCACCCGCCTTCTCATCTTTCCTCTCCTCATTTCCTTTTCACTCACTCTTGCTCTTCTGGTTTTATGCTTGCTCCCTCCAATGAAACATCACCACTTGCATCCTTGCCTCTGATTCTGTTCCCTGGGAAGCTTCGCTTCTGACAGTAGGTCTGCTGAGCTATAAGAGATGATGGAGTAATTTGTGAGAACTGAGTTGTGGAATCTGGGGAGTTAAGAAAACCATAAAGAGTAACCTGCGTTCTCTTAGTGGGAAGTGAGAAGCTGAAGGAGAGATGGAAACTAGCCTTTATTCATGGTATGCTGGATACATTTCATTTAATCATATTATTCTCCTTATAAAGATAAAAGAAAAAATTAGGTTCTATGTCCTGCCTAAGCCACGAGTTTTATAGAAGAGTGCCAGGATTCAGAAATAGATTTATGTTTTGATTTGTTTTGCTTTACTCCAAACTGTAAATTGTCTCCAGCTAATAAATGGAGGAGGCTTCCCTGGTGGCTCACATGGTAGAGTCTGCCTGCAATGCTGGAGACCTGGGTTCAATCCCTGGGTTGGGAAGATCCCCTGGAGGAGGGCATGGCAACCCACTCCAGTATTCTTGCTTGGAGAATCCCCGTGGACAGAGGAGCCTGGTGGAATACAGTCCATGGGATTGCAAAGAGTCAGACATGACTGAATGACTCAACACACACACATACACACCCTAATTAAAATTTCAGTACAATTATTCAGACATAAACAACGAAATTAAAATCTCATCCTGAGGAATAAAAGGAGATATGAAATAAAATATCATAACCATCCTAACACTGAATTCCTACTGAGTTGCATCCAGTAAAGTAATTTCAATTTGGGAAAAGAGTGCAGAGTCTTAAAAACAATATAACCAGTGTATGAAAAAAAAATCACTTCAATAAAAGAGAAAGAAAAATCCAAAGGCCCATTGTACTTTTGGCATATTGTTGGCAGATATTTTTAAATCCAAACTCCAGAACAGAGTGTTCGAGCTGCTTAAGGGAAATGCCCAGGGGCAATTGACCTGGGCCTGGACCACCACTCGGGCCTCTACACTGGCACAGAGTAGTCAGCACTGAAATTGTCAGCACAGTTGAAGGTATTTACGGGAAAGCCAAGATTGAAGGTGAAGGGAAATGAGATGGAGGAAATGAAACGGCTGTATTATTCAAATGCACTACAGACAAATTGGAAAAATGCACTCTGTATTCCAGGTAAATGTATTAGGTTAACTGATTCCAGGTGTTCGTGAGGATAACTGATTCAGCAAACACTTTTTAAGTACCTACTATGTGAAAAATCAATGCTATGAAAAAGAAAACATGAACAGCCTTTATTTATTTTTGGAATTCTTCCCAATTTACATCCTCAGTTTTTAAAATTTTTATTCATTTACAAAATCAGAATTTTCTCCATTGTAATTATTGGTTAAGAATCTAGGAGGTGGATATCCAATTTTCTGTCTGTTTACTATCTGACACTTTGTGCTGTGCTTAGTCACTCAGTCCTGTCCGACTCTTTTTGTGACCCCATGGACTGTAGCCTGCCAGGCTCCTGTGCCCATGGGATTCTCCAGGCAAGAATACTGGAGTGGGTTACCATGCCCTCCTCCATGGGATCTTCCCAACCAAGGGATTGAACCCAAGTCTCAGGCATTGCAGGTGGATTCTTTACCATCTGAGCCACCAGGGAAGCCCATTTACACTTTACCTCAGAGGTTTTCTCCCCTATTCTTCAGTAAATTTACTCTGATATTGTTTGTGGATAAGTTAATATGTTTAAAATGGTTTGAGCTTTACTTTTTTTCTACAGAGAATTTTCCAGATTTTACCTAGAGAAATTATAAGATAAATCATAATACAATTACTAAGAGCAAATTTCATTTCAATACATTGTTTGTGGAAGGAGACAAGCCCACAATCTGGAAAATAAGTAAACCCAAGAACATAGTATTATGCTTTATCCTCGGTGTCTTGTGACTACAGGGAAATAATTAACATAGCTAAAACAGAGTACTTTTGAAGCTGAAAGAACTAAAGATTTTTTTTTTATTATTGCTAACTTGTTGCTTAAATTTATTGTACTAAAAGAAATTCTTAGAACAGACGGCATTTAACTTTTAGAACTTGTTTCATTTCAGTGTGTTGGAAGTGAAACATAGTGTAGTAGCTGCATAATTGTAATACGTATGATATAGGTTCCTGACAAAGATATTTGTTTGACCAAACTTTTATCAAGCACCTGAACCATTTTCTGGGCACATTTGTGCAGGTACTTATAAGACCCAGTTTTAGCAAGAACCCTGCTAAGTCAGTGTAGTTAGAACCTCCATCCTTGCCCAGCTAGCTCATTTGGTAGAGCATGAGATTACCAGAGTCATGGGTTCTTGCCCCACACTGGGCGAAGTTTTGGGCTTCCCAGGTGGTGCTAGTAGTAAAGAGCTCACCTGCCAATGCAGGAGACATAAGAGACATGGATTTGATCCCTATGTTGGGAAAAACCCCTTGAAGGAGGGCATGGTAACCCACTCCAGTATTCTTGCCTGGAGAGTCCCATGGACAGAGGAGCCTGGTGAGCTATGGTCGATAGGGTTGCAAAGAGTTGGAGATGACTGAAAAGACTTAGTACAGCACATAGCACCCTTGGTATCTCATCACCCTTGACCATCACCTTGGGTTTCTCATTCTCCATCATCCCCCTGGTGATGTCTGATCACTGTGGCCTGTCTTATGAGAAAAGGCAGAATCTTATATCCACTCATAGCAATTTCCCATTTTCTGACTCCTTGTTGAACTCCTTGGCTTTAAATTTCCAATTGCCTGTGTGGTATTCAGAGTAGAACTCAATCTCTCTCCTCTACTGCAAAATTATTTTGTAGTGGTCCATATACCTCCTTTGTGGAACACCCATCCCCTTTAATTAAGTCTTCCTTACAGACATCATTGAATTTTCTTTGACTCTCCTCAACTTTATAAGCATATAAAGTAGATTGGGTAAAAACTTAGCTCACAGAAATATGCAGGAAGCTAATGAAATACATTTCATTTATTCTCTAAGTAATGGGGCTTAGTCTTATTTAGTCTCTAAGTGTCACAGGGCTTTCTTCCCCACACAAGCAGGGGGAAAAAAGGCTAATGTAATCCAAATCCTACTCTGATCTGATCATTAAAATAGTCCTGGGAAGAATTCACTCTCCTCCATGAAGTGATCAAATCAGCTTCTCAGCCTATTGACATGCTAAGACAGGATCTCTGTGTTCACAGTGTCCCTCATTTCTAGCTTCTTGTTGGGATTCCTACAAAAGGGCCATATTTCTTCAGGCTTCTTCAGGTACACATCAATGGGCTGAGGAGCTGATCACCTCATGGAGGAGAGTGAATTCTCCTTTCTTGCCATTCTTTTTTTTTTTTTCTACTTTACAATATTGTATTGGTTTTGCCATACATCAACATGAATCCACCACAGGTGTACATGTTTCCCATTCTGAACCCCCCTCCCACCTCCCTCCCCATACCATCCCTCTGGGTCATCCCAGTGCACCAGCCCCAAGCATCCTGTATCATGCATCAAACCTGGACTGGCGATTCATTTCTTATATGATATACATGTTTCAATGCCATTCTCCCAAATCATCCCACCCTCCACCTCTCCCACAGAGTCCAAAAGACTGTTCTATACATCTGTGTCTCTTTTGCTGTCTCACATACAGGGTTATCATTACCATCTTTCTAAATTCCATATATATGTGTTAGTATACTGTATTGGTGTTTTTCTTTCTGGCTTACTTCACTCTGTATAATAGGCTCCAGATTCATCCACCTCATTAGAACTGATTCAAATGTATTCTTTTTAATGGCTGAGTAATACTCCATTGTGTATATGTACCACAGCTTTCTTATCCATTCATCTGCTGATGGACATCTAGGTTGCTCCCATGTCCTGGCTATTATAAACAGTGCTGTGATGAACATTGGGCTACACGTGTCTCTTTCAATTCTGGTTTCCTCAGTGTGTATGCCCAGCACTGGGATTGCTGGGTCATAAGGCAGTTCTATTTCCAGTTGTTTAAGGAATCTCCACACTGTTCTCCGTAGTGGCTGTACTAGTTTGCATTCCCACCAACCGTGTAAGAGGGTTCCCTTTTCTCCACACCCTCTCCAGCATTTATTGCTTGTAGACTTGGATCTCAGCCATTCTGACTGGCATGAAATGGTACCTCATTATAGTTTTGCTTTACATTTCTATGATAATGAGTGATGTTGAGCATCTTCTCATGTGTTTGTTAGCCATCTGTATGTCTTCTTTGGAGAAATGTCTATTTAGTTCTTCAGCCCATTTTTTGATTGGGTCATTTATTTTTCTGGAATTGAGCTGCAGGAGTTGCTTTTATATTTTTGAGATTAGTTGTTTGTCACTTGCTTCATTTGCTATTATTTTCTCCCATCCTGAAGTCTGTCTTTTCACCTTGCTTATAGTTTCCTTTGTTGTGCAGAAGCTTTTAATTTTGATTAGGTCCCATTTGTTTATTTTTGCTGTTATTTCCAGTATTCTGGGATGTGGGTCATAGAGGATCCTGCTGTGATTTATGTCGGAGAGAGTTTTACCTATGTTCTCTTCTAGGAGTTTTATAGTTTCTGGTCTTACGTTTAGATCTTTAATCCACTTTGAGTTTATTTTTGTGTATGGTGTTAGAAAGTGTTCTAGTTTCATTCTTTTACAAGTGGTTGACCAGTTTCCCAGCACCACTTGTTAAAGAGATTGTCTTTACTCCATTGTATATTCTTGCCTCCTTTGTCAAAGATAAGGTGTCCGTAGGTGTGTGGATTTATCTCTGGGCTTTCTATTTTGTTCCATTGATCTATATGTCTGTCTTTGTGCCAGTACCATACTGTCTTGATGACTGTGGCTTTGTAGTAGAGCCTGAAGTCAGGCAAGTTGATTCCTCCAGTTCCATTCTTCTTTCTCAAGATTGCTTTGACTATTCAAGGTTTTTTTGTATTTCCATACAAATTGTGAAATTATTTGTTCTAGCTCTGTTGAAAAATACTGTTGGTAACTTGGTAGGGGAATTAGGAATGCAAGGGATTTTTGTGTGTTGATTTCATATCCTGCAACTTTACTATATTCATTGATTAGTTCTAGTAATTTTCTGGTGGAGTCTTCAGGGTTTTCTATATAGAGGATCATGTCATGAAACTGTAATCAGAAATCTTACAGCAAACAAAAGCCCAGGTCCAAACGGCTTCACAGCTGAATTCTACCAAAAATTTCGAGAAGAGCTAACACCTATCCTACTCAAACTCTTCCAGAAAATTGCAGAGGAAGGTAAACTTCCAAACTCATTCTATGAGGCCACCATCACCCTAATACCAAAACCTGACAAAGATGCCACAAAAAAATGAAAACTACAGGCCAATATCACTGATGAACATAGATGCAAAAATCCTTAACAAAATTCTAGCAGTCAGAATCCAACAACACATTAAAAAGATCATACACCATGACCAAGTGGGCTTTATCCCAGGGATGCAAGGATTCTTCAATATCCACAAATCAATCAATGTCATACACCACAGTAACAAATTGAAAAATAAAAGCCATATGCAGAGAAGGCCTTTGACAAAATTCAACATCCATTTATGATAAAAACTCTCCAGAAAGCAGGAATAGAAGGAACATACCTCAACATAATAAAAGCTATATATGACAAACCCACAGCAAACATTATCCTCAATGGTGAAAAATTGAAAGCATTTCCCCTAAAGTCAGGAACAAGACAAGGGTGCCCACTTTCACCACTACTATTCAACATAGTTTTGGAAGTTTTGGCCACAGCAATCAGAGCAGAGAAAGAAATAAAAGGAATCCAAATTGGAAAAGAAGAACTAAAACTCTTGCCATTCTTAAGACCAAACATGCAGGTGAGATTTTCTTTCTCTTCCTTTCTGTCAAGCCCTCTTGAGTCTTTTGGAACAAACCTAGCTACCATGGACAGAAGATCCATCTTCTTCACCCTGTGGGGCAGCTCTAAGTGGTGCTTCCTCTGGTTGCCTACCAATAAGCTAAATGAAGGAGGAGAGAAAAAAAGAAGCAAGAGAAATTTTCTTTCTAGGCTGTATTCTTACTAGATATTTCTATTTTGCATATTAAAAGCTGAATATAACTTCATTCCTTCTGTTGCAGACTATAGCTCTTCTCCGTCTCTTACCTCCAACTCACCTCTACAGGATAGTTTGACAAACGTCTCAACTTGCCAGGATAAAAGTGACCTCAAGGGAAAAAGAGAAATAGGCAGTAATGTTTTTTCAAAATATTACCTTATTACAATGGAATGCATGGAAATGCAACACATTCTATTAGCGTTCGAAAGTCTGCACGTGGTATCTTCAAACTATTTTACTCTTCACGTATTTCTACCTTTAACACCACATCATTTATAGTACCAAATCATTTAAAAAATGTTTAACTTTTACTTTTTCCTGCTTTCATTGTCCATGCCTCCTTTTGTGTAATGTCACCATTTTAAGCAAAAATTTTCCATGGGTTCACTGAATGCTGCTTTGAAAGTATTAATTTCCCTTTACCATCTAGTTTTAGCTGTGTTTAACCACTTGGAGCTTAAGTATTTTGTTTCTCATTGTTACAGTCTGTTTGACTTGTGCAAAGTAAAAACTAAAAAGGGCTGAAGGTAGGAGGGTGTACGATGGAAAACTAGATCCTCTGTGACTCATCCATTTGGACTTTCTTAACATGTTATCAAAAGCCCTTAACTCTCTGGGGGCACCTCAGCCATTCTGCTGGCTGCTCCACTTGCAATAACAAAGTCTTCTGCTTTTTGCTGTACTTCACTGACTCGTGCCACTATTTTTGTACTTCTAAAAGTACATTTACTATTCACAGTTTTTGAAAACACTTGGTTGCCCTCTCTGCCATTCTGAAACCAAGTCTTAAGACCAAGCCTAAATTAATATCTTCATAAAGTAGGGTTTATGAAAGTTGGTCTTGCCCTTCCCTTTGACTTACTTGAAGTGCTTTATACATGGGCTTCTCAGGTGGTGCTAGTAGTAAAGAAGCCACCTGCCAATGCAGGAGGCACAGGAAATGTGGGTTCAGTCCCTGTGTTGGGAAGATCCCCTGGAGAAGAGAATGACAACCCATTCCAGTATTCTTGTCTGGAGAATCCCTTGGACAGAGGAGCCTGGAGGGCTACAGTCTATAAGGTCTCAAAGAGTCTGACACCACTGAAGTGACTTAGCACGCACACACAAAGAATCTTATAAAATCACAATATAACAAGAATGAACCTGTATATGGTGTTACTTTGAGTCAGACATTAAAACTAGTTCTTAACATATACTAATTCATTTAATCTTTGTAACAATCCCAAAACATATAGATGGTAAATTTAATTTATCAAAAGTCATACAGCTAGCCCAAGATGACTTTTGTAGGATTTTATAATCAGAACATGCCTCAAATTTTCTATGACCCCCATGGCAGAAATCAAAGAAGAAATAAAGAGCCTCTTGATGAAAGTGAAAAGGAGAGTGAAAAAGTTGGTTTAAAGCTCAACATTCAGAAAACTAAGACCATGGCATCCAGTCACATCACTTCATGGCAAATAGATGGGGAAACAGTGGAAACAGTGGCTGACTTTATTTTTTGAGTCTCTAAAATCACTGTAGATGGTGATTGCAGCCATGAAATTAAAAGACGCTTACTCCTTTGAAAGAGAGTTATGGCCAACCTAGACAGCATATTAAAAAGCAGAGACATTACTTTGTCAACAAAGGTCTGTCTAGGCAAGGCTATGGGTTTTCCAGTAGTCATGTATGGATGTGAGAGTTGGACTATAAAGAAAGCTGAATACTGAAGAATTGATGCTTTTGAACTGTGGTGTTGGAGAAGATTCTTGAGAGTCCCTTGGACTGCAAGGAGATCCAACCAGTCTATCCTAAAGGAGATCAGTCCTGGGTGTTCGTTGGAAGGACTGATGTTGGAGCTGAAACTCCAGTACTTTGGCCACCTGATGCGAAGAGCTGACTCATTTGAAAGACCCTGATTTGGGGAAAGAGGAGAAGGGGACGACACAGGATGAGATGGTTGGATGGTATCACCAACTCAATGGACATGAGTCTGAGTAAACTCTGGGAGTTGGTGATGGACAGGGAGGCCTGGCATGCTGCGGTTCATGGTGTTACAAAGAGTTGGACACGAGGAGGGAGGGAAAGATGGCGGAGGAATAGGACGGGAAGATCACGTTCTCCCTCACAAATTCCTCAAAAGAACATTTCAACGCCGAGCAAAATCCACAAAACAACTTCTGTAGGCTGGCAGAGGACATCAGGCAACCAAAAAAGCAGACCATTGTCTTCAAAAACAGGTAGGAAAAAATATAAAAGACGAAAAAGGAGACAAAGGAGGTGGGGAGGGAGCTCCGTCCCGGGAAGGGAAGCCCGTCCCGGGAAGGGAATTTTAAGAAGAGAGGTTTCCAAACACCAGGAAACACTCTCCCTGCCGAGTCTGTGGCGAGCCTTGGAAACACAGAGGGCAACATAACAGGAAGGAAAAATAGATAAATAATTAAAACCAAGAGATTACAAGCCCACCAGTAACTCCCCCAGCGGAAAAGCAGCACAGACGCCTGCATCCGCCATTGGGAAGTGGGGGCAGGGCAGGGACGCGCGGGAGGCGCGGGCTGCAGTGCTTTGTAAGAATCGGGCAGGAACGCCCCACGCTCCACCAGAACGATCTAACTTGGGCTAGCAAACCAGACTGTGGGATAGCTACCACGCGAAAAGCTCGAACATAAGACACCGCCAGGACCCAGCACAGAACAAAGGACGGAACGGAAAAAGCCGGCTGCAGACCATTCCCCGCCGGGGACAGGCAGCCAGAGCCGTAAGGACTGGAAAGGGGCAATTGCAGACCCGGAGAGACTTTACTTACCTAACTGCAAGCAGGCTCCTTTGCTAAGACTTCTGGGGGTGCTGGACAGTCACAGTCTGCCTCACGGGGTGCGCCAGCGGTCCACCCAGAGAGCTGAGCGGCAGCGGCGGAAAAGGTGACAAGCCGCGGCGGTTGCGCTCGCCAAACTCCTGAGCTACTCGGACCTGGGAAGGGCACAAAGCGCAGTCCCAGCCGCATTTGTGCCTCTGAGGGCTGCCTGAGGGCCGAACCTGAGCGGCTTGGACCGGGGAAGTGCACGCAGCCCAGGGCCGGCCCCAGACGGTTCCCGGCTGAGCATCGTAGAGCCGGAGCGGTTTGTGCTGCCGCGAGGAAGGACAGGTCAAGCGGGGCAGAGATACTGTGTGCACACGACAGTGCTATTTGTTTGCAGCATCCCCCCTCCCCACAGCGCGACTGAACTAGTGAGCCTAAAACCCAGCAAACAGAAGAAGTTAAACAGAGGGAACCACCTTGGAAGTGAGCCCACATGGCCCATAACATCAGAGAAAAGCAAGATATATTTTTAATTTTTTAATATTTTTAAAATCATTCCTTTTTTTTTTTTTTGCCTTTTGCTTTTTTTTTCTTTTTTTTCCGAGCTTTTTTTTAATTGTTAAGTCTTCTATTTCTCCTCTAATTTTTATTTCTATAACCTAGTATTACTATTTTTAAAAAAAAAAAAAGACTTTTTTTTTTTTTTTTTAAGGCAAACACCATATATACTCTTTGGATGGTTGTTGGTGTTTTGTTTTGTTTTGTTTTGTTGTTTGTTTTTTAATAATTCTTTTTTTTTTCTTTCTTCCTTTTTCCTTCTGCTTTTCTTTAATATTGTATCTTGGAAAATCCAACCTCTACTCCAGATTTTTAATCTTTGTTGTTAATTTTGTACATTTAAAAACCCAAACTTCACTACCCAAGTTTACCTGAGAGCGAGATTACTGGCTTGTCCACTCTCTCCTCCTCTGGCCTCTCCTTTTTCTCCACCAGGTGGCCTCTGTCTCTTTTCTCCCCATCTCTTCTCTATCCAACTCTGTGAATCTCTGTGTGTTCCAGATGGTAGAGAACACCTAAGGAACTGGTTACTGGCAGGATTTGTCTCTCTCCTACTCATTCCTCTCTCTTATCCTCCTGGTCACCTCTGTCTACTTCCTCCCTCTCCTCTTCCCCGTATAACTCTGTAAATTCCTCTGAGCGGTCCAGACTATAGAGCGCACATAAGGAAGTGACTACTGGCTAGCTTGCTCTCTCCTCTCTTGATCTCACCGCATCTCATTCCAGTTACCTCTAACTACCCCCTCCATCTTCTCTTCTCCTTGTAACTTAGTGAACCTCTCTGAGTGTCCCTCAAGGTGGAGAAACTTTTCATCTTTAACCTAGATGTTTTATCATCGGTGCTGTATAGATGGAGAAGTCTAGAGGCTACTGTAAAAATAAAACTGAAAACCAGAAGCAGGAAGCTTAAACCCAAAGCCTGAAAACATTAGAGAACTCTTGAATTCAGGGAACATTAAGCAATAGAAGCTCATCAAAAGCCTTCATACCTACACTGAAACCAAGCTCCACCCAAGGGCCAACAAGTTCCAAAACAAGACATACCACGCAAATTCTCCAGCAACACAGGAACACTCCCCTGAGCCTCAATATACAGGCAGCTCAAAATTATCCCAAAACCTTTGATGTCTCATAACCCATTATGGGTCACTCCACTGCACTCCAGAGAGAAGAAACCCAGCTCCACCCACCAAAACTCCAACACAAGCCTCCCTAACCAGGAAACCTTGACAAGCCACTGATAGAACCCCACCCAAAGTGAGGAAGCTCCATAATAAAGAGAACTCCACAAATTATCAGAATATAAAAAGGCCACCCCAAACGCAGCAATATAACCAAGATGAAGAGACAGAGGAATACTCAGCAGGTAAAGGAACAGGAGAGTTGCCCACCAAACCAAACAAAAGAGGAAGAAGTAGGGAATCTACCGGAGAAGGAATTCCGAATATTGATAGTGAAAATGATCCAAAATCTTGAAATCAAAATGGAAACACAGATAAACAGCCTAGAGACAAGGATTGAGAAGATGCAAGAAAGGTTTAACAAGAACCTAGAAGAAATAAAAAGAGTCAAAATATAACGAATAACACAATAAATGAGATCAGAAACACTCTGGAGGCAACAAATAGTAGAATAACGGAGGCAGAAGATAGGATTAGTGAAATAGAAGATAGAATGGTAGAAATAAATGAATCAGAGAGGAAACAAGAAAAACGAATTAAAAGAAACGAGGACAATCTCAGAGACCTCCAGGACAATATGAAACGCTCCAACATTCGAATTATAGGAGTCCCAGAAGAAGAAGACAGAAAGAAAGATCATGAGAAAATCCTTGAGGAGATAATAGTTGAAAACTTCCCTAAAATGGGGAAGGAAATAATCACCCAAGTCCAAGAAACACAGAGAGTCCCAAATAGGATAAACCCAAGGCGAAACACCCCAAGACACATATTAATCAAATTAACAAAGATCAAACACAAAGAACAAATATTAAAAGCAGCAAGGGAAAAACAACAAATAACACACAAGGGGATTCCCATAAGGATAACAGCTGATCTGTCAATAGAAACTCTTCAGGCCAGGAGGGAATGGCAAGACATACTTAAAGTGATGAAAGACAATAACCTACAGCCCAGATTACTGTACCCAGCAAGGATCTCATTCAAATACGAAGGAGAAATCAAAAGCTTTACAGACAAGCAAAAGCTGAGAGAATTCAGCACCACCAAACCAGCTCTCCAACAAATTCTAAAGGATATCCTCTAGACAGGAAACACGAAAAGGGTGTATAAACCTGAACCCAAAACAATAAAGTAAATGGCAACGGGATCATACTTATCAATAATTACCATAAACGTAAATGGGTTGAACGCCCCAACCAAAAGACAAAGACTGGCCGAATGGATACAAAAACAAGACCCCTCTATATGCTGCTTACAAGAGACCCACCTCAAAACAGGGGACACATACAGACTGAAAGTGAAGGGCTGGAAAAAGATATACCACGCGAATAGAGACCAAAAGAAAGCAGGAGTGGCAATACTCATATCCGATAAAATAGACTTTAAAACAAAGGCTGTGAAAAGAGACAAAGAAGGCCACTACATAATGATCAAAGGAACAATCCAAGAAGAAGATATAACAATTATAAATATATATGCACCCAATATAGGAGCACCACAATATGTAAGACAAATGCTAACAAGTATGAAAGGGGAAATCAACAATAACACAATAATAGTGGGAGACTTTAATACCCCACTCACACCTATGGACAGATCAACTAAACAGAAAATTAACAAAGAAACGCAAACTTTAAATGATACATTAGATCAGTTAGACCTAATTGATATCTATAGGACATTTCACCCCAAAACAACGAATTTCACCTTTTTTCAAGTGCTCATGGAACCTTCTCCAGGATAGATCACATCCTGGGCCATAAATCTAAACTTGATAAATTCAAAAAATCGAAATCATTCCAAGCATCTTTTCTGACCATAATGCATTAAGATTAGATCTCAATTACAGGAGAAAAACTATTAAAAATTCCAACATATGGAGGTTGAACAACACACTTCTGAATAACCAACAAATCACAGAAGAAATCAAAAAGAAATCAAAATATGCATAGAAACTAATGAAAATGAAAACACGACAACCCAAAACCTGTGGGACACTATAAAAGCAGTGCTAAGAGGAAAGTTCATAGCAATACAGGCATACCTCAAGAAACAAGAAAAAGTCAAATAAATAACCTAACTCTACAACTAAAGCAACTAGAAAAGGAAGAGTTGGAGAACCCCAGAGTGAGTAGAAGGAAAGAAATCTTAAAAATTAGGGCAGAAATAAATGCAAAAGAAACAAAAGAGACCATAGCAAAAATCAACAAAGCCAAAAGCTGGTTCTTTGAAAGGATAAATAAAATTGACAAACCATTAGCCAGACTCATCAAGAAGCAAAGAGAGAAAAATCAAATCAATAAAATTAGAAATGAAAATGGAGAGATCACAACAGACAACACAGAAATACAAAGGATCATAAGAGACTACTATCAGCAGTTGTATGCCAATAAAATGGACAACGTGGAAGAAATGGACAAATTCTTAGAAAAGTACAATTTTCCAAAACTGAACCAGGAAGAAATCGAAAATCTTAACAGACCCATCACAAGCACGGAAATTGATACTGTAATCAGAAATCTTCCAGCAAACAAAAGCCCAGGTCCAGATGGCTTCACAGCTGAATTCTACCAAAAATGTCGAGAAGAGCTAACACCTATCCTACTCAAACTCTTCCAGAAAATTGCAGAGGAAGGTAAACTTCCAAACTCATTCTATGAGGCCACCATCACCCTAATACCAAAACCTGACAAAGATATCACAAAAAAGAAAACTACAGGCCAATATCTCTGATGAACATAGATGCAAAAATCCTCAACAAAATTCTAGCAATCAGAATCCAACAACACATTAAAAAGATCATACACCATGACCAAGTGGGCTTTATCCCAGGGATGCAAGGATTCTTCAATATCCGCAAATCAATCAATGTAATTCACCACATTAACAAATTGAAAAATAAAAACCATATGATTATCTCAATAGATGCAGAGAAGGCCTTTGACAAAATTCAACATCCATTTATGATAAGAACTCTCCAGAAAGCAGGAATAGAAGGAACATATCTCAACATAATAAAAGCTATCTATGACAAACCCACAGCAAACATTATCCTCAATGGTGAAAAATTGAAAGCATTTCCCTAAAGTCAGGAACAAGACAAGGGTGTCCACTTTCACCGCTACTATTCAACATAGTTCTGGAAGTTTTGGCCACAGCAATCAGAGCAGAAAAAGAAATAAAAGGAATCCAAATTGGAAAAGAAGAAGTAAAACTCTCACTGTTTGCAGATGACATGATCCTCTACATGGAAAACCCTAAAGACTCCACCAGAAAATTGCTAGAACTAATCAATGAATATAGTAAAGTTGCAGGATATAAAATCAACACACAGAAATCCCTTGCATTCCTATACACGAATAATGAGAAAGTAGAAAAAGAAATTAAGGAAACAATTCCATTCACCATTGCAACGAAAAGAATAAAATACTTAGGAATATATCTACCTAAAGAAACTAAAGACCTATATATAGAAAACTATAAAACACTGATGAAAGAAATCAAAGAGGACACTAATAGATGGAGAAATATACCATGTTCATGGATTGGAAGAATCAATATAGTGAAAATGAGTATACTACCCAAAGCAATTTACAAATTCAATGCAATCCCTATCAAGCTACCAGCCACATTTTTCACAGAACTAGAACAAATAATTTCAAGATTTGTATGGAAATACAAAAACCTCGAATAGCCAAAGCAATCTTGAGAAAGAAGAATGGAACTGGAGGAATCAACTTGCCTGACTTCAGGCTCTACTACAAAGCCACAGTCATCAAGACAGTATGGTACTGGCACAAAGACAGACATATAGATCAATGGAACAAAATAGAAAGCCCAGAGATAAATCCACACACATATGGACACCTTATCTTTGACAAAGGAGGCAAGAATATACAATGGAGTAAAGACAATCTCTTTAACAAGTGGTGCTGGGAAAACTGGTCAACCACTTGTAAAAGAATGAAACTAGATCACTTTCTAACACCGCACACAAAAATAAACTCAAAATGGATTAAAGATCTAAATGTAAGATCAGAAACTATAAAACTCCTAGAGGAGAACATAGGCAAAACACTCTCAGACATAAATCACAGCAGGATCCTCTATGATCCACCTCCCAGAATTCTGGAAATAAAAGCAAAAATAAACAAATGGGATCTAATTAAAATTAAAAGCTTCTGCACAACAAAGGAAAATATAAGCAAGGTGAAAAGACAGCCTTCTGAATGGGAGAAAATAATAGCAAATGAAGCAACTGACAAACAACTAATCTCAAAAATATACAAGCAACTTCTGCAGCTCAACTCCAGAAAAATAAACGACCCAATCAAAAAATGGGCCAAAGAACTAAATCGACATTTCTCCAAAGAAGACATACGGATGGCTAACAAACACATGAAAAGATGCTCAACATCACTCATTATTAGAGAAATGCAAATCAAAACCACAATGAGGTACCACTTCACACCAGTCAGAATGGCTGCGATCCAAAAATCTGCAAGCAATAAATGCTGGAGAGGGTGTGGAGAAAAGGGAACCCTCCTACACTGTTGGTGGGAATGCAAACTAGTACAGCCACTATGGAGAACAGTGTGGAGATTCCTTAAAAATTGCAAATAGAACTACCTTATGACCCAGCAATCCCACTTCTGGGCATACACACCGAGGAAACCAGAATTGAAAGAGACACATGTACCCCAATGTTCATCGCAGCACTGTTTATAATAGCCAGGACATGGAAACAACCTAGATGTCCATCAGCAGATGAATGGATAAGAAAGCTGTGGTACATATACACAATGGAGTATTACTCAGCAGTTAAAAAGAATTCATTTGAATCAGTTCTGATGAGATGGATGAAACTGGAGCCGATTATACAGAGTGAAGTAAGCCAGAAAGAAAAACACCAATACAGTATACTAACACATATATATGGAATTTAGGAAGATGGCAATGACGACCCTGTATGCAAGACAGGGAAAGAGACACAGATGTGTATAACGGACTTTTGGACTCAGAGGGAGAGGGAGAGGGTGGGATGATTTGGGAGAATGACATTCTAACATGTATACTATCATGTGAATTGAATCGCCAGTCTATGTCTGACGCAGGATGCAGCATTCTTGGGGCTGGTGCATGGGGATGACCCAGAAAGATGTTATGGGGAGGGGAGGTGGGAGGGGGTTCATGTTTGGGAATGCATGTAAGAATTAAAGATTTTAAAATTTAAAAAAAAAAAGAAAAAAAAAAAACAAAGAGTTGGACACGACTGAGTGACTGAACTGAACTGAGTTGAGGACCCCATAAAATTCCATGAAAAAACATTGGTTAAATATTCAAATATTTGTCTAGAGAGTTAATCTCTATTTTTATACCAGATTTTAAAAGTAGTCTGTGTTCCAAAAAAAAGTTACGAGCTATGCTAAGGAGAATGCGATCTTCTCTGTGTGCGTGCTCAGTCACTTCAGTCGTGTCCGACTCTTTGCGACCTCATGGACTGTAGCCTGCCAGGTCCTCTGTCCATGGGATTCTGCTGGGAAGAATACTGGAGTGGGTTGCCATGCCCTCCTCCATGGGATCTTCCTGACCCAGGGATTGAACCCATGTCTCCCACATTGCAGGTGGATTCTTTACCATTGAGCCACCAGGGAAGTCTGATGTTGTTCTCTACTTAATCTAAAAGTTTACTTTTTCAGATTTCTTCATGGTGTTTATTAGAAGTCCAAGAAATATTTTTGATTTGACAAAACATTTGTCTTAAGTGAGGAGAAGCATTTGAGTCGGTGATAAGAGAGAGAGTAAATTAACCAAGTGGAAATAAATGAAATCATCATTCATTTATTAATTGTCCCCACTAACTTGTAATAATAAATAGAATATTGAAATGTATAGGTGTGAAGGAGTTATCTCAGTATGATATTAAAATTATACTTCTCAAAGGACTTACCAAAACAAAATATGTATTATTAGATCGAGGTGAATCTTTTTAGGCAAACATCATAACAATAGGTTTACTAAGATCACCCTTTACCTTGTTAAAATTGAAGATTTTTCTACAATTCCTATCAAATACATATGGTAATTGTACATATATATTTGTTTTGAATTAAAAATATATTTGGGTCTCTCATGTGGGGTTATTTTAGCTCCTTTTAATTTGGCCTTATGTTGGCATGTCAGCAAATATAATTTAGGCACTTGAGGTCTTAAAAGCTCTAATTATGCCACAGACAGAAGCATGCACACACACATACACACACACACATTTCTTAATTTTTAAATAGTAGATTTAATAATGTCTTCTTTAAAATGTGTTTATCTATATATGCATCAAAAAGGGAACTCAAAAGTGATGCTGTTAACAAGATCACTTAAATTCTTTTCAAGTTGCCTGAATGTTTCATAAATATTCAAATCTAGCATTATATGTTGATATAATTTGCTTCAATAGACTAGGCAAGAATAATATTCATTTATTTTAGAAATGGTTGGATCTGATAACTAGTCTGGTCAAGAAGATCTAGAAATATGAAGTGAGTCATTTAAAACAACTGGGGCCCAGGTGTGACATCTTTGGTGGACAAGATTACAGTCTTGAAATGGCAGTGAGGATGGTTTATGTTCCCAATTCTTCATGATATTGCAGGCTTGTCATGAAAATAAATTGCCTATAGTCCTCTGCCATTTTCTATTCTTGTCTCATCATGATAATAAGGCCTCAGGTTTTTAACATTCAATATATTCTGAAAAGCAATTTCATATAAAGATGTGGAGGATACTAAAACACTTGCTACCTGTGTTTACTTGTAGATTTCACTTACACGCATATTTCTGAAGATACTGCCTGCTCTGTTTAGTAATATATGAAAATTAAACTATGGTTCTGAAACATGGATGACTCCTTTGAAATAAAATAGTAACCCCTAATCTCATTTTAATCCCTTAGAAGTGAAAATTTTTCTCTAAATTTGAAATGCCCCAAAGTGTATACTGTAACCACAGGCAATTCAAGCAGTAGAATGAGGAAAGGCATTATGTTGTCATACTATTTATTCAAAGGACATAAACTTTTAGGGCTTTTTTGACATTTATTTTTAATTGGAGGATAATTGCTTTACAATGTTGTGTTGGTTTCTGCCCATGATTACCAGGCCCAGTTCCTGATATATAAGATGATTTTCCAGTCAGCCTGAGCCAGACTATATCTCATATGTACTGAAATTATTACCCTGTTAAGAGCACCCAGTTGAAATACAGCATACTGCTATTTCTTAAACAACAAAAAGGAATTATTATGTTCAAAATCTTAAGAAACATCATAAAAATATAAAAGATAGATTTACCTTTCAATATAAGATATGGTTACGTATTTTGGAACTAAAAAAGTGTCAAAATGAGTTTAAAATTGGAAAATCGTGAAGATTTTAAAAGATTTGAGGAGTAATAGATAGGTGATAAATGTTAGGAAAAATAATCTTATGAAGTTTGAGTAAGGACAAAATCCTGCGTAATTTCTCTATTATAATCCTTCTCAGAATCTAATCATTTAGTTAATCATCTTCTATACTATGTCATTAGCTTCATGAGAACAGAAAGCTCATGGCTACATATAAAGTCTTTGGATACTCCATGTGAATCAGCACATGGTGGATGCTCAATGAACACTTAACTAAATTAATGAATACTTGTCTTTAATAAAGAAGACTGAGTGGAGACTCCAGCAATATTGACAGGTTCTAAAAGAAATAATACCAACATTGTTGCAACAAATATTAAGGCAATGAAAGAAAAAAAATGGGTGTATTGACAATATAAAAAATAAATATAAAAAGTAAAAATTCTTAATGTGATATTTTGGATCCCTACTTACTTTGTTGTTATTTTTGTTCAGTCACTAAGGCATGCCCGACTGTTTGCAGTCCCATGGAGTGCAGCATGCCAGGCTATTATGTCTTCTGCTATCTTCCAGAGTTTGCTCAAATTCATGTCCGTTGGGTTGATGATGCCATCCAAATATCTCATCCTCTGTAACCGGCCCCCCTCCCCCCCCTTCTCCTTTTGCCCTCAGTCTTTCTCAGCATCAGAATCTTTTCCATGAGTTGGCTTTTCCCATCAGATAGCCAAAGTATTGAAGCTTCAGCATCAGCCCTTCTAATGAATATTCAGGGCTGATTTCCTATAGGATTAACTGCTTTCATCTCCTTGCTGCCCCAGGGACTTTCAAGTCTTCTCCAGCACCAGAATTCTAAGACATCAATTCTTTGGCGCTCAGTCTTCTTTATGGTCCAACTTTCACATCCATACATGACTACTGGAAAAACCATAGCTTTGCCTAGACAGATCTTTGTCGGCAAAGTGATGTCTCTGCTTTTTGATACGCTGTCTAGGTTTGTCATAGCTTTTCTTTCAAGGAGGAAGCATCTTTTAATTTCATGGCTGCAGTCACCATCTGAATGATTTTGGAGCCCAAGGAAATAAAGTCTCTCACTGTTTCCATTTTTTTCCCCATCTATTTTCTGTGAAGTGGTGGGACCAGATGCCATGATCTTTGTTTTCTGAATGTTGAGTTTTAAGCCAGCTTTTTCACTCTCCTCTTTCACCTTCATCAAGAGACACTTTAGTTCCACTTTGTTTTCTGCCATAAGGGTGGCATCATCTGCATGTTTGAGGTTATTGATATTTCTCCTAGTAGTCTTGATTCCAGCTTGAGCTTCATCCAGCTTAGCATTTCATTTGTGGTGGGCATCTGGTCCCGCCACTTCACAGAAAATAGATGGGGAAAAAAATGGAAACAGTGAGAGACTTTATTTCCTTGGGCTCCAAAATCATTCAGATGGTGACTGCAGCCATGAAATTAAAAGATGCTTTCTCCTTGAAAGAAAAGCTATGACAAACCTAGATGATGATGTACTCTGCATACAAGTTAAATAAGCAGGATGACAATATACAGCCTTGCCATACTCCTTCCCCGATTTTGAACCAGTCCGTTGTTCCATGTCCGATTCTAACTGTTGCTTCTTGACCTGCATACAACTTTCAGGAGGCAGGTGGTCTGGTATTCCCAGCTTTTGAACAATTTTCCACAGTTTATTGTGATCTGCACAGTCAAAGGCTTTAGCATAGTCGATGAAGTGGAAGTAGATGTTTTTCTGGAATTCTCTAGCTTTTTCTATGATCCAACAGATGTTGGCAATTTGATCTCTGATTCCTCTGCCTTTTGCAAATCCAACTTGTACATCTGGAATTTCTCAGTTCACATACTGTTACAATTCAAAAGCATAAATTCTTCAGAATTCAGTCTTCTTTATGATCCAACTCTCACTTCCATACATGACTACTAGAAAAACTATAGCTCTTACTATATGGAACTTTCTTGGCAAAGTGATGTCTTTTCTTTTTAATATGCTTTCTAGATTTATGCAGAAGATATACATATAAGCATACATAATCAAAGCAATTGTTACCATTATTATTTTGAATAAACTCTTAGCTAGGTCAAATAAGAATAAGAAAAATAAAAGTTTTTGTTTTATCTTCAGTTATTCCCTCTCTGATGCTCTTCCTTTCTTAACATAGATTGGAGTTTCTGATCTTTACTATTGATTTTCTCTTTAAAGAACTTTTAACATTTCTTGCAAGATAAGTTACTTGCAACAATTTTTCTCAATTTTTGTTTGCCTGAAAAAGTCTTTAATCTCCTTCAGTTTTGAAGGATAATTTCAGAGTTACAAGGCTTGGTTGGTGGGGTTTTTCTCTCAACACTTTAAATATTTCACTGTACTGTCTTCTTGCTTGAATGATTTCTGAGAAGCTGGATGTCATTCTTATCTACATTCCTCAATAGGTAAGAAAATTTTTTCATCTGACTCTTTTCAGGATTTTTTCCCCTATCTTTGATCTTCTGTAGCTTGAAAATGATCTGCCTGGGTTTATTTTCTTGGCATTAATCCTGCTTGGTTTTCTTTGAGCTTCCTGGATCTATGGTTTGGTGTCTGAGATTAATTTGGAGAAATTCTCACTTATTATTATTTCAAATATCTTGTCTATCTCTTTCTTTTTCTCCTCCTTCTGGTATTCCCATTAAGTGTGTGCTTCATCTTTTATGATTTTCCCAAAGTTCTTGAATATTCTATTTTTTTTCCAGTTTTTCTTCTCTGAATTTCAGCTTTGGGGTTTCTGTTGAGATAGCCTCAATCTCAGAGATTTTTTTTCTCAGACATGTCCAGCCTACTAGTAAGCCTATCAAAGACATTCTTCATTTCTGTTACAATGTTTTTGATTTCTAACATTTATTTTTGATACTTTTTTAAAATTTCCATCAGCTTACAATCCCTATCTATTCTTGAATGCTGTCTACTTTATCAGTTAGGGCCCTTAACATATAAATCATAATTGTTTTATATCCCTGTTATGATAATTCCAACATTCATCTTATGTCTGGTTCTGTTGCTTGCTCTGCCTTTTCAATTGTGTTTTTTGCCTTTTAATATGCCTTGCAATTTTTTTATTGACTGACACACATAAGGAACTCTTGTAAGTAGATCTCTAGTAATGTGTATGGTGTCAGGGGAAGAAAGTGTTCTACAGGTTTAAGTCCAGAGGGACTGTGAACTTCACAAGTGCTTCTCAGGTTTTTTCTCCACTTAGATAGAGTAGGATGGACAGAGTAGGCTGGGGTTGGATATTTCCCTTCATCCAGGTCAGTTAGGCTCTGATAATACCTGGACAGGTTAGACTCTGTTTCTGCTGAAGAAAGGCCTTGATGAAATCAAAATGCTTTGGCAGATATCAAAATGATTCCTTTTCCCTTCCTCTTACTTGCAGCATGAGGGGATTTTTCTCTGATAATTACTGTGAGAACCTCATCAGGCTCCTGGAACTAAAACTCACAAATGACTGAGTCCTCTGGAGTTTTTACCTGTCAACGTTGTCTGCATTGAGCCTCTAGCAATTTATCAATTATAGTTTGGATTTTCATACCTTTGTACTGGTAAAATCAGCAATTTCTGTCCATCTCTACTCTGGTACGCTGTGATTTCCTCTATTCACTTGTCTCCAATGTCAGGAGCAGTGATTTGTCCTATGTCCTCTGGTATCTTATATATCAAGAAGAGTTACAGATGTTTTTTTCAGTTTGCTGAGTTTTGATTTATTGTTAGGATGAAGTGGTGATTTCCAAGTTCCTTACATCTGAAACAAAACCCAGAAATCTTCCAGATACATTTCCTATCTTCTAGAGTTTGCTCTCTATAGCTAGAGACATCTTTTATGAGACAACTAATAGGAGATTAATGAGAATGGTTAAGAGCCAAGAAGAAGTACATTAAAACAACTAATCCATCAAATTGATGTGATGTCATGTTGTTGTAAATATTGCAGAAGAAGAAATAACACACGTTTATAAGTAAATGTTTACACCAAAGAGAAAATTAAGTATTTGCAAAGAATTTTAAATCAGAAATCCCACGTTTCAGTGTGTTCTGGTTCTTTCATTGTTTAGTTACATAAATTTTTTCAATACTTAATTCTCGGAGTTTACTTCTGTACATAAGACTAAATATAAAATTTTAAAAGGCTACCCAGACTGCAACAATTATAAGAAGGCCAAATAATCAAAATGAATAAAGAACCTGAGAAAACAAATAAGTATCTGCACCATTTTGCTGTACACCAGAAACTAACACAACATTTAAAACAACTATACTTCAGTTAAAAAAATACTGAAAGGATTTTGCAGACTATATAGGCCATGGGGTTATTATATGACATTATTAAACAAAGTACTTTATGAAGAACTGCTTAAGCTCTTGAACTTAATCTGTAAACACTAACTGGTGATGGTTTATTTGAAGTGTTTATTGTGACAAGAAGTACAGCTATAAATCACCCATCTTTTTGGCATTTAATTATCACAATAAAGTGATACAGTGTTTAAAGGAGGTTAAAAGATTAGAGCCTGCACTTTTAGAACTGATTTTTTCTTTTTGGTAATCCTGAAATTCCTTTTATCTGTTAACTTGTTACCGAGGGTTTTTTAAAACTGCATAGTTTGAAATTCCTCCCCAAACAAATGTACCTTTAATATAGTTTCAGTTCCATACATTAAGTTATGGAGATGAACTCAGGTTTCCCAAAAAACTTCCTTAATGAAAGCATAAATACTCTGGCTTTCCAACTTTTATAAACTGGGTCAAAATTAAATTTCAGGAGTGAGATCTTTCCTTAATGTTTCCTTAAATGAACTGTTGACAACTCTTTGGAACATTTCAGTATTAAATTTGGCTTCCCTCACAATAAGGCTTCTTCTGTACAGATTGTTAAAATCTAGTCACCACACATCCATAGATCCAGAATTTTCATTTTTGTTCCAAAATGTCACTGGAAAGGATTTTGTCCTTGCAAACTGCATAAAATTTACAGTAGAATATTTGTAAAAGCAGAAAGCTGAAATAGATCTGCTTTGATTCCTTGGTAAAGAGAGAAGAAGGGCAAGAAGCTTCAGCTTCTATTTACCCTGGCATTAGCTCAAGATAAGCCTTAAAATTACTTTTTGGTGTACAAACAGTGTGGTTTCTCCATCAAAAGGTTATTTGTTATAAAAGGGCTTTATTCTGTAAAACATTGGGTACATTCACTTTTAATTAGAGCTGCCAAACTCAAGGCCAGGGTGAGGTCAAAATCATGTCTTTTTATGATGCTCTTTTTCCTGATTATAAAAGTAATAGCAATGCGACAGAACCAGTGCTCCCCCAGAGCATTCTCTCAAGTTAACTGCACCACGAAAAAAAAAAAAAACAACATAAATTAATGCCCTGCTTTGGCCCTGAGAGAAGTCTTGAAGACTTCTTTAAACACTACAGTGGTACAGACAAGACTATCTTTGGGCTAAGAGTGGGATTGTGTTGTTATTGTTATTTCTGTTTGTAGTCCTTTTTCATATTCATCTGGCACTCGATGAATGAATGAATGTTCATGTGAATGAATAAGTGAATGAGCTTTTAAGTGAGACAGGCTTTTATTTTCTCCTGGCTTGCCAGATGGGTGGGCAACAAAAAAACAGTGGCAGTCAGATACAAAGTTTGTGCCACATCTGTGCTTTCTGCTGAGAATTATGGACCAACATCAGGAACACAGTGACTAAGTATGAGAATTTTTACTAGTCTTAATGATGAAACAGTGGAAGTTTATTTGAGATGTTAAATCTGCGGGTTTTTTCCTTTAAGATTCTGATTTTCCATGTTTTTCTAGCTACTTCATTCTTTAATTCCTTGTTTCACAGAGGGAAGGTAAACAGAGCCTAAAACAAGGTAGTTATTCCTCAATTTTGAGTCTTAAACTTTTCTAATATACTTTCATAGAGAAATGAGGGTTTTGAACACTAGGTTTTATTGAAAGAAAGTTTTTTAAAATAAATACTTTGTCAGTTCCCAAACTTTCCCAATATAAAGGCAGAGGAAAGCTTGAGAGTCTGAGCTTAGGGGTTTTCCTATAAAAGCCATAGAAGAGAAGATGGAAGGATATACGAAAAGTCTCTGCAGTTCAGATGGAAAGGATAATCCTTCAAAGTTGGATCAAGTTTGGAAAGATCTGAAGATGACATCATGACGCAGAAGCAACTTTTCCTTAACTCAACCCCGCAAATCAACCCTGAAAGAGGAGATAGGATGCACTGATGGGATAAAAAACAAGGAAGGTGATGGGGAAACTGAAAACAAAGATTATTTTTGTGTCTGTCTGGCTTCCTGTTTGAAAGATAAGAGGAGATTATCTATACTTAGGGCACATTATAACATCATGGTTCAGCCAAACCATTGTGTAACCAGTTTCCCATTGTCTAAGTGACGCACAGTGGCAGTTCTTGAGGACCTTGAGAGGGGATGCCAAGAATATGAGATTTTTAGAATGACACCATTGCAGGACATACAGTGACGTGAAGGCTGCAAGGACATCGCCATGGAGACAGCATGAACTGAAAAAACAATAGCCAGCCAGATAATCTCCTCCCCAGCCACAAGGTTAGGTATTCCTTATCCTCATCATATCACATCATCTAAGTAAGGAAAAGGGGAGGAGAAAGTCCTGCCAGATGGGAAAAAGATTGGAAATGACCATCTGAAAAACACTAATACCAGGAATAAATATTGGCATACCAAGATTTAAGGTTTGACTTTGTTTTGTTTTGTTTTGTTTTTCTGTTTTCCTCTCCTTAATCAGTGAGAAAGGAAACTTAAATGCAAGATGAAATCCAATATACAAAATACATCACGCCACATTTTAACATGTCTAAGATATAATATGTAAATCCTGACCCCACGAAAGTGACATCACCCAGACATTCCTCAGCACTCCCCAAGCTCTGCTTTCATTTACTGTGGGACTGTAGCAAAGCAGTACTAAAATTCCAGGCTAATAGTCACATTTGTGGAGGAGCAAGATACTTCATTCTGAGTAAAATCTGGTAACGAACAAGCACAACATTTCTCTCCCTCCAAAAAGGAGAATAAAGGCCAATTTTGCTAAATCAGTTGTGTATCATTGGTTACAACTTTGTTGTTCGGTTGCTAAGTCGTGTCTGACTTTGCAACCCCATGGACTGCAGTGCGCCAGGCTTCCCTGTCCTTCACTATTTCCTGGAGCTTGCTCAAGCTCACGTCCATTGAGTCAGTGATGTCATGCAATCATCTAATCGTCTGTTGCCCAATTCTCCTCCTGCTTTATAAACCTGCAAAGATATATTCAAAACCATAAACAAAGAAAACTAATAAAAATGATTTGAAGTAGTTCAGAAAAATTATATCAAAGTGAATTTTATTTTTAGAAAATAAAAATGTGCAAAATTAATGTGCATTGTGCAAAGCTTTCTAAAATTGGTTACATTACACACTAATACTTGAGAGAGTTGCAGTCCTCTTATTTACTTATTATTCTGATGCATGCATGGTAAGTCACTTCAGTCATGTCTGACTCTTTGTGACTCTATGGACTGTAGCCCGCCAGGCTCTTCTCTCCCTGGGACTCTCCAGGCAAGAATACTGGAGTGGGTTGCCAGGCCCTCCTCTAGGGGGTCTTCCTGACCCAGGGATCGAACCTATGTCTCTTACATCTTGCATTGGCAGTCAGGTTCTTGACCACTAATGCCACCTAAAGCTAATTATTTTTAAGACAAATATATCCAGAACATATATACAGATAAGATGTAATCATAAAAAATGTTTTAGGCTTCCCTCTATTATACCTAGTTAGTTAGTTATTTCAGTCGCTCTGCCGACTCTTTGCGACCCCATGAATCGCAGCACGCCAGGCCTCCCTGTCCATCACCAGCTCCCGGAGTTCACTCAGACTCACGTCCATCAAGTCAGTGATGCCATCCAGCCATCTCATCCTCTGTCGTCCCCTTCTCCTCCTGCCCCCAATCCCTCCCAGCATCAGAGTCTTTTCTAATGAGTCAACTGTCATGAGTCTATCTTCCCTATTTTCCCCTATAAATACACTGACAGAATGAAGGCAAAGTAAAAATTTCAGCATTAGATAAATACTATTTCTTAAATAATTAAAGAAATAAATCTATTTTTTCTTTGTAGTTTTACAGGTAGCTTTTTTAAAAATATAATTTTGTTTATTTACTTAAGTATTTTTGGCTATGCTGGGTTCCACTGCTGCACGGACTTTTCTGTAGTTGAGAAGAGCAGGGGCTGCTCTCTAGCGGCAGTGCACCGGCTCTAGGGCATGAGAGCTTTAGGAGCTGCGGCATGTGGGCGCACTTGTTGTGATGCGCGGGCTTAGTTGCTCCGTGACATGCGGGATCTTCCTGGGCCAGGGATCAAACCGTTGTCTTCTGCATTGGCAGGAGGATTCTTTACCACTGAGCCACCAGGGAAGCCCTCTAGGTAGTTCTGATGTCCTTTCCCCAATCCTGCATTTGAATTATCTGGTTAATGCATGTAGATTTTACTTTGCCAGTGAAAATAAAGCCTGAAAGATAAAGAGATGCAGATCTTTTACATATCAGAATCTTAATCTGTAAAATTAAAAGTTTGGACTAAAAGAGAGCTAAATATTTAAAGTTCCATGATCAAAGGATTCTTTAAAATTCACCATATAAGTCTTCAATATTTAAATAAAATCAGAAAAAACAATTACTCTCACACTCATGTCATTACATTCATATCTTTTATATCATCACACTTCAGTCATTTCAAACCTCCATAAAAATTATGTAAAGAATTGCTTAAATCTTTAGTTTGGTAAGTAAAAAATGAAAACTGAACTTCAAGATCAAGAAAGAGCCCATATAGCCATCTGGTGGTTACTTAAGGAAATACATCTGAATCTTCCCATCACTGTTATTTATTAATATTATATTAAAAAATATAAATCATTCTTATAAAATAAGTCAATGTTTATATAATTCTAAAAAGCATCTAAAACATTTTAATTCCTTGTGAGTTTATACTTTCTTTTATATTCTTCTTTAAAGCATAAATCTTTTCCCATTCTGATGCTAGTAAATGTATTGTTGCCTTCGGCTATTTATTGTAAATTATGTCATTGTTAATTTGCAAAGTAATAGTTGTTCTTAAATATTAGTCCTACATAGACTAAGCACTTAGAGCTGAATAATCATTAAGTATCTTATTATAAATATCCATATATTTACTCATATTTATATAGAAAATCTTTCAACCAATATTACATATATAATTAAATGCTGGGCTTCATAATAATATGAAAAGCATAGCCCAAGTTTTATAAATAACATGGAAAAGAACCCAAGTAATAATGCATAAGTGTATGCTCACATTGTTGAATTTCATTAAAGTATTAAGAAAAAATCAGAGAAAGGTCATATGTAGCTCTAACAATAGATATTTGCAGAAAAAAAATCTGCCTGTGTATTGTATTGCTTTTATATGCATACCCATTTCCCTCGTGGCTCAGATGGTAAAGAATCTGCCTGCAATGCAGGAGACCCACGTTTGGATCCCTGGATTGGGACGATCCCCTGGAAAAGGAAATGGCAACCCACTCGTGTTCCTGCCTAGAGAATCCCATAGACAGAGGAGCCTGGTGGGCGATAGTCCATGGGGTCGAAAAGAGTCTGACACAGCTGAGCAACTAACCCGTTCACACTTTACTTTCACTATATGCATATCATTTACATAATTTTGTAAAAATTCTGAATATTTATTTTAGAAAAAGAGACTTTCTTTTCAATGTAGCTCTTCCTAAGCAGTGAAACAAAAGCAATCTTATAATTTAATATGGCCTTGATGAAATGAAAAAAATATTATATTCTTAGATTTTGTAGGCAGAGACAAAACAAATGTATACATTTACCAGATGAATTTTTATATGTCTGTATGAAAAAGAAAAAAGGAAAAACAAATTAAAAGTTATGAAAAATAGTGCATGTGGTGTATTTTCCCCAAAAGACAACCATATTCTCAATATATTAAAATGTAACATTTGTTCAAAAAGCAAATATATTGAGTGTATTTGCATAACACAGTAATTGTATTGCAGTGTTATTTACATAATTTTGTAAATAGCACACTTAAAGCATTTTACTAGACTTTCATGGCTTCATAGTGTATGAGATTTAATGTAATGTTCACTTAAATACAGAGGCTCATCTGCACACATTACCAAGGTGAAAATCCTGCTTAGAATTGATTTTCAAAGGTGTAATGTTTTTATCCTGAGTGCTGTCATTGCTAATTTTATGAATAAAGCCTTACCTAACTTTATTGTGCTTTACTTTTTTTTTTTTCCCTACAGATTGAAGGTTTGTGGCAACCCTGCATTAAGTAAGCCTTTTGATACCATTTTTTCCAACAGCATTTGCTCCCTTCATGTCTGTGTCACACCCAAAATAGTTCTTGCAGTATTTCAGACCTTTTTATTATTATTTTATTTGTGATGTAATCTGTGATTAGTAATCTTTGATGTTACTATTGTCATTGTTTTGGCATTTTTTAGCAATAAAATATTTTTAAATTAAGGTATATTATGTTTTATTTTTTTAGACATAATGCTCTTTCACCTTTCAGTTCAGTTCAGTTCAGTTCAGTCGCTCAGTCATGTCCGACTCTTTGCGACCCCATGACTTGCAGCATGCCAGGCCTCCCTGTCCATCACCATCTCCCGAGTTCACTCAAATTTATGTCCTTTGAATTGGTGATGCCATCCAACCACCTCATCCTCTGTTGTCCCCTTCTCCTCCTGCCCCCAATCCCTCCCAGCATCAGAGTCTTTTCCAGTGAGTCAACTCTTCACATGAGGTGGCCAAAGTACTGGAGTTTCAGCTTCAGCATCAGTCATTCCAGTGAACATGTAGGGCTGATCTCTAGAATGGACTGGTTGGATCTCCTTGCAGTCCAAGGGACTCTCAAGAGTCTTCTCAAACACCACAGTTCAAAAGCATCAATTCTTCGGCGCTCAGCTTTCTTGACAGTCCAACTCTTGCGTCTTTAGTAGACTACAATACAGTTTAAACATAACTTTTGTATGCATTTGGAAACCAAAAATTTTGTGTGACTCACTTTTTTGTGATATTCATTTCATTGTGGTGGTATGGAACCCAACCCACAATGTCTCCAAGGTAAGCCTGTAGTTAATTTTTCAGTAAATAAAGCTTTTAAGAAGAAATATACAATGTTTTAGTCAGGAGAAGATTCAAGTTTAGGAGACAGTTGATCTGAAAACCAAGGAAAACTTTAAAACAAATCAACAGTTGCTTTTCAATACCAACATTTTATTTAGTAATATTAATGTGAATAATAAGTCCTTATTAAAACTTGCAAGTTTTAAAGTCATTCAGGTGAAAGTAATGCATAGCTAAGATGATTAAGCCTAGTTTCCTCAATTCCTGACTTAAGTGCGATTTTGTTCTCCTCAAACCAAGAAAAAAAATATGAAAATAGAAATGTTTTAAAATACTTATTTTTTAAGTTTTTAAAACTTTTTAATTGGAGGATAATTGCTTTACAATGTTGTGTTGGTTTCTGTCATACAATGTGAATCAACCATGAGTTGGTGAGTGAGTGAGTCATTCAGTTGCGTCTGACTCTTTGTGATCCCATGTACTGTAACCCGCCAGGCTCCTCTGTCCATGGGGATTCTCCAGGCAAGAATCCTGAAGTGGGTTGCCATTTCCTTCTCCAATAAGTATACATATATCCCCTCACTCCTGAACCTTTCTCCCACCCACTCCCTATCCTACCCTTGTAGATTATCACAGAGCACTGGGAGTTTTAGGTTCACAGAAAAATTGAGAGGAAGGTACTGTGATTTCTCATATACACTCTGACTCCTCACCGGCATCGCCTCCATTATCAGCATCCTCCGGCAAAGTGGAATAACTGGTGAAGGGCCTGACCTGACACATCATAATCATCCAGCGTCCTGTTTACATTAGGCTTCATTTTTGGTGTTACGCAGTCTGTGGTTCCAAAAAATTTATAATGACATGTATCTATTGTTATAATATCATACTGAGTATTTCCACTGCCCTAAAAATTCTCTGGGCTGCACCTTTTCATCCCCCTACCCCTTTCCCTCAACCACCGATCTTTTGATTGTCTCCACAGTTTTGTCTTTCCTGAAATGTCATATAGTATGTAGCCTTTTCAGACTGGCTTCTTTCAGGTAGTAATATGCATTTAAATTTCCTCCGTGTCTTTCATGACTTGACTGTTCATTGCTTTTAAGAGCTCAATAGCTCCATTGTCTGGATGTACCACATGCATGCTCAGTCATGTCTCACTCTTTGTAACCCCATGGACTGTAGCCCGCCAGGCTCCTCTGTCTATGGGATTTTCCAAGCAAGAATACTGGAGTGCATTGCCATTTTCTTCTCCAGGCAATTTTTCCCAACCCAGGGATTGAACATGTGCATTGAACGTGTCTCCTGCATTGGCAGGCATTCTTTACCACTTGGGAAGCCCATAAGTGGGTTGTACCACAGTTTATTAATTAATTCACCTACTCAAAGGCTGGACTTTCCTGGTGGCTCAAACAGTAAAGAATCCGCCTGCATTGTGGGAGACCTGGGTTTGATCCCTGGGTTGGGAGGATCCCCTGGAGGAGGGCATGGCAGCCCACTCCAGTATTCTTGCCTGGAGAATACCCATGGATAGAGGGGCCTGGCAGGCCAAAGTCCATGGACTCACAAAGAGTCAGACTCAACTGAGCAACTAAGCACACAGCACACACTGAAAGGCATGTTGGTTATTTTCAAGCTAAGTAATTATGAATAAAACTGCTGTAAACTTCTGTGTGCAGGTTTTTGTAGGAACATAACTTTTTACTTTCTTTGGGTTGATATTAACACTAAGGAGTTTGATTGATGCATCGTATATAAGGGTTCGGTTGATTTTTGTGAAAAACTGCCAACTCTCTTCCAAAGTAGTTACACCATTTTTCATTC
This sequence comes from Ovis aries, assembly GCF_016772045.2. Lineage (NCBI taxonomy): Eukaryota > Metazoa > Chordata > Mammalia > Artiodactyla > Bovidae > Ovis > Ovis aries. The sequence continues at coordinate 51,662,986 of NC_056062.1, forward strand.
CCGTTACAATGAACGAGAGTTCCTGTTGCAAACACGTTTTGGCCATTCTAACGAGTAGGTAGTGATATCACATTGTTGTTTTAATTTTCATTTCCCTGAAAACTATGATGTGGAATATCTTTTCATATGCTTATATACTATTTGTATGTCTTCCTTGGTAATGTGTCTGTTGAAGTCTTTGGTCCATTTTTTGATTGAGTTGTTTGTTTTATTATTGTTAAACTTTAAGAATATTTTGTATATTTAGATATTATTAGTTCTTTATCAGACATGCCTTTTGCAAATATTTTCTTCCATATGGGACTTACCTTTTCATTCTCTTGTCAGTGTCTTTTAGATAGCCTTCAGAATACGAGAAAATGATAGCAAATGAAGCAACTGACAAAGAATTAATCTCAAAAAAATGCAAGCAGCTCATGCAGCTCAATATCAGAAAAATAAATGACCCAATCAAAAAATGGGCTGAAGAACTAAACAGACATTTCTCCAAAGAAGACACAGATGGCTAACAAACACATGAAAAGATGCTCTACATCACTTATTATCAGAGAAATGCAAATCAAAACCATCAGAATGGCTGCTATCAAAAAGTCTACAAATAATAAATGCTGGAGAGGGCACAGAGAAAAGGGAACTGTCTTCCACTGTTGGTGGGAATGCAAACTAGTACAGCCACTATGGAGAATAGTGTGGAGATTCCTTAAAAAACTGGAAATAGAACTGCCATACAACCCAGCAATCCCACTGCTGGGCATATACACTGAGGAAGCCAGAATTGAAAGAGACACGTGTACCTCAGTGTTCATCGCAGAACTGTTTACAATAGCTAGGACATGGAAACAGCCTAGATGTCCATCAGCAGAAGAATGAGTGAGAAAGCTGTGGTACACATACACAATGGAATATTACTCGGCTATTAAAAAGAACACATTTGAATCAGTTCTAATGAGGTGGATGAAACTGGAGCCTATTATAGAGTGAAGTAAGTCAGAAAGAAAAGCACAAACATAGTATATTAACGCATATATGGAATTTAGAAAGATGGTAACAATGACCCTATATGCAAGATAGCAAAAGAGACACAGATGTAAAGAATAGAGTTTTGGACTCTGTGGGAGAAGGTGAGGGTGAGATGCTTTGAAGGAATAGCATTGAAACATGTATATTATCATATGTGAAACAGATCACCAGTCCAGGTTCAGTGCATGAGATAGGGTGCTCAGGGCCAGTGCACTGGGGTGACCTTGAGGGATGGGATGGGGAGGGAGGTGGGAGGGGGTTCAGAATGGGGGACATATGCACATCCATGGCTGATTCATGTCAATGTATGGCAAAAACTACCACAATATTGTAAAGTAATTAGCTTCAATTAAAATAAATTAATTAACTTTAAAAAAAAGAGCAGAAGTTTTTTATTTCAATGAAGTGAAGATTATCATTTATTTCTTTCATGAATCATGCTTTTGATATTGTAAAAAGTCACTGTCATACTCAAGGTCATCTAGGTCTTCTCTTTTATTAAAAAAAAACATTTTCTAGGGGTTTTATGGTTTTGCATTTTGCAACTAGGTCTATAATCCATTTTGAGTTAATTTTGTGAAGAGTGTTAGGTCTGTATCTGGATTCATATTTCTTTTTTCCTTTGCATGTGGAAATACACTTGTTCTAATACCATTTGTTGGAAAGACTATCATTTCTCCATTAAATTGCCTTTGTTTCTTTGTTAAAGATCAGTTGCCTGTGTTTGTGTGGGTCAGTTTCTAGGATCTTTATTGTGTTCCATCAGTCTTTATGTCTGCTCTTTCACTAATACCACACTGTCTTGAGACTGTAGCTTTTTAATAAGTCTTGAAGTTGGGTAGTGTCTATCTTCCAACTTTAGTCTTCTTCAATATTCTGTTGATTTTTTTTTTTTTTTTGCCTCACCGTATAAACTTTAGACTCAAGTTTGTTGATATCCTCAAAATAATTGGCTAGGATTTTGACTGGAATTTCATTGAATCTATAGATTAAGGTAGGAAGAACTGACATCTTGACAGTATTGAATTTTTCTATCCATGAACATGGAATATCTCTCCATTTATTTAGTTCCTTGATTCTTTCTATCAGAGTTTTACACCTTTTCTCATATAATCTTATATATATTCTCATATAATCTTATATATATATTGTCAGATTTATTTCAAAGTATTTCATTCTTTAGGGGCTAATATAAATGATAGTGTGTTTTATTTCAAATTCCACTTGTTCTTTGCTGAAATATATGAAAGTAACTGACTTCTGTTTATTAGTCTTATTATCCGCAGTGTTGCTATACTTGCTGATCAGTTCCAGGAGTTTTTTGGTTAATTCTTTTATCATTTTCTGCATTAATGATCATATCCTCTTAAATGAAAAATTTTATGTCTTTCTTCTCAATCTTTATACTTTTTATTTTCTTTCTTGTCATAGTGCATTAGCTAGAACTTACAGTACAGTGTTGAAAAGAAGTGGCTCAAGAGGACATCCTCGCCTTGTTCCTGGTTTTAATAGGAAAATTCCATTTTCTCATCACAAACTATTATGTTATCTGTACAAATTTTGTAGATATTCTTTATCAAGTTGAGGACTTTCCTTTCTACTTCCAGTTTTCTGAGATTATTTATTGTGAATGGATATTGGGTTGTCAGATGCTTTTTCTTCATCTATCAATTTGATCAAGGGATGTTTTTCTTCTTTATCCTTTTGATGTGATAGATTACATTAATTGATTTTTTAATGTTGAAACAACCTTGCATGCCTGGGATACATCTTACTTGGTAGTGGTGTATAATTGTTTTATACATTGATGCATTCAATTGATAATGTTTCTTTGAGGATTTTTGCATCTATGCTCCTGATAGGCATTAGTTGCTAATTTTCTTTTCTGATCTCTTTGTCTGATTTTAGTAATAGGATAATACTTGCCTGAAAGAATGAGTTAGGAAGTATTCCTTCTGCTACTATCTTCTAAAAGAGATTTTTAGAGCATTGGTAGAATGACTTCTTTAAATGTTTGAACACATCTGAGCTTGATGGTTTCTGTCTTGGAAGGTTATTAATTATTAATGATTGGTTGAATTTCTTTGGCAGATATAGTCCTGTTAGAACATCTATTGTGTTGTGTGGGTTTTGCTCATCTTCAACTTCACTGTAAGGCTGGACCAAATACCAAAGTAGTTATTCCAATATGTAGTAATTGGAGAATTCCCTTTGCTGCATACACATCCTTTCCAAAATATATTATAGTCAGAATGTTCAGTTTTTGGCTATATACAGGTAATATGGTAACATAACACTGTGGGTTAAAGTTTACATTTCCTTGATCACAAACAGGATTCCTGTTGTTGTTCAGTCACTGTTATATCCAACTCTTTGCAACCCCCTGGACTGCAGCACACTAGCTCCCTTGTCCTCCACTCTCTCCCAGAGTTTGCTCAGATTCATGTCCATTGAGCCAGTGATGCTATCTGTCTAACCATCTCATCCCTCCTGCTCCTTTGGTCTTCAGTCTTTCCCAGCATCAGAGTCTTTTCCAATGAGTCGGCTCTTTGCATCGGGTGGTAAAAGTATTGGAGCTTCAGCTTCAGCATCAGTCCTTCAAATGAATATTCAGGACTGATTTCCTTTAGGATTGACTGGGTTAGTTTTCTTGCAGTCAAAGGGACTCTCAGGAGTCTTATCCAACACCACAGTTGAAAAACATCAATTCTTCAGCGCTCAACCTTCTTTACGATCCAACTTTCACTTCCATACATTATTATGGGAAAAACCATAGCTTCGACTATACAGACCTTTGTCAGCAAAATGATGTCTCTGCTTTTTAATATGCTGTCTAGGTTTGTCTAGGTTTACTTTCCTTCCAAGCAGGAAGCGTCATTTAATTTCATGGCTGCAGTCACTGTCCACAGTGATTTGAGAGGCTAAGAAAATAAAATCTGTCACTGCTTACACTTTTTCCCCTTCTTTTGCCTTGAAGTGATGGGACCAGATGCCATGGTCTTAGTTTTTTGAATGTTGAGTTTTAAGCCAGCTTCTTCACTCTCCTCTTTCACCCTCATCAAGAGGCTCTTCAGTTCCTCTTTCTGCCATTAGAGTGGTATCATCTGTATATCTGAGGTTATTGATATTTCTTCTGGCAATCTTGATTCCAGCTTGTGATTCATCCAGCCTAGTATTTTGAATGAAATAAGCAGGGTGACAGTATACATCCTTGTCATACTCCTTTCCTAATTACTTGCTTGTCGACTATTTACATTTCTTCTTTTGCATATTGTCTTTTTAATTCTTATTGATTTATGCAGATTACATATATATTTTGGATACTATTTTGACTTTATTTTTTAATATTTGCTGAATATTATCAACTCCACACTGATAGTTCATTTCCTTTAAAAATTTTAAAGAAACCACATAATTGTCTTCTGGCTTGTAAAAAATATGCAGTATTTCTTTTCCCTTTCTCTGTGTTTTTAATATTTTAAAAATATTTTTACTTAGTCTTTAGTAACTTGACAGTGATATAGTCTGGTGTGATTTTCTTTGTATTTATCTTGTTTAGATTCATTGAGATTCTTGGATCTGTATAAATAACATTTTCCATAAAAACAATAAAATAGCTGACAAATTTTAAATTGATTTTCATCTCATTTTTCTCTCTTTTCTCTGGAATTTCAATTAAACATATTGGCCACTTGATGAACTCTCACAGGTCACTGATGCTCTGCTCATTTATTCAGTTTTTCTCTTAGTTTCAATTTGGATAATTTGTACTATCCTATTTCAGTTTCTTTTGTCATTTAGTAGTGTTCAGTCTCTAATTAAACTATTGAATGAATTTTTATTTTATAATATATATATTCTAAGTGTGTGTGTTAGACTCCCAGTCATGTCCAACTCTTTGTGACCCCATGGACTTCACCTTACCAGGCTCCTCTGCGCATAGGATTCTCCAGGCAAGACTATTGGAGTGGGTTGCCATTTCCTTCTCCAAAGGATCTTCCCAACCCAGGGATCAAACCCAGGTGTCCCACATTGCAGTCAGATTCTTTACCATCTAAGCCACCAGGGAAGCCCTATATTTGAAGTATTTCCACTTTCAAATTTACATTTGTTGTTCTCTTACTATTTTCATTTCTTGGAATGCCTCATCTTTTCATTCACTATATTCATCTTTTCCTCCAAATTTCTTCACATATTTAAAGTAGTTGATTTAATTACGTGTGCTAAGTTGCTTCCGTCATGTTCAGCTCTTTGTGACCCCATGGACTGTAGCCTACAGACTCCTCTGTCCATGGTTTTTCCCAGGCAAGATACTGGAGTGGGTTGCCATTTCCCCCTCCAAGGGATATTCCTGACCCAGGGATCAAACCTGCATCTCTTATGTCTCCTGCATTGGCATTGATAAATACCTCTTCTGCTATTTCTAATTACATCATCAAGAAATTCTATTGCACTGACTTTTTTTCCTTTTTTTATGAGTCACATTTTCCTGCTTATTTACTACCTAATTATTTTTAATTGTGTACTAGATACTCTGTATAAAAAAAGAATGGTGAATATTTAGATATAATTTTCTTTGATTTACTTTTGTTTATTTCTAAAAAGTTCAAGCCTCTTTTTCTGCCTGGCATTTAGGGTGAAGGGCTAATTATTTAAATATCTTCTAAAGTTGATTTGAACTGGGATTGGGTTATAGCTTTAAATTCAACTGAATTTGCCTATGATCAGGAGAACTTCCAGCATTCCAAGTTGCTACCATTTTGATCATATCAATATTTGAAATGAAGATAGTTAAATTGAAGATATTTTGGTATTTCAGATATTTTTGAACCAAAGCTTGATATACATGTGACAACCCATGATTAAATATAGTTTTCTCTGATATCTTTCCATTTTTCTCCAAAGCCACTTTTTTTTTTTTTTTTTCTGGTAAGGGGTAAAAGTTTACCTTTCATCCAGAAAGAGTTGTCATGCGGAGCAATTGGTTTTGTATTTTGGGTTCTTTTAGATTCTATGTCATCTCTCCAGCATACCTTCTCTCCTATTCCTTTTCTGTTTCTACCGTGGGCATTTTTCTGTCTTCACCCCTATCTAGATTCACAGTGCCGGTAATGGAAGCTGACACCATGGTTCTCTGCTCACATATAAAAGACTTATTCTATCTGGAATTCAATTCATTTAGCCTTCCTTGTATTCACTATTTGCTAGTAGTGTAGAATGTTATGGTTTTTATTTTGTCTGAGTCTACCTTGCTGTTGTCATGGAAGCAAACATTTCTCATATAGCTCTATAATAAAAATTTAGAAAATTCCACTCATCAATAGTTTAATAATGCTTAACTCAATGGAGAATACCAAGTGTATGTGTCTGGTTTTCTATTGCTGGAGGAATACTTCACTATTTCAATTACTGAAGCTTTAGGGTAAGTATTAATAATTCTTAGAGCAATGTTCCCTTCTTTTTCTTCCTCAAGAGTGCCACAGTTTCTCTTGGCTTATTGGCTCTTTATCAAAGCACCCATTCCTTCAATTTGGTTGATATCAGTCATATCTTAAATTGAAATAACAGCATTAATTTATGCCATAGTGAAATGACTAATAGCCTTCTAAAGAAAGCCTTAATATTTTTTAGAAAACTTATTATTCCAAGTTAAATTCAGATCCATGAGTTTTCAGAATATTTGACAAAATTAACTAATACTTCTCAAAGAGCATGTGTAGAGTTGAAATCTGTATGTATATTTCAGATTGTCTTTCTTCTTGCACATCTTTGCTTAGGCACCTGCATAAGCAAAGAGAACCTTTTATTCCCCTCTCTGACAGTAAAATCATATCTCTCCTTCAAAATCTTGATCAAGATTTATTACTCCACAATTCTTTTTTTTTTATTATTCTGTGCCACATATAACCTTCATTTCCATGAACTTTATTGAATTTAATTGAATAATTTTATTATGTATGGTATCATATTCTATAACTCTTTCACACATCTTCAATCTTGTATTATGAAACTTTCAGATGCAAGTGATAGAAATCCAATTTAAAATAGTTAAATAGAAAAAAATGTATCTTGACCATCTTCATGTCTTCTTTGGAGAAATGTCTATTTAGATCTCTGCCCTTTTTTCGATTGGGTTGTTTGCTTCTTTGATATTGAGTTTTGTGAGCTGTTTGTATATTTTGGAGATTAATCCCTTGTCAGCTGTTTCATTGGCATATGCTTTCTCTCATTTGGAGGCTTAGGGTTTGCAGGGCAGGAATGGAGATGCAGACATGGAGAACGGACAGGTGGACATGAAGTGGGGGAGAGAGGTGAACTGGAAGATGGGGACTGATGTATTCGCACTGCCATATGTAGAACGGATAGCTAGTGGGAAGCTGCTGTATAGCCCAGGGAGCTCAGCTCCGTGCTCTGTGATGACCTTAGAGGGGTGGGACGGCAGGTGGGAGGGAGGTCTAAGGACATAGACTTTAGAGGGGATATATGTATACGTGTAGCTGATTCACTTCATTGTACAGCAGAAATTACCACTATATTGTAAAACAACATACCCCATTTTATTTTTTTAAAAAGTAAATGTATCAGCTTGTATAATTAAACCATAAAAAGACAGAAGTGAGTGTGGGTACACTTCAGTAACACGCTGGAGTTTGGAATTCAAACAGCAACAGCACTCTCTATTTTTCTATCTTTCTCTCTTCACTCACCACAGCCATCACTAGTCTAGACTTCTATTTTTGTGTGTCTGACTCAGGTACCTCTGTGTAGTGAGGAACTCATCTGTGTTTATGTCTTAACAGCTTATGATTTGAGAGAAAAAGCTATTTTTTCACCAATATAGAAATTCAAGGAAGGACTCTGATTGTCCCGGTTTGGATCACATATCCATCTTTTGGATACTATGACCAAGAGGATGTAGAACTATCTTTAGCCCAGCCTGAGATATCTTCTTCTCTGGCTACAGAATGAGATAGGCTCAAGCAGAGTATTTTGATATGTAACCTGTCATAACCTATCAGAACCCCAAGGATCTGGAAACAACCTCCTGGAAATCAGGAATTGTAATGTATCCTTTAGTGTCTTTTCCCCCCTATATTCTCCTCTGAATGGAAAAGGCGGTTTCAGAGGGCCTCTCATGATAGGAAATGTCTTTTGGCTTAAATTTAATGGTTAAGGCTATAGTTTTAAAGTATATTTTGTTTTGTTTTGTAGTTATGTTTGGGCTGAATTGAAATGATATTGTTTTCCTTTTTTAAAAAACAGTGGTGAAATAGATATGGTATTAAATAATCAGAGAAAGATAGGATGTTTGAAGTGTGATGTAAAGATATTAAATTGAACCGGTTAAAGATTTATATCAGTTGGTGACAAAGAATTAGAAAATATGCTAGTGATGAATTGAAATGACCCCTTTTATCTGTCTCCCCAAATCTTTTGCATAAATCCAGGCGTAACTTATGCTCTTCGCTTTCAGCCTTGGTAATCTGCGAAGTTTCAGTCTTCATCAACCTCTCCTTTCACTGACCCTACTCTGCCTGCTTGTTTTTGTACTGCCACAAAGTGGAAATTTGTTCATTCCTTTGAAATCACAGAATATTGGGATGTTTATTTCCTTACTCTTTTCTTATAAATATGTCTTGGCTGTCTCACATAGGTTCTAGATTTTTCTACAGAAAGTGACATGCCTTCTGATTCTCTTTAAATCTAAATAATACTGATCACAGTTCTGAACAGTTTTTCAGCTAAAGTTTGTGGACAGTAAAAAATCAGAATGGAATGTTAAGAACTTCCAGCAGGATATATCTTATTACTGCTTTGAAACCACTTTAAGAAAACAGTATCATGTCTACTAAATATGCATTCTTGTATTTATTGCCAAGTCTTTACAATCTTCGTTGAGATCGGAAAAAGAAGAGGATTAATGTTAGGGCCCTGAGTCTTCAGTAGATAGTGAATTTTTGCCACAAGGGGGTGTGTAATCAGGAGAGAGGAATGGATAGAAACTGCTAACTTCCATCAGTGTATCTTTAAGATAACAAAGGGACCAGATAAATCTCTTCTTCCCCATTCAGACTGGAACAACAATGTAAAATCTGTGGTGAAAATGACAGGATACAAATAATAGAAAATAAAAGGATTCTTTCAAAATACAGTGAAAATCTACTTTGCCAATATAGCTGAAATTGGAAAAAGAATCTGTATCAGTTCGGTTCAGTCACTCAGTGTGTCCGACTCTTTGCAACCCCATGAGTCGCAGAATCTGTATATTTCCTTGAAAAAGCACTTTTGTTACAGTTTTTTCCTCAATTAAATTTAGGCTCAGGGTTCATGAAAGTTATGGGGTCAGGAGCTGCTGCTTTTTTTTCAGTTCAGTTCAGTTCAGTTCATTCGCTCAGTCTTGTCCGACTCTTTGCGACCCCATGAACTGCAGCACGCCAGGCCTCCCTGTTCATCACCAATTCCCAGAGTCCACCCAAACCCATGTCCATTGAGTCGGTGATGCCATCCAACCATCTTGTCCTCTGTCGTCCCCTTCTTCTCCTGCCCTCAATCTTTCCCAGCATCAGGGTCTTTTCCAGTGAGTCAGCTCTTCGCGTCAAATGGCCAAAGTATTGGAGTTTCAGCTTCAGTATCAAGTCCTTCTAATGAATATTCAGGACTGATTTCCTTTAGGATGGACTGGTTGGATATCCTTGCAGTCCAAGGGACTCTGAAGAGTCTTCTCCAAAACCACAGTTCAAAAGCATCAATTCTTCGGCACTCAGCTTTCCTTATAGTCCAGCTCTCACATCCATACATGACCACTGGAAAACCATAGCCTTGACTAGAGGGACCTTTGTTGACGAAGTAATGTCTCTGCTTTTCAATATGCTGTCTAGGTTGGTTATAACTTTTCTTCCAAGGAGTAAGCGTCTTTTAATTTCATGGCTGCAATCACCATTTGCAGTGATTTTAGAGCCCAGGAAAATAAAGTCTGTCACTGTTTCTACTGTTTCCCCATCTATTTCCCATGAAATGATAGGACCGGATGCCATGATCTTAGTTTTCTGAATGTTGAGCCTTAAGCCAACTTTTTCACTCTCCTCTTTCTCTTTCATCAAGAGTCTTTTTAGTTCCTCTTCACTTTCTGCCATAAGGGTGGTGTCATCTTCACATCTGCATATCTGCAGTTATTGATATTTCTCCCGGCAATCTTGATTCCAGCTTGTGCTTCCTCCAGTCTAGCGTTTCTCATGATGTACTCTGCATAGAAGTTAAATAAGCAGGGTGACAATATACAGCCTTGATATACTCCTTTTCCTATTTAGAACCAGTCTGTTGTTCCATGTCCAGTTCTAACTGTTACTTCCTGACCTGCATATAGGTTTCTCAAGAGGCAGGTCAGGTGGTCTTGTGTTCCCATCTCTTTCAGAATTTTTTACAGTTTATTGTGATCCACACAGTCAAAGGCTTTGACATAGTCAATAAAGCAGAAATAGATGTTTTTCTGGAACTCTCTTGCTTTTTCAATGATCCATCGGATGTTGGCAATTTGATCTCTACTTCCTCTGCCTTTTCTGCTTCTGTTTAGTCTCTAGATTTGCAACCCCATGGACTGTAGTCTGCCAGGCTCCTCTGTCCATGGTATTTCAATGGCAAAAATATGGAGTGGGTTGCTATTTCCTTCTCCAGGGGATCTTTCTGACCCTCAGGAGAGCTGGTTCCAATCACTGGGGTGGCAGTGCCTGGTGAAGATGGAAGCCAAATACCAGCCCTGTGTAAAGAAGTTTTAGGTGGTCTGCCCTTATTAAGGTAACAATGGGGCATAAGTTTTTTTCACAAGGGCTCTACTCTACTTTTGTGGCTTTTGCTAATATGCTGGATAAACTTATAACATTGTGCAACCAAACTGAGGAAGTGAATTTCTCACTAACTATCATGCATCTCTTTCTTTGACATTTTATCATACTTTCAAATTCAGATCACATAACTTTTCTGTCTATAAAACACTTTTTTTCCCCATAGTGAAAGGATTCTTTTTTTTTAATCCAAACATACACACATATAACAATATATCAACATTAAAAAGGAGTATTTTCAATACAATGAACAGAATTCTGAACAAAAGATACTTAATTCTCAATTAGAGAGGAACTTCATGGCAAATGACAAACATGAGTAATTCAAGTGTAAATCATGTTGAAATCATAATATGCTCAAATGAATAAAATACATATAAGAAAACTACACTAAAATATATGTTTTTTAAAAACTTTATCCTCATTTATACCTACATTATATTTAGTCTTTTTTCTTTTCTTTTTTTTTTTTTGAAACGAATTGCCAGTCTAGGTTCGATACAGGATACAGGATGCTTGGGACTGGTGCACTGGGATGACCCAGAGAGATGATATGGGGAGGGAGGGGGAAGGGGGTTCAGGATTGGGAACTCATGTACACCCGTGGTGGATTCATGTCAATGTATGGCAAAACCAATACAGTATTGTAAAGTAAAATATAAAACACTTTTGAAAAAATCAAATAAACCAAGTAACAAAAATGCAGCATCTCTGATTCCAAATATAGAGAACCAAGAATGCAGTGACAAGAGAGAAAAATTGGCCTTAACTGAAATTCCAACAGAGAACATGTTTACTAACAATAGACTCATGTAGATATTTAGTGGCTCTTTTATTGTAATGCAGAATAGAGACGGGAAAACCAGACCAAATGATCTGCCTCTTGAGAAACCTATATGCAGGTCAGGAAGCAACAGTTAGAACTGGACATGGAACAACAGACTGGTTCCAAATAGGAAAAGGAGTACATCAAGGCTGTATATTGTCACCCTGCTTTTTTAACTTCTATGCAGAGTACATCATGAGAAACGCTGGGCTGGAGGAAGCACAAGCTGGAATCAAGATTGCTGAGAGAAATATCAATAACCACAGATATGCAGATATGAAGATGATATCACCCTTATGGCAGAAAGTGAAGAGGAACTAAAAAGAATCTTGATGAAAGAGAAAGAGGAGAGTGAAAAAGTTGGCTCACGGCTCAACATTCAGAAAACTAAGATCATGGCATCCGGTCTCATCACTTCATGGGAAATAGATGGGAAAACAGTGGAAACAGCATCAGACTTTATTTTGGGGGGCTCCAAAATCACTGCAGATGGTGATTACAGTCATGAAATTAAAAGACGCTTACTCTTTGGAAGGAAAGTTATGACCAACCTAGACAGCATATTAAAAAGCAGAGACATTACTTTGCCAGTAAAGGTCCCTCTAGTCAAGGCTATGGTTTTTCCAGTGCTCATGTGTGGATGTGAACGTTGGACTGTGAAGAAAGCTGAGCGCCAAAGAATTGATGGTTTTGAACTGTCATTTTGGAGAAGACTCTTGAGTCCCTTGGACTGCAAGAAGATCCAACCAGTATATCCCAAAGGAGATCAGTCCTGGGTATTCATTGGAAGGACTGATGCTGGAGCAGAAACTCCAATACTTTGGCCACCTCATGTGAAGAGTTGACTCATTGGAAAAGGCTTTGATGCTGGGAGGGATTGGGGGCAGGAGGAAAAGGGGATGACAGAGGATGAGATGGCTGGATAGCATCACTGACTCAATGGACATGAGTTTGGGTAAACTCTGGGATTTGGTGATGGACAGGAAAGCCTAGCGTGCCGCGATTCATGGGGTTGCAGAGTTGGACATGACCGAGCGACTGAACTGAACTGAAAGTTTAGCCTGATGATGACTTAAAAGTATGGTTCTTTTTGAGTTTCAAGTGTGGCTCTGTCATTTCCCTTTGCACAACTTTGACCGCAAAGTATTGATTGGACATATCTGATTATTACTATAATTGTGTCAAAACTCCCACTCCCCATGGCCAGTAGGGAGCAGAGATGGAAGGAAAGATCTAGTGTGTCTACAATAAGGACCTGTGGCAACCTCACAGAGTGGCACAGGGTAACTGTCAGATAGACCCTGTGCCCAGAGAGAAATGTGGAAATAACTGAGGGAGTGAATTAGAGCAGACTTGGGGGCAGGATCAGGAAAAAGTGGAGCAAATCCTGGCTGGACAAGGACCAAGATTCTTCCAGCACCAAGTGCATGTTGGGAGAAGCCAACAGGGATGGTGGAGCACCTCAGACCTTTTATTGCTGAGTGTTTGGCATTAAGAAAGCCACTGAGAACTTTGATCAGTTGAGGAGAGAGGAATGAGGAGGCATCCTGAATTAACTAAGATTACTTGGAATTGACTAAGGTTAACTTTCTGTCGAGAGATCAGTGACTCAAAATTGACATTCATGGAATTCCTTGACAGTCAAGTGGTTGGGACTCTGCGCTCTCACTCCTGAGGGCCTAAGTTCAATTCCTGGTCATGGAACTAAAATCTCACAAGCTAAGAGTGCTAGCTAAAACAAACAGAACAAAAAATTAAAAACAAAATAGACATTCAGTTCACTATCAAATAAAAGGATCCATTTCAGGTACAACTGGTTTTATGGGCTGTTACCTTTGGTGTTAATATACATCAGAAAAGCACATTTATTTCAAGAGAACAAATAATCATGGACATTTATCCAAATATTGAATGTCTCTAAACTTGGGAAGTTTCTATTATTCTGGAAAATGACTTAAGAACGCAGAGAGTTGAGGAAAAGCAAGATGGCAGGGGTTCTAAGCACTCAAATGGTGAAAAACAGACATGCCCAGGCTTGTATGGACTCTTGTCAAGGGGGCACAGTTTTAGGGTTAGAAATGCTTTCTGGGAGGAAATAAGTACTGATGAAGAGGTGTGCCCAGCTCATTTTTGTAACAAAATTCCTAAGTTTGAAAGAGGACAAAAGGACAAAGGGACAAAGGACAAAAGCTCCTTAGATATTCATCCTAAAGAAAATAACCACACAACTTCATCAAAGGACAGGCCCAGGGAAATTTTGAGTATAAAGTCCACACAACTCATAGATGGGCAAAAGTGGCTGGGGACAGCTAATTCCTTCTTATCTTAGTGATGGTGGGGGTCTGTTTGATACCTGGTCTCCCTGATGACCAGTTGGTGTTCCAGCCAGTTGTTTTATAGGACTCTGGTCATTGGAGCCAGCGGGCAACAAGGGGATTTTTAGGTTATACCTATATGAAATGTGCAATAGAATATGTCATGAAATACACTTCTTTTAAGCATTTTTTGGCAAAAAAAAAAAAGCAGGAATAAAGATTCTTTTTGTAAAAAGTTAATTCTAAAGTTCATTTCTTAAGAAAATTAATAATGAATATGTAACTGGTTTAACATGTGTGATGACCCTGCCATCTACTATGGGGCTATAATTATACCACTGACAAAATGAACAGACAAGCAAAAAACAGAAATAGATCTGATAGCGAAGCATCAACAACTGCTTCAAAAAAGAATCATCAGTTTTAAAACACTGTGCTTACAAACAAAGACTGAACAAGTGTGGCTACAGAAGGTACATTTACATATCACATTTGATGTTTAACTGTTCACATAGATCAAATAACTGCCCTTATGAATTAAATTTACTCCTTCAGTGTCATGATTTCTTGTAGCCTTAAGGTTGCTGTTAGTATATTGGCTTCATTAGCAAAAGAAGACATTGATAGACTTAAATGATGCCAATTTTATATCAGAACTAAAAGGAATAATCATATAAGCTAATTTTAATAATACATTAATTTCTTGAAACAATTTATGGAATCAATGCAGAGCCTTGAAAGTTTATTTTTTCTGAAGTGAAACATTTGATGTTATTTGAAATGCTACTATGAATTCAATTAAGAAGATCAGAGTTGAAGATCATTTTTCATATTGCCAATTCAAAATGCTATATTTTCAGGAGATTAATTTCATCATGATTTAACAACATAATTCCTAAATTAGAAACCTATGGACCAGAAATATATCTGGAATTAGTTGTAGTACAAATATAATTCAACAATGCATCTTTATTAATTTTCTATTCCCGCTGTAACAAATTACCATAAACACTGGCTTAAAATAACACAGGTTTATTTTCTTATGGGCTAAAATCAAGGTGCAGCAAGGCTGAGTTCTCTTCTGCAGACTGTAGGGAAAAATCAGTTTTCTTGTCTTCTCCAGACCCTAGGGGCTGCCTGCATAGGCTTGTGTCCCTCTTCCCCCATCAGCAAGGTAGCATCTCTGACCCCTCTTCTGTTACCACATCTCTTTCTCTGACCATAGCTGGAAAAGTTTATCCACTTCTAGAACTGGTGAGATTTGACAGGAATACTTGGATAATTATCCAGGATTATCTTCCCATCCCATAGTCCTTGTCTTATTCAAATCTACAAAGTCCCTTTTGCCATGCAAAATAAAATAACGTATGATTAGATAGGCCTTTTGTATTGTTAACTCTTCATATTGTTAACTCTTTCAAAAAAAAAAAATTGAAGTGCAGTGAGAAGTCATTTAAAGGTATCAGCAGGAAAAGTGTCATAATCAAATTTCGTGTTCTGTAAGATGTCTCCAGGCTCACTGTGGAAAACGAATAGGTGAGGACAAAGGTGAATACAAGTTACTATAAAAGTATGTAAAAGACACTGTGCTAAGTTGCCAAGAGTCATGTTAGACTCTTTCCAATCCCATGGACTGTAGTCCACCAGACTCCTCTGTCCATGGAATTCTCCAGGCAAAGACTGTAACCCACCAGGATCCTCTGTCCATGGAATTTCCCAGGCAAGAATACTGGAGTGGGTTGCCATTTCCTTCTCTCCATGGGATCTTCCTGACCCAGGGCTGGAACCCGTGTCTCTTATGTCTCTTGCACTGGCAGGCGGTTCTTTACTGCTAGCACCACCTGGGAAGACACTATGTCATGATCTACTCAGAGATCTCAAGCTCACCTTGACAAATCTCAGGTCTTCTCACACAAATCTGGTGTATTGCAATGTCCCCCACGTGAGTAAAGAACCATCTGGTCCCATAAGCTAAAACCTGAGAATCACTCATGATCTTCCCTCTTTTCACTTCCCAACATCCAAGGCACATCAGTTTTTCCTCTGAACTATTAAAAACTCTTGAATCTGTGCCCATCTTTCCGTCTTCACTGCCAGCACCCTAATAAAGACCGCCGGTATCTCTTGCCTAAAATCTTGCAATAGCATTTAAATTGACCCCATCACATAGATTCTTGTCCTGTTATCTATGCTGTGTAATCAGTGTAACTGTTCAAAAGTGCGAATTTTATTAAAATCTTCTACTACACCTTTCATTTCCCACTTATTCCTTCATATTCACATACATGCACACACATACATACATAACACACACAGTTAGAACCCATGGGAATGCTGGGCTCTCTCTCATAAGAGAGCTTTTCACATACCAGTTTCTTAGTTTCTTTGCCTAGAATGTTCTTTGTGCCTAGATCTCTTTCATGCCCAATTCTCTTCTGTCACAGATTAAATAAAAGCATTTTCTCAGGGAGGCATTTCTTAATACCTCAGCATTTTCATATGCTTTCAATGAAGACTGAAGTTGACAACCCAATCCAAATACAGGTGAATCTGATTCCCAAACTCGTGCTTTTAATTAGTAGGATACCCACCACCCTCAAACTTAAGTTTCCTTCTCCTATGCCTCATGCTTCAAGAAAGGCTACCCTATTGAATATATACTAATCTGTTGTCAATTTAATTTTCAGCAAGAACAGGAACCTTAAGATAAAAAAACCTGTCCAATGGTTAATGTAAAAATGAATTTTCTGTAAAAGCGATTTAACTTTTGATAGGCTTTTATACCCCAAGTACACATTTAACAAATGAGAATCAGTGATAAGGATTTCCAAAGTTGTGCTTTAAGAATGTATATACCGCATGTAGTTGTTCACCCGAGTCTTGTCTGAGTGGGGCAAATGAAACCGATGACTCTAGCAGAGCTCTCACAGCCATCATTCTTCATGGGAAAGATCATGAACGCTACAGGTAACTCCACAAGTAAAAGAATAAGTAAGAAACATTCTGTTCTTAGAGAAAAGAGGTGAGATGTACTAATGAGGCTACTTAGACAGGCTTGCATTTTCACTATTTGTGCCATGTGACAAATAAAAAGGGCTCCAGTCTCTAAGGCTGTCTGTCACTCCATCACCCTTCACAACACTAAACTCACTTAAGGGTTTTTTTTTTCCACTTTAACAGCTAAGGATGTTATCACTTTTGCTGAGGTCACTGAGAGGGTAATACTACTCTTGGTGATGCTAATGAAAAGGTACAGTGATGACATGAGTTAATTGCCTAGTTACCACACAATTACCAATTTATGCTCTACTGATGTTAACAGAGAATGAAAGAGTGCTAACATTGTGTGTACTGAATGCTGGCTGATAGAAGAACAGTAATTGGTAGCATGTGACATTTTCATGAACAGGTTTACTCACATAAAGGTTAAGAAATGTATGCTTTCTTTATCTATTGGTCTGCTGCAGCTTTAAAATGGACCTAATGACAATGTTCTTTCATTAAATCCTTCCCCCTTAATCAGTCAGGTTTCAAATACCTGGTTGCTAGATTAAAAATAATAATAACGCTCAATGACAAAAATCACTGAACCCCAAAGAGTTCAGGGTGGTTACAGAGCCAACATTCTGAAGGTCATGCATCTTGCTCTCCCATGTGTACCAAGTATCGTGTGCACCATGGTTCAGGACTGCACATTACCCCGACTAGTGTCCTGACTTCTGTGTAGCAGACCTGCCATGACTAAGCAGTCAGATATCTCTGCAGTCCTATAATTTTAGCAGGTCTTCAGGCCTCCCAAAACTGTATCTGCCCTTCCACTACAGGTGATAAGGGCCTTTTCATAAGCTAAGACAGAGGCTCTTTGGTACTAACTGCTGGTTATCAGCTCTCAGGGCCTCATCACTCTTCTGCAGGATATGGATACAGCTTAACAGAAGGAAGTAACCTCAGCTGTCCTTGCAAACATTGCCCCTCCCCTCCTTATTTTTACAAATACCTGTATCATTATCATATCTTCCATAACATTTCCTTCCACTAGGACCTTTCCCTAGTCACTGCTGGTGAAAGTGAAAGGAAAGTGAAGTCTCTCAGTCGTGTCCGACTCGTTGCAACCCCATGGACTGTAGCATACCAGGCTCCTCCATCCATGGGATTTTCTAGGCAAGAATACTGGAGTGGGTTGCCATTTCCTTCTTCAGGGGGTCTTCCCGACCCGGGGATCAAACCCGGATCTCCTGTGTTGTGGGCAGACGCTTTACCATCTGAGCCACCAGGGAATCCTCCAGTCACTACTGGTGAAATCTTGAGCAATTCTTCTCCTGCTTTGTGCCAAGCATTACCTAAACTGCATCTACCAGTTTCCCAGGTGGCACAGTGTTAAAGAATCCACCTGCCAATGCAGGAGATACAAGAGATGCAAGTTTGATCCCTCGGTTGGGAAGATCCCCTGGAGTAGGAAATGGCAACCTACTCTTCTGTTCTTGCCTGGAAAATCCCATGATAGAGGAGCCAGTGGGCTGCAGTCCACGGGGTCACAAAGAGTCAGACACGGCTGGGCACACATGTGCGTGCACACACACACATCTACCAGCCAGTCTGACGTCCTCACCTGACAGACGCCAGGTGAACTAGTTTTATTTTTCACTCATTGGAGTTCAGAAGTATCTGAATTTTCCGACACTACAAGTCCCCTAAATATTTTTCCTTTCACTTTTGCAATCAGCAAAATCATTTTTCTTATCTTTTTCTTGCAATGGCTTGTCAAACATAGCCAATGGCAACAAACATTGTTTCTAGCATCTACTTTCTGATTGTGCTTCTTGGCAATCAAATTAACTTCCTAGTTAATGGAATCAGTTCACCACATGTATCACAGACGCAGTTCATGGATTTCAGTTTTTGGAACCTTACTGAGTATGAATGCCCTGCCCTCTAACTTTTCCACAGGCTTTACCTGTAAGGTAGCATCCCAGGCTTCCCAGGTGACTCAATGGTAAAGAATCTGCCTGCCAATGCAGGAGATGTGGGTTCAATCCCTGGGTTGGGAAGATGCCCTGGAGAAGGAAATGGCAACCCACTCTAGTATTCTTGCCTGGAAAATCCCATGGACAGGGGAGCCTGGAGGGCTGCAGTCCATGGGGTCGCATAGAGTCAGACAGGACTTGACAACTAAACAACAGCAACACAGTAGCATCTCACTTCCGTTACCAATTTGTCTCAGTTCCAATTGGCTAGATTAGGCTATGTCAACAAAGTCACAGATTTCCACTTAAACACAAAGGTTTTATTTCCCTCATTTATATAAAAATCTCTGGTAGAGCAGCTAGAGACTATATTCCATACTGCACTCACTTTTACAACCAAAGCTGATGGAGCATCCACTCTCTAGATCACACCTAATGAACTAAAGTAGAAAGAGAGCCCTTAAGGGTTTCATAGCATCAATTAAATGCTTCAGCCCACAAGTGACACCACTTCTGCTCACAGCTAGTCACATAGCCCTATCTACCTAAAGACATAGGAAGTACAGAAAACAGAGAATTAGAAATATTCAGAGAATATCATCAATAACTAGCATAGCACAGAAAGAATGGCAGAGAAAAAAATTCTATAAAATTTGAATTTCTATAAAAGTTCGAGGAAAATAGCAAGCTCTCCAAGTTACATTGGTCAGAGTAGTAACCCACTCCAGTATTCTGACCTGGAGAATTACATGGACTGTATAGTCCATGGGGTCACAAAGAGTTGGACCAGACTGAGCGACTTTCACTTCACTTCACTTCAACAGGTTCAGCCTACCCTAATTTATATAGGGCGAAAAGCTGTAGAAATAGGTTGGGGCCAAATGTGGACATTCGTGTATGTTTCTTCTTATATATTATAATATTTGTCTTGAGTCATTAAAATTCTGGATGTCATTTAAAATACTGAGGCCACAAAGTGAAACAAAGTATATTTTTGTTTTAGGACAAAGGAGAAGGTGATGGCACCCCACTCCAGTACTCTTGCCTGGAAAATCCCATGGATGGAGGAGCCTGGTAGGCTGCAGGCCATGGGGTCTCGAAGAGTCGGACATGACTGAGTGACTTCACTTTCACTTTTCACTTTCATACATTGGAGAAGGAAATGGCAACCCACTCCAGTGTTCTTGCCTGGAGAATCCCAGGGACAGGGGAGCCTGGTGGGCTGCCGTCTATGGGGTCGCACAGAGTCGGACACAACTGAAGTGACTTAGCAGCAGCAAACTAGCCATATATTGGTTGGTTTGGGAAAGGAAGAAACAGAGCAAAGAATCCAGTCCATGCGTGCTGAGTGCTAAGTTGCTTCAGCCGTGTCCACCTCTTTGCAACCCTATTAACCATACCCTGCCAGGCTCCTCTTGCCATGGGTTTCTCCAGGCAATAATACTGGAGTGGGTTGCCATGGCCTCCATTGATTTAATGGAAAGGATAAACCAGATGCAAGAGCTTTTGTATAGAAAAACACTGAAAGTTTGTGGTTTAGTGGCCATGAAAAGCCAGGAATAGGGAAATATTTAAGATTATTCCGAGGTTTCAGTGATAAAGAATCTGCTGCCAATGCAGGAGATGCTGGTTCAATCCCTGGGTCAGGAAGATCCCTTGGAGAAGGAAATGGCAACCCACTCCTGTATCCTTGCCTGGGAAATCCCATAGACAGAGGAGCTTGGCGGGCTACAGTCCATGGGGTTGAAAAAAGAGTCAGCCACAACTTGGGACTAAACAACAACCACCACCATGAGATTTCACGCAAGAATGATAAGGAGAACAATGGTAACTTTCTTAGAAGTAGGAATTTTGTGGAGAGACACTATTTCAGAGTTCCACTTAGGTGATGCTAGAGAGCAATCAGATGAAGATGTTCCCAAGTAGACAGCAATATAAAGTTGGAATTCAAGAAAGTCACGTTGAGGACTTCCCCGGTGGTCCAATGGTTAAGAATCTGCCTTGCAAGGCAGGGAGTCAGTTCCTGGTCAGGGAGTTAAGATACCACGTGTTGTGGAGCAACTAAGCCTGAATGCCACAACTCCTGAAGCCTGCATGCTCTGGAGCCTTCAAGCCACAACTAGAGAACACAAATGCTGCAACTACGGAGCCCAAAGGCCACAACTAGAGTTTCCACGTGCCACAACTCTCTGTTAAGCCACAACAAAAGATCCTGCATGATGCAGCAAAGATCCTGCATGCCACAACTAAGACCCAAAGCAGCCAAATAAAATAAATATAAAATAAATATTAACTTTTTTTTTTTTTGCAAAGAAAGTCAGGCCAAAGAAATTTGGGACATGGTTCAAGGTGACTGAGGCACAAATGATAAATAAAAATGTTTGTATGAATGAATCACTGCGTCAGAGGTTGAGGTTGTACATTTCAATAGGTTGGTGGGGACCTGGAGTGACCAGAAAGGAAGAAGACAAAAATGCACACCTTCAGAGGCTCTGTTGAATCCTCCATTTATGGTGTGGAAGTGAAGCTTGCTTTTGTGAAAGAACCTTTAATTCTGAGGCCAGGAAGGAAATGTACAAGAGTAGAAGAGACTAAACTGGTATAAATGTCAGTACCAAAGGCCAAGAAGTAAGAAGATTAAGGTTCTGGTGAGAACGATCCTCAGAAGACTCACTGTGGAGTCAAATGTAGCAGAATAACATGGCTAATAAATTGGGAGAGAAGCGAGCATCAGGAATCTAAAGCCACAGTGGAAGTGAAAAGACACTTCTATCAGCTTGAAGATTCTTCTGAACTACATAAAATGTTGGCCAAGCATGAGGGCCAGAGAGCATTGTCTCCACTGATGTAGCCAGGGGTTGGAGAGAAGCTGATCTGTTTTATCATGTCCTGCATGGTCAGATCCAATCTTTACAGGAACAAGTCACATTAACAACGCTGTTTACAAAAAACGAAGTGTGATTGCTGGGTTCAAACCTTGACTATATCCATGTGTGCCTGTTGCTTAATCCTCGATAGTTCTGCTTTTACATCTTTAATACAACCTCATAGTGCTCTTATGAGGATTAAATGAAATAATATATAAGGTGCTTAATCAGTGTCTGGAACATAAACATTTTTGATTGATAGTTATTAACATTGTGAAATTGTGGAGATGTAGTAGTAGCAGGAATACTATTTCTGGGGTACCACAAATGCATCTGTAAGAACTGACAGTTAGCCCTGTGAATATTCACTGGTCCCTTAAGTTTTTTTTTTAAATCTACCATGTCAGCAGTGTATAAATAGGACTATTGATAACTTTGGTGAGAGAAGAAAGAGTGAGACACAAAGGTAGTCTCATCATTGCCCTCACTCTTGATGATACCTGTATTTCCACCATTCAAGATTTATTTGCTCCATTTAACATCTTTTCCTAACCCTATTAAAATGCAGATATCCTTGGAAGAAATGAAGCATTAAAAGATCAGTAATTATAAGTGAATTCCTCCTATTCTATCAACAGTTTATCTATGAACTAAGGTAAACAAATAAATTTGAGAGCACGAGGTACTTTCTGAAAGGAAGGCTTTAGCAGTCAAAAGGCGAACAACCTCTACTACATATCATAAAATTCTGTTGAAAAGAAATGTACAAAAAACTTCAAGTATATCTTCTAATTATGGAAGAATAAAATATTCTGATAGTGAAAGCCAAATTTATTAATTTGTAGTCACAAAATGTATTATCGAGGATTACATACATATCAACAATTAGTTTCAAGTGACATAGAAATAAGACAAGTATATATATATATATAAGAAGACTGAGGTAGCATAGAAGGAAAAACTGATAAACTCTGTTGGAAGGAGCTTAATAAAAGGACTACAGGGAAAGATTCATTGTTTATAGAAAGAGCAATATTCAAAAAATGAGTAAATGTTCACCAGAAAGATAAAAAAGGAGGAGATATTCCAGATGCCCTTCAAACTCAGTATTTCCAAAACACTCCTAAGATATATTCTTCCCAAACCTGCTTTTCTTTTTGCATTAATTAATGAAACCATTATTCCCCCAGTTGCCTAAGCCAGTGACATAAAGCCCATTAGTGATTCCACTTTTCCATTACCTTGAGTTAGTATTTCAGTTAATCTGCTCTGGTGAGTTAAAATAAGGGTTTTGCTTTCACATGTAATGAGAAGTCTGGAGGTGAGTAGTCTCCAGTTGGGAAGGCAGCTAAACAGCGTCTTCAGGGCTCCAGCTCTCTGTGTGTTCCCATCCCACCATCCTCAGGGTGGGACTCATCCTCCTGGTTGCAGTATGCTTCCTTCATGTTATCTGCATTCCAGAGTCTACTTCCTCATGAAAGCATGGTGCAGTCCCAGTGCTTACAGGAATGGGAGGAACTTATGTCCATTTTGTGTGTATGTATATTCAAAAAAAAAAAGTGGGGGAGATAAGAAAGTTTTGGAAATACTGAGTTTGAAATGCATGTGAGAAATCTAATAGTTACTGTTTAGGTGGTGTTTGGAACACCCGAAGCTGCTATTGTCCTGTTACTTAGGAGAAAGATTTGAGTTTGAATATAATTTAAAGAACCAATAGCCAGTTTTGTGATAGGGAAGACTGTTAGAGTGCCTGGCATTGCCCAGGAGTGGTATACAGAGTAAGAAGATAAGAACGCTAAAGGGAAAATCTTGGGAAATTAGTTACAGGATGATAGGAGTAAAGTGGTAAGAAATACAGATAAAAGAATGTTCAAGAAGGTTAAGCATAGACTCTGGTGAGCTTAATGTAAGGATTGAACATGTTTAATCCTTATTGGATTATCAGCCAGAAGTCATAAGGCCTTTCCAAAGAACAGTCTATAGAACGGAACCAGTGAAAGCCAGGTTATAGTGGGCAGAGGAGTAAGTGGAAGGTGTTGATAAAGAGACTGTCAATTGTCTTGGCTAGTGATTCTTGGCTGCAAAGGACAAAAAATAGGGCAACACCTGAAGGGAACACAATAGAGAACAAATTTGGCTTCTTTAATTTTTTTTTTTTTATGTTATTAGTAAGATTTGAACATGTGTATAGCCTGCAGGGAAGAAGCCATTGGTGAGAGAGAATTTAAAGATATAAGGAAAGAAATAATTGATAGAGCAAGGCCAGGCATAGGCAGGAAGGGATGGGATCAAGAACACAGGTGGAGGGATTAACCTTAAACAGGAGTTGAATCTCTTCTTCCTGTGATAGCATCAAGGGGAAGGTGCACTTAGATCTATGTGGATACACAAGAGAGAAACAAAGGGTCTGACTACTGTTGTCTCCAGCTTTTATCTGATATCTGGTCTTGATTGGAGGTATGTAAGAGATCAGGAAGGCAGAACTGGTGACTTCACTTGTGAGTATGAAACCATGGCAGGAATCCTGAGCACCTGCTGTCAGATTTTGAAAGCATTCACTACTTTTTTTAAAAAAAGAAATTAATTTGTTTTACTTTTGGTTGTGCTGGACCTTTGTTGTTGCACTGGTTTTTCTCCAGTTGTGGTGAGTGAGGCCTACTCTCTATTTTCGGTGCTCAGGCTTCTCATTGCTGTGGCTTTTCTTGTTGGGGAGCGTGGGCTTCAATAGTTCAGGTTCCCAGGCTCCAGAGCAAAGGCTCAACAGTTGTGGCACACGGGCTTAGTTGCTCCGAGTTTTCTGGAATCTTCCTGGATCAGGGATCCAAACCGTGTCTCCTGCACTGGCAGGCAGATTCTTTACTCCTGAGCCACCAGGGAAGCCTGAAAACATTTACTGATCTTAAAGTCATACCTACATGATAGAACGCTTCTTAGTATTTCAAATGTCGTGGGTTGAAAAAAACCAGCAGAAGGCCCGGTAGGTCAGACAGATCATTCACTTACAGTTTCTGAAATGATCAATATGCTTCCAGAAGAGAAAGCTTGATCTCATGATATAGAGTTGTTATGGAGAGAATGGGAATACATTTAATTGTGATGATTTAAGGTTCTTGACTCTTGAACTAGTTCATTTGTAAAATGGCTGTTCTGAAAAGAGGAGAATATATTGAAAATTATAGGAGAGGAAAATATACGTTTAGAAAGTACATACATTTTTGTTTAGGAAATGGAACTTGAAATTATAATGAGACAAGGAGTAAATATAATTGGGCTGACAGAGCCAGTTAAATTCAGGGCTGTATCTTTGGTAGTATGCTTGGAGGGCTTTGCGAGGACTGTTTGACTTCATTACTTAAAGTACAAGTAGCCATGGACTGTAGGACAAAGCTGCAATAATGGTTTGCAGGATATCTGTCACAAATTATGCGAAATTATACTAAACGGATGAGGTAAATGAACATGTTATTTACTTATAAGTATATATTATTCTTAGTACTTGAGTTTTATGAGTGGTAATTAAGTTTTTTTTCTCATTTGGATGTCTGATATTTTGCATACCAAATTTAAATATTCAAACAAATGTATATATATTTTATATCAGATATATACACACACACATATAAGGGCTTCCCTCATATATGTATGTTATATCTATTTTATCTCATAATGTGAATTGCAGTGGTCTCTTTTTGCTTCTTTTCTCTGTGAGAGTCAGGATGACAAGGAAAATGCCAGCCTTGACTTTGGAACCAGGTTAGCTCTGAATTTACCAGCTTCATAATTCTGGTCTTCATCTTCCTCACCTATAGTGATATTAATAATACAAATCTTTTAGAGTTTTTGTAAGTACTCAATGTGTAAACTGACTAAAAGCCCATAAAACAATGCATAGCATAGTGCAAACATTCTCCCAAAAGTCAGCTATCATGAAAACATGGTGATGATATTAATATTTAATGAACATTTCATACAGCAAACCTCCTACATAAGCTCAATATTTTATAATGTTAACCTCAAGGAAATGTAAGTTGCCATAAAGCAACTCGATTTTAACCTACTTATTTTTTGATATTGGATAAAGTTAAGTTTTGAAGGAGTATAATACGTATCACAGTGTCAAAAGCAAGTATACAATTAACTCAATCTTTTTTCTCTGTCTTTTTTCTTCCCTCTTTCATCCCTTTCTTTTCTCTCTCTCTTTCACTGTGTCTTACAAAATGGAGAATCCTTTTTGTGGATATTCTAAGAGTCCAGATAGAAATGGAATATTATTAAGTTCTTTTTGAATTTTAAAAAATTTGAATATCAACTAGGTGAAAAACTGATAATGAGTTTAATTGAAAAGACAAACAGCATAAAATCTATGTGCAGAGGATATGCAGAAGGAAAGTGAGTATAGTAATAAATTGATCATCTCAGCAAAGATTGATAACCCCACTGATTATTAAAAGCAGAAGGAAATGGAACGCAATTGAGTGGTTATTTTACATAACACAATTGTTTGCTTTATTTCCTTTAAGTTTTAAAGTTATATTTTCTTTTTCACTTCTTAGACTTGTTTTGGTTTATAAATAAGAAAACAGCTAAAGACCCGTAAAACTTTCAAAGATGTCTAGAATCAGCATTTTATCTTATGTCCACTAGATGGCAGGTAGAGGATTCAGAATGCCTTTCAGAAACTATGTGTAAGCTGTTCTCATTTGCAACACTAGAAGAGAAAACCGATTTGGTTCAAAGTAGGACATTTTGGAAATGAGTCTCTTTTTCTTTCACCTTCCTCAATCTCCCACACATAGCCTTAAAAAAAAAAAAAAGGACTGGTAAAACTGGTAAAAGGGTGTAGAGTTTCTAATAAGGCTTTTATGTCTTTATCTACAGTTACAGGGTAGAACAACAGAACGCTTGCAAATTTATTTTCTTTATTGAAAACTGTATAACTAAAATCCAGCAACAAATCTGTATTTGACTAGCTATGTATTTTTGCAAAAACATTTACAATTTTTTTCTCTTTTGGGCACCTACAATCTAAAATGGTGTGTTTTCTCTGAATAATCTAAATCCTTTTATTTTTCTCAACAAGGAAGTTCCTGTGGATCTCTGTTATGGAAGGGGCAGTTGGAGATTACATTATAACTTGGCAATCAATTTTCTTTCTTTCTTTTTTTTCCTCCCTATCTTCTTTATGATAAGAGAGAGTAGGGAAGTAGAGAACTTTAAGATTCTTTTTCTTTTTTTTCCCCCAGTTTTTATTGGAATCTTTTTTTTTTTTTTTTTCCTGGTTTGAAATGAGTTAGAAAGAATCAAAATTTCTGGTTTGAACACATGCCTTTCCATGCAGGGGCCAATGCCCTGGAAATGTAAAGGGCCAATCTTTGTTACAGAAGGGTTCATTTCAGAGAAGGGTGTGTTCTGCAAAGACAAATAGGTCCCACAGATAGTTGCCAAGGGCACGGAATATATCTTTGCATTACACCTTGAACTAGCGTGTTCATATCACCTCTTTTTTATTGCATGTACCATAAATGACTGTAAAAGTTTGCAAATCATGCAGAGACCTTGGCAGTCAATACTTCGCAGGAAATCTACAAAGAGAGGAGCTGGGGAAGAGATCCAGCCTAGCAGTTTTACTTTTTTTTTTTTTTTTTTTGGCACAGGAACCCTAGGTTGACATTGAGAATTAATGAATGTTCGATTTTTGACAGTGTCTCAGCCAGAGGTGTCCGCAGAGTCACTTAATCTGAAATGTTGGTTTTTTCATTTAGATTAACAGGTAATGGAAACAGTCCTGTGGCCTTATTTACACGGGTTTACTCTAGGTGCTCATTAGTGATGAGGCCATAAAAGAAAGTCTAATTTTTATGTGGGCCAATGTGTGGGCAAGTAGGGTGCCTAGCTATGGAGGCCTTGCCTGCAGCTTTTCCGAAGTCTGTTTTTTAAGAGCCTAGCTCTCCAAAGAGCCAGGCAAGGGTCTGGAGGTTGCTTTTTAGGACCTACACTGTGTTGGTGATGCTGTGGCTGGGGGGAACACTAATCAGCCCCCCTCCTCCGTGTTTAATCTGCCCATTCTGCAGATTTAGGGAAGAGGAGAGTGTTTTTCCACTTTAAATTCAAGGCATTAAAGACGGGTGCCCGGTGAAAAGTCTGACAAAGCAAATACAGACGAGGATACCAAAGCCCGGGATTCGGAGACAAACTCTGCTACTGCTCCAGGCGGGAGGGGCAGACCTCACTGAAGCTACTAGGCAGGGTCGGCGGCGATGAAATGGCTTAGCATCCCCTTTCCCACAGTCGGGGGCCTCGCAGCTTTAAAGCTTCGGCAGTGCCTCGCTTAGGACTGCGCTAGGGACCAAAGGGCTGTGCTTTTCCGGAGAGAGACTGGGTTACTGGGCAGTGAGCGGCGGCGGGAGAAAAAGCCCCGAGCCCTACACTCCAAGATAGGATGGCTTTAGAATGTTCCTCTCATACACACACACCCCACCTCCACCTGCGGCGCCCTCCTCTCCCCAACCCCCGACCCCCACGCCAGTCCTACTGACTGGAATCCTTTACTTCTGATGCAAAAAACATTCAGTGGAGTCCAGGGAGTTTTTGAAATTCTGGCGGAAGCTGCTTTATCCGTTGATTCGCCCCCAGGGTCAAACGTAGCCCCAAAGGTTGAGTTGGGGGATGCGCTGAGCTCAGCTCCAGCCTTAGAATTGCCCCTGAAAACCCCGTGGCCACATCCCGCCTGCGGTTCTTTACATCTGAGTGGCTTAGAAGGGGTCTCTGAGCTTTGCCCAATCCAGAAAGGACCGGCAGGTGGAGAACTGTGCGAGTTTTTTAGTTTTCCTTTTTAATTTTAACCCCGGGCAGGGAAGCGTGCGTGCGGGTGGGCGGTCATCGCCGCTAACTGCGCCCTCCCAGGCGGTGGCCGGCTCCAATATGGGTGCGACGGCTGTGACACCGGGTCAACAGAGGTGGAGCACCTGGGCAGGAAGTGGACACCTCCCGTCTGGGGAAGGTTTCTGTTTAGGCGGAGGGCGTGGAGCTGCCCTCGGAGACAGGGCCTCTAGGAGCTGAGATCTGCAAGACCTTTTCCCCGCAGGTTTCGCCCGCCCGCGCATGCCCTCCCCACCGCTCTGCCAGAGGCCACAGCTTTCCATTCATAGTATCAGAAGCGCTTCTGGGAAAACCCGGAATTTTTATCCAGACGGTCTGGTGGCATTGGGAAGGGGGAAAAAAATCGTGTAAAAAAGTTGATCAAAGCAAAAAGGAAAAGCCCAGGTTAAACAAGACATTTAACAGGAAAGCCAGGCAAAGAATTTTATGAGGCCACTTTGCGGTGTTTAATTTCAGATTAAAAGCAGATATGACATAAACACATATGTGTGTGATTTCTCCCTAAATACTAACTATTGAAACAGAACTTTGTATTTTCGGAAAACCTTGCCCTAAAAAATTATTCCGATCTCTTCCTTCTCTTGTTGTTCCGCCCACCCCTACCCCTGCCATGTGTCAGGTCAGGAGAGACTACTCTCCATAGAGCACATTTTTCATTCTCAGCATCATAAACCCATGCCATGGAGAATCGTAATAAATTAGTTTCAGGAACAATATAAGTGATGCTCTAAAGCTGGGTCAGTTGACATTGGTTGATTTAGTAAAAACTGCCAAAGCTGTAGCTGAGTCAACCTCTCATACTTTCCTTTAGTTCACAGAGTCGCTTATTTGTCTGTTTAATTACCTGAAACCACTCCCTACTTGCTGCGAGTGAGAGAGGACTGGCAGTGTTACACTCATACAGATTTTTCTAAGTTGAACAGACGCAATGCTTCCTCTGTGCGTGTTCAGTCGCCTCCGACTCTGTGACTCGACTGTAGCCTGCCAGGCTCCTCTGTCCACAGGATTCTCCAGGCAAGAATACTAGAGTGGGTTGTCATTTCCTCCTCCAGGAGATCTTCCCCACCCAGGGATGGAACCCTCCTCTCCTGCTTGGTAGGCGGATTCTTTACCGCTAAGCCATCTGGGAAGCCCCGATACTTCCCTTAGATAATAACTGTCTTAAGAGTTTATATACTTCCTTGAATGTACTGTTATTTCCCTTATTAGTCAAAATCCTTGTGACAATAAAATTCTCTGGCAGAGGTTTTACATATTGTGTAAAAATAATTGTTGATACAGAATATATGATGATCATTTCCTGGTAGATTAGCGATTCTACCACACATGGATGAGAAATTGATCATCCCAAATCGAACCCACTGACATTAGGGATTGTTAAAAGCGAAATAAACGGAGACTCTGGTTTCTCTGCAGGGAAATACAGATGTCAAATGGCATCAAAGTTTCTGAGAACAGGCATGGACAGTTTCTAACTCAGACTTTTCAGCCTTTTATGGGAACTGTATATTTCTATTTTGGCAAGAGTAAGACAACCTACACTCATTATCCAAGTATGTGGAAATATTTTTTGAGAATGACCATTGGTGATCTTTAAACAACACATCCTTGAAAGATTTGCATAATAAATACAGCCGGTTAATAGTTATTCTTATGCTTGGGCTGTCTCCGGAGGGTTTCCTGGAGCGGATTTGGACAGAAGGAGGCCGCTTTGGAGACCTGGTTTGCAGACCACGTGGGCAATGAGACCAAAAGAATGTGTTTTGCGCAAGTAGGTAGACCTAAAGAAAATAGTATATGATCTCTCTTCTTTGTTCTGATTTGGGAAACACCAACTACTTGTTTTTAAAGGAGCTTTTCAGCAAGAGATTCAGAAGGAGGAAACCGAGAAAGTTTAGTAAACCTGATCTAAAAAGAAAAAGAAAAAAGACCTAGCCCTTTGATCTCCCTGGCATTGTTATTACAGGCTTAAAATAACCGCCACCCCCCGGTCGGAAAAGAAAAACCTTAGGGATTAAGTAACTATTTATCTCATGAAGATAATTACTTGTTTGACCCGAAGTCATTCATTCCTGAAACCACGAAGTTAAATTGCTGAGATGTTTTTAAGAGCCACTGCTTCTGGCTATATCGCTTGGTTAACAAAAACCTGATCCGGATGACCATCGCATCTCGGATGGGTCTGGGCATCACTACTCCAAGTCTCAAGTTTGTGACGGTTCCTAGTGTGTGGGAGGAAGACAGGAAGTTTTCTATCAGATACATCTGTAAAGAGGTACTAAGTGACCAAAGCCACAGGTGGCGAGGTTAACCGGGAATGGAAAACCGGGCTCCCTCTGCTTCCCAGAACTCTGGCCGAGCAAGGTGGTCACAAGCCGCAAGGCTGAAGTTAACCCCAGTGGCCCAAGGTGCAGTTTAACGAGATCGACGCGGCTTCCCCTAGTGGTGCGGCCGCAGTGCTCTCCCTAGGAACCTACTTAATTCCCTTTAATAATACTTCCGGCCCTTTTCTGGACCTCATTGGCTCGGGATGAGAGGAGCATTCTCGGGTCAGCAGGCTTCTCCGCGCTACCGCCGGTGCCGAGGCACTGGCCCAGGGCTGACACCGCCCTGGGCGAGGCGTGACCTGGGGCTGGGAGGGGGACTGTGCCGGCGGCCCCGCGGGCCGCGCTTGGCCTCAGGCCGGGGGGATCCTCAGGAGGCGGGAGGCGGAGAGAGGGAACCCGGCTCCGATGGTCCAGCCGCCGTGCGCCTTGCGCGATGGAGGCCTCCGGGAGGCCCGGGGAGAGCCGCTCGGGTCCACGCAGGCAGAGCTCCGGCACTCGCCAGCCCGCCCGCCGCTCGCCCCGGGGCCTTGGGAACCGGGAAACCAGCGCGCCGAGGCGGTGGCGGCCTCGCCGCTTTCAGTTTTCATTGAGGCAGCTGGTTACTGTTTAACATCCCCACCCACGTTTCAGTTTGTTTAGTAAATCGATCGGACGGTGAGAGTCAGGCCGCTGTTCTGTCGCCATTGAGCCGAGCTAATACTCTCCCAGCATATGGTCTAAAGTCTCTGCTAGCGATCCGGAAAAACAAACAAACAAACAAAACAGCAACAAAACAACATCCTTACGCCTCGTCTCCCCGATCACTCCGCCCCACCCCCACCGTCCACCTCGGCGCCCGCAATCCTCCTTCCCAGGCTGGGAAAAGTGCGGCCCGGGACCCCCGCAGCCGGGGCGGGTGGGGGGGACCTGCCGTCGGGAGATGCGGCGGCGGCCGCGCGGCTACGGCGACGCGGGAGCTCCGGGAGCCGCTCCGCGCAGGTGAGTTTCCCCGCCGCGCCCCCGAGCCCAGCGGCTGAGCCCCAGCCTGCCGACCCCGGCCGGGGTCGGACCGGAGGACGCTCGGTTCCCCTCCCGCGGCTGCATCAGGGACGCCCGCCCGGGAGACGCTGAGCCTTAGGACCCCCTAGGCCAGTCGAGCTTGAAAGCAGATACCCCGAGGCCTCCCACAGCCCGAAGTGCGGGAAAGAAGAAAGGGCCGGAGGTGAGGCAGCGGGGGCATGCGCCAGCCGGTCACTCAGGAAAAGGAGAAAATAAAAGTTGGATGTGTTTGGTAGAGGAATTTTCGGTGTCGGCGAGTCACGTGGTTGCCAGGTCTCTGGGGGCTTTGGTGGAGTTGGTGTGTTTTTTTTTTTTTTTTTGTGGCCTGGGGCCAGGCCAGGGCTTTGGGATATTCTATGGACCTCGGAGGTTTGTAGGAAGGTGTTTGGCCCTAGAGCATCACCATAGGCCTTTGCTCCCGTCTCAGCCTCTGCCAGTTCTCTCTTAGACACATTTTGAGAGTGGGTATCTTCAGGTGATGCCTCTGGGGCGATTATATGAAGACTGTAGGTGTATGTCTTTATGTCTGTCTATACATGTATGTGCATATATATATATATATATATATATAATCGTTATATAGAATTATATAATACATAATTCAGTTTAAATCACCTTAGCTTCCTTAGGGAAGAAATGTTCTTTGGAAGCTTGTTTAAACAATGTACAGGTTAAGCAATAATCACTCCATGTCTAACGGGAATAGCCCAGCACGTGATAAGATCTTCGAATTGAATGTAATGGGCTTCATACCTGATGTGCTGCTCTTCTAAGACTTGCTCTAAACAATTACAGGACCCCTCTCCAACAAGCAATCTGCCTTCAGTCAGCTCTCCTGCGAGGGCAGCCCTAGAGAATGCAGACTGCAGCGCTGTCCACGTCATGGGATGTCCTGAAAAGGAAACACTTCATAAATAGGAACATTTTCTGCTTGTGTTTTGTTACTTTCTCCTGCTCTCCGTTCATTTCATATGTATATTCTCTTCATTGGTACAATATTCTTCCCTTCCAGCTAGCACCAGTTTTTTCATAATAACCTTGTTGTCCCCACCCTCTCAGCACACTTCCCTCTGGTTTCATCTGTTGTGCTCAGTACTATCAGTCAAGTCACCTGATCTATTTATTTATTGTGAGTTTGAAGTCAGTGGCCTAGAAGGGTTGGTCTCCTCTCTGGTACCATTTGGGTGAGAAGGTGGAGAAAGAAGGTGACCAGTGGTGGTAAACTACTTATTTTTCACTTTTCAAAAGTGTAGGTGGAGGGCTGTTCTCTTCTTCCCATTCCTCCTCAGCTCCATTTATAGGCCTACAAATAGGGAATGTTTCTCATCATGCTTTGTGAAGGTATGTGTATGTTAGTCACTTAGTCATGTCTGACTCTTTGTGACCCCATGCATTAATTGGCCAGGCTCTTCTGTCCATGGAATTCTCCAGGCAAGAATACTGGAGTGGTTTGCCATTCCCTTCTCTAGAATCAAACCCTGGATTCCTGCATTACCAGCAGATTCTTTACTGTCTGAGCTACCTTTTTAACTAGAGTGTGTCTATTAAGATCTCATAAGCATTTTATTCAGTTGTCATTTTAAGCATATGTGACAGCAGAAATTAATTTGGGGGATGACTAAGTTTTTTTTTACACTTGCAAATAATAATGCAAATAATAACTTTTCATTCCCTGTATCTTTTGAAAATTCTTGTTATTTTCTTTGAATTCTAAAAGTACTACTTGCTCAAAAAGCAACAAGAAAATTATAGTAAAATGTAAAGTGAACCCCCTTTCCTATTCCATTCCGTATGTGTAACTGCTGTTGAATTGGACTTGTGTTCCTTTATGTGTATGATAGTGGTGGTCGCAAAGTTGTGTCTGACTCTTGCGACCCTGCGGACTGTAGCCTGCAGTCTCCTCTGTCCATGGGATTTCCCAGGCAAGACTACTGGAGTAGGTTGCCATTTCCTTCTCCCGAAGCTCTTCCTGACCCAGAAATCGAGCCCTGGTCTCCTGCATTGACAGGTGGATTTTTTACCACTGAGCCATCAGGGATTCCCTCCCATGTATAACCACAGGAATCTTTCATTATTTCAAAAAATTGGATAATGGTTCACTTATCAGTGTTCTGAAATTTGCTTTCTTGTAATATTTCTCAAATATTTCTCTGTCAATATATGAAGATTTCTTTTTAAACGTATCTACCTAATGTAACCAGCCAACCAATATCCCCCAGAATATTCACTTGGATTTTTCAGTTTCTTATTATTACAAAGAGTGATGCAGTGGTTATCTGTGTACATTGTCTCTGCAAGAATACTACAGAAGATTTATTCTGAGAAGAGAATTACCGGTTCCAGGGGGATGTTCACTTTAAATTTGATGGATATTGTAAAGACCCTTCCTAAGTACCCACAGTGTCGTTACCTTACTCTTGCCCACACTGGATAGTAATGATTTGTTTAAAATGTTGCCAGTCTGATTGTTGAAAAGTGGATTTCTCATTGACAGAGTTGGATATTTGGAAATTATATAACCAGCCCTGTAACATCTAACTTGGAGAGCTTTAGAATTTTGCTTTGAAAATATAGTAATAAAGTGGAAAAGGAATTAAATACATTTTAAAATATCACTCTTATTTTGAGCTTGTAAAAGACTGTATTTGACTCTATTAGTCACTATCCATTTACTGAATGGCTAGAGATACTGGTGCATGCTAAGTGAGAATTTCGATGTTACAAACATGTGACTCTGGTGAGCCTAATAGTTGCTGTTGTGATTGTGTGGCTCTTGACTTAAGTGTTTGCTACCTTTGTAAGAGGATTCACATCCCTAGAAATGAAACCTAATTTTAAGTGAGATATTGTCGTTTGGAATCCTTAGGCAACTATACATGCAAACAGAACAACTGAGTGTACAGTGATACGTCATTGTTGGTACATGCACACATCCTTGCCGAGTTGCTCTGTCTACTCTCCCCACAGAAAATTTCCCCTATTGGTATTAATCAGCTTATACATAGACTCATAATGTGCTTCAAATATGGCTTCCTCTTACATTTGGGAGAGCTATTTAGGAATCTTAATAATACATATGTGTTTTGCTGAAACTTATTGAATCCTTAATACATGTTACATATTGTTCTAAGCCATTCTTATGAATTTTTTCTCTTACATTCTTTAAACAAATCTATGCAGCTAATAGTAATATTCTCCCCATTTTCAGATGGGAAAAGTGAGGCAGAGAAATATAAAAACTTGACTAAGGTCACACACATCTATAGAGGATCAAACTGGGGATTCAAGTCCAGGCACTGTGAATCTCAGCCATGGGAATAACCTTGGCACCTTCAAGAAGTTCTTGATTGTTCACTGTACAGGACTGCCCAGCTGAAGCGGACATGAGGAATGATACCTTGATTAGACCCCACAGGCCTTGCCATATCTCCTTATTCTTGACTAAGTATTCCTGGGGGAAAGCACTTCTAGGTCACAAAAGTCTGTAAGGAACAGCAACAACCCTGCTCCATGTATGCATAGTTGCATGTTTATGTAAGTAACTTTGAAACTCAGTACTATCTTACCCATTCATCATGGATAACCTTAAAGAAAAACTTTCTCTTTACAATATGGACTTCTGTTGTTGTTGTTTAGTGGCTAAGTTGTGCTTGATTCTTTGAGACCCCATAGACTGCAGCGTGCCAGGCTTCCCTGTCCTTCACTATCTCCCAGTTTGCTCAAATTCATGTCCGCTGAGTCAGTGATGCCATCCAACCATCTTATCCTGTGCTATACTTGTACTTCCTACCTTGTATTTGATACATAAGGAGACAGAATGCTCTCTCTATGGGAGAATTAGCTCATAGCTTCTGATATTGTGTTGCTATGAAAACCTTTGGTTTGTATCAAGATGACCTTATGGAAAATGCATAGGGAATTAATTTTTGTCTTTTTTTTTGTGTGTGATTCTCTTAACATTTTGGGGGACCTGCAGGTCTTTGAGGATGACCACCTCATGGGATGTAAGCCTAGAGAGACTGCTTTGTTGTCTCATAGGGATGCTTCTATTCCTGCCCAGCTGTTTACTAAAAGAGGGACAAAAGCTGGGGCACTCGGGCAAGTTAACCTCTTTGAAGCCTAGTTTCCTCATTTTTGAAGTATATGTGACTATACCATCTGTCTCATAGAATTCATATAATGATTATATATGTTAATAATACATGTAAACATTTAGACCAATGCCTGGCATATACTAGGTACCTGACATGTATTCTGTGTTGCTGTTATTGTTGTGATAGAATGCGATAATTCATCTATAATGCTGTAAGTTAACAAGTGTCATCCTCTTTTATTGACCCTCTCTCTAAAGGAATTATACATAGGGGCTTCCAAGGTAGCTCAGCAATAAAGAATCTACCTGTCAATGCAAGAGCCTCAGGAAATGTGGGTTCAATCCCTGGGCTGGGAAGAGCCCATGGAGGAGGAAATGGCAACCCACTCCAGTATTCCTGCTGGGAAAATTTCATGGACAGAGAAGCCTGTCAGGCTACGGTCCATGGAGTCGCAATGGGTCGGACACAACATCAGTGATGGAGCACGCACACAAATTGCATAAGACTTCAAGAGTTTTATGGTGGCCCTTGCACCCCTGGCCACCCCCTCTAATAGGCCTCAGAGATCAGTGATGAGTAAGAGACACAGTCCCTGAATTCATGAAGTGCTTAGGTGAACAGTGTAGACAAGGAACATCCCGAGTATCTAGTTCAGTGGTTAGAACATGGGCTGAGGAATTATCAAAACTTTGATTCAAATCTCAGTTTTGCCCTCTGCCAGCTGTGTATCCCTGTGTGCCACTTAACATTTCTGTGCCTCAGTTTAAATAGTTTTAAAGTAAAAATAACAGTCTTTATTCTTAAAGTATATGTGGATTAATTCTTGTATTACTTAAGTCAAGCATTTTATTTGTTGAACATTTGACCCTTTCTCTGCACTCTATTTCAGTATAGAAAAATCGCATTTATAGATGATAGTGAAAAATTGTTATAGACATCTAGATAGTGAATTCCCATCTCATTTAAAAGTATCTACTGATACCACTATCTAGGTCTGGTAATTTAGTATTTTTTAAAATATGTTTAATCTTTTTCTATTGTCTCTCTCGGCCTGCCTAGTGTGTTGTACTTTGTGTGTGTGCTTGGTCAGATTATGGAGTCTGTCCCAGTATTTTTTTTTTTTTCCCTTTTGCTTTTCTTGTTTCTGACATTATGGCTATAGTTTGCAAAGAAAGTTTGCATTTTAATTTAAGTGGAATGGAATTATATGCACTGTACTAGATACCTGGAATGTTGCTGCTAAGTTGCTTCAGTCGTGTCCGACTCTGTGTGACCCCATAGACAGCAGCCCACCAAGGTCCCCCGTCCCTGGGATTCTCCAGGCAAGAACACCTGGAATAGGGGCATAAATAAATCAGTGTCTCCACTCTCAAACATAGATAATCTGCTTGGAAGACAAACACATATAACCATCTATAACATAGAGTGATAACTCTTATATTAGTGCAGTAAATAGAAATACCATGGAAAAGGGAAACACAAACGATAACATTTAGCTTGAATGTCCTAGAGAGATTTCGTGGAAGAATAAGTGGTTTTCCGATTAGCTCTTGCTGAATAGAGAATAATCAGAAGGGGTTTGGGGCAGAGGAGGTTACATTTGAAATAAGTGGAACGGCAAGAAATGAACTGGGGAAGGAGCACTGAGCCATTCTGACAATCCTGAACGTGGATAACAAAAGTTTGAGCTACGTCCTGTAGGTAATGGGGAGCATCAAAAGTCTATAAGTAGGTTGAGTTAGGAAAGCTTTCTGTCTTCTTTTTCTTTTTTAAAATTGATTGGCAACATTTTGGAGGCTGGATCACAGAGGCACAGATAAGAGACAGGAGACTTGTAGGAAGCTTTCTCAATTGCCCAATGGAAAGGAGATATGAAGAGGATAACGTAGACTTGAGAGATCTTTTGAAGCTCCTTCAGTTGACTTTAAGAACTGTAGAATAAGGACGATGAGACAGTATGAAGGATTGAAGCAGACCTTAAATCTTTAGGGTTGTACAGGAAGCTTTGATTTGATCATGGTCATTATAGATCTGTAGTTTTTCAACTATTATAGTCCTAAAAATTGTCCATATTTTAAAACCTAGCTTGTATGGCAAAACTAAACCTCATTTGGCCATTTGAGCCAGATTGTCAAGTACTTAGGAAGAAGATTGTTTCCCTAGTTTGTTCTCTTGTCTAGAAGATTTGTTTCTCTAGCGAAGGCATTACTATTTTTAATGTGAATTTTTGCAGTAACCAACTGTTCTTCCTTCCTGGTTAGTCTTAACTCCAATTATTTCTCATGATAGTGGTTAGAATGATATAGAGAAAACAGGTCTGACATTGTCTTTTTTCTTCTACTTAAAACCATTCATTCACTTCCTAATACCCTTATCATGAACTCCAAGTGTGTTTACATCACTAGACCCTGTGTGACTTGGTCTGGATTTCCACTCCAAGCTTCATCTCTCTTTTCTTGACATCTCTGTAGTTTTTAGTAGAAATCTCTTCTGTTTCCTCAAAGGCACCATGCTCTGCACCTTCAAAAGTGCTGTATCTATTGTTTGGAAAACTCTCTGCTGTTGTCATCATCATTTCCCTCCCTGCTTTCTAGTCACCTTCCACCTTTCTTGTGGGTCTTTGCTTAAATACCACCTCTCCTGACCTCCTGCCCCAATATACCAATTTAGTTCTATCTTGTTCTTTCCCTGTCATATTTACCACCTTCATCACACACTGTGGTTGCATGTTTGATGATGATTCTCTTAGGCTCGAGTGTTAGACCTCTGAGAATAAGAAATATGTTATTCTTGCTCACTTCTTTATTTGGGCATTTAGTTGAGGTTCAATGAGCTTGTGTTCACTGAATGAATCAGTAGCTTTAATGGAGATTATTGTTCAGTTGCTAAGTCATGTCTGACTCTTTGTGACCCCATGAATGCAGCATGCCAGTCTTCCCTGTCCTTCAGTATCTCCTGGAGTTTGCTTAAATTCATGGCCATTGAGTCAGTGATGCTATCTAACCATCTCATTCTCTACTGCCCCCTTCTCCTTTTGCCTTCAATCTTTCCCAGCATCAGGGTCTTTTCCAGTGAGTTGACTCTTCACATCAGGTGGCCAAAATATTAGTTCTTCATCTTCAGCATCAGTTCTTCCAATGAATACTCAGGGTTGATTTCCTTCAGGATTGACTGGTTTGATCTTGTAGTCCAAGAGACTCTTAAGAGTCTTCTGTAGCACCACAATTCAGAACCATCTGTTCTTCAGCCCTCAGCCTTCTTTATGGTCCAACTCTCACATCTGTACATGACCATGGGAAAAACCATAGCTTTGACTATACAGACCTTTGTTGGCAAAGTGATGTCTCTGCTTTTTAAATACGTTGTCTTGGTTTGTCATAGCTTTTCTTCCACGGAGCAAGTGTCTTTTAATTTCACAGCTGCAGTCACTGTCGACAGTGATTTTGGAGCCCAAGAAAATAAAATTTGCACTGTTTTCATTTTTTTTGTCATTTATTTGCTATTAACTGATGAGACTGGATGCCATGATCTTTGTTTTTTGAATGTTGAGTTTCAAACCAGCTTCTTCACCCTCCTCTTTCACCCTCATCAACAGGCTCTTTAGCTCCTCTTCACTTTCTCCCATTAAAGTTGTGTCATCTGCGTATATCAGGTTGTTGATATTTCTCCCAGCAGTCTTGATTCCAGTTTGTGATTCATCCAGTCTAGCATTTTGCATGATGTACTCTGCAAGTTAAATAAGCTGGGTGGCAATATACAGCCTTGAAGTACTCCTTTCCCAATTTTGAACCAGTCAGTTTTTCCATGTTCAGTCTAGCTGTTGCTTCTTGACCTGCATATAGGTTACTCAGGAGGCAGGTAAGGTGGTCTGGTATTCCTCTTTAAGAAGGAATGTGAAATATCAATAGTAGAATTAAAACATTTGTTGAGAACCTAATTTTCAAGCTAGATTCTATTTTGGGTATTAAGCAATGACTGGAAATTCTCTGCTAACGTTTTCATGTCTGGTTAGGGATATGCCTTAAAGAATAACTGCCCATTATTATAAGGGTAAGTTTTGAGTGCTGGAGAAGTATTGTAGTAATGTAGCAGAAGGCCCACTAATTTTTCCTGGATTAGGTTACGCAGGATGTATGAATTCTTTATTTTTAAGTCAAGGGATATAATTTATTGATATTGAGGTATAATTGCATTGAGATAAGTATACTACTGTAGGCAGGAATCCCTTAGAAGAAATAGAGTAGCCATCATGGTCAACAAAAGAGTCTGAAATGCAGTATTTATATGCAATCTCAAAAACAACAGAATGATCTCTGTTCGTTTCCAAGGCAAACCATTCAATATCACAGTAATCCAAGTGTATGCCCCAACCAGTAATGCTGAAGAAGCTGAAGTTGAACGGTTCTGTGAATACCTACAAGACCTTTTAGAACTAACCCCCAAAAAAGATGTCCTTTTCATTATAGGGGACTGGAATGAAAAAGTAGAAAGTCAAGAAACACCTGGAGTAACAGGCAAATTTGGCCTTGGAATACGGAATGAAGCAGGGCAAAGACTAATAGAGTTTTGCCAAGAAAATGCACTGGTCATAGCAAACACTCTCTTCCAACAACACAAGAGAAGACTCTACACCTGGACATCAGCAGATGGTCAACACCGAAACTGGAAATAGAACTGCCTTATGACACAGCAATCCCACTGCTGGACATACACACTGAGGAAACCAGAATTGAAGGAGACATGTGTACCCCAATGTTCATCACAGCACTGTTTACAATAGCCAGGACATGGAAGCAACCTAGATGTCCATCAGCAGATGAATGGATAAGAAAGCTGTGGTACATATACACAATGGAGTATTACTCAGCCGTTAAAAAGAATACATTTGAATCAGTTCTAATGAGGTGGATGAAACTGGAGCCTATTATACAGAGTGAAGTAAGCCAGAAAGAAAAAATATATTTTTAACTGAATAGCATAATATTGTATGGCTATGCCGCAATTTGTTTATTCATTCACCTGTTGATAAACATCTGAACTGTTTCTAGTTTTTGGTTCTTACAAATAGAGCTGCTCTGAACCTTCTTTTAAAAAGAGTCTGTGGGGATAAATGCTTTCATTTGTTTTATGTAATTACCTAGCAGTATAATGGCTAAATCTTATGGAAAAAACAGGTTTCCACAGTAGTTGTACCATTTTATGTTCCCGTCAGTAATGCTTGAGTTCCAGTGTCCTCATATCCTTAAGAACACCTTGTATGATCAGTCTTTTAACTTTAGGTATTCTGAACAGTATCTGATGAGATTTCACTGTGATTTCAATTTACATTTCCCTGATGGCTAATGATGCTGAGCATCTTTTCGTGAGCTTAGGTACCATTAAGCTGCTTTCTTTGGTGGTTCAAACCTATGCATCTGTGCCCCCCCACCCACCCATCTTTTTGTTATTTTATTTATTTGTTTTGACAGTGCTGCATGACTTGTGGGATGTTAAGCCCCCTACCAGGAAACAACCCTGACTCTTGGGAGTAAAAGCATGGAGTCCCAACCACTGGACTGCCAGGGAATTTCTCCCCCATCCGTCTTTTTAAAATTGAGCAGTTTGTCTTATTATTATTGAGTTGTAAGAGTTCTATGTATATTATAAGTTCTTTTTCAGATATGAGATTTTAAAATATTATCTCCCTAAATGAACTTACTTTTATACAAGGGGTAGGATTTGACTGAAAGAAGAATAAAGGATATTTTAGTCTTAAATAGGAATAGCATTGATTTTGTAGTTTCATGAGGCTCCAGTGTAAAACAGAAAAAGATGATAGAAAGTGAGTTCACGAAAGTAAGAAGAAACCTGAAAATAGAGGCTTTTTGATGTCATACTATGGAATTTAGACTCTGTGTGTGTGTGTGTGTGTGTGTGTGTGAGATAGCACTAACATTAATAAATATCTGTACAATAACAATGTTGATGATACTTGAACTTCACAGTTTATAAAATTCGTTCATATGCAGAATTTGTAATGTTTCCCTCTACATTATTT
The DNA here is from genome assembly GCF_016772045.2 of Ovis aries. Classification (NCBI taxonomy): domain Eukaryota; kingdom Metazoa; phylum Chordata; class Mammalia; order Artiodactyla; family Bovidae; genus Ovis; species Ovis aries. The sequence continues at coordinate 51,705,192 of NC_056062.1, forward strand.
GTCTTGTGACAAACATGAAAAGATACTGAGAATGGAAGATAAGTGTGCTGCTAAGTCACTTCAGTCGTGTCCGACTCGGTGCCACCCCATAGACGGCAGCCCACCAGACTCCCCTGTCCCTGGGATTCTCCAGGCAAGAACACTGAAGTGGGTTGCCATTTCCTTCTCCAATGCATGAAAGTGAAAAGTGAAAGTGAAGTTGCTCAGTCGTGTCTGACTCTTAGTGACCCCACGGACTGCAGCCTACCAGGCTCCTCCGTCCATGGGATTTTCCAGGCAAGAGTACTGGAGTGGGGTGCCACTGCCTTCTCCAGGGAGATAAGTGTACACAATGTTAAATATGGGTTTTGGGGTTTTGAGCAAATGTTTTTTTGGCTTGTGTGTGTGTGTACATTTAATGTGTGAAAGTGATAGCTGGGTTGATCTGCAGGGACAGGCGAATGAACACTTAACAGTGTTCAGTGTTCAGATAAGGAGGGACAGGGTCCTCCTGAGCTCCCTTAGATGGTACAGTAGACCCTGATAGAGGTTGGGGATTGTATAATTGTAGTGTTAATACTTTGAAAATGACCTTTCACAGTTACCATAGAGTGATTTGACAAAATTGCCAAAATCTCAGATGATTTTCTAGATTCTGTAAACATTCTACTGAATAAGGAATTGCGTTTGTCTTACATGTGTATAAGTTAATTTGCCAAGGTAGAAAAAAAACAGTATAATCAAGTTCTTCATTTTTGAATTTTAGTTTTTTAGTTCCTCATGAGAAGTTCAAAGATAATGGAAAGCTCTCAAACATAATCTTCTCATTCCGTATATTCTCTTCCCATTGTCCTGCTCCTGGCTTTGCCGTCCTTCCCTCTGCCTCTCAGGTTTGGTTCTTCTTCTGCCTTGTAGACGTCCATCTTCTCATTGTATCGTCACATGTTCTTCCCTTCCCGAGTGATGGTATCTCAATCTCTTCTCATAAGGACACCAATCATATTGGATTAATGGAGGATGCACCCATGGGGACTCATTTTATCTTAACTACTCTTTAAAGGGCCTTCCTTGGTGGCTCAGACAGTAAAGAATCTGCCTGTAATGAGGGAGGCCCAGGTTCCATGCCTGGGTCAGGAAGATCCCCTGGAGAGGGGAATGGGAACCCACTCTAGTATTCTTTCCTGAAGAATTCTATGGACAGAGGAACCTGGCAGGCAACAGTCCATGGGGTCACAAAGAGTTGAACAGGACTGAGTGACTGACACTTTCACTCTTTAAAGCTCCATCCCCAAATACAGTTATATTCTGAGGTACTAGAAGTTGGGACTTATAAAGTTTGAGGGTTGGGGAGATACAATTCAGTTCAAAGCAGCAGGGTAACAAAGTATTTAGTTTTATTATAATCTTAGATATTCAGATCTTCCTTAAGGCTCACGTATATTTTTGTTTTAGTCTCTAAATTAAATCAACTGAGTCCAAAACCCAAATCATTTATGTTGATCTCTAAAAAGCCTTCCTCTCTCTACACTTCCTCTCATCTATGTTCTGGTCCCTTAATGTTTCCTCCCTTTTGAGCAGTCCCTCTGGCCAGGACAAATGGCACATATTATAGGAGTAACTTGAGGTGGTATCTCAGTTCAGTTCAGTTCAGTCGCTCAGTTGTGTCCGACTATTTGCGACCCCATGAATTGCAGCACGCCAGGCCTCCCTGTCCATCACCAGCTCCCGGAGTTCACTCAGACTCACATCCATCAAGTCCGTGATGCCATCCAGCCATCTCATCCTCAGTCGTCCCCTTCTTCTCCTGCCCCCAATCCCTCCCAGCATCACAGTCTTTTCCAATGAGTCAGTTCTTTGCATGAGGTGGCCAAAGTACTGGAGCTTCAGCTTTAGCATCATTCCTTCCAAAGAAATCCCAGGGTTGATCTCCTTCAGAATGGACTGGTTGGATCTCCTTGCAGTCCAAGGGACCCTCAAGAGTCTTCTCCAGCACCACAGTTCAAAAGCATCAATTCTTCAGTGCTCAGCCTCTTCACAGTCCAACTCTCACATCCATACATGGCCACTGGAAAACCATAGCCTTGACTAGACGAACCTTAGTCAGCAAAGTAATGTCTCTGCTTTTGAATATACTATCTAGGTTGGTCATAACTTTTCTTCCAAAGAGTAAGCGTCTTTTAATTTCTTGGCTGCAGTCACCATCTGCAGTGATTTTGGAGTGCAAAAAATTAAAGTCTGACACTGTTTCCACTGTTTCCCCATCTATTTTCCATGAAGTGATGGGATGAGATGCCATAATCTTCGTTTTCTGAATGTTGAGCTTTAAGGTCACTTTTTCACTCTCCTGTTTCACTTTCATCAAGAGGCTTTTTAGTTTCTCTTCACTTTCTGCCATAAGGGTGGTGTCATCTGCATATCTGAGGTTATTGATATTTCTCCCAGGAATCTTGATTCCAGCTGTGCTTCTTCCAGTCCAGCGTTTCTCATGATGTACTCTGCATAGAAGTTAAATAAGCATGGGGACAATATACAGCCTTGACGTAGTCCTTTTCCTATTTAGAACCAGTCTGTTGTTCCATGTCCAGTTCTAACTGTTGCTTCCTGACCTGCATAGAGATTTCTCAAGAGGCAGGTTAGGTGGTCTGGTATTCCCATCTCTTTCAGAATTTTCCACAGTTTATTGTGATCCACGCAGTCAGTGAATAATATATAGAAAGAAAATCTTCTCTGAATAATCTAGAGATATGTTTGATATTAAAAATATATATTCCTATATCTGTTTCATATGTTTATACTATTTCCACATCTTGGCCTTTGAATAATGGGTATGTTTGGGTTAAGTAGCCATAGAAGGAAGTCCTCCGGGTATGCATGTCTGTGTCACTGAGACTATCAGAATTCAAAGAACAAAGCCAAATTAAGCTGAATTCCAAAGAAGGGCAGAGAACATGTTTGCAGTTTTGGAAAAATATTTTAATGTGTCTTTCATTCAGACTTATTACTCCCTACTGGGTCTAGGACATTGTGTAGACATTTATGCCTCACCTTAATTTGGTTATATAAAAGCATGAAAATAATAGAGGAGTATATACAATAATTCAGAGACTGCTAAACTGTGTATCTCTTGAGTTAATGGAAAAGAGACATACAGCAAAGCACCATTCATGCTGATAGCAAAAGTGCCAAAATGTCAAACTAATTTTGAGGGATGCTCTCAATGGTCCAGTCTCCTCTCCCCTGGTTGAAAGAGATAAACACATTCAGCCTTTTAGGTTCAAAGGGGCAGTTTCTGCATTTGAAGTTATGCATTAAACAGATTGTTTCAGAATTTCTCAGATAGAGTCCGAACAACTCAGATTGCAGTAAAAGCCCTATGATTCACTCTTGCAAAACTTTAATTTCACTGACAGTATAACTGCAAATCATGGGCGTTTAGAACAGTGTGTTCACTATGGTGAGTCTATTTTAAAATTGTGAAAGATTAGTTGTACTATGTCTTTAGCTGTCTTGCAATAAATATCTTAGGGATAGTCAGTTCATTGATTTACAGAAAATTATCTGTCCTGGCATGGTATGATGTGTATAAAGCACTTCAGTCAGAAGGAGTTAGATAGCAGACTGAGCTACTGAGTAACACTTGACAAGTTAAACTTTTTGTGCTTTATTTTGCCCATTTCTAATCTAGGATAATAGCTCAACTATCTTCAGGTTCCTGAGAATCTTAAATCAGACAACATATATAAGATATCACCCAGCACCATTTTCTGGTATTTGTGAGTGACTTAATAAATGGACATGTGTGGGTGCTAGGTTGCTTCAGTCATGTCTAACTCTTTGTAAGTGGACTACATAGGTAATCTTCTTAAAATGTAAATGATAACATATCATCTCCCTGCTTAAACCCATCCAGTTGGTTTTCCATTGTACCAGAAATAATGTGCAGGCTCTTTTTTGTCCCTTTGAGGCTTTTGAAGTTCTGGGCTCCTCCTGTCTCTCTCATTCTTAACTCTTGCAGCTTTCTCTTACTCCTTGGGTTCTAGCCATATCCAGATTTTCTCAGTTTTCAAAAAATGTCAAGTTATTTTTCATCTCAGGGCCTTTGCCTTTTGCATTCAATACTCCTTCGAAACTCACATCCACTTCCCACACATTAACATCACATGACTGTCTTCATTCTTTACTTTTCAGTTTAAATTTTGCCTCCACAGTGAGGTTTCTTAGAGTTTCCTCTGATTTGTAAACGTGCCTTCTTTCATATTTATTGTTGATTGGGGATAATCAATCAGTTCAGCTGGATGGGAGGTCTGAGCAGCAGAAGCCTGAGTGGACGTTGAAATAAAGGGTAAAACAAAAGGCTAGGAGAGCAAGAGAAGAAAGGCAGTCTGGGTACTAAATATTAAATGAGGTTAAAAAAAGAAGTCTGACATTATTCTATATATAACTTGAAAACATATTTCATGACATAATTTTTTAATTTGTATTAAGATATAATTATTACTAACTACTAGAGTTTAGAACTCTAAACAACACTCTGTGTAGAAAGATAATGCAACCCCATGTGTACTATTAAAAGTTTCGCCTTGCCACATTACAAGTAAATAGAAATAAGGGAGAGTAATTTTAATAACCTCTTTTATTAAACCCAATTTCCCAGGTTGCCCAGTGGGTAAAGAATCTGCCTGCAATAAAAGAGACACAGGCAACAAGGGATTCATCCCTGGGTCGGAAAGATCCCCTGGAGGAGGGCAACCTGGAGGGCGTGGCAACCCACGCCAGTATTCTTGCCTGGAGAATGCCATGGACAGAGGAGCCTGGTGGGCTACAGTCCATGGGTTCACAAAGAGTCGGACATGACTGAAATGACAGAGCACGCATACATGCATCCAAAGTATAATAACTTCAATATATAATCAATATAAATGTAAAAGTTAGGTATAGTTTGCATCATTTTTCATAGTAAGCCATTGATTTCTGGTGTATTCTTTAAGCTTTTGGCACATCTCAGTTCCCACTAGTCACAGCTCAAGTGCTCAGTGGCCGCATGCTCCGTGGATGCTCAGTGTGTATTTAAAGGTTATTCAAAAGAGATTACCATCCATACTCCTCTTTCATCATGTGGGAGGATTTTTAAATTTAATTTTGTGACAATCTAACTGAATTGTTGGTTTTTTGTTGTTGTTGTTGTTGTTTTTGTTTTTAGATTAGGTACATCAGCTTTCTGTTTTCAAAGACTTCTGAATAAACTTATGAGAAAAATATTTTCTCACCTTTCTGGAAACACAAAACCTATCACTTCTCTCTTTATTGTATTTGAAGAGAAGTACAGTTGACGGGGGTTAGTTTGCTCTGGAGAGCTGATGATGCTGCCAGACGCTCTGCTACTTGTAAGATTTAATTGTGGAGGAGTTGGCATGAGAATGGCACATGCCATGGGTTGTCCAAGTGGAGGAGGCGTTGTTTTCACTTAAGAGCCAGTGGTCAACAGAGTACTGGGCTGCGACGCAGAGACTGTGGCTCAGTAGGTCCGGGCTGGGGTGGAGAATCTCCATCTCTGCTGCAGCTGGTGGAGGCTGTTACTGGCAGACATCACCTTCCCCTCCCCCCATCCTCTCCCCCTACCCATCCCATCCCACCATTGTCCTGAGCAACACTTTTCATTTCTTCCTAGGCTGGTGATGCCAACCCTGAAAACTTTGTTTCTGTTTGTGTGGAGGTGGTGGGGAAGGTCCTGGGGGTGATAGTGGATGGAGGAGGTCACCTATCCATTCATAATAATGCTGTATTCCACTTGAAGAAACAAGGGGCAAAAAGAGTCCTAGAGGGGAGGCAGAAGAGAACCAAAGACAGCTTTCAAAAAGGAAATGCTTTTTCAAAAAATATATAAATTTGTTTATTTTAATTGGAGGTTAATTACTTTACAATATTGTATTGGTTTTGCCATACATCAACATGAATCTGCCACGGGTGTGCACGTGTTCCCCATCCTGAACCCCCCTCCCACCTCCCTCCCCATACCATGCCTCTGGGTCATCCCAGTACACCAGCCCCAAGCATCCTGTATCCTGCATCAAACCTGGACTGGCGATTCGTTTCTTATATGATATTATACATGTTTCAGGAGAAGACAATGGCACCCCACTCCAGTACTCTTGCCTAGAAAATCCCATGGGCGGAGGAGCCTGGTAGGCTGCAGTCCATGGTATCCCTAAGAGTCGGACATGACTGAGCGACTTCACTTTCACTTTTCATTTTCCTGAATTGGAGAAGGAAATGGCAACCCACTTCAGTGTTCTTGCCTGGAGAATCCCAGGGACGGGGGAGCCTGGTGGGCTGCCATCTATGGGGTTGCGCAGAGTTGGACACGACTGAAGTGACTTAGCAGCAGCAGCAGCATACATGTTTCAGTGCCATTCTCCCAAATCATCCCACCCTCCCCCTCTCCCTCAGAGTCCAAAGGACTGTTCTATATATCTGTGTCTCTTTTGCTGTCTCGCACACAGGGTTATCGTTACCATCTTTCTAAATTCCATATATATGCGTTAGTATACTGTATTGGTGTTTTTCTTTCTGGCTTACTTCACTCTGTATAATAGGCTCCAGTTTCATCCACCTCATTAGAACTAATTCAAATGTATTCTTTTTAATGGCTGAGTAATACTCCATTGCGTATATGTACCACAGCTTTCTTATCCATTCATCTACTGATGGACATCTAGGTTGCTTCCATGTTCTGACTATTATAAACAGTGCTTCGATGAACATTGGGGTACACGTGTCTCTTTCAATTCTGGTTTCCTCAGTGTGTATGCCCAGTAATGGGATTGCTGGGTCATAAGGCAGTTCTATTTCCAGTTTTTTAAGGAATCTCCACACTGAAAACTCTTAATGAAACAGCACTAAGATCAGTGAGCAGCACATTCTATCTGTGACTATTGTTTGTATTTACCTCTTTTGCTTTGAGAGGTAGGGAACAATATCTATCTTCTATGTCGAGATGATAGACTTTTACTGAAGCAATAATAATTCTGTTAAATTAATACTTAACCCAAAGTCAAATATTTTCCCCGTTGTTTTTTTAGTCATTCTAAGTTCTAAATCCTAAATTAGTTTTGAGGCTCACATGGAAGTAGTACCACTGTTTATATGAAAAGAATAATGCTCATACTGTGTTATGTTGAATTTCTACAAAGCTGCAATTGTGTGAATCAGACTTCTGTGAATTCCAGATAAAATTAGTGTGAAATTTCTGCGTGATGAGAAAAATTATTATCAAACTAAATATAACCTTAATAAAGCTATTAATTTGAAAAAGAATTTAAAGGCTAAATTTATTTAAAAAATGAAGAAATTAATCTTGTCTCTATTCTCTGCAAAGTTAAATTTTTCTGTTGCATTATTTAATCCTTACTGAGCTCTTTCTATTGGCATGCATTGATCTAAATGCTTTGCCTTTATTAACTCAGTTATTGTAACGACCTAATGATTCCATTATTATTGGTCTTATTATACAGATAGATGTTACACAGTCAGTTAGCAGGGATGATGTTCTGAAATTCTTAACTGATGTATTACGTCCTCTTCTCTTTTGAGATTCAGCTGCCTTACTTTGTTCTTTTGAGACATGGTCCTCTGTTGATCTTCCTCCATTCTGTTTATATTCAACTACACATCCAAATTGATATCCAACTACACATCCATTTGAATTTTTTTCCTGGAATTTTTTCTCTTTCACATCATTCAGTACGTTTACTTCCCTTTGTGTCTCCTCTGTGCCATTCAGCTTTTCTGAAAGTATAATTCCTCTTCTTTTCCTTTATATCTGTCCTTTAGTAACATTTTACCTTAATTAGTTCTGGAAACTCTTCAATATTTTTCTGCTGCTGCTGCTGCTAAGTCGCTTCAGTCGTGTCTGACTCTACTTGCTCTTAATTATCAAAACAGAATAATAACGACATTCAAGGAATTTTAAAAATGAAATTCAAATCACCCGCCCACTATTCCATGCATGCACATTACTTTTTTTGCATGTTAGTGTCCAGCCTCCTGTACGTATTTTTTTGTGGGGACACATACATTTTGTATTTACCCACCATGAGTGATTTGTGTTTGGATTTTTTCACTGATTAGTGGATTAAATTTTTTCTTCTTTTTAGAGCTGTCCTTAGAACTACCTTTGTAGTATTTCATAAAAATTCTGTTACTTGAAATAACACAATCTACCTAGCCATTTTCCTGCTGTTGAAAGGTTGACTTTAATCATTTCCTGTTTGAAATTTTGTAATGAATGTTTGTGCATGAACAGAGCTTTTTAAACAAATGATTTATTCTTGTACTATTAATTTATATAAGTTAATTTAAGTCAACGAGTCAGCCTTTTTCTAGTTTTTGATACATACTGTTAAATTGCTTTTGCTTTTAACTGGCAAGATTTTTTTATTGAGTTGTAGCAAATCTTAAGAAGAAGGCAATGGCAACCTACTCCAGTGCTCTTGCCAGGAAGATCCCATGGATGGAGGAGCCTGGAAGGCTGCAGTCCATGGGGTCACTGAGGGTTGGACACGACTGAGCGAGTTCCCTTTCACTTTTCACTTTCATGCATTGGGAAAGGAAATGGCAACCCACTCCAGTGTTCTTGCCTGGAGAATCCCAGGGACAGAGAAGCCTGGTGCGCTGCCATCTATGGGGTCGCACAGAGTCGGACACTACTGAAGTGACTTAGCAGCAGCAGCAAATCTTAAAGTGTATGCTCAATTTTTTTTACATATGTCAACTGTAACCATTACCGTCTAAAATAGGATTTTTCCAGTTTTCAAAAGCTGTCATTAGGCTTCTGCTCAGGCATAGAGTAATTGTGCCTGTTTTACTGGGTACTGTGTATGTTGCTTCTTCTTTGCTTTTCTGTTGTATGCCTTTGGGTGAATATAGAACAGTTTACTAAGTCTATTATTGATGGGCATTTGGGTTCTTTTCAAATGTTTCTGGGTTACTACAATAAAGCTGCCTTAAAACACACTTTATATGCCTTTTGTTGGACCTGAGCCTTCATTTCTGAAGGGTATATTCCCAAGAGTGAAATTACTGATCATCAAGGATATTACCTTCTTAAAGTTTAAAATTTATTTAAAATACTAGTAAACTATTTCTAGATTATAAATTGATCAGAATATTATATTGTCATACAAAAGGAAAGAGAATTATTTAGGAAAGCAGTAACAGAACTGAGTCTAGATGGTTTGCCACCATCTTTCATTGGTGGCAAAACTTAGCAAGTTTCACTTACCTTTGCTGATTCCTTTTCTTCCTGTATTAATTTAATCATACATGAAACTGTATATCTGTTAGCTCATGAAACGAATTTCTAAACAGTTATTATTATTTTTTTTTTTTCCTGCTGTGCAGCATGTGAGATCTTAGTTCTCTGACCAGGGATGAAATCTATGTCCCCTGCCGTGGAAAGGTTGAGTCTTACTACTGGACTACCAGGGAAGTCCTTAAAATGTTAGACTTTTATTTTTGTTTCTATTTTTATTGAGATGTAATTGATGTATAACTATCATTACTATATTGGCTGTAAATACCCGTTTCTTCTGTTCTTCTTGGATTTTGCTCATGCCATTTTGTCTACCCAGAATCACACCATCAGTATTCTGTTTGTTTCTCCATTGTGCTCTGTGTATCACTTCACACTTAGTAAGTACTGACTGCACAGCAGCAGTTGACAGGTAAGTATTTGTCTATGTTAATGAACCCAGTGAAACCATACCCATGCTCCTTGTCTAATGTAGAGTTCACGAGAACTGTTCAGGCAGACACAGTGTACATGGAGACTGCCACACACAAATCCTGAGTTTTATTGGGTATTAGTGAGCACGATTTTGAAAACATACTTTTTATTTAAGTAGGGTTATGAGAACAATAAGTTTTAAAGAACTTAAGCTATTCTTACAAATTTTATGTTGTGCTCATCTTATAGTCAAATTTTCTCGAAATGATTCTGGTGATTCTTTTATATCGTCTCTTAAACCTCTGAATCAGGAAGTCAGCGCAAAAAAATTCCTTCAACACAGGCCTTATGCATTGTCATTAAGCAGCTTTTATTTGTTAGGGTGTGTCAGCCATGAATATCTTCTCTCTGTGACACCCAAATTATAGTGACGGTTTGAAACTTAATAATATCGTTGAGGTGCAGGCCACACAATGTTTCCATTATTGCAGTTCTTATTTATTGGAAGGTAAAAGAATGTAAAGAAAAAACAGTAGATGGGAAGTGATAAAGATTAAGTGCTGTGGAACACTCTGACACTGATCAAACTGTGTTAATGTTTATTTTAGTACTCGGGAGTATTACAGTCTCTTGTTCAAACTCTGTCATGTAAAGCTATTTCCAGGCTTGTGGGGAGGGGGAGGGTCATCTTTAGGGGAAGGGGAGCTGGTAGGAGAGAAATGCAATGATTTATTTGTAAAATAAGACAAAAATCAGATTTAAACATTTTAAAATCTGTTTTCTTTTCCAAATTGTTAAGTGATTTTGCTGTTGAAAAAAAAGCTTTAGAGTTAATGTTTTAAGATATTGCTATTACATGAGAAGTGAGGCAATAAAAAGTAATTATTTTAGGACAGTTTTATCAGCAATTTACAACATGCCACATACTGGCTGTTTGCAGGTATTTCTGTACTCATGCTTACACTCTGATTCTTAGTATCATAAAGAACCTTTCCTTCTGATCAGTGAGTGGGTTGTGGTGCTGAGCATCTGAAAAGCATTCAGATTCTCACTGTTGGAATAAGGATGTATGAAATTAAGAATATTTTATCATTTAGAATAGCACCTAACACCTAGTGGATGTCTCAATAAATATTTGATTAATGATGACTATATTTGGGATATAAGAAAATTTTTGGAAGGTTGACCATTTAGATAATAGCAGGGCTATGTTGGAAAGAATATAGAAAATAAGTAAAACTTATATAACACTCCAGTGGATGCATAGTATGGCATATAACTCACACTTTACCAATTTAGGTGAACTCTGAAGGTTTATGTAGCACTTTAAGCCAGCAGTTCTTTTCCTACCCATGTACTCCAGAGAAGCTCTTGCCCATGTAAAGGAAGAGTCATGTACAGCAATGCTTAATAGCAGAAATCAACAAACAGTGTCAATGTCCGTCACTAGTACAACAAATAAAGCACTGCCTTATACAGTGGAATGCTATATTTTAGTAAGAATGAATGAATGAGAGGTACACCATCAACATGGTTAAATCCCAGAAACATAACAAAGAAGCAAATCAGAGAAGGATGTATTGAGTATTGTTCCTTTCACATGATTTCAAAAGCTAGAAAATATAAACACTTTCTACATAACACATAAATGTTAATATTGTTAATTGTATTCTGTAAAGGGAAGAGTTAGAATAGTGATCAGAATTCCAGTTAATGCTTAGTAATTTAGTATATAGTAGGCAGGTGGGCGTATGTTTGGAAAGAAGCACAAATCAGGTTTTCAGACTGGCAGTGTTCTCTTTCTTCATTTGGGTATTGTTACTCAAAGTTTCATTTATTATTAATATTAATGAATGGATTATATATATAATTATTAATATCATTGATTTGTTGTTAATATTAATACATGAATTATATACATGCTTCCTTTTCTAATACATTTTACAATCGAAATAAAATAAACTATTTCTTAGAGACTGTAGTGTGTTAGGCAATAACCTTGTATTCTGGAGCCTCAGCTAGAGTAAAGGCAGACATTAATTCAATAATTACAGTTACTCTAGGCTTACTGAATGAGAAGTATGTGGTACTAAAAGACTGAAATAGGCGATGTGATATAATCAAGGAAGTGCAGAAAGAGATTCATTGAGAAAGAGAGAATTGAGCTAATATCTAAATACTAAGTCAAAGTTAACTTGGAAAAGAAGGAAGGAAGGTAAAAGTATCCTTGTAGGGAAACTGATATAAGCAAAGGCTTTTGGGTGCAGGGAGCACTGTGAATATGAAGATAGAAAGCATAATCATTGTAAGTGTTGCAAAGGGAAAAATGAATATTGTGAAGAATATTACTCAAAAGGTATGTAGGTGTCAAAACCGGTATCTTGTAGATAATATTAAGGCTTTTGTTTTTCCTCAGAGTGAGGAAGTTGAGATGTTTTAAGTAGAAAGATGATGTGAACAATTTTACATTTTGAATATGTCACTGGCTGCAGTTGAATGACTGTTGTTCCGTCTCTCAGTCATGTCTGACTCTTTGTGACCCTATGGACTGCAGCATGCCAGCCTTCCCTGTCCTTCACTATCTCCTGGAACTTGCTCAAATTAACGTCCATTGAGTCGGTGATGTCTGATTGGTTTGGAGCAAAGGTAGATATGAGTGTGTGTTAGTTGCTCAGTCATGCCTGACTCTTTGAGACCCCATGGACAGTAGAGCATCAAGCTCCCCTGCCCATGGGATTTCCCAGACAAGAATACTGGAGTGGATTGCCATTCCCTTCTCCAGGGGATCTTTCTGACCTAGGAACTGAACCCTGGTCTTCTGCATTGCGGGCAGATTCTTTACCATCTGAGCCACTAGGGAAGCCCAGATGTGAGTAGATCAGTCCAGAGACGTGGTGGTCCCAGTAACACATAGCTTGGATGAAAGTGCTGGTAGGGAAGATGATAAGATACAAATTGATTTCAGAAAATTTTTGAGGACAAATGTAAGGGATTTGGTAATGGATTGGATATGGGGGTGGGTAGGAGATACTTCCGGAGAAGGCAATGGCAGCCCACTCCAGTACTCTTGCCTGGGAAATCCCATGGACAGAGGAGCCTGGAAGGCTGCAGTCCATGGGGTTGCTAAGAGTTGGATACGACTGAGCGACTTCACTTTCACTTTTCACTTTCATGCACTGGAGAAGGAAATGGCAGTGTTCTTGCCTGGAGAATCCCAGGGACTGGAGCCTGGTGGGCTGCCGTCTGTGGAGTCGCACAGAGTCGGACACAACTGGAGCGACTTAGCTGCAGCAGCAGGAGATACTTCGAAAATGGTTTCTGAGTTTCTAGATTGCCTAAATAAATGGCTGGTGGCACCCTTAACTGAGAGAAGGAATATAGGAAGAAGCCATAGGCTAGATTGTTTATTCAGATTTGTACATATTAAATGTGTGCATTTTAGACCTCTGAGAGATAGTGATCTAATTAGACTTTTGAAAATATGTTTCTATATTTGTATTATGTCTTGAACTGAATTTTCAGTATGGGGTAAGAACATTTTTTTTCTCTTATTTTTTAAACAACAGACAGAAATATATTAATATAAAGGAAGTCTTTATTATCTCCTTTCTTTCATTTTAATTTCCAACCATTACCCATAGGGATCTCAGACTTAGATTCAATATAAGAGAGGATTATTGGGGTTCTTTGCAGCTCACCATGATTAAAATAATACCCTCTCTCAATACTGAAGGTAGTAGGTCTAGTGTTAGGCTTGTCCCAATATTGAGGAATACACTTCTCGGCATTTCATAGAAGTGTGATAATTTGAAGGGTAGCTCTATGTTTTTCCCTCTGAAGAGCAGAGGGTGATCAGGACCAAAAGTATGAGTTTAAGAAAGAAAGCTACAATCATAAAATTACATTGTTCTCATTTTCAACCAGAAATCCTATGGTTATTCTTTAATTTCTGACAATATGGTAGATTATATGTCTAGAGAAACCTTCTCATTGGTAAAAACTAAAAAATGCCAGACAGAATATATTTTTCTTTCTTTCTTTGATTTTTTAAATTATAAATATAGAGTCACCATTTAATTAACTGGCTACTATATGTTGTACACTGGTTTATATGCTTTCTATATATAAATTTTTAATTTTTTAAAATTTATTTTTATTGTTTTGTTTTCTCTTCAATTTTTATTGAGCTATAGCTTGCATACATCATGAAATGATGACCACAAAACATTTAGTGACCATGTATCATCTAGAAAAAGCTGTTTTTTCCCCTATGATGAGAGCTCTTGTAACAACTTTTATTATAACTTGCAGAAGTATCACTTATATTAATTTTGTACATTATATCCCTAGTTACCTGTTATCTTATAGCTAGAAGTTTGTAACTTTTGACCTTCAGATCTATATATAATATACATAGATATATAATTCAGAAAAAATATATGTATATTTAAATTATTTAATTGCATAGCTGAGTTCATGGGAAAGTAAGGGGACTTCTCAGAGTCCGTGAACAGCATGAAATCACAAATCAGGAAAAATAAGCAAGCACTGAAACAGACATTTTTCTTGGGGATAAGGGAGCATTTTTTGATAAGTGAAAAAACAGCTTTGGCTGGCAAAAATTGGTAGGTTAGACTGGAAGTCCTTTGCATAAATAGGGTCTTTAGAAGGTAACTCTTAGTGTGAGTTAAATGAAGCAAATAAGACAGAGAGAGTGAAAGAAAGAGAAGAGATAGGGAGTGCAAGCAAGCAAATGCTATTGAGAGAGTGAGAATAGTTAACTTTCTTAGTCTTGGTTCTGAGTAAAGTGGAAGAAGTTTCAACAGAATGAAATTCCTAACCTTACCCTTATGTAATTCAGGTTCACATGTAACGTAAAAACATCTAAAGATAAAATTTCAGTTTTAAGGTTGGTCATAGCCCAATATGCTTGGCAGAAGCAAGCAAAAATGTGAGGAGGAAAAGAAAACAATTTAAAACACAGCTTTAATTCCCACAGATAAAATTTCAAAGACCTTGAGATTGCCTTAAAATATAATCACTAAGTAATTAGAACAACAAATCCAGCAAGATGGTAGCTATTTGAACTTTTATTTATAGAATATAAATTAACTGTATTTAAAATTAATTATTTTTAAAATAGAAGATAGATCTGAAAATGATACATAGAATATAGGACAGACCATGGGATTCTCCGGGCAAGAGTACTGGAGTGGGTTGCCATTTCCTTCTCCAGGAGACAAAGCTAGAAAATATGAAAGAGACTTTAAAAGATAAGGAGGTTAGAAAGAGAAAGTACAACACATCTAATTGGAGAATCATAAAGAGGGAATGGGAAAAATAGGGGTGAGACAATATTCAAAGGGATAATGGATGAAATGATTTTTGAATTAATGAAAGTCATCAGTTTTCATATGCACAAAGTAAAACATACATCAAGCCAATTATACACTATAGTATTATAACCACAGAACACCTTGATATATTGTGATGAAATGACCAAACTTTCTGCAAGGTGAAGAAAGGAGAAAAAACGTTAAGAGGAAAACACAGAGCAGTAATAGATGGTAGAAATAGATCCAAATGTATCAGTGTCACAATAAATATAAATGGGTTAAAATTTCTAGCTAAGAGAAATTATCAGGCACAAAGCAAAACCCATGGGAGGAAATCTCAGTTCTATTGTTTATGGAGATATTCCTAAACTAAAGAATACAGAAACTGTTAAAAATAACAGAGAAAGGAAATTCTAAAGCAGAAAGTATTGCTCTATATAGTAGATAGCATCTGAGGTGGCCCCCACTGATCCTTGTGAGGATATTATGGTTTTGTTTAGTCTCATCCAAGAATGTATAGACATGCTCTGTTTAGCTAGTAAGATATTCTAGTAAATCGAAACGCAATATAACATTTCTGAGATTAGGTTATGAAAGATGGTGTCACCTCTCCACTTTGCTCTCTTAGAGCACTGCTCTGGGGAAATCAACTGCAATGCTTTGTGGACATTTACACAGCCCTGTGGAGAAGTAGGTGTTTAAATAATTGTGACCTTTTCCCAATAGACAATACCAATTTACCAGCCACTCGAGTGAGCTATTTTCAAAGACAATCCTCTTCCCTAGTCAAGCCTTCAGTTGTTTGCATCCTTGACAACTTGAATGTAACCATGAGAGATTCTGAGACAGAACCTCCAAGCTAACCTGCTCCTAAATTCCTGACCGAGAAAAACTGTGAACTAATAATTTTCAGTGTTGTCTTAAGCTATTAAATCTGGAAGTAATTTATTATATAACAACAGTAACTTACACACTAATATAGAATTTCGACTAAACAAGTTAATATAACTTTAAGCCTTCATGATTCCTACTATATTTTCAGAATAAACTAGGTCATAATTTATACTCATTTTAATATACTATCATAGGGAAAGAGTTAACACAACTGTCTTAGTAATTCTTCTGTTGACCAGTCACTAAAACAGTTAGTATACGGAAAATCTTACAAATTTTAAAAGACTAATGTCATGCAGCCAAATAATGATTATAAAATATAACACATTGTTGCAATCTTGGGTTTATTATAGAAATGCAAAGTTGATTCAACATTAGAAATCTGTTAATGTATTCATCATATTAATCAATATCATCTTATAAGTACAGAAAAAGTCAGCTATAAAGTGAAGCTACTAAAAGTTTTTAATAAACATCTCATTCTGTGGTGAATCATTAAAATCCAGAGTGAAGTCAATAATGCCTGTTTTCACATCAGTTCAATATTGTACTGCATATTATAGCCAGGGCAAAAAGAAGACAGAAGGAATAAAATTTAGTAAACTTTGAGATGAAAAAACTAAAATTTAATTTGTTATATAGATGATATGATTTCCTATTTAGAAAAAAAATCTAAAAGTTATTAATCACTTTCAGCTATAAAATCAAAAAACAAAGTTAAGTACATTTCTATATATTAATAATTGGTTAATAGTTTAATTTGGAAAAATGTTCTATTATAATAGTAACATGAATTATAAGACAGTTCAGAATAATGAAAAAATGTAAGCTTTTTTCATTAAAATTATGAAATTGTATTGAAAAACCTTAAAAGACACTCAAATAAATGGAGAATCACATTATGGATATGAAAACACTATTTTTAAAATGATAATTTTCCGTAATTGGTTTATGAGTTAATGGAATTCTGTAAAGTCTCGACAAGACTTTTCATGAAGACTGACTAGCTCATCTTAACGTATATGGTAGATCAAATGGACAAAAATGCTAATTCTTTTCTGAAAAAGTACAAGGAATAGCCTCTTGCTCTATCAAATATCAAGATCTACTTTAAACCCATTATAATTATTACAGTGTGTTAGTTCAAGAATAGATTTCTGGAACAGAATGCTTTGCTCATAAACAACCCACACATATATAGAAACTTTTTCTTTTAGTCAGCATTGTGGACCAGTGGTGAAAGTTTAGTCTTCTGGACAAGAGTTAGGGAAATTGGCAATTCATATGGGAAAGATAAAAGTGAATCCCACCTCATAGTTAACATAAAAATCAATTTCAGTTGGATTAATAAATTAACTTTTGAAAAGAGACATAAGAGAATATCTTTCTGATCTTCTTTTCCATGAAAAGATTACTTTTAGAAAGAATCACAACCATGAAGAGATAGGTTGATAAATTTCACTTCATTCAAATTATGAGCTTTGTCCATGGCAAGGCACTGTTTTTATAAAAACTGTTGTCTAAAAGCTGGAAGGAAATGGTTGCTCTGCTCATAATCAATTCAACTTAGAATCTAGAATATATACAAGTAATATCAGTTAATAAGTAAAAGATTACCATTAGAAAAGCAGGAATAAGGCATGGATAACATTTCATAAAAAAGAAATAAAAATAACCAAGGAATATTTGTATATACACTGACACCAATCTCTAATAATGGAAAGGCAAATTTAAACTGCATTGACTATTACACCTCCCCATATTTCCAGGAATAAATAACCACATCAGCATTAGTGAGCAACAGGAACCAGCATACATTGTGACAGGTGAAGTGTATCATTGTACAATGCTTTAGAAGACTGTTTGAAATTAATGATAAAATTAAGCAATAAGATGCAGCCAGCAGTTCAACTGCTGATTATACCTGAGGGGAGCTACTCAAGCTGATCAGGACAAAGAAACCATATTTTTAAAATTTCCCTTCTTCCTTCCCTCCCTTGCTTCTTTCCCTTCCTCTCCTTCCTTCCTTCTTTGTCCTTCAACATGGTTATGATATTCATTAGAAATACAGTTTAACTTCATTTGTTTCATCTTATTTTTCATTTTTTCCTGCTTTTCATTCTTATTTACTTTGATTTTTTTCCGTATGTGTATTATGCTTTCAAAAGTGAAAACTATGTGCATATATATATATATATATGGAGATTAGTTACAGAAGCCACACTGTCTTCTGTATCTCTTTATCTCTTTCTCACTATACCTGTCTTACAAGTAATCAACTTCATTGGGGTTTTTTGCAAGGATTGGAAGAAATGTAAATCAATCACTCCTCTATCTATCAACATAGATAAATCTCATAAATACAATATTCAGAAAAAATGATCAAAGAATATGCTATAGTCATGTTTCCCGTGGATGGAGGAGCCTGGTGGGCTGCAGTCCATGGGGTCACTAAGAGTCGGACATGACTGAGCGACTTCACTTTCACTTTTCACTTTCATGCATTGGAGAAGGAAATGGCAACCCATTCCAGTGCTCCTGCCTGGAGAATCCCAGGGATGGAGGAGCCTGGTAGGCTACCATCTATGGGGTAGAACTGTTTATGTTCTACATCATAAACAGTACTGGACAAATGTATATTTATTTTATTATTATTATTAAAAGAAATAGATTTTAAATTTTATTTTGTATGTGTTGAGATTTGATATAAAATTACTAAAATTGTAAATATGCAAGATTTAAATTAGGACTTTTCTGAGAGACCTATAAACCATGTAAATAGGAAGATATTCCTCAATGGGCAGGCTCAGAATTATAAAGCTTTGAGTCCATGTGCATATGTACATTGACCCAATTCCAATCAGAAAAGTAATAAAATAAAATTCAAAAAGTAATACCCACAAATATCTAAAGGCATGTGAGAGACAAGAGGTCATTATTCTATACTGAGTTTCAGTGTGTGGATTTAATTGCAGCAACATGAAAACCTTGTTCTTAAGGTGTTTAGAGATTTAAAAAATATGTAATATAATGTCTACATTCAGTGAGTTAGCTAGACACTTGTAGAATGAATGCTGAGATCCATGTGACTGAAAATTGCGCTTGTACACAGGGATGCCAAATCTCCACTCTGCTACTTAGTAAGACTTCCTGATTTTAATCAGAACACTTAACTGCATTATCTGGTATTTCCTGGTATCTAAAATTAAGAGAACAGTAGTATTAAAAATTTTTCCGAATTATTGCAGAAAGTCTGAGAGAAAACATATGTTTAATATTATACATTAGTAGACAAAAAGTATTTGTCTTACCTTTATGATAATAAAAGATCCTATGAAATAAGGTTTTTTTGCAGGTTTTCTTTTGAATATGATATTCATAACATTGTAGTGTGATTTTTTTCTGTGTTGTGAACATTCTATGTCAGTCTTTCCTTGTAGCTATAATAAATTTAAATAATTAAAATTTATTTTATATATGTCACTTGATAAAATTTTACAAAGCATTCTTCTTTCCATCCCCTGCAAAAGTTAGAAAAATATGAGTGAGTAGATGACTTCCATGTTGGATATTAGTTGAATTTTACAATTATAATAGTTAAAGCTCTGTGATACTGATTGAGAAAAGAAGACTAGAGCAGTGGAACAATATAAGAGCTCTGAAACAGATCTTAATTTTTAAAAATTCATTCAGTTCAGTCTCTCAGTTGTATCCGACTCTTTGTGACCCCATGGACTGCAGCATGCCAGGCCATATATTTTATATGATATAAATCTTAATATGTAGATATAATATATAGATACTATGATATATCTATGGAAAACTATTCAGAAAGTATTTATGGATATATTTGAAATGAAAAAGTATTAGTGAAATATAAAAATAGTGAAAAAGGAGAGAAAAGAGCAAATATCTATCTGGTCTTTGGGTAAGGAAAACTTTATATACAAGCATGAAATATAAGAAACTAAAAGAAAGCAATGATAGATATTGTAGAAGATAAGTATTGTATAAATTATACAGAAACATCATAATATAAAAATCAAAGAACTTATGGATATTATTTCCCATAAATATTACAGGTTTGGGTTTAACTCCTTAACACACAAAGAACTCCATAAATTGAGAAGAAAACTTCTCAAACTTTAATAAAATTAATGTATTTAAATACCACAATTTTATAAAAACTCATCTTCCTTGGTATGAAAATTATGCTGGTAGAACTCAATGTCCCTTAGCAATTGCTCAGCTAAAATAAAAATCTGTTTGTTTTCCACTTAACAACCCCAAAGTCCCTGGTCTGAGCTGAATGATATTTGTGTTTCATATGGTCATTTGGGAGACTCTGGTGGTTTCTTTTTGCTTGGTTATCTCCTTGGGTAGTAGTTGGCATTTTTTTTTCTGTGAAGGGCCAGATAACAAATATTGTAGGATTTGGGGCCCTATGATGTCTGTTGTAATTACTCAATTCTGCAATTGTAGGGTAAAAGTGGCCATAGAGACATAAACAAGTATAACTATGTTCCAGTAAAACTTTAGTTACTAAACCAGGTTGCTCTTTAGTTTTATGACCCTTGCCCTGGGGCCCTGTCTTGTCTTGCCCTGCCTGGTTGATGCTAAATCACAGGCACATTTGTATCCCAGATTGCAAGGAACAGAGCCTGGAGGATTTTATGCACAGTATCTTAAGGCCTAGACACATATGTAGCTAGCATTATTTTTTATCACAATCCACTGATGCAAACATAACTACACTACCCAGCTGCAAAGGTGGCCTGGAAACATAGTCTCTAATGCCAAAGTGCCCAGTTATAAACCTCTTGCTGGGGAAGGAGGGACATATCTTTGCCAGTTGTGTCTCCCAAACTAGTAGTCAAATAAATTCAAAATTGCTTCATAATTTTATAACAAATGATGTAAATAAATATTATCAAATAACACAAATTTTAATATGTAGTGTTGGCATTATACCATTACTAGTAATTTTTATAATAGCAGATAATTATTGGTATCTTAATAAGTACCCAACACCCTTTAGCCATAACACAGCCTCAAATCCTGTTATCCACAACAGTGCTCAGAAGATAGTTATATTTATCATCACCATTTTCCAAATGAATGTGTGAGTTTTTAAGAATTTAAAGACTAAAGTAGACAATTAGGAAGCATTGGAGCCCTAATTTCACTGCAGCCACCCCTGTCCCAAAGCCCGTTCTCTTCTCTAGTGTATAATGAAAATAAGAAATCAGACCTCTTTTGTGTCCAGTGCATTAACACTGTAGGTCAAAATCTATACAGAAATTTATACCATCTAACTCAATAATTCTGTTTCTAGGGTATTTTCCTCTTTTAAAATAACTAATGATGCAGTCAAATTCATTACAGTTTTATTTTCCAGAAACTGAAAAATGTTTTTCATATTATAATGACATAGGACAATACTCAAGACATAATATAGTACAAACAGAAAAGAATTGGAAAAAACTCCAAATAGAGAATATTCTATTATAGCATATATTTATATAATGTATATACGTACACAAATATAAGTGTATGTCTAATATGAGAAAATATTGAGTTGTAATTTGAATGTTAAAATTATAGGTTATTTTTTCTTTATACTTTTCTATATTTTATAGAATTTTCAGTAACAGTCATACTTTTTGTTTACATTCAAATATCAGTGCTAATAGGTAAAAATGACTATCAAGTCTGTAATATTTAGTGTTAATATAATGCTTAACATTGTTAATCAAATAAGAATGAACATTATTAGAAAACTGATTAAGTAAATTAAACTTAGATGAGATTCATTTTGTATATAGGCATGTTTTCAATTATATAAAGAGTATATATTCTTGGTATAAGTAAATCTTTTCATGTGTCTTTTCATGTCTTTTTATGTTTCCATTTTGCTAGCTTTTCATCTCATATGCCTATTGTTAGGCCATATTATTGATATTTTCTTTTTGGTGTTAATTTCTACCAGGAAAGGGCATATCTTTGAAGTTCTTTCTGTTGTATTGTTTAATACAGCACTAATAAGATTTCAGCTTCCTTAGCTGAGCTTTCAAATCTTAGTTGGTAATAGAGTGGATCAGTGTTCACAGTTCAGTTCAGTCTCTCAGTCGTGTCTGACTTTTCATGACCCCATGAACTTCAACACTCCAGGCTTCCCTGTCAATCACCAACTCCCGGAGCCTACTCAAACTCATGTTCATTGTGTTGGTGATGCCATCCAACCATCTCATCCTCTGTCATTCACTTCTCCTGCCTTCAATCTTTCCCAGCATCAGGGTCTTTTCAAATGAGTTGGTTCTTCACATCAGGTGGCCAAAGTATTGGAGTTTCAGCTTCAACATCAGTCCTTCCAATGAATATTCAGGACTGATTTCCTTTAGGATGGACTGGTTGGATCTCCTTGCAGTCCAGGGGACTCTCATGAGTCTTATCCAACACCACGGTTCAAAAGCATCAATTCTTTGGTACTCAGCTTTCTTTATAGTCCAGCTCTCACATCCATACATTACTACTAGAGAAACCATAGCTTTGACTAGATGCAGCTTTGTAGGCAAAGTAATGTCTCTGCTTTTTAATATGTGGTCTAGGTTGGTCATAGCTTTTCTTCCAAGGAGCAAGCATCTTTGAATTTCATGGCTGTAGTCACCACCTGCAAAGATTTTGGAGCGCAAGAAAATAAAGTCTGTCACTGTTTCCATTGTTTCCCCATCTATTTGCCATGAAGTGATGAGACTGGATGCCATGATCTTAGTTTTTTGAATGTTGAGTTTTAAGCCAACTTGTTCACTCTCCTCTTTCACTTTCATTAAGGAGCTCTTTAGTTCTTCGCTTTCTGCCATAAGGGTGGTGTCATCTGCACAATGGCTCACCAAATATTATTTAAAAAGATATGAAATTTAACTTTTTTTCCTTTTTGCAAAAACTGTCATTTTCTTGTGCAATCCTAGACAAGAGTCTGTCATTTTCTTGGTCAACATAATAAGTGTTGGTATGACCAGTCAAATTTAATTTTAATGTTAAAATGGAAGATTTCTTATTCAATTAATAAGAAGTAGTCACAACCCCCTTTTAGTAGCATTTCTATTAAAATATTTGATTTTACTGATTCTTTCTATTAGAATGGTAATATTCTGTCCTATTTTGAAGTAGATGGAGGTTGCAGGAAGTAATTTTTCTTGTTTCCATTTGGAGCATTAGTAAGTTTATGTTATAAGTCCAACTTGAAATTTAACATTTTACTTCCTAATTTATCTAGATTTTTTAACTTTCTGGCTCAAGATTATCCATTTCTTAGAGTTTTGCATGTTCTCTTTGTTTTGTAAGCACTGTAGGAGAGAAAATGAGATTTTAATTCCTCAAGAGGGGTGTCATACTTTAGAAAGACAAAGGTGTTTCAAGACAGAGTTACTGGGTTCAGTTTAGTTCACCCTCTGGTTTAATGACTTGTTCCTACAACTTGTCAAGAGTTTCATTATGTCAGCCCCAGCATATACCTATTCCCAGGTCAGGCTCCTTGATTATTCTTGGGCTTTTTCAAACCTTTAAAAGCTATGTGGATATACAGTATATACAGTTGTTTTTAGTAGAAATGCATGTCAACAATTATTTAAGTTTGAGCTCAAGTTTATTCCTCTAAAATCATATTGTGAAAACCTGACTTTACTTTTTAAGCGTTAAATCAAAGTCATATATGCAGAATGTTTCCCTTTGGACATGTTTCATTTTTGAGTGGTGGCCAGTACTTATATTGGAGAAGGCAATGGCACCCCACTCCAGTATTCTTGCCTGGAAAATCCCATGGGCGGCGGAGCCTGGTAGACTGCAGTCTATGGGGTCGCTAAGAGTCGGACACGACTGAGCGACTTCCCTTTCACTTTTCACTTTCATACATTGGAGAAGGAAATGGCAACCCACTTCAGTGTTCTTGCCTGGAGAAACCCAGGTTCGAGGGAGCTTGGTGGGCTTCTGTCTATGGGGTCGCATGGAGTCGGACACGACTGAAGCGATTTAGCAGCTGCAGCAGCAGCAGTACTTATATACTTAGGTGGAATTCTTTCCACTTGTTACTGTTACCAGCGAAGAAACTCATGACCTGTGAAGATTTCTAAGCATATTTTTTAGAAAAAATCATTTAGAATTATAGTTGTTATAGGCAGGAGAGAAGGAGGAACCCAGTATAGGCTTATGTCTGCCAAAAAAACTTTAAACTTTATGATGGGAATTTATATAATATTGCTTTCTCACAGGATGCATAGAACGTTGCTCAATCACAGATAGAATAAAATATTAAAGATGAGGAAGGCTTAGTGTGATCACACAGCTTCATTTTGAGATTTTACAGAAAACTGACAGCCAGACAGCATTGTTACTGGCTTGACATTTTCACTGCACTTTTTTTTATAACTGCTTATTGGACTTTTATCTTGAAGGATACATCCATAGATTTGTCTTCCACTTGAATGTAGATTCTTGAAGGCACATTTGATTATCATTCATTATAATTCTTGACCATATTACCTAATTTATATTAGCCCTTTAGTAGATACATTTAGAATGAGTTAGCAAGGAAATGAATGATTATATAGATTAAATTTTAGAGATGACATGATGGCTTGCTATCATGCAGCAGAATGGCAAGAATGTCAGGCCCCCTCAATTTAAGCTTTCTCTTCTCTACTCTAGCTGTTCTAATACCTGCAGCCAAGTCCTTGTTCCAGGACTGTCGACTCTGACTGCATTTATTCTTTGCTGGAAGCAGAATAGCATAGGAACGAATAAGATTAATTTCAACTTCCTAGAATTGTTCCTTGTTCTGCCTCAATCATGGGCAAGTTATTTCATGTTTCTAATCTATGTGTTTCATGTTTTAGCTTGTAAAAGGTGGAACATAATGTATGCCACCTAGGATGGTACCGAGGTTCAGATAGATGTAAAATGATGGGTACATTTCCAAGGACATCCTAAGAACCCCAGCCGACGACCCTCTTGTTCTTCAGTCTCTTTGGCCTACCTGAAGTTCCCACTGCTTCAGTGCAGCTGCTGCATACCATGGGAAGAGTTCTCCCCAGTAGCCCTTTGCTCCCCAGTTATTTGCTGAGATCTCTTGCCAATTGTAAAATTTTTCTCTAGTTACATTGAAAATAGCCTTCCTCATGTTATCATGTCATCGTTTCATTTCTCTTTGTTGTATTTAGGTAGGTAGGTTTAGTTGCTTAGTTGTGTCTGACTCTTGCGACCCCATGGACTGTAGCCCACCAGGCTCCTCCATCCATGGGCTTTCCCAGAATGGGGTACCATTTCCTTCTCCAGGGCATCCTCCCGACCCAGGGACTGAACCAGGGTCTCCTGCATTTCAGGCAGACTCTTTACCGACTGAACAACCAGGGAAGCCACGTAGGGACTAATATTTTGATATGGATTTTATAGTACCCCTCTTGTTCACGGGGCTTCCCTTATGATAAAGAATCTGCCTGCAATGCAGGAGAAAGTGAAAGTCACTCAGTCATTTCCGACTCTTTGTAACCCCATGGACTATTCAGTCCACGGAATTCTCCAGGCCAGAATACTGGAGTGGGTAGCCTTTCCCTTCTCCAGGGGATCTTCCCAACCCAGGGATCAAACCCAGGCCTCCTTCACTGCAGGTGGATTCTTTACCAGCTGAGCCACCAGGGAAACTCAAGAATACTAAAGTGGGTAGCCTATCCCTTCTCCAGCAGATCTTTGCCACCCAGGGATCAAACCAGGGTCTCCTGCATTACAGGCAGATTCTTTACCTACTGAGCTAACACAGAAGTCTCAGCATGCAATGCAGGAGACCTGAGTTCTATCCTGGGTCAGGAAGATCCCCTAGAGAAGGGAATGACACCTCACTCTAGCATTCTTGTCTGGAGAATTCCAGGGATGGAGAGTTCCAGGGACAGAGTATCCTGGTGGTTTAGAGTCCATGGAGTCTCAAAGAGTGAGACACAACTGAGAAACTAACATTTTCACTTTCTTGCTCACAAAAATGAGGTCCATGAGAGTAGGCGCTTTGTCCTCCTTATTCACTGCTCTGTCTTCAGCACTTTGAGGAGCACCTTGCCTATGGCATCTTGAAACACCTATTTTCTGCCCGAATGAAAGGAATCATATAAGAACATACTGCTATCAAAAAGTGAATTACTTAGAAACACTCGTACATATGTATGTTACTATAAACATTAGGATTTTGGAAGGAACAACATGATTGTCAACCATGTATGAAAAATGAAATACTGGTATTGAGTCCCTCCTTCCCTATTTAACTCCCAAGTCTGTCTATTTTGCACAAATAACATATGCCCAAATGCATTTTCTATTTCATCAAAAAACAAATAATTCATCTTCCAAATTAAGTATATCAACCGTCAGAGTAATGAAACACTGACAGTAAGAGACTTCCAAAAAAATTAATACCAGATAACTGTACTATTTGTGAGAACCCCAAATATAGTTTGTCTCTTTGTTTGTAAGCTTTTTATTTTGTATTGGAGCATAGCCAAATAACAGATGATGTTGTGATAGTTTCAGGTGAAGAGGGAAGGGACTCAGCCTTACATATACATGTATCCATTCTCCCCAAAATTCCCCACCCATCCAGGCTGCCGCATAACATTATTGACCTGAGTTCCCTGTGCTCTACAGTAGGTCCTTGTTGGTTATTCATTTTGGATGTAGCGGTGTATACATGTCCATCACAAGCTCACTATTCCTTCTCTCCAACCATCCCCCCAGCAAACATAAGGTCATTTTCAAAGTCTGTGCATCTGTTTCTGTTACAAAATGTAGTTTTTGAGAACAGAAAATTTATGAACTTTTTTTTTAACCTAGGTGTTATATCACATATAGCTCTTCCATATGTCTCTAATTAGAGATATATTGTTTATTTGTATCTAGGTAATCACATTGTTCTAGACAGATAGGAAATGATTGATACTTAAAAAATGTTTCATGAAATATTAATATCGTTAGTCACACACATATTCAACAGTGCCAACAAAGAAGTGATTAATGTTCAGGTAATGTATGCTCCAGAGAACAATTAAATCAATTGCTACAACCTGGAGTTTCCTGCTATGTAGGAACATTGAACTATAATTTTCTGGATAGCAAAATGAAATGTACAAGTAATTTGAGAAAATGTTCTACTAACATTTATCTTGAAAAATTATTTCAGTTCTGTGTTTGATTTTTGCAGACATATCCACCATGTGATTCAGTTATCATTGAAATAACTGAAAAAGTGCACAGAGATGGTAATTGCCTCTATATTTTCTGGTTGGATGTTAAGATGATTTTTAAAAAGTGACCAGCATGCACTGTTAACACAATTTTTTCTGTAAGTTAACTTTAGCTGCTTTTAAAATACTAGCAGTTGCAATATTTGCATATTTTCTCTATGAAAACTGATCTAATCTCATCTCCCTAAAAAACCAAAATGATACCAAACCAAAAGCAAAAACAAAAAGTCTTAATTGAATAGAGTAATAAGTCTATGGAATTAGGTATTCTAAATCAGAACTGGTTTGTAGAAAGTTGTACAAACTTTTCTGTTTTCTGAACATAATTGACTAAGTGGTTGTGGAAACTATAAAATATATTTTTTATTTGACATTTCTTTGTGCTGAAGAACACAATAGTTTATAAACCTGCCCATAACCTCATATACCTAAAAGACTCATTTTCTATACGTTTGAGTTCTTATTCTCTCTATAAGACCTTAACTGAATTATTCAGAATAACATTCATATTATTACTAAGGGAGGAAACAAAAAGTAGAAGGTTAATTTTGAATGCATTGAGCACCTCCCAAGTTTGAGGGTGGTATGAGCACTGAGATGTAATCCAGTTCAAGGAGAGACTTACACGACTGTGATAGCATTTGATGATTTGTATGCTTGAGATTTTTTAAAACCTTTTTCTATTTTCCATAAAGCACAATCCTCTGAAAAATACAACACTTTCTGAGTTTTCTTGGATTGCTTAGCTTTCATTTCAAGTTTTTACTTGATGTTATATCTTATCTGGGCCATCTTTAGGCCTAATTCCTTTTTTAGAAAATGGAACATAAAGAATTGACTCCAGTATTTCCTTAGAAAGTACAGGAAATATAGTTCTTACTGGGATGATAACAAATCTATTCTTGCTATTCTAAAAATGATAAAATTAACACCCTTTATAAAAGGCACATAGGATAAAGAATCAGTTAATTTAAATATCTTAGATTTTAACTAGTTTAAATATTTACCAAGTCTCTGATATATCCAGAAGAGATCCACTGATTAATTAATTAATTTAGTCATTTACCAAGTATCTGAAGTAATCAGAGTGGATTTCAAGGCCCTGTATTATAGTGATGAACTGTTCCGCTAGCCAGTTATAAAGAGAATACATGTTGCATTGGTTTTCGTGATGAAGAACTGTATCTCTTACCTGACCCTTGATCTAAGAGAAGGTGAGAAGAAAAGGATGTGCATTAACCCCCTGTCACTCCACCCTTTTTTAGCACAATCAGGTCACCTTGACTTGAAGAGAACTAACATGAGAGCTGAACAGGTGAGCCTTTAGGTCATGGGCCCTCAGGAGTTGATGGAGAGATTGGCATCATCTCTAGGCTGGATTCAAAAGCCTCAGGATGGGATTGTTAATCTAGTGATAGAATTACCAAGTAGTGTTACTCATATTAGTAGCTGAGTCATGTTCAACTCTTTGTGACCCCATGGACTGTAGCCTGCCAGGCTTCTCTGTCTATGTGATTTCCCAAGCAAGGATACTGGAGTGAGTTATTATTTCCTTCTCCAGAGGATCTTCTTGACCCAGGGATTGAACCTGGGTCTCCTGCATTGTAGGCAGATTCTTTACCATCTGAGCCACCAGGGAAGCCCATTAGACAGTGGAAATATTTAAGAAAATAAACACTTGCCATTACTGATATTACTGCAGCAGAAATTAGTTTCTCCTTCCTGAGGATTGATCAAAATGAGTTTGTGCCAGATGCAGTATATAAAATGAAAGAATGGTTATGTTTCTAAAAGCATATATGCATATAGATGTGTGTGTACATATACACGTGTATGCATGCATGTGTGTATATACATACGTATGTGCACATACATACATGTTTATATGTATGTATAAACGTGTGCGTGCCTGTGTGTTCGTGCGTGCATGCTCTGTTGCTCAGTCATGTCCAACTCTTTGCAACCCCATAGACTACAGCCCACCAGGCTCCCTAGTCCATGGGATTTCACAGGCAAGAATACTGGAGTGGGTTTCCATTTCTTCTTCTAGGGGTAGGGATCGAATCTACATCTCCTGCGTTAGCAGGTTGGTTCTCTGAATCACCACGGAAGCCCTGTATTATTAGGAAAATATGATTAAACTCAAAGGCCCTAATTTTAAAATAATTAGAAAGGAAGGAAGGAAATAATCAGGATAAAGAAGGCCACTGTGTATGTTTACTAAACTACCTTTTATCTACTTTTGGAGAGATAGTCGTCAAAATAAGGGAAACACAGAGAAGAAAAGAGACAGACTGTTTTTCAAAGGCTTCATTTTTCCAAAGGAAGCAGGGATCAAATTTTGATGATTTCTACCGAAACACAAGACAAAAACCTATTCTGACTTTGACAATTCAGATATATTAATATATGAATGTCTCCAGTATCCTGTAAGCTCCTTGAAGGCAGGAATTATGTCTCCGTCATTTGTTTGGTTGTTTGTTCATTGTTTATTTGTTTCCTAAATGCCCATTATATGTGTTACATTTATTTGATTGAATTTACACCCTCATGGGAAGAGGCAATAACCTCCACTTACAGGTTGGCATTCGGGAGCAGAGTTCATGTTGCTTCAGCATAGTAAGTGGGTCAAAGTTAAGAACAGTTTTCATTTCACCTATGCTTTTAAGTCAAAAGCAAAAGTTACAGAGAATAATAATAACCTCTCTTACTTGATTTTATTTTCCTAATGACTTTCTGGTATTTCAAGCTATTGTGACTCAATAAAATATGAATGTAAAAATTCTGATTATATTAAAATGTATAACTTTAGGGACAGTAATGATTTTTTATCTTAAAATTATTAAACAAACTATAGTAATTATATTCAAAATACAACAATATAAAATTTTACACATTTTAAATTTTTACCATTGTTTTTTTGTAGCCACTTACAATGACTACATTCATTTGATGTTCATTCAACAAATGTTTATCTATATATATGCCTACCTGTCATCTAGCTGTCTATCATTCACATACTTCTAGGCAGGGTGGCATTATAAATAGATACATAATTCCTATTCTTTTATGAGAAGGAGCTTCATAGTATTGGGCTGGCCAAAAAGTTAGTTTGTGTTTTTCTGGAAAACCAGAGTGAGCATTTTAGCCAGCCCAGTAGCTAGGTGAATAACATAAAATTGAATAGAATGTAGGCTAAATAATATCAAACGTGTCTTGTAGCAATATGTATGTGACTGCATCCCTCACTAGCATGATATCCATGAGTGTCAAGAGTTCTTAGGAAGGAGAGATCACTGTGGCCTGTCAAGAATTTAAGACCTAATTTATGTGCAAAATTTTAAACTTGTATCTGAATGTTCCTCATTATGTAGAAAATTCTAATTTCTCTGCACTAAACAAATAAACAATATAAAATATGATCAGGAAATCAATAGGAGTGTGAAAAAATAGCTGCTTTGTTGGGATTCTGGATAATAAAATATTTATTCTAGTCTTTACTTCATAATGTTGCTTATGTAGTAGTGTTTATAAATGAACTGTGTACTTTGGCTTCATATTAGCAAAGAGAAATAAACTCTGCTGTGTCCTTGTTTACAAATCAAGTAACTAATTCATGTATATCTTCATTCAGGAAATGTTTGTTCATTTATATGTTTAATCATATACTGTTTATTCATAACCTCCTGTCTTAGCCTCCTGGCTGCTCTAACAAATTATTGTAGATGGGGTGACTGGACAATGAATGTTTATTTCTCACAGTTCTGGAGGCTGAAAGTCCAGCATATGGCCACTCTCTTCAGGGTTGCAGACAACCGACTTCTTTCTGTCTCCTTACATGGCAGAAAGACAACTAGCCAGTTTTCTGGCCTCTTCTTATAAGGGCACTAATCCCATTCATAAGGATTACACCTTCATGACCTAATAACTTCCCAAAGATTTTGCCTGTCAATACCATTATATGGAGATTATGGTTTCAACATCTGAATTTCAGGAGCATGAACATTCAGTCTATGGCACCTCCTATCCATTGGAGTGATCCAGATATTGATGGTGGGATTGACTGGCACTTGTCTTCAGAGTGCTAGCAGTCTAGAGTAAGTTCCCCATCTCTAAATTAGTAAATGTGTGTGTGTGTGTGTGTGTGTGTGTGTGTGTGTGTGTGTGTGTGTTTGCATGTATATGGCCGCATAAGTGTATGAAGCTCTGTAACTATTTATTGAGCACCTATTGGCTTCATACAGGATACAGGGATTTTTCTGTTTGTGATGTATGAAATTCATCCTCACATTCTAGATAAGAAATGCCCAAAGCAGAAATATTTTTAGAGTTGCAGCAAAATAACCATGGTAGATCTGAAAGATCTTTTGGTCAATATCAATAATGGTTCCCCAAAGAGTTGTTTTACAGATGACATAGGTGGGGTCTTGCAGCTAAAAAACCGTATGCCATGAGAACTTGGGGGAACTTTGTAATCATTTTTCCTCAATCATATTTTATACTTTTTAGAGTGATCATGATTTTCAGTGAAAATTCACCTCTTTGTGAGGTCTCCCGGATACTAATTAACTTGTGCCACGTTATGGTCCTGTACACAGAAAGGTTAAATCAATACATTGCATCTGAGGAAAAAAAATCTCTTTAAAAACACTGTGTTCCAATTCACAGGAACACTGTGAATTCCTGAAAATGACTGGTAACTAAGTGGTTTGAAAGAGTTAATATAGTTCCCTACAGGCCTAGTTCATCAAGACAGTACCTAGCCTTATATTGGAAAATGAATGTGGTTTTCAAATTTAGTCTATTTACGTGGGGAGATTGTGGTGATGGAAAATGCTTATTTCCTTTAATTCAGTTTACCACTTAATCTATAAATGCAAACCATGTTAAAGGATGCTTGAAAAAAAAATAAGCTTGAAAACCAGCCTTAACCTCCCAAACCAGCTGAAGTTGCTCAAAAGACAATAAGGGCAAAATTTCATTATATAGCCTTCAAGTGGGTTTTTAAAAACCCCATAGCCTTTCCAAGTAAAGTGATGAATGTTGTTCTGATTCTAATTGACAAGTGTTATATATAAAAGAGTTCTTACCTTCATTCTTATCAAAACTGTGGGGATTTCCAATGATAGGACAATATTGTGTGGGTGGAAACTTCTCAGAAGAATAGAGAACTTATCAGTATTTACTTAGGTTCTATTACATTCAGAGCCATAAAAACAACTACACTCATAAATTTATAGCCAGTCAAGGATATTGCCTCTTCCCCAAAGAGGCTGGATATTAAAGGAGCAGACTGAATGAGCTCAAATCATGAAGTGGTTTCAATATTGGAGGAGTTTTCCCTCTTCATATTTCAACTTGTAGACAATATGTTATGAAGACTCACTGGCTAGCTAACTTTGGAGGTTTGGAAGCGAAAAACAATCAACTATTTTTTTCTTAAAAATGTACTTTTTTCTTCTACAATTGGGACTTAATACTAATATTTTAATGAACTCTAACTGTAGACTAATGGTCACCAAACTTGCTTGAATACGTGTCTTTTATAAATTCACCTTTGCAGATAAAGAAGCCAGAGGTTTATAGAGGTTAGGAATCTTGCTCAAAACCACATAGCAGAGACAAGGCTTAAGCCCAGATCTTTTCTGATTCTGGACCAGATTCTATATTAGCTTCTTAATTCTATTGTAACAAGTTAACACAATCTGAGTGGCTTGAAATAGCACAGGTTTATTATTTTACAGCTCTGGAGGTCAGAAGTCCTATAAGGGACTAAACTAGATTCGAGGTGTCAGTAAGGCTGCATTCCTCTGGTGGCTCTAGGGGAGAACACATTCTCATGCCTTTTTCTGCTTTTACGGTCCTCCTCCATTCCTTGGCTCATGGCCCCTTCTTCCATTTTCAAAGTCAACAACCCCATAACTCTAACCTTTATTCCTGTCATTACATCTTCTTTTTGGACTCTCTTGTCTCCCTGTCCCTTGTTTTAATAACTCTTGGAATATTACTCTGGCATTAAAAAGATGAAATAATGCCATTTGAAGCAAAACGGGTGCACATAGAGAATGTCATGCTGAATGAAGTCAGACAGAGAAGCAGAAACACCATATGATATCTCTTGTATGTGGAATCTAAAAAGAAATGACACAAATACACTTTTTTATGAAATAGAAGCAGACTTATAGAGAACAAACTTATGGTTGCTGGGGGGAAGAATAGGGAGAAGGGATATTTAGGGAGTTTGGGATCGATATGTACACTCTGCTATATTTAGAATGGGTAACCAGCAAGGTCCTACCTATATAGAACAGGGAATTCTGCTCAGTGTTAGGTGGCAGCCTGGATGGGAGGGGAGTTTGGGGGAGAATGAATACATGTATGGCTGAGTCCCTTTGTTGTCCACCTGAAAAAACATTGTTAACTGGCTATATTCCAATATAAAATAAAGATTTTTTTAAAAAGAACTCTTATAACTACGTTGGGCCCACCCAGATTATCTAGGATAATCTCCTTATTTAAAGATTCTTCATCATTTCTTCTTCACAAGGGCTTCCCTGGTGGTTCAGATGGTAAAGAATCTCCCTGCAGTGCAGGAGACCTGGGTTCAGTTCCTGGGTTGAAAGATCTTCTGGAGAAGGGAATGGCAAAGCATTGCAGTATTCTTGCCTGGGAAATCCCATTGACAGAGGAGCCTGGCAGGCTACAGTCCATGGGGTCACAGAGAGTTGGACACGACTGAGAAACTGAGTTGACTCATTGGAAAAGACTCTGATGCTGGGAATGATTGGGGGCAGGAGGAGAAAGGGATGACAGAGGATGAGATGGCTGGATGGCATCACTGACTTGATGGATGTGAGTCTGAGTGAACTCCGGGAGTTGGTGATAGACAGGGAGGCCTGGCGTGCTGCGATGCATAGGGTCACAAAGAGTCAGACACGACTGAGCGACTGAACTGAACTGAACTGAGAAACTAACACACATCACATCTGCAGTCACTTTGCCATATAAGGTAATATAATCACAGCTTCCAGGGATTAGAGTGTCTTCAAAAGGTCATTATCTTACCTACCATGGAAGCTAAAGTAGATCTAGATAAACGTACTGCAGTATTTTAAAATTAATACTTGATATTATAGCTTAGTAGCCCCAAATAATAATCAGCAAGATTAATGATCACTAAAATGATGATAGTATATAATATATATATATTATGTACTATGTACTATGAATATAGTGTATAATATGTATATAATGAAGTGGTTTATTTCAGAAAAATTCGTTCTCCATCATTGACTACCTGTACAACCTGAGACAAATCTCTTAGTACCATTTCTTTGGAATTGTATGGTGGTAAATTATCCCCAAGTTTATCCTTATAACAACTGGTGTGGGGGTGTGTGTTAGTCGCTCAGTCATGTCTGACTCTTTGTGATCCCATGGGCTGTAGCCTGCCAGGCTCCTTTGTTCATGGATTTCTCCAGGCAAGAATACTGGAGTGGGTTGCCATTTCCTTCTCCAGGGGATCTTCCCTACCCTGGGATGGAACCCAGGTCTCCTGCATTGCAAGCAGACTCTTTATCATCTGAGCCACCAGAGAAGCCGTTATAACAACTGAAAGCCTATTTAAACAGTTAGCTGGTAGATGGTCTGAAAATAATTTGCTGCTGTTCAATATTCTCTCTCTCTCTCTCTCTCTTTCTTTCTCTTTTTTTTAGTATTGAAGCCTGCTTTGTTTTTTACTATAATGTTAAATTTGGGCATTTTGAATTAATTCATTAACCTGATGATAGCTTTATCTCATCCCATTTTAGGTACTTAGTTTTTTAAGATGAAGTTTTCTTATTGTTTGTTATTGTAAGTGTACAGCTAGTAGTTTCAGGGGAAATGTGTCAGTCTTTTAAAAATGTTTTATTAAGATAAATCACAATCTCATGTTTTAGGAGAGTTATAAGGCAAGTACTGTTTTTGCCTTATCGTTTCCTCACTCTAATCATGTTCTCAGAGGTTAATTCCTACCTGTGGATTTTGAGTTGTTTTCTTCTGGACTGCTACTCTGCAATTCTTGATCACATGACCATCAACTGTGAACTGATATTGTTGACTTCTGATGTGAAACTTGAGGATCTGTCTCACTTCGCTTCCCCCACCTTTCTTTGTCCCTCCTCTCAATATCGGACATTTATATTTTTAGTTTTGTTTTTCTTTCAATTAATTTATAACTCAAAATAATGTAGGTTAACGTTTATTTCTTTTTTTCCCGACAAATCTATACTGTTCGCTTTCTACCCAGCTCTCCACTTCTCCGTCCCCCTCAGGCTAATGTTTTTAGTCAGCTTGACTTTTGTATTGTCAAGGTGTTTACATTTGCATTCTTTCTATGACTGTCTTCTTTTTTAAAAAAACATATTGATTAAATGTTGGAAATGTGCAAATGTGTAAACAGTGTTGAAAGTGAAAGTTGATCAGTCCTGTCTTTCTGGGTTTCTCTGATAGCTCAATTGGTACACCCCGATTCCATTCCTGGGTGGGAAAGATCTGACTCTTTGCAACCCTGGAATACTTCAGGCCAGAATATTGGAGTGGCTAGCCTTTCCCTTCTCCAGGGGATCTTCCCAACCTAGGGATTGAACCCAGGCCTCGTGCGTTGCAGGTGGATTCTTTACCAACTGAGCTATCAGGGAAGCCCTTTAAACAGTGTTGGCACTCCACAAACATTGTGTAACACCAAGTCACAACTAGTGTGCTGTGTTCTTAGAGGCCAGTGCCAGGAAGCCTAGGACACACTTGGAAAAAAGTTCACCATGTCTATGTAGACTCTCCTTTTTGTCTATTTTTTAAGTCCATTGCTTGACATCATTCCAAATTTACATTTGCTTTATATCTGGGCCTTAACTTTTTCCTACAGGTTTATTTTTATCCTGAATTGTGTTTTGTTTTGCTTCCTGCTATAAATTTGCTGTTACCTTATCCTTATTTCATTTTCCCCCTTAAAGTCGCAGAGGTTTTTTTTCCCCCTGAAAATTTCCCATGTGAAGCTCTACATGTTATTCTATCAGTCTCAGAATGCAGTAGCCCGAAATTTCAAAAGGATATGGATGTGGGCCTTTTTTTCACTCATGGCATTCGAATCCCCGTAGGCCTGTTGAATTTTGAAACTTATTGTCTTGTCTTAATCTGGGGATATTTTCTAGTTTTTTCTTTGATGATTTCTTTTTTCCCATTTCTTTGTTTTTATTTTCTCATTCTCGTCTCTATAAGTTGGATGTCCTAGATTAGTTTTCATCTCTTGTCTTTCATTTCATCTTTTTATTCCTTTTCCACTTTTAATCTCTGCATAAAAAATTTCTTGTTGCTTACTCTTTAGTCTTTAGGTGCATTTTATGTTTTTGTTATTGTATGTTTAATCTTTAAGGTCTCTTTCTAGTTCTGTAATTATTTATACTTTTGAATTTATATTAATTTTTAAACTATAAAAATACCATTTATGCATAAAATCAAATGAGATATTGACTCCAAGACTATCTTAGCTACTCTTATTCTTTTCAATACTGTATACTTAGAATGAACTTAAAAATACTTAGAATGACCTTTTTGACATTGGCAAAAATATCATGCTTGCATTTTCATTGTAAATGCTATAACTTTGTTGATTAATTTGCAAAGAGGTGAAAACCCTGATTTATTGAGTAATCTTACTCATGAACATGACATATCCCTTTATCTGCTGGTATTATCTTCAAACTTTTGGGGTTTTCTGCATGGGATTGTTTCACGTAATATATATCTCAACAGGTATATTATGATTTTACGTGTGTGTTAGTCACTTAGTCATGTCCAAACTACATTTTGGACTGTAGCCCACCAGCCTCCTCCTTCCATAAGATTTTCCAGGCAAGAATTCTAGAGTAGGTTGCCATTCCCTTCTCCAGGGGATCTTCCTGATCCAGGGATTGAATCTAGGTCTCCTACATTGGAAGCAGAGTCTTTACCAAAATATTAAGGGGAGAAAAAAAGAACCCTTTGTTTTCTTTACTTGGAGGTAAAGGAAAAGCTGTACTAATCAGCTGTTATTACAGTACAAAATCATAAAATGCTCAGTGACTTATTGATGTTTTATATATGCTTACACTCCCGGGGGTGTAAAGTGGCTGATCTAGGCGAGGCTCCCTTGGGTTAAGTCTACACTTCAGGCTTCTGGTTAGGTTTCAGGCCTGGGGTCCAGGCTGAAGGAACAGTAGAAGAGTGGCATGCTTTCTTTTTGTGGCAGATCATAGGTGCAGGAGAGAGCAAGCCAAGCCATGCCATCAATTAAAGTTTCTGTTACACCATGTCCTCTAACATTCTCTTAGTCAAAGCAATTGCATGGCCAAGTCCAACATGAGTGGGGTGAGGAAGTGTATCTCCCCCACAGTGGGAGGCACTGTAAAATTCAACAGCACAGGATGTAAGATACTAGTGTAAGAAACTGAATAATTGGGACAATAATCCAATTTATATCAGGAGGAAAGTATATGAATAGAGATACAAGTATTCTTGATGCATATGCCTTTCTGTTTGTTTATTTTGCCCTTATTAGAAACTTCACAAGAATTTTTAAAGAGTTTCATTTACAAGATTAAAAGTGTTACTTGTTGTTTAGTCACTAAATAGCATTCAACTCTTTTGTAAACCCTGTGGACTGTAGCCCGCCAGTGTTCTCGGACCGTGTAATTTTCCAGGCAAGAATACTGAAATGGGTTGCCATTTCCTTATCCAGGGTATCTTTCCAACCCAGAGACTGAACCCATGTCTCCTGCCTTGGCAAGTGGATTCTTTACTGCTGAGCCACCAGGGAAGCCCTTAGTTAGTCACTTAACCTTCAGTTCAGTTCAGTCACTCAGTTGTGTCCCACTCTTTGCGACCCCATGAATCGCAGCACACCAGGCCTCCCTGTCCATCACCAACTCCCGGAGTCCACTCAGACTCACGTCCATCAAGTCCGTGATGCCATCCAGCCATCTCATCCTCTGTCGTCCCCTTCTCCTCCTGCCCCCAATCCCTCCCAGCATCAGAGTCTTTTTCAATGAGTCAGCTCTTCACATGAGGTGGCCAAAGTACCAGAGTTTCAGCTTTAGCATCATTCCTTCCAAAGAACACCCAGGACTGATCTCCTTCAGAATGGACTGCTTGGATCTCCTTGCAGTCCAAGGGACTCTCAAGAGTCTTCTCCAACACCACAGTTCAAAAGCATCAATTCTTCAGCGCTCAGCCTTCTTCACAGTCCAACTCTCACATCCATACATGACTACTGGAAAAACCACAGCCTTGACTAGACAGACCTTTGTTGGAAAAGTAATGTCTCCGCTTTTTAATATGCTATCTAAGGTGGTTATAACTTTCCTTCTAAGGAGTAAGCGTCTTTTAATTTCATGGCTGCAATCACCATCTGCAGTGATTTTGGAGCCCAAAAAATAAAGTCTGACACTGTTTACACTGTTTCCCCATCTATTTGCCATGAAGTGATGGGACCAGATGCCATGATATTAGTTTTCTGAATGTTGAGCTTTAAGGTAACTTTTTCACTCTCCTCTTTCACTTTCATCAAGAGGCTTTTGAGTTCCTCTTCACTTTCTGCCATAAGGGTGGTGTCATCTGCATATCTGAGGTTATTGATATTTCTCCCAGCAATCTTGAGTAGTGGTGAAAATCAGATGGGAAAGGTCTTCAGACTGTCTCATGAATATAAGATCTGTGTTTCAAATTGTCCAGCCAATATTCTTCAGAGAACTTATTCTCAGTATGCGCTGTTATCTCATCAGTTCTTCATTTATATTAATTATGTTGCTCTTTAATTTTCCATCACCAGATCTCTCTGGGATCTTCAAGTTTTGCTTCTTTAGCATCCCTGGTGAACAGATCCTGTTGGTTCCAACTCAGTGCACCTTTCAAATCCCCTCACTCCATTTTTACTCCATTCAGAGTTTTCATCTTTAATCAATGGTTTTTCCTCACAGATGTTTGGTGCCCAAAGCACCTTAAAAAGAATCTGAGAGTGTCCCACATTTGGAGGCCTCAACTGCTAGGACCGTGGCTCTGCATTGACTGACATCTGAAGGTTTCTAGGATAGCATCTGCATACATACAGCTCTTTAGAATTTGATCTCTTACCTGGGGAACATCCAACTTCCACCTCCTCTCTATCTGCCACTCAGACTATGTGGAATACTGACTTCCAAACCTTCCAAATCATTCTCTCATGTCCTTGACCATCATCTACTGTCTCCTCTACTTAGTAAACCCCAATTCACCTTCCAGAACCAGTTTAGATGTCACTTCTGCCCTCAGGCTTTACCTGACTCACAGTCACGGGTTTTCTGGGGTTTTCATAGCATTCTACCCAAATATCCATTAAAGAATTTCTTTCTTGGATTCTTTACTTTAGATTATAAATGTATTAAGAAAAAAGACTTTATAAAAATAAAGTGACATATATAATGTAAAGAAGAAAATAAAGTCTATAACAATCACCATTCTCTGCTTAAGAAAATACAGTTCACATTTTGGTACTATGTTTGTTTTTAAAGATTGGTTTACTTAACTATATGGCCTAGGCATTTTTTCAGTTATATTCTATTTTAAAAATTAATTTAGCTCTTTTTCTCTTACCCTGAATTGTTCATTCCTCCAAAGAGCACCTATTGTCAGTTTCCACCGTATTTCCCATGAACAATGCAATGTCTGGCAAGTAGGAAGTATTTAGTTAATAGGTTTCTGAATGTCAAATGAAATGGAAATATATTTCTAAGTACAAATAATTCAATGAAATAAAAAAGTGTAACTGTAGTCAGTGATAAATTACAAAGGCAGTAATGTCTTACTAATGTAAGAGCATCATGTTATATGTTAACTATGATTTTTGGAACACTGGAAACTCGGCAAGCCAGTAGGTATGCTATAATTTTGTGCTAATTGTACTTTCCTGTTTTGACCTTTGGAAGTTGTTTGCTGTAAGGAATCCAGTCACACAAGGCCTTAAATATTGATCAAATAATACTGCAGCTTTAGTACTGGTAGAAGAGACAAGGGGTTAAATCATTCTAGTCCTCTTTTTTTTTTTTTCCTTTTAAAGACATGTAGCGTCTCTGTCTGATCTCCTTATGGTCCTTGTCACAACTGTATGGCTTTTAATCACTCATACATCCAGTGAGTTACTGCACTGCTGGAACCTTAATAATGTTCTAGTTTGTTTGGGCGATCTTCCTGATAAAGTCCTGACAGTCTCTCAGTATAATGGGAAGACAATCAAAATAAAAAATGCTCCAAGAGTTCAGGTAGTAGAGCATGCTATTATTTTTCACATGGTGCGAGGATATTAAAATACTGACTTTCATGCTTTGATTGAGTTTGTGATGAAATCCAAGAAAAATTGAAAATTTGAATTATTCTACTGCCAGTATGGACTGTATATCATAAGAGAAAGCAAGCATAGGTAACCAATTCTTGTATCATAATCTCGAGAATGTCAGATTGTCCCTCTTTTATATGAGTTTCTATTGTATGTCTAAGTAATTAATTCATTATATAGCTCTTATATATTTGCAATTACCACATGGAGTTTTACCAACATATAAAATGTCATCTTTAATGTACATTGTATGAATAGTTAATAAAGATGACACATTGATACAGTGATTCAGATTTTTCAAGGTACTTTCCATTAAATTATCTGATTCACTAGCCATCTTAAGTAAGCAGTGGAATTGCTATAATTCTCCACCTGTCCCATCCTTTCTGCTTCCTTCCCTCTTATTTTTCCCTATTTCTGTTTCTTTTAAAGGAGGCAATTTAGTGTATGGAAAGAGCGCAGAATATTAATTCAGCTATTTCATTCCATCTTTGCCCCCGTTGAATTCAGTTTTAAGCAGATCACTTTCATTCCTCTGAAGCATGAATTCTTAACTGGAAAAATTAGGATAATGCTGAAGTATATTCCTCAAAGTTGTGACGATCCAGTCAGGTGAAATCTAAAGAAAATTTTTAAAAAACTTAAGAAACAAATGTAATATCTGTGTTAGCTTTCTTTAAGGGAAACTTGAAATGATGGAAGAATAGATTTTGGCCTCACTGTTTCTATATTAGGTACTTGATCACGTTTTCTGACATTTCTGAA
This sequence comes from Ovis aries, assembly GCF_016772045.2. Classification (NCBI taxonomy): domain Eukaryota; kingdom Metazoa; phylum Chordata; class Mammalia; order Artiodactyla; family Bovidae; genus Ovis; species Ovis aries. Next base: position 51,746,553 of record NC_056062.1, read on the forward strand.
CTTCATTTTCCTTGTGTGTAAAAGGGGCCTAATAAATCCCTACCTTGTGAAATTGTTGAATAGAAAAAAATAAGGTAGCATTTATGCCAATCCTAACATAGTTCCTGAAACATAATAGTTCACCCTCTATTAAAACTATATTCTCTTCTTTCCTCTCTTCCTCCTGCAGTCCCTCTTTTCTTCCTACCTTATTCTTCCTTGAACTATGGACAAGATGAACACATGATTGCAAAATCTTGGGGTTTAGCAAACTGACTTTTCTTTGAAAGCATCAAGACTCTTTTTAAAACAAAATTGTAAGCTCTACTTGAGGCAGGAGATGGGGATCCTCTCTTCTGAGCAAAGACCCTTTATTGTCACACTTTGGAATCTCCACTGAGTCCTGAAGATTTTATGCAGTAAAATTTGAAAACTGCTTATGTGACTCCACCCTCTCATTTTACAGATGAGAAAACTGCATTTGAGAGAAGTTGAGTGACTGGCCTGAACTTGCAGACTGGTAAGTGATGAGCTAAGGATTACACTCAGTTGTTTTTTGGCCCTTACTGTATTGTTCCCCTTACCTTGTGATGGTCCAGAAGGCAATACTCGTAATTAAGATTCTTCTCTTGAAGGATATCACTGTCTACTTGTGGAGATGGAATTTAGAAATAAAAGATGAGGAAATATAGAGGCGCATGATATAGCTGTGAAATGGTTAGAACAGGTAAATACTTTGGTATCCTTTGAGGGTGGACATGGCAAACTCCCTGAGGTGGGGTGGGGGGGACTTGTTTGCTCATTGTCCTTTTGTTCCCAGTGCGCAGAAATGCCTGACTTCCAACTGGGATTACTACTTGTCTTCTTGAATGGAATGAATGAATGGCTTAATGAAGTATTCAATTGAATCAAATCTAGGAAAAGGGCAAAGATTTAAACAGTGGGCTGCACTTCATTACTGGGTGATGAAATAAGTTTAATAGATCATGATTTACCTGTACAAAGTTACAGAGTATCATTATATCCTGAAAATTGTGTAGATTTATGTCATACTGATGTAAAATACATGTGTATAATTTTGTGTATACTTGGTCACTACTTAAAATGTATGTCTCACTGTAGGTCATAGTTAAAGATGTTTGAAAGATACTGTCTTACACAGAGGGGATGGTAAAATTTGAGGAAGATACGTGAATGCTTTATAGAATTTTAATGGTTTTGCTAAACAGAAGTGTTAAGAATAGTTAATCATGATAAAGCCTATTTAGGGGAAGAAACATACATCTGGTTCTTTCAGTTCAGTTGCTCAGTTGTGTCTGACTCTTTGCAACCACATGGACTGCAGTACGCCAGGCTTCCCTGTCTGTCACCAATCACTGGAGCTTGCTCAAACTCATGTCCATCGAGTCAGTGATGTCATCCAATTATCTCATCCTCTGTCGTCCCCTTTTCCTTCTGCTTTCAATCTTCCCCAGGATCAGGGTTTTTTCCATGGAGTCAGTACTTTGTATCAGGTGGCCAAAGTATTAGAGTTTCAGCTTCAACATCAGTTCTACCAATGAATATTCAGGACTGAGGGCTGATCTCCTTTAGGGTTGACTGGTTTGAGCTCCTTGTAGTCCAAGGGACTCTCAAGAATTTTCTCCAACATGATCAGTTCAAAATCATCAATTCCTGGATCTTTAGCTATTGAAAAATCATTAAGAATCTTCTGTCCTCCACTGTCTCAACATTAAAAAGATTTAACCAAACTACACATTAGAAAGATTAATCTGTCAGATAAGAATAAATCTAACTGGAATTGGGAAGACCAGATTGAGGATTGTGTAAAAATGTCAGCACAGGCTAAGGAAATTGTGGCCTTGACTGATGACAACTGTAAAGGAAGTTTCTTGGCATGACTAGGATGGAAAGAGGTTAAAAACGAGTGAGTGGGTGATGATTAAATGGAACCCAAATAGTAAACAATTTCTTAGAACCTCTGCCTGAGGGGGGAAAAAATATTAAGGACAAAAAGGTAGGATAATAGAGTTATAAAGTTTTTTGTTAAGGTAGAGAGGAGATGAAAATCTTTGTGGTTAACTAGGGTGAGTCAACGAAGAAGGCTTCTAGATATAGATTAGAAATGAATCCAAAGAAGAACCAAAATTCTAGTGAAAGAGATTGCCTGCGAAGGAAGATAATTCCTTTTTTTTTGAAATCTAATGATTAAGACCAGAAGGGATGGGAGAAGTTATTGCTTGTGCATAAGAGAAACTTGAAGAAAGACAGTCAATAAGCATTGCTTTTTATGAGTTGAAGATTAGCCAGGGAAAACAGTTTAAATCACGATGTGGCACTGGCCTACTAATTTTGTGTTACTAAAAAGAGATACCTTTTAAGTGTGTAAAGATATTTAATTTTCTTTGTAAGAAGCATGTCCTGATTCACCTTCAACTTGTCTTAAACTCTCCTGTTACTTGAGATATTACAATTATATATACCATGCTGTGTGTCAGTTAGGAAGGTAGAAAGAAGACTGAGTATCATATGAAAATCTTGGATTTCATGTCCTGAAAATCTACTTAAAAGAACTTGATAGTGTTGAAACAAGTTCAGGTGCTAGAAATATAAGGCGTCAAAGTGTGTTCACCTAAGATGAACTTCTTTTTTTCATGTGGGTTTATCTGCCATTCAGAGTCAATTCAGAGGTCAAGAATTATACGTTATGATTTAAATAGCATACATTTAAAAATTATATCCATAAAATTAAACAAATAAAATCCATAAAAATTAAGCTATTTATTTTTAAAAGAAAACTAAACAACAGCCCATTGTTGTTTATGAAAGAAAAGCTGTGATGTATTTCTAGATGTCCCATGAACACGTGTGTATGTGAGTTTACACAGTTAAGAGAGAGACCCTAAGCATAAGCATGTTTGTGTGTGCATTTGTGTGTGTATAATGAAACTGTCTCTAGGCATGGTCAGGTACAAAGGTCCATCATTTAAGTCTCAGAACTAAATAAACATGTGAGATTATGATTATTTTATTGAGCTTTCTTATTTTATGACCCACTAATGGCTCATGGATCAGTTATATTGATGAGCACTGGAAACCTACAGCTTCAATGAGGTTTTTTATTTATTCATTTATTGTTTTTATTGTAAAGTGCCAAGAAGGTAATACCCAGTTCCCAGTCTTATTTTTCATTTACAATAAACTGTAGAAATACAATTTTATTGTAGAATAGGAACTAAAATATGTGTTCAGCATATATAGCTGGCGCTTTGTGTGCGACTTTCTAATTTACCTTTAGTTCCTCATGCAAATTTTTCAGCATCTGAGTTTGAGTATATATCTTACTATCAACATCAATATTGGGCGTATGGATTTTTTACACTTGTTAGGCCGAACTCATTGGCAAAATTAACCTGGTTATGTGTTTTAGGATTTGTGAGAAGATAACATATTGAAGCATAATTTTTTAAATTTGTCTTTGCTGTTTTATATATACTGTAATTCCTTCATGTCATAGTTTATCAAGAATTCAGATAGTAGGAATTCCTTTCTGTGTGACCCTCTATGGAAACTTGTAGGCAGCTTGCTCCCCCCAAAAGAGGGCATGATTAGGGCTATACACCCCTGATTATTCTTCCCAAATTTGCCTACCAGTTAAGTCCCTTCACCTCTTTTGCTGGCCTGCGATAAGGAGACAAATTCAGTTGCACAGAAACATAATGGGTGAGGAGTAAGTGACCCCCACCAAAGTATTAATACCTAACACACGTGGCATGTCACAAGTAACAGGACTGAGCAACTAACACTTTAACCTTTTTCACCAAAGTATTAATATTTCTAATATTCATGAGCAGATTTAGTTTGAAAACTAAACATAAAAGTTTTTTTAATGTAGTGCTTGATGATTTGACTTATCTATTTCAAAATGAAATTAAAAACTTTGTATTTAGCTATAAAGTTAATTAGCCCCCCTCAAACCTACTGGCTTTATCAACACCTTGTCAGTTTTGCTAACAACACCTTTACTAGGGTTTGTAAGGTAAAACAGAACTGTTTGCCAGGTTAAACTTCAAGAATCTTACAGATTTTGTCATTTTAGATTGTCCTGAAATTGAAAAGGAAGCCACCTGACTTATGTGCGTATGTTCCCTGAGGTCAAAGCCAGCCATTACATTTTGAAAGGATTTTTAGGTTAATTTTTTGAACCAGGGACTTTCAGTGCTAAAACGTCTGTTAAAATCTGTGGAGAAAAGAAGTACTATTACAATTGTATATTTCTTTATGTATGCACACGTGAATGTTCAGTTGCTCAGTCATGGGCAATTCTTTGTTATTCCATGGACTGTAGCCTGTCAGGCTCCTCTGTCCATGGGATTTCCCAGACAAGAATACCAGAGTGGGTTCCTCCTACAGAGGATCTTCCCGACCCAGTGATAGAACCCACATCTCTTGCATCTCCTGCATTGAGACGCGTTGGCAGGTGGGTTTTTTATCACTGTGCCACCAGGTGATGCCCTATTGCATTATATATTTAGAATCAAATCTTTCAAGTCAAGTCTCTTTGTATATGTAAAAATTGAAGGACAGTTAATCCACTTGACTGAATTTGGAAACATAATGCAAATGGAGCAGAAAGGCAATAGATATCCAAGAAAGAAAAAGAATTTTCTGAAGTATATAAATGTTCAAAATAAGATCAATATCCAAGTTAAATGAAACCAAACTGAGGGTTCATTATTCCATTAGACCTTGCATTTTGATTTGTATCACCATTTACACTGCTATAAAAATTATTAAAAGATGTTCTGATGGTTCATGAGTTTACATAAATATATATTAAAATTCAAATGATTCTGAGGACAAAGGATGAAAATCTTTTAAGGAATTCATGGATATTAAAGGTCCACTGAGACTTCCCCAGGCATTCTAAGGTTGTGAAACGTGTTGTGGTATGGATTCCAAAATCCAGGTCTTACACAGTAGAGTTTCTAACATATATGTTTCTTTCAATGAAGACAATGAAACTCATAGCTAAGCAAGAGCTGGATGCTGAGTTTGGGAATGCAGGAGCTATGAATTCACTCTAAAAATTAAAGAATGTGGCTTATTAGACTCCAGGATTTCCAAATGTGGTGTGGTGATGTGGGAATCCATTTTGGTACCAGATAAATTTAGGTTAGGATCTTAGTATTGTGAATAGTCTATGTCTTTCCTCAAGTTACTGTACCCTTTTGAGTCTGTTTTCTTATTTTTAAAACTGAGGACAATAACCCATCACTGTATAAAATCTGGTTAGGATTAAATGAGAGAAAGGCCTTGCAAAATGCACAGTGCAGAATTATCCCTCAGTGTCTGTTAAGCACAATATTCTCCTCTCAAATGCAACTCTCTAAATTGTCTCTTTCCAAGCTACAACCCCTATAAGGAGATAAGTCCACCTCTTAGATAATATCTCCCAGATTTTCTCATGAATGAAGGCAAATGATTGTTTTTACCTGAAAGAAATAGAAATGATTGTCCTTGAACAGTCAGCAGATTCATGCACCTAGAAAGCAGGCTACGTTGGATGAAGTTAAGCCGTTTTTTTTCTTGCATATTTCACTGATGATGCAGTTTTCAAATGCAAACTGTATAGAACCAGGGGCTCTGTCTTTAGAAGAGGATATGTTTTAATAGTCTCTTCTGTGGAGACTGTTCAGCAGTTTCTGATACTTTCTGTCTCTTTTATCCAGATATGTAATTCTGCTGTAACCTAAAGATTTTATTTCAAGAGGTGTCACAAATTCAGCAGATTTTCCCCCTCTAAGAAAGCAAGAAGGGAGAAAAACAACATTGTATGGTGGTTTAAGCATTTCTTTAAGATTTTTTTTTAATCTACCTTCTTTACAGTTTTATAATTCATGTAGACTGTCTAGATGTTCTAAACATCCAGAAAGAAGAACCTTTGAAGGAAGAACATGTATGAATTTTTCATTGTTTATAGTTTCAGACTAATAGTAATAACTCACACTGTTTTAAAGATGTCAGCCGCCACACTAAGCAGTTTACATGTGTTAACATATTTACTGCTTAGTTATATTTGGATGTTGTTCCTTTCGTATACAGGGGGAGATAGAGGTGAAAAGAATTTGGGTATATTTCCCTGAGGTCATGCAAGTGGTGGAACCAGAATTTGAACTTAAGGAGATTGTTTAGAGCTGTACATTAATTGACCCCACAGTAAACAATAGAGATAAGGTCAGTCTAAAAAATAATACCAGCCTGTGTCATCAACAAGGCTCCATCACTTGTTTTTAATGACTTTAAGTATGTGTATGTTTTGTGTAAAGAAATAGTTGTACGTGTATGAGTACTTTTTTGTTGAATGAATATTTTGATTCAGAAACTGGATAGCAAAAGAAAATGTGACAAATAGTCTGTATTTGTTTAACTATCATGAATGCAAATGTAAAAGAACATATTGTAATAAACTGAAAAACATTAAAAATACTCTTTTCAATTCCTAATATTCTTTTTAGGTGTGTGTGTGTGTGTGTGTGTGTGTGTGTGTGCTTAGATAAGAGTTTTATTTTTGCAAAAATACTGTGGAATTTGAAAACAGTGTAATTTCTAGCGAATGCATGCTTAATTGCCTTGTTGTTCAATCACTCAGTCCTGTCTGACTCTTTGCAACCCCGTGGACTGCAGCACAGCAGGCTTCTCTGTCCATCACCAACTCCTGGAGCTTGCTCAAACTCATGTCCATTAATTCGATGATGCCATCCAACCATCTCATCCTCTGTCTCCCTTCTCTTCCCTGTCCTTAATCTTTCCCAGCATCAGGGTCTTTTGTCATGAGTTGTCTCTTATCAGGTGGCCACAGTGTTGGAGCTTCAGCTTCGGCATCAATCCTTCCAGTGAATATTCAGGGTTGTTTTCCTTGAGGATTGACTGGTTTGATCTCCTTGCTGTCCATTGATCTACGTAATATATAAGGGAATGTTTACTTTATTAATCTAAATAGTAAAAAGTGATTTCCACAATTAATGACAACACAATGCTTTCCTAGGTTAATTGATAAGTGTCAAATATGTATAGTGAAATTAAATTTAAGTTTGGGGAAAAGAATCTCCACTTCTTTGAGCACAGCACTACATTTTGATTACTCAGCTGTGCAACCATGATGGAACCTCCTAGAATGAATGTTGAAAGTTTCAAACAGGCCAAATCCTGCAGCGTGACTGTGCTTTGAAAGCAAGTATAGGTCTAATATCTGATTTTCACTTTTATATTAAAAAATCATTTTCAGCAATCAAATCAAGAGTGGGTTATAAAGGTAGATTTAAAATAAAACAAAATTCAGATGGATGTAAAAATTGTCCATCATTCTTAATTTTTTCATATTAAAGTATGATATTTGAATAATATTTTACCTTATTTTTCCTGAACTCTGCCGGAAAACATAGTTGAGGTAATTCATCGAGTTATACACATCACTGCAAAGTAAGTTAAGGACTCTTGTTCTCAAAACCTCGTAATGAGCTTGAGTGAGTTACTTCATTTCTCTGGATCTCCTTTCTCATGGGGGAATGGAATTAGGCTGGTGATTTTCCATGTTCTGCCAAGTCCTACAGATCAGGAGTGCTTTAGTCTCCTAAAGTCTCCTAAAAACTGTATTTTACCTATGGTTACATGCTTGAAATTAGCTTGGAAAATACTTCCAGAAGGTAAAAATTTGAAAAGCCCCTGGACTAGACTACATCTGGAATTCCTCCCACCTGTAACATTTTTATGTTTCATTTGTTTCAATTCCTCTGCTAGAATCAAACACACAGATCACCACTGCCTTGCATTCCAGGCTTTTGCAGAGGGAATGCCCATCTGCCCGCTTCCCACAGTCACAATTCCACTTTCTTCAAGGTCCAACTCTATGGATGTCTCTGTGATAGCCAGAAAAAGCTCTCCTTCCTTGGAATTTCAATAACAGTATGTTAGCTTTGTTATTGAGGTATATACCTGTTCTTCATTATATCATGATTTTTATATATTTGAAGAGTTGCCATCTCTAATTCCGATAGGGACTAGCTGGAGTAGGGGGGTGGGTAGAAGCTAATGACACAATCAGAGAGCACCTCTGGAGAGCGCATGTGCCGTTATGGGAGCATAGCCTTATAGCTCAGCAGGTAAAGAATCTGTCTGCAGCGCTGGAGACACAGGAGATGTGGGTCGATCCCTAAGTTGGGAAGATGCCCTGGAGAGGGAAGTGGCAACCCGCTCCAGCATTCCTGCCTGAAAAATCCCATGGAGAGGAGCCTGCTAAGCTACAGTCCATGAAGTGGCAAAAGAGTCGGACATGACTGAGAGACTAAACACACACACACAACACACAGCCTGAATGGGATTTCCTGGACACTGTCCACAGGGAAATTTAAGCTCAGTATTATTTATGTTTTGATAAAAATTGTACATCTGAATTTTTAATGAAAATTTTAACATTTGGAAACATCCAAAAATAAAAACCAAAAAGTGCCAGAACAACAAAAAGTATGTACTATCCACTTTCTATGCCTCTGAATCGCACACATACTCATGTTTTCATCGCCTAACATGAACCCAGTAGTTTACTTGTACCTTTGTTCATGTAATTTTTGAATAAAATCACTAAATCTTTGAGTAAAATTTAGTGAATCTTATTGGACATGTTCAGATAGCCTTTTTATATAGACTTGACTAACAATATGATATTGATTAAAAACTAGAACAAAGAGCAAACTCTCAAAGAGCAATGTGACAATATTTTCAAGATGATCAAATTGTAAGTGGGTACCTTCAAAGGTAAAATCTTAACCTCAGAATTCCCTACTTGATGCTCTGCAGTGTGATGTAAATGCCTTCCAGAACAAGGAGATTACAGGACATTTTACAGTTGTGCTATAGTTATTAAAGAGCAGACAAATTAGCCACTTGCCTAGAAGAAGTCAAAAGTCTCATCTGGAAATTTGGGAGGGTTTTAAACTGACCTTCTTGTGTTAATCTTGAAAGAGGTAATATATATTAGAGCTCTTTTCTTTTTTGCTGCTTTTCCCGAGCACCTTATGTGCTTGCTAAATACATGAGAATGCTGGTAAGTTTATATTCTTTTAGATATTGCTGTATTAGTGATTATTTTCTGTTTCCCATCAAAAACGTTTGAATTTTAAACTATACTGTTTGAAACACTCATATTTTAATTCTCTCTGTAAGAGCGACAGAGTTTCTAGTAGATTTAGATCATCGTTTTATTATTGTTTCCTGTTTAAAGTTATTCCCAATTGATTTTTCATATTCTAGTTATAATTTTAATCTGATTGCTTTTTCTGTTTTTGACTAAGTAGCAGAGTGTTCAGTAGTGACTGGGCATTCAGGAGGGATGACAGAACGCTTCTGACTCAATGACGTGTGAACCAAACAGGCACAGGCTGTTATAACCCAAAATTTGAAATGATATGTTATGATAAAATGATAACATTTCAATTGTTTATCATGTTAACATTTTACTAAAGTAAGTATGAAATTGGCCGTGTTTCTAAACATAGTATGTTAATTGATTAAAATATTTATTCCTTTATTTCAATTAGAACAGATACAAATTTCCCTAATTCTGTCTAAAGTCAAGACAAGTTCATTTTCTCTTTCCGACACAAATGTAATTCTTGAAGTGGTTTTGATGGCTCAGAGCTCAGCACCTTTCCTTTGAACAGTCTTGTTAACAAAATAAGCAGAGGTGTTCTCTTGTTAAAATATCCACCTCTTTTGCCCAGGGAAATTCTGGCTGGTGCAAGGCCCCTCCCTGCTCAGACACTTTCAGTTCAACCATTTCCTTCCTCAGCTTTTGTTACACTGCCCCCTGCATCTCACCAAGTGGCCTCACAGTCTAAATTGTTCAGGTCACTCATCTTTCATTCTCTCTAAAAAGCACGTAGTCTGCAGCTTTTCACTAAAGTTCAATATCATTGATGCAAAGCTGGGTTTATCAACGATAGATCTACTTTCTTTAAAACTAAGGAAAGTGATTATATTTAAATAGAAAGTAGGTGATATTTTTAAAACTAAGTATAGAGCAGATATTTGCATTAAAATTTTATCTTAATGACATCTATTGCAGGATTAAACAGTCGAAGATCTTAATAAGTATTATTAGTCATAGTTGCTTAGAATGATTATTTCTGTGTTAATATGCTTGGCCAATAATAATTAACAACACTGATGAACAGAATAACTAACCTCTTAGTACACTTTTCTATACAGATGACACTTTCATATGAAATACCTCAATGGAGTATCATGCCCGATTATTAATATTATTGTTATACAGATATTATTAAAGACTCAAAACTAAAGTTAACAAAGAGTCAAGTTAAGGAAACCAAGTGAATGGCTGCTTTTCAAAATGTGAATGTTTACTCTTTTAAAGAAATTAAATTTTGGCAAAATTGACAACATTTTCCCTTTGACCTGATATGTCATTGTTAGAAAATAATCTGAAGTAAATATGAGCTTTTGGCTTAGCATTTCTTTAAAAAATACAAGGAACTTAAATCAGATGATTAATAGGAAAATAGTTAAGTTTATTATCTTCATGATGAGCATTAAACAACTATTACAAATCATGTTTTCTAATAACATAGAGAATGTTCACAGGTTAATAATGTGAATAAAAGCAAGATATACAAAGGCATAATAGGTATGACTGTAATTATAGAAACATATCTCTGAATCCCAAACCTGAATTCTCCACTGCACAAAGCTTCTATCCATCTCAGGGCCCTCTCTGAATTGTCATGATTCATCTCTTTGCTTGACTACTGTTCTTTCAGGTTCTGGATTAAGTGTTATTTTCTCAGGAAAGCATTTGCTGATGCTCAGTGTCACTTCAGACCAGATGTGTTCCCCCAGTTATATCTTCTCCTAACACTTTAATGCTTATTATGGTGACAATCACTTTGTAGAATCTTTTGAATGTCTTCCTTAATAGACTAGAAGCTTCATTTGAGCAGGAACTGCATCAGCCTTGTTTCTCAATGCCTAGTATAGTGACTGGGACATAGTATGAACTCAGCAGATATTTGTTGAAGAAATGAGTGAATGAATGAATGAATGAAAGCAAGGTACAGTGCTAAGGAATGTTTACCTAATCCCTTTAAGATTCTTCACAAAACTTATGAGGTGACGGCCATCTCTATCATATTTTATGAATAAGGAAACTAAATCTTAGAGAAAATTGTCCAAAGTTGTATAGCAAGTCAGTGAACAGCTCAAATTAAAAACTGATGTCTTGGAATATAGTCCCCATGCTCTTAGACACAGATAATGAAAATGTTGCCCTTAATATAACTAATAAGTCTACTGTATATTGTTGAACAGTATTAAATGTTCATACTTGTAAGTCAAAGATAGTGAAATACCACCAACTTTATATTAATTTATTAATAATAATGAATTTACAAGCATTTTAAATTTTGAAAAATATATAAAAATAAATATAGCATTAGAACTGCAGAAGTTTTTGTTTTTCAGTCTTACATTTTTCAGATTTTCTACACTGTTTTTATCATATTCTGTAAAAAGGAAAGCATTTCTTAAAATCCACTCACCCCTGAATGGTGGAGATAGTTCTCATGTCAAGATCTTTTGACATCCAATCACAAAGAGTTTTCATTGGATAAATAGACTGTGAAAGAGAAGGATCAGAGTTCTCTGCACTGCAGAATTATAACCATCTTGTGAATTGGCATATAATTAGCAATTGATTAACTTTTCCAGATAATTTAATCCAAAGTCAAATCTCTAAAATACTGTTTTAAAATTTTAATTGGAAACTCTTTGTAAAAATCTGTGACTGCAAAACAGGAAGCCACATTAGGTCTATACCATAGAACTATTCAGGTTTTGAGCTGGTTGGGGATATTTCTTTCTATATATGTCTTTCATTCTTTCTGTTGTTTTCTATCACAGATACTGCCAGCTCTCAAATTTAGAGCATCCATTTTTAAAGATACATGTTTTATTTCTTACCAACGTTAGTATTTAAGATACACTTGGTTTTCAAAAGTGAATTATTTTTCCTGAAATTCACCAAGGTAACACTTATCTCTGTAGTTTTCACTGTACGTTTTGAAAAAAATTCTCTTCTGATTGCTCCCTTGATTATCTCTGCCTTTGAAGTTGGTAAAAATGAGCCAGGACTCGGAATAGCACCAGGCTCAGACAACATAGTTTATTAGATACTTTTGATAGAACAGTGTCAAATACCTTGGGATGAAATTTTTTTAAAGAAAACTTTTTATTTTTTTTTATTATAGTTGATTTATAATGTTGGGCTGATTTCTGCTGAAAAGCAAAGTGACTCAGTTATACACATATATACATTGTTTTTTGTTATGGTTTATCCCAGGAGCTTGGATAGGGTTCCCTGTGTTACACAGTAGGAACTTGTTAATTATCTATTCTAAATGCAATATTAATAGGTTGCATCTACTAATCCCAAACTCCCAGTCCATCCCTCTCCATCTCCCTCCCCCGCCCCACCCCTCATCCCTTGATAATCACAAGTCAGTTCTCTAGGTCTGTGAGTCTATTTCTGTTTTTAGATACGTTCATTTGTGCCATCTTTTGGTTTCCACATGTAAGTGGTATCATATGGAATTTTTCTTTCTGACTTACTTCACTTAGTATGATAATCTCTAGTTGCATCTATGTTTCTGCAAATGACATTATTTCTTTCTTTTTATGGCTGAGTAGTATTCCATTATATTTATGTACCACATCCGGATACATTTGATAGGCATAGAATTAAGTCATGCTGCCTACACGTAGATTCTAAGGGTTGTCACAGCTACCTCCTCATACATCTGCTCCAGCTGCCCATCATGTCTTAGATCAAAAGCATCAGATATGACACAAAGTGATTATACAGGACCTATTTTTTTCGTGGCTTACTGCCAATCTTATGAATAAATGAATGAATGGACAGCCTCTATTTTAACTGGATTCCTAATCTCTAGCTATTGTTTCTTCACATTGGACTTCTTGGCCTTGATGTTACAAATGAATCTGATGATCCTTTTTTTTTTGGATATTCTCTCTAGGACAAGCCTTTGCTCCATTATTTCTCCTAAAATTATCTATATGTCATTAAGTGTAACTTCCATTGACAGTTTTGCAAAGACTCCAACATGCTTTTTCCCTGAGCCTTGAGAATACATATTATATTTTAATAACTAGATTTGAATAACCTACTTTGGCCATCTTTTTGTCCCTCATTGATCATATGTATATTGAACTTTTGTTAAGTATAGAGTAGAACTAAGCCTTGAGATGGAAGATAAAATACATGAAAATAGTCATCCTTGTCTAATAGCATTTTTACTTTAGTTAAATTAGTGATAATTTACTGTGGTTCATTTGCAGAATGAACCATACAGCTTATCTATACCGCTGTGAATAGAACCTGACCCAAGTCAAGCAAACAACAAACAAAACTTTAAAAACCTTTTGTGGCTTAAAATTTTAAAGTTGATTTTGAAAATTCACTCTCTGAAAGTGAATTCAAAAGTGAGTAATTTCATAATCCCACTTAACATCTCAACAATTTAATAAATGGAAAAACCTGATATCCCATTTGTTTTGTTTACTCATTCTTTCCTCAGTAATAATTTTCACACTTTTTACATCTCACACTTTTACAAACTTTAATTTCCTTCATGGTAATACTTACCTTGAGACAGTCTCCTTTTGCCAACTCACAGATGGGTTGTCTTTTTACATATAATTCTATGTGTGGATCACCCATTTTTAAATATTTTGTTTTATTATTAAAATTGATAACATGTTCTTGCTTTCAGGACCTGCCACATTTAAGACTTCCAGGATTGATATATATTTTTATGTGTCATTTGATTTGTAGATGTATCACTTATCTACTTTTTAAAAAACCTTTCATGGCTTCCAATCATGCCTGGAAATAAATCTGAAAATTTCTGTTTCAGCATCTAAACCCTCTATAATATAGTCCCATTTTTCAAATGCAGTCACATGGCCCACATGTCCTTTAAACCCCCAAGTCCTCTTTTGTCCACCAATCAGAATCTATTTACTCTGTAAAGACCAGCTTAGATCTACTATTAATATCATGATCACCCAAATCTTTAATTAGGAATTTTCCTCTGAATTTCAAAAGTGACTAGAATTAGAATAATTTCATTTCTCACTATTCATGCTACCTTACCAATTTTTCTCTCTACAAATATTGATAGATTGATTCCTTAAGAATAGAAGCCATGTATCAAATTGCCACTGTCATATAATACAAGTGGACATTTTGAACAGTAAACTTAAAATCACACAATCATAGTGTTTGAAACATTAAGGGTCTTTGGGATTAATATACAAAATTTTTAATTTTACAGATAAGAAAGCTGAGATTCAAATGAGAGCAGTATGAATCAGCCAGTTTTTCTTTTTTTCACTGCCTGGCGTGTGGATCTTAGATCCCACATCAGGGATCAAAGTCATGCCCCCTGCATTGGAAGGGCAGAGTCTTAACCACTGGACCACTACTAGGGAAGTCCTAGATCAGACAAGCTTAATAGTTTTTACCTCAGTGTCTTTGATATCCTTTCTGATTCTGCTTCCTCAAACTTTAAAATGAATATAGGTGTTATGATGTTTTCTGTGTGTTAACAAAATATAAGACATTGTCATCTGTGCTTCGGTCAGAAAATCAGAAACCACTTTATAAATTTGAAGCAGGAAGGTATTTCATGCAAAGAGCAAAGGGCTCACACAACTACCTCCTATATGGTGATGCCTAAGCATTTATTCACCTGCTGCTGCTATAGAAATAGTGAAGCTTTTGAGTCTCTTCCACCTTCTAAATGTGTATGACTGTTCCTAAGTGATAGAATCTAATCTGGAAAAGCTAAGAATAATAATAATAACAAAACTTTTATTTGTGTGTACTTAGTCACTCATTCGTGTCCTATTCTTTGTGACCCCTTAGACTGTAGCCTGCCAGGCTTCTCTGTCCACGGGGATTCTCCAGACAAGAATACTGGAGTGTGTTGCCTTGCCCTCCTCCAGGGGATCTTCCCAACCCAGGGATCGAACCCAGGTCTCCTGCATTGCAGGCAGCTTCTTTACTGTCTAAGCCACCAGGGAAGCCCATTCTTATTTTTACATGTTAGTTTTTAATCCCAATAATTCAGTGCCTTTCAATTTAAGATCAAACATTTACACCTACCTCACAGAGATCAATGTACTGTAACCCTGAATAATAATTGATGTTAATAATAATGAATTATTAGAGCTGGAATGGACTAGAGGTAAACTGAACTCATGTTCTCATTTAAAAAATCAAAGTCACTCAGTAGTGAGGTTGGGAGAGTCATCTTTTTCAAACCTACTTCATTGCTAGAGATGAAGTGTTTTCCTGCTACACTACTCTCTGAAGCTTTCCATTGCTTTATACTTACAGTCAATTTCATTTTATTGCCTTCCGACTTAATGAAATTAGTCCTTCTTATACCTAATTATTTAGTGCTAAGACCCTGTTTGAGCTTGATAAGACTCTTCAAAAATTTTTACTAGATCTTTATCACATAAGTGCAAACGGAAAGGGAACAGTTAAGACAGCTCATTGCAGTTTTAAGATCTAATCACCATTTTATCTGATGACTTACAAACTGGAAAGCTGACCAATAAATCTGTTTAATCAGACCTCTCAACATTGTGAATGATCCTCCTGGTAACCAGATATTTAAAGTCTATCATGGACACTTCTCATTTTTACTTCTTGTTCTCAATGGAACTTGCTGTGGCACTGGGGTTTTCTTAAGTATAAAACATTCCAAAATCACACTGTTATTATAGGTTGCTTTGTCCTCAGCATGTCTAGCATTCTTTTGGGGCTATCGGTCTTTCAACGTCCAGTTCAGGAATTAAAGTAAATCATTTAATCCATGCAGCATGTCACTCAATAGTTATACTTTTGGAAATTGTTTCCATGGGAGCACCCGTGGATGCAGCCAGTCTGAGATATTGACACTATAGAAAAACTGACAGCGTCCTCTTTGTATTGATTCCACTCTTTACAAATATAGACTCCATTCCCTACCACAGCCTTGTAAGTGGTGACTGCTGAGGTTTCTAAATTGCTTTGTAAATTATTTATTACTTGAACATTTTGTAAAGACCCCTTTTCTTCTTGCCTGACTTGCTTTTGATTCCTAAGGTCTCGTATATATTGGAAAGTCTCAGTGTATATACTGACCACAACCTTCTCACCGCACTCCTTTTCTTCCTGTCTTATACTACAAACCTGATTTTTTTCTACCCATATTACAATTACGCCTTTTGTCATTCTTGTTTCTTATACGGTGCCTGCAAAATATCTTAAAAGCTTATAAACCCATGTTCCATTCTGAGCACTAGACAGGATGGCAGTTTGGAGCCCAGCACTGAACGATTAATTAGCACTTTTTCAAACTAAAAAGTTTATAAAGTATTTGAAGAATGTTTGTTTAATGATGGAGGAAACAGGTTCCTTTAATAAAAATTGCTTATCAGAGCACATGCACATATTTAATTCACTTGCACTAATGTAGTAGAGTGCATTTCAGTGTTCTGAAAACAATTGCAAATACTTTCTTTTTCTTAACTCTTCTCTCTTAGATTTTCTTTTGTGAGTTTGTGAACTGCAAGATTGTTAATGTTTATAATTTAGATAATAAGAGACACTTCTGTGTCCAGCAAACAAAGGAATTTGAAGATTGTGACTGGCTACGGTCACAAGCTGACTGAAACTACACACAGACGCATGTGAAAATACTCAACAGAAAGAGGTCTGTACTTAATGAGTTCTCCCTTCCCTCCCCCGGCTTTCTACATTACTGGACCAGGACCAGTTTACACTTCGTAAATTAAGGATGGAGTTATAGCACCGTTTATAATTTGGAAATCCAAAATGCTACTCACTTCATCCATTCTTTATTTTTATGGGATATGCACATAGAGATTCAATGTCATTGCCATCTTCCTAAATTCCATATATGTGTTAGTATACTGTATTGGTGTTTTCTTTCTAACGGCTGAGTAATACTCCATTGTGCGCTTTCTTATCCATTCATCTGCTGATGGACATCTAGGTTGCGCCATTCTGACTGGTGTGAAGTGGTACCTCATTGTGGTTTTGATTTTTAATAATGAGTGATGTTGAGCATCTTTTCATGTGTTTGTTAGCCACCCGTATGTCTTCTTTGGAGAAATGTCTATTTAGTTCTGGAGTTGAGCTGCATAAGTGTCTTTAAAATACATTTGTGTTTAAAGAGTATAAGCTTTTCAATCGTGTCTTCGCCATTGATGAGTTCTGTGACTGAGGAAAGTAACTTAGTCCTTGTGAATAACAATTTCTTCTACTGCAAAACAAATAATAAAAAATAATAACATCAAAGGGTTATTGAAACAATAAATGATAACGTAGAGTCTTAGCATGAGCAAATTTGAATGATTGTGACAATGAATGGTTGTGACATTGCTGATATATAAGCTTTGCTAAAGAACTTAATTTTATGATGTTTAGATTTTTATATAATCCCAATAGATATGTGTTGAGAATATAGAAAATAGGCAGTTTACAACTGTACATAAAACCCATAACATCTGTTAGGGAGTTGCTCCTAATTATAGAGATTTGAGGAGTGTGAAAAAGTGCTTCTAAGATAACTGTAATTCTCAATGAAATGGAGATGTAAATCTGTTAGGAGACAAATGTTTAGATCCATTATGAGGATTTCCAAGCAGAGGAAGACAGCAGTAGGCAAGAGATGGCCCAGGAAGAGCAAAGTTGGAAACCAGTGAGCAGCTTTAGACAAATGAAATCATTATGGCCAGACATTTAAGCCTGTTCCAATGACATCCTCTCCAGGGAAGGTTTGCCCCGGGGCAGTGCTGCTTTTCTTGTCCACTGCTTTATTTGTGGTCATTGTTCCGTCGCTGCCTTGTGTTCCACTCTCTGTGACCCCATGGACTGTAGCACACCAGGCTTCCCTGTCCTTCTCCATCTCCTCTTCTCCTGCCTTCAATCTTTCCCAGCATCAGGGTCTTTTCCAGTGAGTCAGTTCTCATCAGGTGGCCAAAGTTTTGGAGCTTCAGCTTTAGCATCAGTCCTTTCAATGAATATTCAACACTGGTATAAAACCACCTGCGTTATACCAAGATGTATTGTTATGAACTGGTTTCATTCTTTTCCTGACCACTGAAGGAATTTGCCTTTCAAAGGAGTTTTCTGTACTTATTTTCATACTCTACTTTTGGTTTGAAATGCTCACTTAATGTTATTTCTAATGTTTCAAGACCTGTCTGGAGTGTCACCTCCCCCTCAATCTGTCCCTGTTGTTCCCACCTACTTGTTTCTTCCCTTTCTAAATTCTTACAGCGTTGATAGTTTGAATCACTAACATCTGAGATTAGATGCTAATCTAATCTCTGTCCCAGCTAAAAACACACAGGGTCAAGAAGATTCTTTTATTGTCCCTTCATTATATATATATATATATATATATATATATATATCCCATTCTCACCTAATAATAACAGACCTTCCCTGGTGGCTCAGAGGGTAAAGTGTTTGCTTGCAATGCAGGAGACCCAGGTTCGATCCCTGGGTCGGGAAGATCACCTGGAAAAGGAAATGGCAACCCACTCCAGTATTCTTGCCTGGAGAATCCCATTGATGGAGGAGCCTGGTAGGCTACAGTCCACAGGGTTGCAAAGAGTTGGGTCGCAAAGAGTTGGACACGACTGAGCAACTTCACTTTCACTTTGCCATGCTACTTCACAGAGTATATAAAACTTTCATATAATTAATTTTGCTAATTCTTCAAAACAATCTTTTGAGATGAGTCTCATTTTGTAGAGAAGAACCAAAGTCTGCAAGAGATTTTATGATTTGTCAGAGTCCCTCTGAAGTTGCTTTTCTGCCAACCCCAGCTGACTTTCAGAATGGTCTGACCTATCCTCACAGGAACCATATGAGGAAGGCCACAAAGACATTTCTAGCTTCAACTCGTAAGCAATGAAGGTGGATTCTCTGGAAAAAAGAGAAGAGCCACAAAAGCAGTCTTTGCCTCTTGCATTTTGGAGGTGAGGAAGGGGATGGTTCTTGGAATAAGACTGGTTTGACACAAAAAACAGGTGACTTAGTGTCTGCAAGAGATGCATGAGGGAACAGAGTTGGAACATGATTAAAATATATACATATATATATTTATGTATCTTCAAACACATATACACATATATGTTCATACATGTATTATTAAAATGTATGAAAATGTATATCTACCTCTGCTTATATTGTTAAAAGATAAACTAAGACATAATAAAAATTTTAAGTTGATTTGAGCAAAAATCAGTTCTCTAATCAGACAGATCGGAAGTGGTTAGGAGCACTGCACTGGCAAGAGCTAGGGAAAGACGGAGATAATGAAGAGAGAAGATGCAAATAAAGGCAGTCACTTGCTTGGCTATAGCTTCTAGCCAAGCTTTATAGATATAGCTGTTTGTGATTGGTTGTCCTTAGGTTTCTTATTTCTTCGTATTGAGGTATTTACAGAATTTGATAAGTCATCTAAGCAATAGATGGCTGACAGCCTGACAGCCTCCTTGTTTAACTATTTAAACAATATGTATTTAGTGAAACTTGAGATTGAATGAAAAATCTCTTCATTGGAATAGGCCAGAAGACTTATGTTGAAAAATTTTAGAGGAGAAAGCAATGTAAATATCTGGAGGGAAAGGAGCTATTGGACTGAACTGGATGAGGGGAACTCTTTCATGTCCCATGAAGAAACAGGAAGGCCATGTCTTCTCCACCATGAAGAGTTTCTAGAAATGGCCTTCTTTCTCATAAAATGAGCAATTTGAGAGAAATGTTATAAACGTAGCTTTGCAAAATGTTTGTTCAGTGAGCATATCCAACAGAAGTATAAGAGATTTTCCATTCTACTACATCTTTATTAACACTGAGTATTGTAATTAAAAAAAAAAAGGCTCATTTGAAATGTAAAAAACAATTGCTCTTTATAATTTTCAGTTTAGGGTGAAATTTTCTTCATCTTTGTTTAGTAATTGTGTTTCCTATTTTTCAAAATTGTATATATTCTTAACATTTTGTAATGTCTATTTTAACGACAGTGGTTTTAAAATTCATTTATATAAGCCTCATGGTGTTTTTCACCTGTTTAAACAACATTTAAGAAGCATATATACTTCCCACTGATGTTAATAAAAATTAGAAAAATTCCTTACTGTGCCTACTAATTTCATGAAGCCCTATTATGTTTTTATTGTGATTTGTTTCCAAAAGAAATAGTTGAAAATTTGTCCCAAGTAATTGGAGGTACATTTTCTTTCATTTTCTCTGTTGCTGTATTTTCCACTCTAAACAAATATGCAGAATAGTCATCAATGCTAAATAATACAATCTATGATTGCTATATGGATATTTTTTAAATGTGACTGAGGTCTCTGAGCAGCACTGTATTGATATTTAAGTAGTAATATATTTTAGGACTGCTGACTAAACAGTTATAAACTTTTCAGTTCGTTTATGAAAATTTATCAAGTTCATACTTTGTTGGAAAAACTGGGAAAATGTGGGTTTTATAAAATATTTAACCTTTGTGCAAAAAACAGTGTAATGAGGTTATTCAATAAACTAACAGACAACATGAAATAAATAACATAATCAAGTCAGAAAAAGTGTTTTTGCAGGGAGTGGTTAAAAAGCATTCTCTCTCTCTTTCACCCTTCCAGTACATACACACACACACACACACACACACACACACACATATTCATCCCCCCACAGGGCTGACAGTGTGGAGGGAGACTAAAGAAACATGATGTGGCAGATAACTGAAAATTTAAGTCATTTTTATTGCCTAAAATAATAAGACAAACATTAATAAGGCATTTTTATAGTTGTATAAATTGGTCTTTAATTTGTGACCAGTGAGAATACTGCCACTGACTAAAGATTAAATTTGGTTTTACTGAATAATGTAGTAAATAAAGATTACATATTAAAATATTATAAATCATATGTATTTAGAAACAATTTTCTCAAGTGCAGGTACTATGACTTATTAATCCTTGAAGTTATTGGCTAGATTAGTGCCTAAAACATAAAAACGGTCATTATTTTTTTTAATATATGAATAGTGGTAAAATGTAATGTTTGAAAGGACCAAATTTAGATAATGTCATTAACTCAAAATATGTATAAACATGCACTCAAATACATGAAAAAATATATTTTAGTTTAGCAACAAACTACTTTAAAAAGATGACAATAGCAATTTTAACTTAAATTGATTGTAAATTATGGCCTCTCAGCTATGTGCTAGGCAATGTTTTTGATATTAAAGAAACTGTATAGTTTCATGAAGTTGGATCTCCATTAATGAGTAATTAAGATCCAGTAGTAAGCCTATGAAAGTGAAAGTATTAGTCCCTCAGTTGTGTCCAACTCTTTGCGACTCCGTGAACTTTAGCCTACCAGGCTCCTTTGTCCATGGAGTTCTCCAGGCAAGAATACGAGAGTGGGTTGCCATTCCCTTCTCCAGGGAATCTTCCCAACCCAGGGATCAAACACCAGTCTCCAGCATTGCAGTCAGATTCTTTACTGTCTGATCCACCAGGAGAGCCCAGTAAGCCTGTATATGTTACCAAATAAAGATGTGATTTTGGAGTAAAATGAACTTTTGCTTATTTTATCAATTTTATCAATTGCTTTGGCAATTGACTCACAGATTAGGTGTTTTAACATTTAAAGATGAAACAGTTCCCTCCTACCCCTCTAATCATGTCCTCTTCCTTGATATGAAATACTATCAAATAAATCTTCCCTTCCACCACATGATTTTTCCTTAGTCTCCTCCTCCTGTGGTGCTGGCCTGCAGTGTGTGCATATTTGTTTGTGTGAATATCTAAAGATAAAAGAAAATTTTTATAAATTGTCATATCTCAGAAATCTACAGTTGTAATACCCCTTGTGATGGCATTCACTATTATCACTTTTATTAACGTTGTTAAGGACGTGAGGTTGTTCTTAAACAGGACTTCAACCAGTTATATTACAGTAAGCCTCAGAATTCACTAGGCTGAGGAGGTGGCAGTTTTTTGATTTTTAAATGTCTCTACTTGAGCATTTGTCAAGTTTGGAACTTGTATAAGGGAGATACCATAACTTCCATAAAGACATAACATGTTACATTTTTAGAAGGAACTATTTGACACAAAAACATGTAATATATGAAGTATAAAGAATAATACTAAAAAGGTATAGCCACCTCCCTGTGCCTGCGTGCTAAGTCGCTTCAGTTGTGTCCAGCTCTTTGAGACCCCATGGACTGTGGCTGACCAGGCTCTGCTGTCCATGGGGTTCTCCAGGCAAGAGTACTGGAGTGGGTTGCTGTGCCCACCTCCAGGGGATCTTCCCCATCCAGGGATCAAACCCACGTCTCTTCCATCTCCTGCACTGGCAGGCAGGTTCTTTACCACTAGTGCCCCTTGGGAAGCCATTCATGGGTTTGCACGGGTACTCAGTCGTGTCTGACTCTTTGCAACCCACGGACTACAGCCTACCAGGCTCCGAGGTCCATGGGATTTTCCAGGCAAGAACACTGGGGTGGGTCGCCATTTCCTTCTCCAGGGGATCTTCCTAACCCAGGGATCGAACCCACATCTCCTGCATCTCCTGCTTTGGCAGGAGAGCACTGAGCTACCTGGGAAGCCATAGCCACCTCCCTACCTAAGAAATATTATCAATAACTTAATATTTTCTCTTTGCCCTTTTAAAAAATTTATCAATAAAAGATTCCCTGCCTCCTCGATAAAGTCTTTGTATTTATTTTTATAAGGATGCACTAATAGTAATCTATAATTGAAAGATGTATGAAATTCCATGAGAAGAACTTAATATCAAAACTAGAATGTAAAATCTGTTACTTCTTCAAAATAATTTATCTTTAAATCTATTTTAACATTGTAATTATATGAAGAAAATGTGGACAGTACAGAAAATTATTACAAAATAAAACTACAATAATATCTACTTTTTAAGGTAGCTAATATTTTAAAAATTTTATTCTGGTCACTGTTAGTCTTTAATCTTTTTCTTTTTTGTCATGAACTCTACCTGACACCTATTTACAGGTTTTTGATAGCTTCCTGAATATATCTTAATATTCTACTGTATAGATGTTTCATTGCCTTCATAAGACTTGAGCTATTTTGATTTATGTTTCATGCAGCCTTCAACTTTTAACTATTCATAGTCAAATAAAAGTTTGATATTACTATAGTTTTTCCTAAGATATTTTTCAGCCTCCTAATTATTTTAGGCAGCCTGCACTAGAATTCTCTACCTTATAAGATTAAGAGGGAATTTACTGTCAAATGTTAGAATTCTTAAAGACCCCTGCACTTGTTCATACTGGTTAATTTATACAGAGACCCTCTCCTGCAACATTCAATAACATATAACTGTTTTTTCTGAAAGGTTCATACAAATATTGGCTTTTGTTCCATGACAATCAACAGGACTGTTACCACAGCTGAAAGAGGGGAAAAAAATATAGAAAACAAAAATGATGTTGTAGGTGAAAATTATATTACAGTGGAGCAACATCAAATACATTATCACTAGACAAGTGAATAGCATTCAAATAAGTTTTAATACGAAAGCTTGCTGTGTCTCAGATGACCAGCATAAAATTTTGTGATTATGAGATTTACAGTAGGAAAATTGAATGCAGCAGTTTACTAGATTTAGAAACATTACCTTATCAAGCAAGTACAAATTTTACTGTAGGAAGTGTGTGTTCTCAGTTCCATTGACCTGTGATACAGAATAGCTTGGTTAAGTAGTGTCCACAACCCTTTGTTTCCCACTAGATTTCACTGAGTATATAAATGCTGTATAGATGAGAAGAGTTTAATGACTGGGAACCAAACAGAGCTGTGTGTTTGTATGTGGGTCTACTTTAAATGCCCTTAGGTACACAGAACAGCAGTTTTAAAGCTAAGTCTGTTCTCTCTACTGGCAGAAAGAAATGGGTGTGTTTGTGCATTGTTAAAGCAAATTTAACTTCATTAGGCAGAGGATATCACATCTGAGTCCTTGCAGAAGGGATTCCTAACTACTGGACATAATAGAGAAATTAAAAGAGATAAAAATCCCGGTAAGTTATATATCTAGTAAATAACTTACAGAGAAAAAAGATAACATTATTTCTTATAGCTACTGAAGAGCACATCATTATAAATTCAGGGCAGAAAATCTTTATTTCATCTTAAATCCTATTATCAAACCTACTTCCTTCCTGGTTGCTCCCTGATCTTTCCTAGTTGTATTTGTTTTCTTTAGAGTAATGAAAGAAACTCTAGGTATTCCTGTGTTCCTTGCTTTTGTTACTCTATGAATTTATTCATAGGGTTTCTTGTTTTGTTTTTTTTTTTATTAAAGGAAGAGTCGTATGCTATGATATGTCAAATCAATTTAGAGGCTAAACTTAAACTGCATTTAATATTATCTTGGTATCTGAGTTTTCAGCTATAAAATTTTCAAAAATATGTCAGTTCAGTTCAGTAGTCGCTCAGTCGCAGTCGTGTCCAACTCCTTGTGACCCCATGAACTGCAGCATGTCAGGCCTCCCCATCCATCACCAGCTCCTGGAGTCCACCCAAACCCATGTCCATTGAGTCAGTGATGCCATCCAACCATCTCATTCTCTGTCATCACCATCTCCTCCTGCTCTCAATCTTTCCCAGCATCAGGGTCTTTTCCAATGAGTCAGTTCTTTGCACGAGGTGGCCAAAGTATTGGAGTTTCAGCTTCAGCATCAGTCCTTCCAATGAACACCCAGGACTGATCTCCTTTAGGATGCACTGGTTGGATCTCCTTGCAGCCCAAGGGACTCTCAAGAGTCTTCTCCAACACCACAGCTCAAAAACATCAACTCTTTAGTGCTCAGCTTTCTTTATAGTCCAACTCTCACATCCGTACACGACCACTGGAAAAAATCATAGCCTTGACTAGAGGGACCTTAGTCGGCAAGTAATGTCTCTGCTTTTGAATATAGTATCTAGGTTGGTCATAACTTTCCTTCCGAGGAGTAAGCATCTTTTAATTTCATGGCTCCAATCACCATCTGCAGTGATTTTGGAGCCCCCCAAAATAAAGTCAGCCACTGTTTCCACTGTTTCCCCATCTATTTCCCATGAAGTGATGGGACCGGATGCCATGATCTTAGTTTTCTGAATTTGAGCTTTAAGCCAATTTTTTCACTCTCCACTTTCACTTTCATCAAGAGGCTCTTCTTCACTTTCTGCCATAGGGTGGTGTCATCTGCATATGTGAGGTTATTGATATTTCTCCCGGCAATCTTGATTCCAGCTTGTGCTTCCTCCAGCCCAACGTTTCTCATGATGTGCTTTGCATATAATTTAAATAAGCAGGGTGACAATATACAGCCTTGACGTACTCCTTTTTCTATTTGGAACCAGTCTGTTGTTCCATGTCCAGTTCTAACTGTTGCTTCCCAACCTGCATACAGGTTCCTCAAGAGGCAGGTTAGGTGGTCTGGTATTCCTATCTCTTTCAGAATTTTCCACAGTTTATTGTGATCCACACAGTCAAAGGCTTTGGCACAGTCAATAAAGCAGAAGTAGATGTTTTTCTGGAACTCTCTTGCTTTTTTGATGATCCAGCAGATGTTGGCAATTTGATCTCTGGTTCCTCTGCCTTTTCTAAAACCAGCTTGAAAAAATGTTAGATGACCCATTCTTCCTGACTTGAAAACATACCACAACTTATCACAAAGCTACAGTAATTAAAATTGTATGGTGCTGGAATCAAACTGAGGTACATAGAACTGAGAGTCCAAATATAAACTCATACATTTTAGTCAATTGATTTTGATGAGAATACTAAGACTATTCAATGGGAGGAGAATGGTTTCTTCAATGAATTGTGTTGCAGCATCTGGAAATTAATTTTCAAGAAGATGAGGTTGGACCCCTACCTAACAAAATAATTAAAAATATGCTCGAAATGATCAGTAGCTTCAGAGCTTAAACTATACAATCCTTAGAATAAAACATAGTTTTACATCTTCATGAAGTTGGATTAAACAATGGATTTTTAGATACAATGCTAAAAGCATAAACAACAGAAGAAAAAAAGTTGACTTATCAAAATCAAAAATCTTTGTGTTTCAAAGAACAGTATCAAGAAAATGAAGAAGCATTGCACAGAGTCAGAAGTACTTTTCAAATAAATATACATATATATATATGGTAAGCTCTCAGATGGGCATAGGCTTTTGATCCTGGGCATCTGATTTTATATATATATATATACATACATATATATATATATATATAAAACAACAAATTTTTATTATACTTGATTTACAATTTTGATTTCTACTATACAGCAAAGTGATTCAGTTATGCATATATATATTTTTTAATACTATTTTCCATTATGCTGCTGCTAAGTTGCTTCAGTGGTGTCCAACTTTGTGCGACCTCACACACGGCAGCCCACCAGGCTCCCTCGTCCCTGAGATTCTCCAGGCAAGAACACTGGAGTGGGTTGCCATTTTCTTCTCCAATGCATGAAAGTGAAAAGTGAAAGTGAAGTTGCTCAATCTTGTCTGACTCTTAGCGACCCCATGGACTGCAGTCCACTAAGCTCCTCCATCCATGGGATTTTCCAGGCAAGAGTACTGGAGTGGGTTGCCATTGCCTTCTCCTATTTTCCATTATAGTTTATCATATAATATTGAATATTGTTATCTGTGCTATACAGTAGAACCTTGTTGTTTATCTCAGATGAAATACATTTGTAAATGAAAAATAATAGTTACAAAATTTGTACAAAGGAGGAAGTGAGAAAGAAAGAATATATTTTTTTAAAATCTAGTAAGAATTCCTCTGTACAATAAACACAGTAAAGTATACAATGAAGCAAATAATGAAATTTGACTATATGAAATTTTTTAAAAATATGCATTCATAAATAGTATTTTTAACATATTTAAAATGAATATTAATTTTAATATATAAATAACTTTTATGAATCAAGATAATGGCAAATAGCTTTGCAGGCAAATAGATAGTTGAATGTAATTCAAAGAAAAAAATAAACTTTTAAACATATGGTAAAATGCCTGATCTCTACAAATAATTAAAGAAATGCAAGTATAAACAACAATGTAATATTTCTACTCTTCATTTTAGCCAAAATAGAAATTTCTGTTAATATTGTTATCAATGAGATTGTGGGAAAACAGGCCTTTTATTGCCATATAGTGTTGGTGTGTGCATAAATGATTACAATGACTTTGAAGTAATATGACCTTTTCTCTCAAAAAGAAAGAAAAAATCCATACCTGTTGACTCAGGGATACTGTCTCTAGAACGACTCACACATTATTGGCAAAGATATTTGCAGACTCTTTATGATGATATTGTCTGTAGTAGCAAATACCTAGAGACAAGTTAACTGTCCACTGAGAGTGCCCAATGTATGATGATATGGAAGCATTTCCTGGATAGATTCTTAAGAAAACAAATACCAAGAAACATAATGTAGATTTCAATTTGTTTATATTTTAAAAGCACACAAACACACACACACATAGTCTTTAAAATATGTAGATTTTCTCCACACAAATTCGTAATAATTGTAAAATAGTCATGGTGCCGCTAGAAAGCACAGTTTGGAATCTAGAGGGAGAAGGACATTACTTGCCATAGAGAAGACTGCGTATGCGAGTAATTCTCAACACTTGAAGAAATTTCATGTGGGAAAAATAAAAAGCACTGGTTACGAGAACAGACTGACGTTGTTCAGTCGCTAAGTTGTGTCCAACTCTTTTGTGACTCCATGGACTACTTTGACATCTGGTAGCCCTATATTTGTATTTGGTTTTGTTACTATATTTTGGGCAATTACTTACACTAAGTACAGTTTTCCTCTCTGTAAAATAAAGACTAAAATAGTGGTCACCTACAGAACTATTGTAAGTGTTAATTAAACAAGATAAAATATGTAAAGTAACATTTTTGTTGTTGCTGTTTAGTCACTCAGTCCTACTCTTTTCCACCCCCAGGACTGTAGCCTGCCAGGCTCCTCTGTCCATGAGATTTCCCAGGCAAGAATACTGGAGTGGGTTGCCATTTCCTACTCTGGGGATCTCTCCTCCTCCAGGGATGGAAACCACATCTCCTGCATGCAGGTGGATTCTTTACTGCTGAGCCATCAGGGATGCCATAGGGCCTGATAAAGGGTTATCATCTAATAAATGCCATGCATTGTTTTATTAGAATAGTAACAGTAACACAACAAAATTCAGTGTGCAGTTTTTGGCTTCCAGTGACAGATATTGTCAAGATGTTCTTACAGTGGCTGTTGATCCAAGTCAGAACCTCCTGTACGTGGTGCCATGACAAGCTGATGTGTGACAGTCAATGTTGTGTTTGTTGTGAGTAATACTTTATCAAATTTTGAGGATTGCTTCTTTTATGTTAGAACTGAATCAGTGCTCTGCCTATGAAAAACTCTCATTCTCTTGAATTGTGAAATAATTTTTTGAGTACGAAAAGGGTGGTGTTGCTTTCAGTCATAATGAATTGTTGACAACTCAGGGTGCGCCCATGGGAGTATGCCACATATGAGAAAATGATGTCATCACAAGTTATAATCCTCTGCTATAGATGAGAACTAGTTTAAAGTCAGTAAACACAAAGTTCTAGGTGATCTAAGGACCTAGGAATCACTGTAGACTATTTTCAGAATACATATGCCTAAAGTTGCCCTCATAATCCTAAAAGTCAGTAAAATTCTGAGCATGATCAGGAAAGAAAACAGAGTTTTACTGTTTATATTAAACAGTAGTGTTTCTGCTTTTACAGTGCCTCTCTGTGTATTAAATCTCAAGAAAGACATCTTTGAACTGGCCAAAATTTAGAGCTAGGTCAAAATTTACAAGCATTTTAATAGCTCTTGATATATACATATTTGTATATGTATATATACACTTAGAGGAGGGCAATTTATATTGTTATCAGCATTATATGAATGATATCAGTTATCTGCAATATGTAATGTTAACATTATATATAATATATATGTTATATATATTATGCTAATGCTAAGTCACTTCAGTTGTGTCCGACTCTGTGTAACCCCATAGATGGCAGCCTACCAGGCTCCCCCATCCCTGGGATTCTCCAGGCGAGAACACTGGAGTGGGTTGCCATTTCCTTCTCCAATGCATGAAAATGAAAAGTGAAAGTGAAGTCGTGTCCGAGGCTCCTCCGCCCATGGAATTTTCCAGGCAAGAGTACTGGAGTGGGGTGCCATTGCCTTCTCCGATATATATTATATATAATGTTATGTATATAACATTATCATTTATGAAATGAACTTCCTAGGCATAAAATTATGTCTTAAAATGAATGAATGTCCTTTGAAAAGTGAAAGTACAAGTGTTAGTCGCTCAGTTATATCCTATTCTTTGCGACCCCATGGACTGTAGCCTGCCAGGCTCCTCCATCCATGGGACTTCCCAGGCAGGAATGGTGGAGTGGATTGCCATTTCCTTCTCCAAGGGATCTTCCCAACCCAGGAATTGAACCCAGGTCTCCTGCATTGCGGGCAGACTCTACCATCTGAGCCACCAGGGAAGCCCTTTGGTGATTACCAAATGTAGATATTTTCCCATATGTTGGTATTCTATTTATATTTCCCTTTGTCTAAATTGTATATTTATGTCCCACTTAAATGATTTATTATGTTCATGATGTTTTTATTATAAACTAACTTGATCTCTTGTTTGTATATAAGTACTCTGGGATCTTATTGAGTGAGTTATGAACAATGGAAACTAGTTTGAGCCTCTTATCTATCTGACTCTAGAATTTGAATTTGAATTATAACTGGTGAGTTCGAATTATAACTGGTATATTTGGTGATCCATGAGTGAAAAGGAGGGTAGATATCCCCTCACTCATGTAAGTAGTTATAGAAAAGTCTACCAGAATCTGGGATACATTCAACTCGACAATTTTTATGACTATCACTAGGAAAAGTTTTTTCTTCTCAGAGGATTTTATAAATAGTTTATTGGTGATTTAGAGAGAAATAGTCTGTGTTTTTCTATGCTGATATTCTCTGAAAATATGTTAGTTTTTAAGTGCGGGCATGGATTTTTACCCACTAAATGTTTGATTTAGTTACTGATTTGTAAATCTGATACTTCTGCTAACTTGTTGGTGAACCTTTGAGAAGTCATTTAACCTCTTTGTTTCCTCAACTGCAAATGAAGAATTAGCCTCCATACTGGCTGTGCATGCTTATTCATTAATACTGTTCATTTCTTGCCTTCAAATACCCCTTTGGAATTTCCAAGTGAATGTAAGATTGTTTGTGGTCTACACTGAGTTGGATTTTCTCCCTATCTTATTCTTTAATCCTTTTCAAGCACAAGATAAACAGAACAAAGTTCTCAAAAGTTTGAAACTCAAAACCCTAGTGTTTTGAAATTATATTTATTTACTAAATTATGGACAAAGATAAAGCAAACTATCAACATGCAATTTAAAAACATTTGTCTGGCAATCTTTTTGAGTCCTTTTCACTGTCCCGTCTCTTATATGCAAATACAAGTGTGCCTTTACACTAGAGATAGCTATATTGTGTGAATATTTGCAATTTCCTTAATATGAGTTACAAAAAAGCACATAATATGAGCTTCAAATATTAATATATATATATTTGTGAGTTCTTGCAACTTTTTCATCTACTTTAAAAAAATCATGTGAGAAAGAATGTGATGAATCCATTTAACTCTCAGTTACATTTTAAATATTTTGTACATACATGGACTCTGAATAATTAACTCAGCTTACTACTCAATGATTTAAGTGGAATGACCCTTGACAGTCTGGTTGTAATAACTAACACAGTCCACTCTAATTAATTTTTTTGATTCGGGAAAGACATCTTCAGAGTTTAAGATTCTTGGAGAAAAAATTGCCCTTTTAAAATTGGTTAGTTTAGTGACTTTATCTCTTAATGAAAAGAAACTGTTTTGTATGTTAAAAACCTGGATGTGCTTTTAAAAGTGATTATGTAAATTGAAGATCAGACATTTATCATAGAGAATTGTACCTGTTCTTTCTACCACTGCATACCAATCTTCTAGTATATTAGAAACTGTGGAGCCTAAAACTTAAGTAACAATAGGTTTCAAAGTAGAAGATTTAATAATTTTTATAAGAGTTTGAAAGTCAAACACTAAACTAATTTCACTAACATAAAAGTTCTGTTTATAAGACAGCAAAAATAAAATCTATCATAAAGTTTACAAGGAGCTTTAGTAATTATTAAATGCTAGGTTTAGCAAGCAGGTGACTCTTATCATCCTCTTTAAGTGGCTCTTTATCTTATACTTGAACTCTTCCCTCATTTTATCCTTTTGAACAATCCTGTACTGAAGTGAATCTCTGATTAATATTTAAATGCACATGAGGAGAAATAGGTTACCTAATCAGAGAAAATAATTAACAACCTCATTCTTGTATTCCTTAGTTCCTACAAGGCAGTGTGCCTTGATTAATAGAATATCATTCCCTTTGACCTTCTTTCTAATTCACTGCTTAGTAGATTTCATGATTGAACTGGTTCACTACCAGTTAATTACCATTCCTAAATATTTTCTGAATATGTTGTTTGAAAGTGAAAGTGTTAGTCACTCAGTCATGTCCGACTCTTTGTGGCCCCATGGACTGTATTAGCCTGCCAGGCTGCTTTGTCCATGGGGTCATCCAGGCAAGAATACTGGAGTGGGTTGCCATTTCCTTCTCTGGGGGATCTTCCTGACCCAAGGATTGACACTGAGTATCCTGCATTGCAGGCACATTTTTCACCCTCTGAGCCACCAGGCAAGCCCCAGATATGTTGTTTACGTAGTGGCTGTTTCTAAATTCCATTTTTTTTTCTCCTATATAAAACCAAAAGATAATCTGTAAGGTTTACTTCCCCATTCCAAATTCTTGTGATCTAGGTGGAAACCACTGAAATGTCTTTTGACCAAACAAACAAACAAACAAATATATATATATATATATATATATATATATATATATGTATATATTTCAGGCAGTGACTAAAATTGAGATAGATCTCCATATATAAAGGTAGAATAATATTCATGTCCTAATGGTTGACCACTACAGTTTTATTTGGGCTGAAAATTTCTATAGGCATTTGAAAGGTTGTGTGTATAGAAAATTTTACATGTGTATGTATATTTTATGTATGAATGTTTGTGAAACAGATTTTGTATATATTTCTGTATATATCATATATAGAAATTATAGATAGGTAATAATGTATTTTTAATATAACTTATTTACTTACCTTCCTACTTGTTACAGTGTCTGTATCCCTATCAGTGGAGACTGACACTGAGAAGGGGAAGAACTGACTTATAAATTGTCATTTATTTACACTGTAAACTGCTTTTTTTTCAATCAAGCTTATATGAGCTTTATAATTAAATGGGAAGTGGTGATGGAAAGCATTATTATTCTCTTTAGAAAGAATATATTTTACAAAACTAATATTTGTAATAAAGTTACAAAACAGATTCAAAATATATTAACTAATTCCATCAAAATTATTATATATTTTTGAAAATACATGATGTTTGGAAATAATTGTAAGCAGAGGTGTGTCAATTTCAAGGTAATTATAAATTTAAGTGATTTAAAAGAAAACAAAAAGGAATAAGTGGAACTGCCAGGTTCCCGAGTAAGAAAATGAACCTAAGTAAATAATTCATAAGCTTTTGAATTAATTAATAGTTTGAGAAAAGTTTGTCAAAGGGATTCTAAAGTTAATTTTGATATGATAAACAGAGTAAAGCATCCATTTTGAAAAAGGATAAAAGTGAAATTGATGTGGCAAGAATTGATTATTGAGTAGATGAGAAGATGGGAGAGAGAGAAGGAGCAAAGGATTGAAGCTACATGAGAAAGAAGTAAAAAGCGCCAAAGTTTGGGAGTCACTCTGGGTACCATATGTGGGCAATGGTTAAGTAGAGGTATTTAGTCAGGTTTGGGTAGTTTAACAGGAATTCAGCAATTGAGGTTAAGGGTGAAAACCCTGAACATTCTATGGTCTAACATACAGTGATACCATAAGACACTGATATATTGACATGTATTATGATGATTCATTTGGAAATGGTGGCAAGATAAAGTCGAAAGATAAGGCCCATTAGTGAGTATCTCTCTTTCTTTCTGTGTGAGTCTCTCTTTTCCTGTTTCTCATCTATCTGCATCTGTCATCTAAATGTGTGTATTTGTGTGTGTGTTTTATATAATTGAAGTCTATGTACTAAATATAATTTTGAAATTAATACTTCCTCACAGTATTCTTACAGTTTCACATAATCATCATTTTATATTGCTGTTTAATGTTTCCTCCAGTTAGCACTTTGTCTTTTTGCTTTGCTTATGGTATCTTTTGATATCATAAAACAAACAAAAAGTTTTTTTTTAATTTAGTATAATCAGATGTATCAATATTTTTTTATGGTTTGTGTTTTTTTAAATCTTTATTATGATTCCATTTCCTATGCTGAGACAATAAACATATTTAATAATCAGTTCAGTTCAGTTCAGTCACTCAATCATGTCTGACTCTTTGCGACCCCATGACCGCAGCACGCCAGGCCTCCCATCCATCATCAACTCCCGGAGTTCACCCAAACCCATGTCCATTGAGTCGGTGATGCCATCCAACCATCTCATCCTCTGTCGTCCCTTCTCCTCCTGCCCTCAGTCTTTCCCAGCATCAGGATCTTTTCCAGTGAGCCAGCTCTTCGTATCAGGTGGCCTAAATATTGGAGTTTCATTCAACATCAGTCCTTCCAATGAACACCCAGGACTGATCTCCTTTAGGATGGACTGGGTGGATCTCCTTGCTGTCCATGGGACTCTCAGGAGTCGTCTCCAACATCACAGCTCAAAAGCATCAATTCTTCAGCACTCAGCTTTCTTTATAATCCAACTCCCACATCCGTACATGACCACTGGAAAAATCATAGCCTTGACTAGAGGGACCTTTGTTCGCAAAGTAATGACTCTGCTTTTTAATATGCTGTCTAAGTTGGTCATAACTTTCCTTTCAAGGAGTAAGTGTCTTTTAATTTCATGGTTGCAATCACCGTCTGCAGTGATTTTGGAGTCCAGAAAAATAGAGTCAGCCATTGTTTCCGCTGTTTCCCCATATATTTCCCATGAAGTGATGGGACCCGATGCCATGATCTTCGTTCTCTGATTGTTGAGCTTTAAGCCAACTTTTTCACTCTCTTCTTTCACTTTCATCAAGAGGCTTTTAGTCCCTCTTCACTTTCTGCCATAAGGGTGGTGTTATCTGCATATCTGAGGTTATTGATATTTCTCCTAGCTGTTTGATTCCAGCTTGTGATTCTTCCAGCCCAGCATTTCTCATGATGTACTCTGCTATAAGTTAAATAAGCAGCATGATAATACACAGCCTTGACATACTCCTTTTCCTATTTGGAACCAGTCTGTTGTTCCATGTCCAGTTCTAACTGTTGCTTCCTGACCTGCATACAGATTTCTCAAGAAGCAGGTCAGGTGGTCTGGTATTCCCATCTCTCTCAGAATTTTCCACAGTTTATTGTGATCCACACAGTCAAAGGCTTTGACATAGTCAATAAAGCAGAAATAGATGTTTTTCTGGAACTCTCTTGCTTTTTGGATGATCCAACGGATGTTGGTAATTTGATCTCTGGTTCCTCTGCCTTTTCTAAAACCAGCTTGAACATCTGGAAGTTCATGGTTCACATATTGCTGAAGCCTGGCTTGGAGAATTTTAAGCATTACTTTACTAGCATGTGAGATGCGTGCAATTGTGCAGTAGTTTGAGCATTCTTTGGCATTGCCTTTCTTAGGGATTGGAATGAAAACTGACCTTTTCCTGTCCTGTGGCCACTGCTGAGTTTTCCAAATGTGCTTGCATATTGAGTGCAGCACTTTCACAGCATCATCTTTCAGGATTTGAAATAGCTCAACTGGAATTCCATCACCTCCACTAGCTTTGTTCGTAGTGATGCTTCCTAAGGCCCACTTGACTTCACATTTCAGGATGTGTGGCTCTATGTGAGTGATCACACCATCATGATTATCTGGGTCATGAAGATCTATTTTATACAGTTCTTCTGTGTATTCTTACCACCTCTTCTTAATATCTTCTGCTCCAGTTAGGTCCCTACCATTTCTGTCCTTTATTTGATATTACTGTTTCTTATTTTTCTAAAAGATTTGCTTTCATATTTAAGTCATTTATCTATTTTATATATATTTTGTGTTTGGGATTTGACTGTATGATTTCCATAGGTATAATTAGTTGTCTTAGGATCATTTATTAAATAATCCATCATTTACCCATTGGTCCAGAATGGCATTCAGATATCAACTTCTCATTCAGACATAGCTCTCATTTCAGGGTTTTATTCTCTTCTACTTGTATGTTGACTTCTGTAATAATATCATACACGCCCTTTTTAATATGCAAGTGTGCCTTTATGTTTAATTGGAGATGTCCCTTCTACTTCTTCTTAAAATATCTGGGCTTTCTTGGACCTTTTCCTCTTCTACATTTATTGCGTAATCATTTGTATAAATACAGTGAAAATCGCATTGGCTATGGGTGAAAGTTGTGTTGAAGTTTCTTAAAATTGTAGATTAACTTGAGCAGTGTTCATATCCATGAACATGGTATATGTCTCCATTTCTTTAATAAGTTTCTAAAGTTTTATAATATTCTCTCATCATTCTTAAGTTCATTAACATCTTTGTTGCTCTGGTACATGAGAATTTTTTCTTTCAGAATCCAATATTTTTTTTCTTTTATCAGTTTTTGCCAGTATAGTATATATTATTACAATTAATACTTGTATAAGCAAACTTTTTGAATGACTGTATTAAAAGTAATAATGTACTTATAAATTCTTTTGGGTTTTCTATTTGGACATAAGTTGATTGGACTTTTTTATGGTATTTTTTCTTATATTCCTCTCCTGGTTAGAGCCTCTAGTACAAGATCAAATAAAAGCAATGATCTTGATATAGCCACTATGGAGAACAGTATGGAGATTTCTTTAAAAACTGGTAATAAAACTGCCATGTGGGCTTCCCAGGTTGTACTAATGGTAAGGAACCAATATTCTTGCCAATATAAGAGATATCAGAGGTGCAATTCTACCACTGGTCATATACCCTGAGAAGACCATAATTGAAAAAGACACATGTCCCCCATGTTCATAGCAGCTCAATTTGTAATAGTCAGGACATGGAAGCAACCGAGATATCCATTGATAAATGAAGGGATAAAGAAGTTTTGGTACATATCAGCCATTTAAAGTAATGAATGAGTCAGTTGTGAGGTGGATGAACCTAAAGCCTGATATACGGAGTAAAGTAAGTCAGAAAGATAAAAGTAAATATCATATTCCACCTCATGCAAAGAGTTGACTCATTGGAAAAGACTCTGATGCTGGGAGGGAATGGGGGCAGGAGGAGAAGGGGACGACTGAGGATGAGATGGCTGGATGGCATCATGGACTCGATGGACGTGAGTCTGAGTGAACTCTGGGAGATGGTGATGGACAGGGAGGCCTGGTGTGCTGCGATTCATGGGGTCGCAAAGAGTCGGACACGACTGAGCGACTGAACTGAACTGAACTGAACACATATATATGGTGTCTAGATAAATGGTACTCATGAACCTATTTGCAGGGCAGGAGTAGAGATGCAGATATAGGGAATGGACTTCTGGACACAGCAGGGGAAGGAGAGGGTGGGACAGACTAAGAGAGTAGCACTGACATATGTACACTACCATGTGTGAAACAGATGGCTAGTGAGATACTGCTGCACAACACCGGGAGCCCAGCTCGGTGCTCCTGATAGCCTAGAGGGGCGGGGTGGGGGGAGTAAAAAGGGAAAGGATATATGTATATTTATAGCTGATTGATAGCTCAGTTGGTAAAGAATCCACCTGCAATGCAGGAGACCCTGGTTGGATTCTCCGGTCGGGAAGACCTGCTGGAGAAGGGATAGGCTGGCTACCCACTCCAGTATTCTTGGGTTTCCCTTGTGGCTCAGCTGGTAAAGAATCCACCTGCAATGTAGGAGACCTGGGTTTGATTCTAGGGTTGGGTAGATCCCCTGGAGAAGGGAAAGGCTACCCATTCCAGTATTCTGGCCTGGAGAATTCTATAAACTGTATAGTCCATGGGGTCGCAAAGAGGAGGACATGACTAAGCAACTTTCACTTTCACTTTCATCTTGTTGTACGGCAGAAACCAACACAATATTGTAAAGCAATTATCCTCTAATTTAAGAAAAAGCAATGATAGTTGCCATCTCATCTCTTTCATGAATTTAAAACCAATGGTCTTAATAACTGTTAAGAATAATATTTGATGTAAGCTTTTTATTTTAAAAGTTGACTAGTATTTGTAGTTTAAGACCTTTTATTGTTTATGAATATTGCATATTATTAAATGACTTCTACTTTACAATCTTTATCAATTTAATCTTCAAATTAAATTAGAATAACATCAATAGATTTTCAAATATTAACAGTAAGTCCACTACATATGAATGAGTTCCATTCTGAGACCACATTTGTAAATCCAGTTTGTTCATAAGTCCAAAAATTTAGTTCAATAGTCAACTAATACAATTGACTATATAGTACTGTACTGTAATAGGCTTATGATACTTTTCATACAAATAATAGATTAAAAAAACAAAAAATGAAAAATTTTAATCTTACAGTATAATCTTTCACTTACACAGTATAATATGATCTTACACTACAGTAGAAAGCTGACATACAGGGACTGCAACTGGTGAACAGGCAAGAAGAGTTACTGACAGGGGAGAGAGAATATGTGGGGGATGACAGAGCTGAAGCATCATCAGGGGTAGGAGACAAGAGCAAGCTGTAATGTCACACATGTCTGGTGTTCATGGCACAGGTTCTGGTTCTTGCTGGAGCCAGATGCACATTTGCATCTTTGAAAATTCGAACTTGAAGGTTAGTATGTAGGAGACTTTCTTGTATATGCAATCTGGTCATATTTTACTGTATTTTTTTACATTGCCTGATTTAATTTGCTGTTTTATTTAAGAATTATATTTAGTAACCTGTTGTTGCCTGATTTCAGAATTAAGACTATATTAGTAGAAGTTCTTTATATATGTTTGAAAATAGTGTATTAAACATTGAGTTTTTGTGCTTTTTAAGTGTTTGACATAATTTCCTTGAAAAACTTCTGGTGTCTGAAGTTTTATTATTTGTGGATTTTAATAAATTGATATAATTTTAAAGATAGTAATGACTTTATTCAGCTTTACTATTTCCTCTGAACAAATTTACTAAGTTGAATTTGTTTAGGAAAATGCCTGTATGGTCTAGATTTTATGATCAATGCCATAAAATTGTTCACAGTGTTCACATATTATTTTAAAATATTTGATGTAATTACTTTATTCCTTTCTTTAGTTCCTAATATACTTTGTGTCTTTTTTTTTTTTTCTTTCTAAGACTTGGCAGATGTTCATTTCCAGCTTAGTATCTACTCAAAAAACAAACGACTGTTTTGAACCTATTTGTTTAATCTTTGTTTTATTTTAATAGCAATAGAAGCTTCTTTTCACTATTTAATGTTACTGATTTTTTTCCAGCTGCTTGTTTTCTGACTTTTTAAATGGGACACCAAAGCTGTAAATTGTCCCCTAACTATAGCTTAGTTTCATATGAAGTAGATATCCTCCCCTTATTTGCTTCATAATATTGAACTCAAATCCTGAGTTACTTAGAATATTTTTTAAATTTCTGAAATAAAGTGAGGTTTTCTTTATTATTTCTATGTTGCTGATATCTAATTTTATTGCATATTTCTCAGGAAATAGGATCTATTTAATATAACTTTAATTTTAACACTTTTTATATGGTAAATTTTATAAACATTCATGAATGAATGACAGGAATGCACATTTTTAATTGTTGGATGATGACTTCTATTTATGCACATCCATTAGTTTGTTAAACTTTTCCTGCTTCATCTATCAATTGCAAAATGATTCATATATAATATTTTATAATTATTTCTTGCTCCTTTTGCCTTATATATTCAAGACTATGCCATTAACTCTATATAGGCTTAGAAATTTTGCATCTTCTTGACGAATTATAGCATTTTACTATTACATAGTGTCCTCTTTCATCTTCATAATGCCTTTTTTTCCCTCTTAAATTGCCTCTTATTTAATATTAGCATAGCCCTCTTTTTTGTCTTATTGGCCTACTATATTTTTTCATTCTTTCACTTTCAAATTTTCTGTGATTAGAATTGCCTCTTTTAGACAACTTAAAGCAAAATTTTGTTACTGTTTTGTTTTAGCAAATTTATCAACTTGTGAATTTTCTATAAATGACTGACATTTATAATGATTACATATACATGTTATTATATTTTGTGATTGTTTAGTCTTTTATTCCAAATTATTTCTGCTTTCTTTTTGATTAATTACTTTTTATTCCACTATTCCCCACTTTTTAACCTTAGCTTCCTATAAATATTATTATATTTATATTATTTTTCTTATTAAATTAAAGACAACTTATTTACTCGACTTAAGTTTGAAATTAATAAATGTGCCTATCATCTAAATTGCATAAGCCTTTAAAATTCTTTAAGGATTGCCTCCTTCTTAACTTAAATATTACTGCTGGTTATTACTTTAGTTAATTTATCTTAGTTCATGCTTATGTGTTTATGTATAACTTTGCTTACCGGTCTCTTCAGTGTTCCAGTTCTAGTTAAACATACAGATTCTAGAGCCATACTGCCTGGATTCTATAACTCTATGACTTTTTGCACCTTTCTTATTTCATTGCTTTTGTTTGAACTTTGATCTTTTTTCTGCAGTTTTTAGTTTCTCAATATCTAAATAGAGACTACGGTTACTGATTTTAGATCTTTCTTCTTTTCTAATATAAGCACTTAATATCATAAACTTTCCTTGAAGTTCTACCTTAGCTTTATTCCACAGTTTTGATATGTTGTATTTTCATAGTTCAAAAAATTTTTTTTCATTATGCCTTCTTTTTTGACCTTGGGTTATTTAGGAATGTGTTGTTTAATTTCCAAACATCATAGAGTATTCCTTCCAGGTATCTTTCTATGATTGATTTCTAGTTTAACTCTGTTATATTTCTAAAGCATGCTCTGTATGATTTCTACTCTCTAGATGTGTTAAAGTTTATTTTGGGATCCAGAAAATTGTCCATCCTGGTGAATACTCCATGTGCACTTGAAGAGAATGTGTTTTCCACTCATGTTGGATGGGAGTATATTCGATAAATTCAATTAGATAGTTGGTTGATTATGTTGTTTAAGTCATCTGTGTTTTATTAAGCTGATGTCCCGTGTTCAATAAGTTACTGAGAGGAGTGTTGTTGTGGATTTAGCTATTTCTTTATTCAGATTTATGAATTTTGCCTTACGTATTTTGGAGATCTTTTAGAGGTTATATATTTAGAATTGTTATGCCTTCTTGAAAATTGACCCTTTTATTATTATATAAGTGTTGGATTCTTCCTTGGTGGCTCAGAAGATAAAGAATCTGCCTACAATACAGGAGACCTGGGTTTGATCAGACCTGTGTCTCCTGCATTGGCAGGCAGATTCTTTGCCACTAGGCCACCTGGGAAGCCCAGTTTTTTTTCTCCTTGGTATTAATTTTCACTAATTTCATTTTATCCTGAGTAAAAGATTCTGCCCCAGGAATTACAGTTGTTATACTAGTATATTAGTTCATTAATTAAACAAACTTTTTAAAATGTGCATATTATCAGTTGACTATGGAGATACTGGTGTTATGATGAAGTATAAAAGATTGTGTCTGCATACTTAGATTATACCAGAATATATTTGATGAACATTATTTTATAAAAACATTTCAATAAATAAAGTTTTAAGTAAGTAAAGATTAAGCAGTTCTTTATAATCTCCAAAAGGCTAAAGCATGTTATCACAATTGAGCCTTATAATTTTCAAAAAGAATGAACATTTTCACAATTGATTCTCATTAATTTTAAATGAGGACGCATGAACTAAGTCTACTATATGTAGGTCAAAGTTTCTCAGTCAGAGTGTTATTGATATTTGACATAGATAATCACTCTGTTTATAGCATTCCTGCCCAGTACCCACTATATATCAGCATTTCCACTGTTTCTTAGTTGTCACAACCAAAAAGATCTCCAGACATTTGTAAATTTCTATGCTGAGGGGAAATTACCCTTCACTGAGGACC
The DNA here is from genome assembly GCF_016772045.2 of Ovis aries. Lineage (NCBI taxonomy): Eukaryota > Metazoa > Chordata > Mammalia > Artiodactyla > Bovidae > Ovis > Ovis aries. Next base: position 51,788,052 of record NC_056062.1, read on the forward strand.
ATTGCTGTAAGCTTGGTTACTTTCTTAATATGCCACCAAAATTTTGCTGAAGCAGTATTTCATACAAGTTAGTGTAAATATAGAATTATGTCATGCCTATATAATATAAATACTTTCACTGGAATTTGATTATTTGTCTTAACAAAGTGAGTTGAAGCATACCACCAAACAGTGAGTAAGAGAAGAAGCAAAGTTTTTGGAACCAGAAAGGCTTGTTTTGAAATCTCTGCTCTCTCTAGATAATACAAGGGAATAATCCTTGAAACCACAGGATAATGAATTTCTTATCCTTCACGCTTTACCTAGATTCTAATTCAATTTCTATAATCAAGGCATTTGAACATTCTATCATTATCACATAGACTATCTAAGAACTCTCTGTTGCTGCAATGACTTCATGTAGAAAAAATTTTAATCATTGAGTTCATTTTCTTCTTTCCTCATTCATACAGACACATTGACCTCCCTGCTAGATGTATAATATACTAATTTTCCAATATATTGGACCCTAATAATGAACAACAAATGAAAAAGTGGAAAGTATCTATGTAAATCTTAGTTTGGGTATGTTGAATGTACCAGCAAGCTGGTAGAAAGTAGTTTGTAAGAAGGTAGATGTAACTAATGAACTATTGCAAATATTTTAGACTAAAGAGATCCAATAACTTAAAAAAACACTTTCTAAAGTCCATAAGAAGAGAATATGAAATTTAGTTAAAAGATTACCAAGACATTTCTTTAAAACTTAGGCTGATTTAAGTGATCAGAAACCAGTAATTCTGGCTCTTTTTGGTTCCTGCTTCTGGCTTGGAGAATTCCATGGACTATATAGTCCTTAGGGTTGCAGAGTTGGACATGACTGAACAACTTTTACTTATTACATTATTGCACTGAGGTTTTACTGTATATGACAAAAATGAATTCCAGAAAGAAAAGGGTTAATCAGAAATTGGGGACATAAAATTACATTTTGCAATGGACAAATTGCTATAATAAAAATTTGGATTTGTGTTTCTAAATAGTGATAGTAATTTTAAATGCATGATATTCCAAAAGAAAATAGCAACAAGATAAAGAATGAGCATTTATGAGATGGATGAAGAAGGACAAAAAGGAGTTGCCATACAGGTAAAGATGGAATCAGGATAACAGAATTTTAAATAAAACCAGTATTTGGTAACTCAGAGGTAGATTTCAGGTGAAGCTAATGAAACTTAAATTTTAAGACTCATCAGTTGCCTGAGCCCCTTCTAAAGCCCTGGTTAGGACACTGTGTCTAGTAATTTGTTCTTCCTTGAAAGTGAAAGCCGCTCTTTCATGTCTGACTCTGCAACTCCATGGATTATACAGTCCAGGCCAGGATACTGAAATGGGTAGTCTTTTCCTTCTCCAGGGGATCTTCCCAACCCAGGAACTGAACCCTGGTCTCCTACATTGCAGGCAGATTCTTTACCAGCTGAGTCTCAGGGGAAGCCCAAGAATACTGGAGTGGGTAGCCTATCCCTTCTCCAGGGGATCTTCCTGACCCAGTTCTTTCTTAAGAGCCCTCAAAATTATGTAAGCTTTATTTCCACGAAAATACAGATTGATTACCACACAGTTTTACCATATATATATATTTACTTGGTTTGACTTGGTGTTTATTTTTACTCATTTCATTTTAAAAATAGTAGTAATGCTATAAAAATTATTCTAAGTTCTTAACACTTAAGTAAGACATAATATTTTTCCCCCTAGCATTTTGATACAAATATGTATTGAATTTATTTAAATTCTACACATTCATGACTAACCTAAACTTTTCTAGAGGTCCATTTCCTGACTTAAGTTGTTTTTTCTTTTTTTTTCCTTTCTACTATGACTGAAGGGAGAACAGTTAGAAAAGTATTATGTTATCATAATGCATATTTTTAAAATTAAATTGCTGTGATTAATGTGAATATAACTTCCCTGGTGGCTCAGTGGTGAAGAATCCACCTGCCAGTATAGGAGATGTGGATTTGATCCTTGGGCTGGGAAAATCCCCTGGAGGAGGAAATGGCAAGATTCTCCAATATTCTTGCCTGGAGAATCCCATGGACAGAAGAGACTGGTGGGCTACAGTCCATGGGGTCACAAAGAGCTGGACATGACTTAGGGGCTCAACAGCAACAACAACAAAGTAAATGTAACACTGCCTGGCTGAACAAGCACTTCATTTACTATTATAACCCGAAATCACAATGCAGTTACTGGCTTACAGTTTTTTAGGGGTTTTTTGTTTGTTTATTTTTTAATTAAAGATTTGGAAATGGGGTTTTTACTTTCAGGGCCCTAGAATTGGAAAGTTAATATATAATTTCCTGTAGCAACAACAACAACAAAATAACTCATAAACACTTGGAGGCTGGCTCAGCAAAAATGGACAAATGTGTGTTTACTGCACATTGAATCTCCTAAAGCTTTTAACACACATACCTGACTCCCACCCTGGACATTCTAATGTAACTGGTATCTGATACAATTTTAGCCTTGGGATCTTTAAAAATTCCCCAGATGATTCTAATATACAGCAGGATTTGTGAATCACTGGTCTAATATATTAAGCAGTTCCAAATTACTTGAGTGATGATAGCTTCTGATACTTCAATTTTGAAAATTAGCACATTGCCAAAAGCCATGACTTTACCTATGATGTTTGGTTCAAAATAAATTAATATTTGTTTGCTTTTAATATCATTTTGGTTGTCTGTATTTTTATTCCAAAAGATATGCTTCATTTTGGTATTTTTTTAAAAATTCAATATTGCTTTTTTCAAAAGGAAATTTACATAAAACATGGTAAAATATTTAACATTTCAGTTGAGTTGACCAAATACCAAACTATATTAAATAGAGATGCAAAATCTTAATTAGTTTTATCTAAATCAAATATCACATTAATATGTTGTTGTTGTTCTGCCTTTGTATATAAACAAGCTTTAAGGAGAAATGTTGAGTGATTCTTGATGCTATGACTGTGTATATAATCTATTGTGGGGCTTCCCATTGGCTTAGTGGTAAAGAATCCACCTGCAGTGAAAGAGACACAGGAGATGTGGGTTTGATCCTTGGGTGGGGAAGATCCCCTGGAGGAGGAAATGCCAACCCAACCCGTTTCAGTATTCTTGCCTGGGAAATTCCATGGACAGAGGAGCCTGGCGGACTACAGTCCATAGGGTGGCAAAGAGTCAGACCCAGCTGAGCCCACACACCCACATAATCTATTACTGCATTTTTTAAATGAAGAAACAGTAAAATTCTTATGTATGTGTATGTGTAAGTATGTATGCATTGGGCTCCCAGATAAGTTTACTGTCAATATAACACATTTATTCAAAATGTTCAAGTTTAACAGTGTACTCAGCATAGTAGAGCTGCTGCTATTTTTATTAAACATTATACCTCTTTAGAACATATGTGACATAGGTACTGGCCCAAACTGATAACTTTCTCCCAATCATTTTGCATAATGCAGCATCTTTGGTATCAGAGTGCCACCACTATCTTAAATATTCTGACTGACTTTGCTGAGTTTGCAGTGGCAACAATGATAATGCCGATTGTAAAAAGCAAGTGCAGAACAGTGGCTGTCAAATCCTAACATGTTCCTTATAGCCAGACTGATTTTTAAAATTTTCCTAACTAGCATAATCTATATTCCAGTTAATAATTTAGTAATAATCAGCTCCTTATCTTCTGAAAAGGAGAGTCTGTTTTGAATCACAAGGCAACTGACCTTGAAGGTAGGTTTAATATATGCAGATTTCTCATGTAACCTCTAAGCTTTTACTCAGAGTATTTTCTTGGTTACATTTAGGTCTCAGCTATGCAGTCCTCCTTTTGTCTATCCTAACAGCAACTAATTTAAATATGATACCAGTTTTCACTCTCCTTTAGTTTGGGGTTTTACATTTATTGTGTAACTAGTTTTAAATAAAAATATGATGTTTTAATGAGCAAATAGGAAAATAATGAAGAGCTGACATAAGCTGTGAAGATTATAAAAAGGATAATATGTTTGTAACTTAATTCACCTATTAACAAGGCGCTGTGTATCTTTCTCTAATTTACTTATTTAACATTTTTTTAGTAGTGATGTGAGTTATTTGCATTGATCAGATTGAAGGTGGATCTAAAATAAGGGTTTAAAATTGTTTCCTTCAGGAATTGGAAAACTATGACTTGAGCAGTGAGCTAAGGAATCATTTAATTGTTTAAAGGGAATTAGAAAACTTTGTAAGCAAGATTTATGAAAGTTCAGTTTAATTTTAAATGTTGTCCAGCAATTCTAAGTTAGGAGTATATATCAATAATAATAATATATATTTTTAATGTTGGTAATGACTTTGGTTTAAAATATCTAATGAGGTATATGGTTTTTCTGGTCATTGCATGACCATTAGCTGGATCAAAGTAGGGGGGAAAAAAAAGACAAGGAAAATTTTTTTTGGTTATCTAAAAATTATATATAGTCTGGGCTTTAAGATAGGACTTATTAAGTTCTTTGAAACCTAAAATCCCATCCCATTTCAAACTTCTTTCTTTGCAGGTCAGTGATAGCAACTTACTTTGAAGATTAAAATACATATTTTGATTTGTTTTAATTTTTAGGTATGTTTGTTTTCCCTCATCCTCATCCAGAAATGATAGGAGACAAGATTTCTATTTCAGAAAAGGAATGATGGTCAGGTTAAGACAGTGGCAGCAAGGAAAATAATGATGTTTTAATTGATTTTTTTTGAGACACAAAAGGTGGCTTTGCTTTGAATTAACAAGACTTTTTATTGGGTAGCATTCTCCTCTTTGCTTCTTGTTTACATTGAAAAATAGACTGGGTTGATTTGGGTTGCTATTCTTCATGTAACTTTTAGTGATCTTGATACTTGGAAAAGTGGAACATGGAAACAAAAAAAAATGATTAGTGTGCTTTTGGGATCAGTATAGTACTTTGGGTAATGAAAAATCATCTCAAAGGAATACATTTACAGAACAAATTTTATTAAACAAAACTTTAAAATAAAAGGGCTTCCCTTGTGGCTCAGCTGGTTAAGAATCTGCCTGCAATGTGGGAGACCTAGGTTCAATTCCTGGGTTGGGAAGAGCCCCTGGAGAAGGGAAAGGCTACCCACTCCAGTATTCTGGCCTGGAGAATACCGTGGAATGTATAGTCCATGGGGTTGCAAAGAGTCAGACATGACTGAGCAACGTTCACTTTAAAATAAAATGTTTTAATATTAATATTCCAAATTATTTTCATGAAAACTCCTTTATAAAAATAACTTTGATTTTTATTAGCCTATTTTCTATGTTAAATCATGGTCTGAAGGAATGATTCAATTAAATATAAAGTATAGAACAGTTTAACAGGCTTAATAGTCTTGCAGATAAGATAGAAATGTTTCAGCTATTATCTTGAATAGTTAGTCAATAGTGTATTGAGTTGTCTTCTTTAAATACTATGCTATTTTCATCTCTTGCTATGTTGCTCTAGAGAAGTTTAAATACCATATTTCACATGCCAGTTTAAGGAACAATTGCTTTAAACTTTTTCTAGAATGTTAGCTGTGCTATTTAAAATCAACCCTTTATCTACAAATAATGTTCTTTCTTTCTGAGGTACTTGAGCTGACTAGGCCTAAGAAGGTACATTTTAGTCTGCAAATTATGAGATCACACTAAAAAACAATAACATTTTGTTCAGTGTACAAAATAGATATTGCAAAGTGACCTTTGTTTAAAGAATTTTCAGTAGATCATAGTTTACCATGTATATTTATATTTGTACATGTAGGTTAAGTTCATATATCTCTATTTTAGAAAATGTTTGTTATTACAAATTACTGTCAGAAATTAGCATGAATATTTGATAACTCTCCCAATTAAACCATAAGAAGTAAATTTAAAATTGCTCATAAATTTGTGTTGAATGTTTATAACATAAGTCCCATTTATTAAAGACAATTATTTCTTTATCACCTAAGGATACAATTAATACTCTTTTTCTTACAGCTACTTAAATGTAGCCTTAATGAACTTATCCATAATAAGTGCCTGATGAAGCAATTATGAAAAGCGAGCTTTTCATCTGTCCCTTTCTTGAAAATGAATGAATTTTAATATGAAAATATATAAGCGAATGCCATAACTGTTTTATGCATCTACATTCTATACAATTAATCTGTATAATTTTATTTTGTTCAATTGTGCCTAGTGACATGTTTCCCAAAATCAGTTACTAAATTATGAAAATGCCATAATCAGTATTGAATGGGAAAACACAAAATATCAAAAAGTGTGACACTTGCTTGATTATGCTGCATAATCAAAAATCCAAGCGTAACCATGACTAAAATTATTTCTGTGTGACCTTTTCTTTTTACATTATCTCTTTGTTTCCTTTCTTTCTCATTCTCCTCATTGTCCTTCCCTACTCCTCCTTAAGCAAATAAAAATATTTGAATGAAGCCTGATGAATTTTAAAAGTAGAGAGATTTTTCATATGGAAGAATAGAGATTAATTTTTAAATATAAATTATTTAATGTTAAAATCAATTCAAGGAAAAATCTAACTAATATCTACTTAGCCAGCTCTCTGTATTGACTCAGGTTCTCAACTTCCTTTGTGGAAGATCTTAATTATTAATAGTTTCTAGGGTAAGTTACTTTCCTTAAGGAGAAGTTATCTTTTTTGTTTTAAAGACTATTAATTGTTTTATTTTACATTTCTCTGTTTACTAATGTGGTTTGTCATTTTCCCATGCTATAGTTCAGTTCTTCATCATAAATCTTTTGATCTTATTGTGCTAAGAACATCTATTATGAATGTGTACCTTTTAAACAAATTTTCAAGTTGTGTGATACATTATTACAGTGTTGTATGGCAGATTTCTTGTGTGATAATTTATTACAGTGTTGTATGGCAGATTTCTAGAGCTTATTGATCTTGCTTCAGTAACATTTTAAATCCATCAATTGGTAACTCCTTTCTCTGTCCTGTTGACTCCAGGTAACCACTACTCCTCTCTTTGAATCTACAGAGATGACTATTTTAGATATCTTCTATTAGTGGAATCATGCAGTATTTGTCTTTTTGTGATGGGCTTATTTTACTTATCGTAATATTTTTAAGGTTCATCCATTTTGTCATATGTGTCATCAGGTCATTCCTTATTTAAGGCTGAATAGTATTCCATTATATACCACACCTTTTTTTTTTTTCTAACCCATTCATTCACTGATGGACATTTATACTGTTTCCACTGTGGTTGTTATGAATAGTCCTGTAGTGTCCTCTGACCATCTCATCAACTCTGTATAGTTATCAAGTGTTACTTGTATTTGTTACTTAGCATGTTAGTGTCATTTATTCTTATTTTTTAATTCTATAATTTAGTTAAATATTGCATAATCTAACAAAATGAGTGGAAAAAGGAAAAAAAATTTCCCTATGAACACTAATGGAAATACTTTGAAAGTGAATAAAAGCAAGTTGATCAAAATATATTAAATATTTCAAAACTATAAAATTCTAGAAGGCCTCCATATTCTGATTGCTTTATAAATAGCTTTGACTTCTTTCTCCACTTTAAAAAAAAATGAGAAATCAAAAGCAGTGTATGGGATTTATAAAAAAACAAATAATAAAGGATCCAAGTATAAATTGGTATAGTCAGCAAGGAGAATGGTATGGAGGTCCCTTAAAAAACTAAAAATAGAAATATCATGATCCAGCAATCTTACTCCTGGGCATATAGCCTGAGAAACTCTAAGTCAAAAAGATATATGCACCCTTGGGACTTCCTTGATGGTTCAGTGGTTAAGACTTTGCCTTCCAATGCGGGGGGTGCAGGTTTAATCCCTGAGTAGGGAGCTAGGATCCCACATGCCTCGGGGCCAAAAGAGACCAAAACATAAAATGGAAGCAATATCGTAGCAAATTCAATAAAGACTTAAAAAATGTTCCGCATCAAAAAGTCTTTTTAAAAAAAGAGAGAAAAGATGAATGCACTCTAATGGTGATAGCAGCACTGTTAACAACAGCCAAGACAGAAGAAAACTAAGTATCCATTGACAGGTGAATGGATAAAGTTAGAGTGGTACATCCATAAAATGGAATATTACTCAGCCATGACGAAGAAGGAGCTAATACCATCTGCAGCAACGTGGGTGGACCTAGAGATCATCATACGAAGAGATGTAAGCCAACCAGAGAAAGACAAATGCCATAGGATTTCATTTCTATATGGACTCTTAAAAAATGATACAAATGAACTTATTTGTAAAACAGAAACACACTCCCAGACATAGAAAACAAATTTGTGGTTACCAAAGGGAAAAGGGAGGTGGGAAGAGGTAAATTAGGAGTTTGGGATTAACAAGTACACCGTACTTTATATAAATTAGAAAAATAATAAGATCCTATTGTAGAGGAGAGGGAACTATATTCAATATCTTGTAATAACCCATAATGGAAAAAATCTGAAAAAGGATATATATATATGTAATATGTATAATATATAACTGAATAATATATGTATAAAACTGAATTACTTTGCTGTGTACAGAAACAGAACACATAGTAAACCAGCTATACTTCAATTTTAAAAAAAAGAACTCCACACAGTGGATTTTTACTGAAAGGTGTTAGTTATCTAATAAAACAGTAGCAATTATACATATTAATTGTGGATATACCATTTTTATGATTCTCTGTTCAATTAATTTGTCTAACTAATTAATTTGTTCAGTAAATTACTAATTCTAGAACTTAAATAAAGAGGAATTCTACTCTACTTTGTAATTTCTTTGGAGAAATAAAGAAAAGAAAGAGAATCTTTCCTTCCCTAGAGTGAGGCTGACTGGATGCTGTAGGAATTTCCACATCTGAATATCATTAGGAGAAAGACTGCCCCCACTTGAGGAGATATGCTTCCTATTTAGATCCACTATATCTTCTGGAAATTCTCAAGTTTTTACTTGATAAAATAAGAAAGATAATTTACAATAATGTAGATGGGAAATGGGTTTCATCTTGAAAGCCAAGTTTGAGGATTTGTGCTGAGATGAATTTAAAGCTCCTTCCCCTTTTGAGTGCCATGCCCTGATCCATGATGATGCTACCCAGGAGCACAGGATGGAGCCGACTGGAAACAGAAACTGAATCAACTGTGACAACCTTGTTCTCACATTTCTCTTTTTATCACATTTTTCTGAAGTATTTTGCAGTCTTATAAATGAATGGTTCTCCACCTTTTCCTTTTCCTCTTTTCCTTCTATTGGTGCCCTTCCACTGGTGACATGCCTCAGTATTGGTCAGTCACCGCATGCATGGGAAAGAATGTGGGCAATGTGCCATACACTCTTTGGGTTTACACAGGTAACACAACAGGTGTGTGCTGCCTCAGCACAAATGAGAACTACTTCATGCAAATGAAAACCACAGGATTTGCATGCTGTTGCCTTCAAAAACTGAATTACTACAGTTAAACTTCTGAACAAAATCAGCCCCTGAAATTTATCCCTCCCCCAAATATTATCCTCACAATTAAGAGTGCTACAGACTATGAAGGCAAGAGGGCTATTCCAGTGATCACTGTTTGATACAGTGACTCTGACTGCTAAAATGGCTCTGCTCTTTTCTTCACAGTTCTTCACATGGCTTTGAATTTCAGAAGCCGGTCTTCTCAAATGAAAAATATAATAATTTCTAAGATGTAATAGTCACAAGGTTTATGGTATTGAGAAATTGAATAAGAAATACTACTTTGCAGTAATCTTTTTAAAATGTGGAAAATAAAAGTCTTTTATAATGTAAATGTGACTGAAATTCTTTCTTAGAAGATAAAATTAGTAAACATATTCTCAGAATATGTTTTTAATAAAAAATATATATTTATATATGTAAAATATAATCTTTTTGTAGCTCTCCAGTAACTTAAAAAAAAATCTTTTTATTGGAACATAGGTGCTTTACAATGTTGTGTTAGTTTCTAATGTACAGCAAAATGAGTCAGCCATACATGCACATATATCCCCTCTGCTTTGGAGTTCCTTCCCATTTAGGTCACCACAGTGCATTGAGTAAAGTATGTTCTCATTAGTTATCTATTTTATATATAAATTCAGTAGTGTATAGGTATCAATCTCAATCTCCCAACTCCTCCTACCCCATTTCCCCCTTTGGTATCCATATATTGATTCTACATCTGTGTCTCTATTTTTGCTTTGCACATAAGATCAGCTATACCATTTTTCTAGATTCCACATATATGCATTAATATATGATATTTGTTTTTCTCTTTCTGCCTTACTTCACTCTGTGTGACACTATTTCAATATTGTCTTCTAAACGTTCCCACTCTCTAAATTCTCCTTGTCACATGTACACATAAACGATACAGGGCGCTGTATAGATGTTAGATGTGAGAAAGTTGATGATGGGAATGTGTACCTCCACACATGCTAGGGATAATCTTACTTAGATTGTAAGAATGTAATTGGCATTTAAAGTAAAAAGAAATGAAACCTTATTCATGCATGAATAACTGTTTATTTATGACTTTTTGTTGTTTTTATTTTTATTGAAGTTATAGAAGCACAGATTTAAGAATCAACTAATTCTATAATGTTTCTCCCAAGAATTCTACAAAAGAAAAAACAAACAAAAAAACCTAGTGAGCATCATTCTCAGAGGCACTTCTTTTAGCCTCCTTCCTTTTTCTTTCTTTTTTTTTTTTTTTTTTTGCCCACTATTAGCCCGTGACTTTAAGTGACATACTGCTTCATGAGTTTTTAGTTTTAGTGTTATCCATGGACTCTCCACGATGGAGAAGGAGGAATGGTTTATTTCCTTCCCTGTCTTCATTGCATACTAGTATTCCGCCTCGAGCACATCTTTTCCAAGGGGTCTCCTGAAAGCAGTTTTTAAGGGCTCTCTTGTGGCCTGCCGATGCAGGAGATGTAAGAGATGTGAGTTCTGCCTCTGAGTTGGGAAGATCTCCTGAAAGAGGAAATGGCAGCCCACTCCAGTATTCTTGCCTGGAGAATCCCATGGACAGAGGAGCCTGGCGGGCTACAGTCGATGGGGTCACAGAGAGTCAGGCACGACTGAAGCAAATTAGCACACAAGCAGGTGGCACACCGAGGCAAGCTTCTGAACATCTCTTGGTTGTCTAACAATTATTTATTGAAAGCCTGCAAGATACTCGCAACTGTACTAATTATGCCCATTTACAAACCTTCAAGGAACACTGAATCATAAGTTGATAGTTAAAGAGAATGTGTTTCAGGCCATATTAGGGCTATGTCCAGGCTTCTGCTAGAATGCATCATAAATAAATCCCTTGTCATTTCAAATCACAAAGTTGTTTTTCTTCAACATAAAGTTAGCTCTACTGGATGGGTAAGAAAACTTGAAATTATCAAGTGCTTATGGTAAGTGTTAACTTGTAGTCTTTGACATCAAATTTATGACAAGTCAGTCCCATTTTTTTTTCAGAACTTGTGGCATGCAGTTTCAGCCACTTAAATGGGATAAATCAAGCTCTAATGATGGTTCAAAACTGGAGATACTCTCTTTTCTATTTTTAATCCTCTTAGTGACATCATTTATTGTCTACTGGAAATCAATTTAGGAAATCATGTTAGTCCACTAAGCACTTCAGATAAGGTGATTCCATGAAGCATTCCAACATTATCACAAGGAATTGCTTGCCATAAAAGAAAAAGAAGTAAGCAGAATATGGCCTGCTGAAGGAGTTTACAGTTTTACAGCCCCTCCCACTGCAGCACATAAGTCACTCAGTTACAGTTAACTTTGGATTATCACTCACAGATTGAAAGCCCAACAGCCATCACGCAGTCTGGGCCTGTGGTGCCACTTGTATGTGTGTTTCTAAATCAATGATGAGGGTATCGGAACCAATACTGGACATGGAGATGGCAAATTACAGTGAAGTCTTGGACCCAACTTACACAACTTTGGAGTTTGACACTATGCAGATTCTGTATAATTCAAATGGTAAGTTCTCATCTGCTTGCCGATAAAGAGAAAAGTAAGTATAACGAGAGAAGGAAAACTGAGATTCCTAGGGGGCAGCTCTGCGTTTTATTGCTAGAGAATTCAGGGCTTGCTTTTTCAGTCCGCAAATGTGAGGCTTTTGCCCTTCATCACAAAATTTAAATGAATAATGCTATGGCTATTTTATGTTTGAGGTAGAAAAAGCTTAGTTATGCGTCATAAAGTAACCTTGGGATTCTGTCATCGGCCAGTCAGGTAAAAAGAGTAGTTTCAGCAGTTATTTTATTTATTGTAAATCACAGTAGTGAGTTAGATTGGCAGATTGTCTGTAAAGTGTATTTTCTATGCAACATTTTAAATGACATATAGAAAAGTTTCCTTAGAACCCTGGAGAGTTTTACTGGTTGCTTCCTCCTTTTATTATTCTAGTTCTCGATGACTGCTGATGAGAAACTGTTTAAAATTACTATCAAGTTTTTGCCTTGAACACAATTATGTAAAGAAAGAATGGTTTATATTATAACCGTACTTGACAAGCTAATGTTTAGCCTCACAAAGCTCTTGGTATTTATCTACTGTAACATTTTAACTTTAAATAAGACATGACTTGTTTAGAGCTCATGTCTTTATATAATAGAATACAATTTACCATTGACTTTGAATTTAGGTATATTTTTCAAGTAAAAATCTTGTCCAAGATCAGTTATAATTGTTAGAATTCCTAAACTGTGCTAATTATGTATGCTTTGGAAAAATGTGTGTGTGTGTGTGTGTTTATGTGTATGCTTAGCTCAGGACTGAAATTATATCTTGTACTCAGGATACTTTGAGGTTATACTGTGGTGTATAATTTCAGTGACTGTGACAGCAGTGTTATTAACAATAAACAACAATAATTTATTAGTAGGAAGATTTCTAAAAATATTCAGAAGATGAATTATGAAATTTTACCACAAAGGAGTTAAAATCAATTTTCAGTACAACTATTAGGAAGTCACTATTTTGAAACTTTATGTTTAGACTTGACTAGAAGTATTTAATAAAGTATTTACTTCAGTAGACTCATGAATTTTTTAAAGGCTATAGATCACTAAATAATAGGGAATGACTTACCATATTTACTAAAACAACTGACTTTTTTGGCTATTTCTAAAGTGTTGTCTAACTTGTTTTCTTGTATTAATGTGTAAGTTTCTTGTTAGTAATATGTAAGTATGACAATAAACTGGAATCAAGAGTTGAATATTTTTTTGTAGTTCCGTATAATCTTCCAGAACACAATCAATTCTTGACACTTTTGCCGTATTTCTAGTACCTATTCTATTTATGTTACGAAAAGAAAAATTCCTAGCATTTAAATTCTAAAGTGTCACATGATTGGCCTTAAATATATTCTCACTGAAGATAGTTTTTAGTTTTATGAAGTTATATATGACACTATTTGTCAACTCAGGAGTATTAGTAAGTAGAATACATATATTCTCCCAGAATGTAGTTGGGACATGACAGTCTTTTATCTTTTTATAATGGGAATATAGTAATGAATTATTATATTTATATTATTATATAATGTTATGATCAATTAAAGTTTATAATATATTCTTATATATTCAATATCTTTTGAGTACATAGAGACGTGTTAAGATGTGTGCTCAGTTGTCAGTCCTGTCTGACTCTTGCGACCCCATGGACTATAGCTCGCCAGGTTTCTCTGTCCACAGGATTTTACAGGCAAGAATACTGGAGTGCACTGCCAGTCCCTCCACCAAGGGACCTTCCCAACCCAGGGATCAAACCTGCATCTCTTGTGTCACCTGCATCGGCAGGTGGATTCTTTACCACCAGCGCCGCTTGGGAAGCCCATAAAGATGTGTTGTTATTTAATCTGTCGTGTCCAGCTCTTTGGGACCCCGTGGGCTGCAGCTTGCCAGGCTTCCCTGTCCTTCACCATCTCCCAGAGCTTACTCAAACTCATGTCCATTGAGTCAGTGATGCCATCCAACCATTTGTGTAGTAAACAACATTAACTAATTTAAGAAATAAGTAAAAATATCTATGTATGTTTTTAAAAGCCTCTTTCTTTAAACCAATTAGCTATCACTTTATGTCAGGCATAGTTCTAGAGCTGGAAGACAGAGGGATGACTAAGACAGATACGTCCTCTGACATCATGAAGTTTTTATTCTGTGAGGAAAGATAGGTAATAAATGAACACACTAAAACATAATATAACTTTAGACAATGAAGTGGTTAGTTTAAAGAACAGGCAGGGTTCTGGGTTCTACTTGAGGTCAGATGGTTGCTGATTCTATGTGTGTTTGCAGACTGTTTCTCAGTAAATGTAAAATTTGCGCAGAAACTGGATAGCCAGGTCATAGAAATTCTTGAGGAAGAGCTTTCCTTTCAGGCAGAGCAAACAGTAAGTGTAAAGGCTCTGAGATGGGAACAGACTTCAAGGCTTGGGCGGGGGAACAGGCAACATTACTGAGGACTAGTGAACAGGATGAAAAATAGTGTGAAATAATGAGATCAGAGAGGTGGAAGGGGGACCTTTACACTCAGGGCTCTACAGGCCAGGGGGAGATGTGTAGGCTTGTTCTGTACCTAAGGATTGGATGCAGAAGACTAAGATAATGTGAATTTCTTACGCCAAGAGCATTTAGAGGCTTTGGGGCAATAAACAGTGGGGGAACCAAGGTGGAAGTATTTGAGAAATTAGATAGGCAGCTGGTGCAATAATCCAGGGGAAAGGTTATATTTAATTGAATAAGGGTGGCCATAGTGAAAGGGTGAAAAGTTGTGAATGCAATACGTATTTTAAATATGATTTGTTGATTGGATATGAGCAGTGAAGAAAAGAGTTCAATGAAGAGGCCAAGATTATTGGCAGTAGGTACCAGATGGTACCATTAACTGACGAGGGAAGACGAATGGAAAATGAGTTCTAGAAGAAAAAAAAATGAGCTCTGTTTTCGATACATTAATTTGCAGTTCTTATTAAACTCAAAAGTGAAGTTATTCAGTAGATATGTGGGTATTTCAGACTGATACCCATGGGAGAGAGCAGGACTGAGGATAAGATGTGGGGATTTGTCATCATACAATGATTTTTAATGACATGGGACTGGATGAACTTCCCTAGGGAAAGGGTATGGTTGAGGGGCTGGGACCTGTGGTATCCCAAAGTCTAACCCTCAGAAATAGGAGTGGGGAGATTGGAATGGAGACTTGGCAGAAGCAGCTCGTGGTTAAAAAGAGAGCGCTGGCGTGGAGCGTCCCAGGAGCTGAGGAACGGACTGTTTCATGCCCGTGAATAACTACTGCGCATGCACCTGCTTGGTCCCCTCAGTCGTGTCTGACTGTTGGTGACCCCGTGGATTGTAGCCTGCCAGGCTCCTCCATCCATGGGATTCTCCCAGCAAGAATACTGGAGTGCGTTGTCATGCCCTCCTCCAGGGGATCTTCCCCACGCAGGGATCGAACCCGAGTCTCCCGTGTCTCCTGCATCGCAGGCTCATTCTTTACCACCCAGCCATCAGGGAAGCCCTGAAGAATTAGCAGGACCATTCCTATAAGAAATACTCAGTGCTAACTTGCATTCTCCTCTTTCTTTAACAGATAGTTCTGTCCCAGAGACAACAAGTATGAATACCACAGACAACGGTGTCAACTGTCTGTGTGCCATATGTGGGGACAGAGCAACAGGAAAGCACTATGGCGCCTCCAGCTGTGATGGGTGCAAGGGTTTCTTCAGACGCAGCATCCGCAAGAGTCACGTTTATTCCTGCAGGTACTTGAAATGCTCCTTCCAGAAAGGTGATCTTTAGCAGTGTTTCAAAACGCCATGCAAGAAGTAAGGGAATAAAGAGCTTACGAATTTCTATAACTCTAAGAACAAAATGTATAAGCTCCATTTAAAGTGAGTATGTGTGATACATATATACAGTGCAATATTAGCCGTTATAGAAGAACAGAATTGTACATTTGTGTCACATTCGCAGAGATGTGGATGGACCTAGAGATTGTCATAGAGATGAAGGAGATCATAAAGAAAAAACAAATATTGCATATTAACACACATACGTGAAATCCAGAAGAAAACAGTATACATGAATTTATTTACAAAGCAGAAATAGAGACTCAGATGTAGAGAGCAAACATACGGACACCTGGAGGGGGAGGAGGGATACATTGGGAAATTGGGATTGACAAACATATACTACTGTATATAAAATGGATAACTAATGACACCTAATGTATAGCACTAGTAATTAGTTACAACTAATGTATAGCACAAGGGGGAAAAAAAAGAATGGAAAAAAGTGAGTACATGTGGATATGTATACGATGCATTCACATGGGTGGTTTTTTTATGAAACATCTTAGACATATATATTAAAAAATCCACATACTTATCACCCAGTTTAAACCAATATAGTTGAAGCCTCCTGTGGACACCTCCCCTCTCCCTTTTTCTTCCTCCCCTCTTTCCTAGAGGTAACTACTATCTGAAATTTGATGTCTTTTCCTTGTGTTTCTTTGCTGTATACCAATAGACATAGGTAAATCTATATTTAAATGGTTTCACAGATTGTGTGTTTTTCTGCACATTGCTTATCATTTTAGCATCATCACATCCTGATCTTTAAAACAAAATTATAAAAGTGCAGATGATTTTGGCAGCTTGTTGATGTTCATAAATAAAATGAAATTTTCAGCTCTAAAATTTTAAATATATTTCTCATGACAATTTTGCCATTGATTTTAATGTTTTGTCTAAAATTTATTTAATTATATTGTATGTGTCACATTTCTAGTAGGTTTTTAAAAAAAAATAGTATCTAGGTAAACATCACATCACAATTTAGGGTTAGATATTTCACCTTTAATGTTCAGAATAACAGTTCTTGAATGCAGATATGGTCTATTAAGTATGGGCTATTCAAAGGTGACTGATTTTAACAGGAGAAATCTGTTTGCTCTGTCTTTGAAAGTCACGTGTAGGATTGTTGAAGTGTTTTTGGCACAAGTTGAATATTTAGGAAGAAGTTAACTCTCTCACATTATGATGACATTTGACTTCTAGGGATGTGGAAAAGTTAATATATAACTCACAAATACCTAACTAGTGTTCTCTAGTAATTTTTGTAAGAGAGTTTAAAGTAGGTTTAACAATGTAAATTAACGATTTTTAAAACCTTCTTGGTAAGCAAAAGAAAAATATTTCTTGCTTTTATATACAGCCAAACTTGAGAGGTGTAAAGAAATCAAGTGGATTTACTCCATCAAAAGCATTTTCTGTACGATTCCCTCAAATATTCAATGCTTCTAAATGATTAATAGTAAAATAAATACAAAATAACTTGTAAATAATATTTTTACAATTTTAAATCATATGTGCTGTCAAAGATGAAACATATATGTATGTATGTATGTATATGTATACATATGTATATGTATATATGTGTGTGTGTATATGTATATATATGTATATACAGGCTATCCAAGCAACTAAAAACAGTAACTTTTTTCCATTTAATTTTTTTCTTTTATTTTAGAGTGTAGTTGATTTACAATATTGTGTTAGTTTCAGGTGTACAACAAAGTGATTCAGTTATCCATATACAGATATCGATTCTTTTTCAGATTCTTTTCCCTGATAGATTATTACAGAATATGGAGTTGAGCACTCCAACAACAAATTCTGAGTCAGAGAATGACTCTTGAACACAAATAGGTTTCAAGATTTTTACCCTTCCTGTGTGGGAAAAGTGAGAAAGGAATGTTTCCATACAACTTTTGGAAATTTAAAAAATATGCCAACAACATACAACCTTATCCTCCCAACACCCCATCATGAATACTGCTGCCAACTTAGCCTTCTTTACACATATTGATATTAAAGCAAATGCTATGATAGTTTCCATTTGGAAAATTTTATATTGATGTAAGTTTAGGGGAAAAAATGTTTTTTTAAAGTTTAGGCTTTGCTAATCTCAAAGTCTTTTAAGTATGTGCAGATAACAACCTGTGCTGGCAAGTCCTCCCTATTTTATAATTGCAGGTTGACTTGGGATGTTAAATGACCTTCCCAAGTTCTATGGACAGTGTATGGTGGAACTGGGAATCAAGTTCAGATCTAACTCCAGAGACTGTACTTTTTTTTTTTAAGTGCACAATTTAGTTTATTAGTATTTTCACAGAGTTGTGCAGTCATCACTGTAATTAATTTAGAATATGTCACCATCCTATAAGGAAACCTCCCAGTACTTGCCCCAGCTCCCTCCCCACCAATGTGAGGTAACTACTAATCTACTTTCTATTTCCATCTTTTGCACATTTGATATAAGTGAAATTATCCAATATGTGACATTTTGTGTCTGACTTCTTTCATTTAGGATAGTATTTTCAAGGGTCATCCTTATTATAGCATGTATCATCAGTTCATTCTTATTTATTGCCAAGTGTATAATATTCCATTATGTGAGTACACGATATTTTGTTTACATTGTATGTTTATCAACTGGTGGGCATTTGGGTTGTCTCCACTTTTTGGCTATTGTGAATAATGCTGCTGTGCACATTTATGTACAACAGTCTGTGTGAACATATGTTTTTCTTTCTCTTGGGTATAAACCTAGGAGACGAATTGCTGAGTCATAGGATAACTCTTGGGTACCTTTTTGGAAACTGCCAAACTTTCTTCCTAAGCAGCCACATCATTTTGTTTTATACCCAACAATGTGTGAGCCATCCAATTTTTCAATGTCCTAATCAACATTTGTTATTGTCTGGTTTTTTTCCTGATCTTAGCCATGGTAGTGGGTGTGAAGTGGTACCTAATTGTACAGCGACTGTATTCTTAATGCTTTATTCAACTGCCTTTTGATATATAATTTGGAATTTAGAGTAAACTCCAATTAGATATGAGGTAAAACTAACAGAAGAATATTTACATAGAGAAATCATGGAAGGGCAGAGGAGTGAAGTTCCCCTTCACACTGAAACCGTTAGTAGTAAGCATTATAAACTGTATACTAAAGTTTTCCTTCTGAGTTTGGCTTTCATGGCACAAGTTAGAAATGACCATGGATACTTGCCAAAAGTGAGATACCATTCAGTTTTGTTTTATTAGAAATATTGCATGAGAGTTGAGGCTTGTATTTTCATGCTGATCATGAGATTCGAAAATTCATAATTATCCTTATACATTTTTTTCTGTTGATCTAATTTTAACTGTACTTTTAAAAGTCTGTCTGTTTGCTTTTTTGATAAATGATAACTGTCTGCAAATATATCTCTCTTTTTTTTTTTTTTTGGCACTGTAGGTTCAGTCGGCAATGTGTTGTTGACAAAGACAAAAGGAATCAATGTAGATACTGTCGATTAAGAAAATGCTTTAGAGCAGGAATGAAAAAAGAAGGTAATAATATGTAATATAACGATAATTAACATTATTGATGAAAAATGCTATACACCTGTGTTCTCATTTAATCACAATAATCTTTACATGAGTTCTGATTTTCCTCAGTGAAGGATCTGAGATTCCTTGAGTTTAAGAATTTACTCAAGGACACTGATACTTACTGGTAAGTGATGGAGCCAATCTTTTTACCTAGTGACGGACTTGACACATTCTGTACACTACTGCATTATCCCTGGCAACAAAATTATTGTCTAACAAACATTCCAGTGTCTTTTTCAAAAGATAAATGGCAAAATATACTAATAGGATGCATTTTAATATATTTTAAATGCATTTTTAATCTCAATAACAATTGAATATCTATTTCATAAACATCAACTGAACACTGACTTTTCACATATTAATTTATTTATCTAACAAATTTATCGTGCACTGCTGCTCTCCAAACACTGTTGTTGGTGCCAAGGTTTAGTGTACATAATAGTGTTCACTACTATGTAGTGAACATCATAGACAAAATGATCCCCCCTTTCAGGGAGCTTATATTCTCTTCAAGGACAGAGACCATAGACTAGATGCTCTATTTCAAAGTGCAGTAATTTCATTTTGAACATATGAAATCATCTAATTATACTATCCTATGTTCTACAGTTAATTAACTACAGTTAATTTAGCAACAAATGTGTTTAGCACTTCTAAATATTTGGCAGGGAATAGCTCCTATAAGCGGAGAAGGCAATGGCACTCCACTCCAGTACTCTTGACTGGAAAATGCCATGGACAGAGGAGCCTGGTAGGCTGCAGTCCATGGGGTCGCCAAGAGTCAGACACAACTGAGTGACTTCACTTTCGCTTTTCACTTTCATGCATTGGAGAAGGAAATGGCAACCCACACCAGTGTTCTTGCCTGGAGAATCCCAGGGATAGGGGAAGCCTAGTGGGCTGCCGTCTATGGGGTTGCACAGAGTCGGACACAACTGAAGTGACTTAGCAGCAGCAGCAGCAGCAGCTCCTATAAGGGAGATTCCCCTGTGGCTCAGCAGTAAAGAATCTGCCTGCAATGCAGGAGACAGGGTAGGGTTTGATCCCTGGATTGGGAAAATGCCCTGGAGAAGGAAATGACAACCCACTCCAGTGTTGTTGCCTGGAGAATCCCATGGGCAGAGGAGCCTGGTGGGCCACAGTCCATGGGGTCACGAAAGTGTCGGACACAACTTAATGACTAAACAACAAGCTGCTATAAGATTTTGTGCTTGTCTTTTTGCCACATGCTTGTCCCTTTCACTATCGTATATAAGGAGATATTTTTCAAAACTATTTCACATACTATTAGAAAATTAAATCAAATTACATCTGTATAGTACAAATATGTAAAAATATCAGACCTGTCTTAAACGTAGTTTTTTTCCTTGTCACTCAATATTTTCAAGAGACAAAAATTCCGTTAGTTTTACTAGTTGCTAGTCTCAAAAAAGAAGGCAAAACAAAGTTCACAAAATTAAAGTTATAACACTTTCATTTCAACATGACTTATTTCTAGTGACATATTTGGTTGTTTCTGGCATTCATTATGTACATTATCAATTATCTTCATTCATTTTTACTTGAGTCTCTGCTTCGTTCCTACCATATGAAAAGCAAATAACACTTCTACATCGCCATTAAGAATATTACAATTTGTTAAATAAAATTAGTTTTAAAATAGTTAAAGCATATCTTATGCTGCTCATAGAATAATGCATTAATTTTTCCTGAATAGATTAAGAAGTAATTTTTTGCTTTCAAAGTAGATATACTTCTCTTGTTTACAGTAATAGCATAATTTTAAGGTTAGTTAAATGGAAACATACATAAATATGGTTTTATGTCAAAAATAGTAGTAGCAGGAAGATTACAAATGTCACCGTATCTTTTAGCATTTTCTAAAGATTGATCATGTAATGAAATCCATAAAGCATAGCTTGCATTTTAATGTTTTATCTCCACATACACATTTTCAAATGAGTCAGTTTAGGCTAAAAGTCAATGACAGTATTTGTTAAAAGAAAAATAAAGAGGAAGTAAGCTACCAGTAAATATGATTTTTAAATAAAATATTAATGATTCACTCCAACTAAAGATTCAGTTCAGTCGCTCAGTCATGTCTGACTCTTTGTGACCTCATGGACTGCAGCATGCTCTTAAAGGCAAAAAGTTTAGTTTTTTCTCTTTCAAATTAATGGATTTGATAGGTAATAGTTTGTTTAGTTAGAAATCGGTGAATTTCTTTTATAGTAATACACTCTGATAGGTTAACATCTTATCTTTCCAGCAAAATTGGGTTAAAGCATCAGGGTACATAATTTAGAGGGTATAGACTTTGTTTCCATTCTTTTTGGTTAAGAGAAGACAATTTTACCTTTTATGTTTTGAAATCCAGCTTTGACTTCATATTTATATTATTCTGTATGTAACAAATATACAAATCTGTACCACCCCACTTCTGCTTCCTTATATTTAAAATTTGGGTATAAGCATTATTCTTTATGTTTGTTTGCTTCTGAAACAAAGAGATCTAGCTCTTTCTTAGAAGACTTTCATATAATACTTAATATTTCTTCATTGTTCCTGATATTCAAATCTGTTTTCTGAAGAGAGACCCCTACCTGCTGCTACCCCTGCCTTGTTAATGTCTCTAAACTGTCCCAAAGATATTGCTTCATAAGAGATCATAGGATTGTGAGGTTAAAGCATCTGCCTCCAATGCGGGAGACCCGGGTTTGATCCCTGGGTCAGGAAGATCCCCTGGAGAAGGAAATGGTAACCCACTCCAGTATTCTTACCTAGAGAATTCCATGGACAGAGAAGCCTGGTAGGCTACAGTCTGCGGGGTCGCAAAGAGTCTGACACGACTGAGCGACTTCACTTTCACTTTAACTAAAATAATGTACTTTCCATTTTTGCAGCTGTTTTAGAAGAAAAAGAAAAATGGGAGTTTCAGAGCATATGACTTATATTTTCTGACAGTGAATACACTCTTATCTTTAACCTGGTCAATCTCACAGGTGGTACTCTTCCCCTAGATATCTTTTGGCTTTATTAACTTTGAGACAATGGAAAACCAACCTATTGAAAATACAACATGGCTGAACTGGCTGACCTACCACTTTGTAACATGTGCACCATCATGAAGTCCCAAAAGGCAGTATTTTATGTGCTCTAGTGACAAGCTTGGCTCTTCCTACTTTTAAAATGGTACTGAATGAAAAATATCTTTAGACAGACTTATCTCTGTACCCCCTACCAGGTCTTTCAGAAATATTCCTTCTCTCCTTTTATACTAATTTTTTTTTTTTTTACTTCAAAGAGTATATTCTGACTTATGTTGAAGAAAACCAACCAATAAATACTGTGATTTTCTCCCCTAGCTGTACAAAATGAACGTGATAGAATAAGCACCAGAAGAAGCACATTTGATGGCAGCAACATCCCCTCCATCAACACACTGGCACAAGCAGAAGTTCGGTCTCGCCAGGTATTGCTGCGCCAGCATCCTGCCCTATTTAATAGGATCAAATGCTTACTTAAGAATAATTCAAAACTGATTTAAGTTCATTCACATGTGCTATTACTATAATTAACTCCACTTAATGCAACTTCGTTTCACTTTGAAAATGTTAGTTGACTATTGACTTAGTTTTTACTTTTCCTGGGCAATTCCCCATATTTTGAGTGGAAAAAAAAATGAGATACATTTCGATCTAAGATTGTTAAAAGTTTGTTTACAAGGTTGATTTAAAATACTTAATGCTTAGCACAATGCCCTGGGGCAATATCTTGTTATATTGGTTGAATCTGGAAATCAATTACCACAGCTTTTAGGGTATTTAGTTGAAAACTATCATCAGAGTTTTTTTTCTTGAAAATGATGCCTAGATTCAAGAACTCACCTTAGCACCTGCTTTGGAAACAGGTACTTCAGGGAACAGCGAGAATTCAGAAAATACAAGAAAAAGTTTATTGTTTGAAATTTCTCGAATGAGAACATCAGTTCTAGAGTTAAAAATGTAAGTGACCATTTGTATAAATAAAAGTAAATCACTTAAGAATCAAAGAAACCTTTTGAAGAAAGTTTATTTTAGCAGTGTCCCTATTAGAAATGTTAATGATATTTTTCTCTTGTAAAGCAAATTATGAAATAGCTAACTATTAATCGGGTCTTATAATGAGTCAGTGCAACTACTTTCGTTTTTGATAACACAAGGGTAATATGATGAGGTTAACTTCACCATTATCATCCTCATTACTTGAAGATTACTTGATGGTCCTATAAAGCATTTTGAGAATGGCCTTAAAGGAACTGTGAGGAAATACACATACACAGCAGAAAGACACGTACACACACACACAGACATGTTCAACAATGACGCTTAGAGTAACTTTTAGAAAGTGATTTATTTTCCAGCAGAAAGGCATTTGAACACTACTTATATCTTAGATAGTTCAAAATTGTATATCATTTAAAAATTAATCATTGTATGTTAAGTTTTTCAAGTTGCTGAGTCAAAGATTGGTGCTGTCTTAACTTTATTTGAATGGGCTTCCATTGAATGCAGCAACATAGTCTGGCTTCTCATCTAAATCTATTCTCCTCAGTTGCTAAACTTTACCAATGGAAACTTTCCTTCATAAATTATAACAAACTAAAAGTGGACTTTCTGACTGGAACTATCATCTTTAATTAAAAATAAAATCACACAGCCTTAGTTCAATGTGGATACTCCACAGCTCTTTGTATAATCATTTTGAATTATTAAAAGCTCCCCCAAAGTTGTGGTAACTTGTTTTACAGATTTGGCCAGTAAAAATAAGATACTGCTCCCAGACTGTGGCAGTGAATGTTCTCAGTCTAACTTGAACTGATAGGTATTTGATTTATCAGTTTTAAAATGTTTGGTATATTTCAAGATAGTGTGATAAAAAGAGCGCCCACTTCAATGGTGTTTACTTATTGCAGGGGCAGAAAAAAGAGATATATTGGTCTTGTGTTATTTTCAATGACAGATTAATACGATGTTCTTAATACTAGATCTCAGTCTCAAGCCCTGGTGCGAGCGCTGACATAAATGTTAAGAAAATTGCCAGTATTGGTGATGTCTGTGAATCCATGAAACAGCAGCTCCTAGTCTTGGTGGAATGGGCTAAATATATTCCTGCCTTTTGTGAGTTACCACTGGACGATCAGGTATATAAGAGATTACAAAACTTTAAAAAGTGTTTTGAACTTTGCTAAGTTTGTGTGTTCTTTTAGTTATATTTGTAATATATTTTCTATATGTGGCAAAGGTTAAATGGTCTTATGAAACAAAATTGGTTTTCTTGTTCATTTACCCTGTTTTATTAAGAGGCAGACTGTAACATTTCTATTTTAAGGGTCTTAGAAATTTATTGACTGGATAAGTTTAAAAAGCTTATAATAGGGACTTCCCAATGGTCCAGTGGTTAAGACTCTGCCTTCCGATGTATGGGTTGTGGGTTCAATACCTGGTTAAGGTCCCACATGCCATGGGGTGTGACCAAAATTTAAAAAAATAATATTAATAGAATAAAATATTTAAGGATGGGAGAAAAACAGATAGCAGGTAACTGCTATTGTAAGACAAAGTATGGGAATACTTTTGTCTCAGAGGCAGATGGTACCCATTATGTCTTGGTGTTTACTAAAAGTACATAGAAAATTCTTCAGAAATACCAGACCACTTCTAGAGAGAAAACACACAGGTTGTGTTGATGTCTCTGTAGGCACTTTCATCCAATTAACATATAAAGTTGTGCCTTTCATGTTGTCAATTTTATTCTGGTAATTACTATATAAAAATTATTTATTTAGTAAAAAAAAGTCTGTAGAATTGTGCTCTGAAATCTACAGAAAATAGATTTCAGATATAGTGATCTTTTTGTAATATATATTTCATATTTTGTCATATTTATGTTAAGATATTTTAGTTAGTAATTAAGTTTAATTTTCTAATGTCTATAAAGATTGGATTATTAGTTTCAGATTCAATTTTAACTCTTCTAAGTATTATATAATATTCTATAGATGTAAATAATTTGAAAATTTCCAATTCCCCCAGATAAAGCACAGTATGTAATAGCATGTAATATAACCAGTCTATTTTTATACCCTCTTACCAGAGCTTTTTATCATTGATACACAAAATGAAGAAACAATCAAAGGGAAATGTGTATGATTGTTTAAAAGCCGAAGAAGGGCAAAATATTTATACAACAGAAAATAAAAGTGATCACAGGAAGTTAGCAGTTATATTTCTAGAAGAGCATTTCACCTGGTTACCAAAAGAAAATACTGTGAAATCTGAAATCATTCTTAAAATGTTCTGTTACTCCCTTCCTGGTATGAGTCATGGTTATGGACATATCATAAAGATAGCTTGGCTCAGAAGGCTATTTCACAGTGAATAATGCTAAATTGCTAAAACTTACTTGTCTCTCCCCAAGCCATATAAGTAGGTTTATGTTATTTATCAGTTTTATATTTTTATTATCACTCTTTAAAGTTGCTGACATATATGCAGACAGTGATTTAAAAACCGGGAAATTGAAATCCAGTAACTTGTCAATAATAGTTTTTATTTACTAACTTTAATATTAACAGTATACCATTAATAGCCATGGATTGGCAGAGTCTATTATGGATAAGGGATTTGGATATTAGTTTTCAATTACATTATATGTTACATTATTTAATTTAATAGTCTCAGGAGCTCTGTGGGCATGTTTTATAATATCCACTTAACAATTTCTAAAACTGAGACATAAATCAGTTAAGTTCACTCAATATATTCATCACACAAATAGTTATTAGGACTACTGCTCAGTTTTAAGAACTGTGACTACATGGCAGGAAAAATACAGATTGCATCACTATTCTCATAAAACTTGCATTCTTGTTGGGAGAGACAGACAATAAAAATGTCCACATTCTGAGTAAGATAATTCTAGGTGGGGATAAGTTCTATAAAATGAAATAGGACAAGTTGTTGGGGAATAGTCACGGGTGGAGTGGTAACACATCCAGTTAATTGGGAATTAGAGATTTTTCTTGAGACCTGAGTAGCAAGGGGCTAAGTTTGTCAAGATCAGAGGAAAAGGCATTCTGGCTTCAGGAAGAGTGAATTCCAAGGCTTTGAGGCAGGGCAGGCAAAATGTCTAGAGAAAAGTGAGCAAAGGATGTTGCAAGAAGAAACCAGAGTGGGCGGTGGCGGTGGGGGATGGACAAAGCACTGAGCCATCACCTCAGGTGAGGCTATGGTTGAGGTGTTCAGATTTCACTCTAAAAACAGTAAGAAATAGTTAAAGAGATTTTAGCAGAGGAGTGATATTAATTGATGAATATTGTACAGTATATCATCTTAGAAGGTTTGTCAAGAAGGACTTAAGATGGAGGAACCAGAAAGGAAGCAGGAATGCCTAGTAGATCTTTGGAAGGTATTTGGCAGGCCAGGTGAAGAATGACCAAGGTTTGGACAGGGGTGGTAGCAATGGGGAAGCTGTGCTAGGATGTGCTGTGCAATTAGAGAGGGATCCAAATGGACCCTTGGTTTTGATGTGTAAAAGCATTTTGGATGACTGTACCTTTAACTAAGGAGATGAAGATGTTGGAGAAGTATTCACTTTGATGAATTAAACTTGAAATGCTTTCTATTCTTTCTACTAGTGATGTTTAGCAGGCAATCCAACTCTTCTGAGAGCTTAGTGCAGAGTTAAAGGTTCAGTCTAGAAAGTGTCAGAACCCAGATCCCACATACTCATTTCACTGTATCACCCCTCTTTGCTTTACTTTTGTTTGTGGGTGCATGCTAAGTCACTTTAGTCATGTCTGACTCTGCAACCCCATGGACTGTAACCTGCCAGGCTCCTCTGCCCATGGGATTCTCCAGGCAAGAATACTGGAGTGGGTTGCCATGCCCTACTCCAGGGGATCTTCCTGAACTGGGGATCGAACCCTCCTCTCCTATGTCTTCTGCATTGGCAGATGGGTTCTTTAACCACTAGCGCCACATGGGAAACCCTTTGCTTTTGTTTGTTCAGTTTAATTCTGTATAACAGATCATGTTTGACATATATTTTTCTCCTTTTGTCCTCATGACTACACTTTGAGATTTTCATCACTATCTCCATTTGATAAATGAAAACAAATGAGTCCCAAACATACTGGTTAACTAACCCAAGCTTAAACAGGTAGTAAGTGGAGAAACCGGAATTTGAACTATAGTTTGTTAGACTCTATTCTCAAATATCATTCACTCCCAAACACTAAATTATTCTTTTTTTTTCCTTTTCTTGCTGCCATCCTACTGCCTTATTAGTTTTAGAAATTTTGAAAGTAAAACTCTATTCATGTGCTTAAAATAGAAGGCTTAATAATGGTAAGAATCTATGAATATTGTAGTTTGTTAAAACAAACAAAAAAATGTTCCAGACTTAAAGAACACTAAGTTAATCAGACTTATATTATAAATCTTTTCATCCTGTTTTATAATTAATTGTTAAACTTGGAATTTTTCATTAAGGTGGCACTGTTGAGAGCTCATGCAGGGGAACATTTACTACTTGGAGCTACAAAGAGATCCATGATGTATAAAGATATTTTGCTTTTGGGTAAGTTTTTTTTTTTTTCATTTTAATTTGAAAAAGTTATGTTTGCGTGATACTTACAGGGGGTCTATTCTATATGTACCAGGCACTCATAGATACTGTCAAATGGTGCTATCACTTCACAATGGATTTAGGTGGTCAGAGGCTCTGTTTTTCCTTTCCTTTATTGCAAGGAAGTTCAGAAGAGATGTTCAGTATGCATTAAATAAAAGAGAAATGTTGCTCAATAAACAAAATATCAAGGTATGTTTATTTCAGGACAAAGAATTAGTGATTTGTGTCACTATCTTATGGAATTCCATACATTTTAAGTGTCTACCTAATAATTATACTATATATCATTTTCTAATCTTCTAAAGATTATGTTTATCTCCTAGGATCTCATTGCTTATGATATACTACAAAATCCCAATAAAAAATTTCATAACAATGTCTGAAAAATTCTCATAGTTAAATAGCAGTGCTGAAACAGGCAAAATTATGACAGCGAGTGGGATAAGGCACAAAGGAAAAGTTTGTGTCTTCATTAAGGAAGAACTCTGATCCCCACCCCTTTCAGTTCAGTTCAGTTCAGTTGCTCAGTCATGTCCAACTCTTTGCAACCCCAAGAACTGCAGCATGCCAGGCCTCCCAGAGTCTACCCAAATCCATGTCCATCAAATTGGTGATGCCATCCAACCATCTCATCCTCTATCGTCCCCTTCTCCTCCTGCCCTCAATCTTTCCCAGCATCACAGTCTTTTCAAATGAGTCAGCTCTTCACATCAGGTGGACAAAGTATTGGAGTTTCAGCTTCAACATCAGTCCTTCCAATGAACAACCAGGACTGATCTCCTTTAGGATGGACTGATTGGATCTCCTTGCAGTCCAAGGGACTCTTAAGAGTCTTCTCCAACACCACAGTTCAAAATCATTAATTCTTCCCCTTTACTCACCTTAGAAAATTAGTTTTCCTGTTAAGAGAGCATCAATTCTGCCCTTTTACTTACCTTATAAAATTAGGTTTCCCGTTGAAGAGAGCTGAGATCTCTCTAATGCTTAGAAGCTGTCTCTCCCTCTGGCTGTGTAAAATGATAACTAAATTGTCTTATTCCATTTTTTAAATAGATATTTTGTCCCAAATAAAAATAAATTGAACATAATATCACAATAGCTAATAGTAACTGACGACTTACTATTTAAGATATATGCCTTTAAGTGCTTTAACATGTCTCTCTCTATATATACACTCTCTCATTTAATCCTCAGAATAACCCTGAGGGATATGTACTATTATTTTCAACCTATTTTGTAGGTGAAGAAACGAAGGCAGAGTAAGTTTGTCTGAGGTCACAAAGCAAGTAAGGGATTGAGCCAGGATTCTAAACCACATAATATGACTGCTTTTAAATTCTGCTAAATTTTCTTACAATTTCAGCACTCCTACAATACTGTTCTCCTTATAAATGTGAATATAATAAGCATAGAAAACAAAACAATCTTACCACATAGTTCTAAATAGTCTTATCCTAAATAATTAGATAACTCAACTTTTCATAAGAGGAGCAGGGCTACACTTTTTAAAATACTTTTGCCTGTGTTGTTATGCTGAAGATTGTCTTTGCCTGGTGAAAGAATTCAGGATACTCTGCTTTTTATAAAACCAGAAAATAAAAATTTAGCAGTTATTTTAGGCACTCAAATAAACTTACAATTTTCCAATATTTTAGAAGCTATAATATTGTCATATTATAGCCCAAGACTTTCTAAAGTAGAACATATTTAAAGATTAGGTGGTCCAGATTTCTATCCAATTTCTGGATTCCCTTGAATTCTGTTGCAGACATTAGCCTTGTGATTAGATGATCTTCCTATCTCTTCTTAAAGAAGCCCAGGATGAGAGAATTTAGTATTTAATGAAGCAACTCATAAGAGTATACCTGATAGTTTAAAAAAATTAGCCTTGTCTATTTAAGCTTATTAAAATTGTGTCTCAGTGGTTGTTATATGTATAAACACCTATACCACTGAAGGAATGCTAGTTTACTTCACTAGAAGCAAGAGGGATTCTTTAGGTTTTGTATCATGCTCATTAATGAGTAAGGCACTAACAGATAACTGACATAGTGGAAAGCTAATCATTATATCTTGTTTCTCCCTTGTCAATAATTAGCTTGTTATTAGTCTGTACTTTAGTATTATCACCAGTGACCGAGGCTGTTAAAATGCATGTGATCATATTATCAATGTTATTGATTCTGTAAGTGTTGTTAAGTTTTTCCTAACATAATTAACAACAGTACTGAGAGAGGAAGTACTATTCATGTTTCTTCAAGGGAAAATCATTTAAAATATTGGTTTATAAAAGTTTAAACAAAATCTGACAATGTTGCATGTGTGCGAGGGTTGATTGTTTAATTATTATTATTATTTTTTTAACGTAGGGAACAACTATGTTATTCACCGCAACAGCTGTGAAGTCGAGATTAGCCGTGTGGCCAACCGGGTTCTAGATGAGCTGGTCCGACCATTTCAAGAAATTCAGATTGATGATAATGAATATGCTTGTTTGAAGGCAATTGTCTTTTTTGATCCAGGTTTGTTTCCAAAGTTTCAGTAAAAATGATTACAGTGAAAAACTGCCTTTTGTTTTATTTTTAAATAATTTTATCTGTTCATTTATTTTTGGCTGCGCTGGATCTTCCTTGCTGTGCAGACTTTTCTCTAGTTGCAGTGAGTGGGGGCTACTTTCCAGTTGTGGTGCACAGGCTTCTTTGGTGCACTTCTCGTTGTGCTGTCTTCTCTTATTGAGGCAGTAGCTCTAGGACACACAGGCTTTCGTAGTTGTAGCACATAGTTGCAGTTGTGGCCCCAGGCTCTTGAGCATAGGTTCAGTAGCTGTGGTGCACACCCTTAGTTGTCTGGTGGCATGCAAGGATCTTCCCAGATCAGGGATCGAACCCATGTCTCCTGCCTTGGCAGGTGGATTCTTTACCACTAAACCACCAAGTGGGAGAAGGCAATGGCACCCCACTCCAGTACTCTTGCTTGGAAAATCCCATGGATGGAGGAGCCTGGTAGGCTGCAGTCCATAGGGTCGCCAAGAGTCAGACACGACTGAGCGACTTCCCTTTCACTTTTCACTTTCATGCATTGGAGAAGGAAATGGCAACCCACTCCAGTGTTCTTGCCTGGAGAATCCCAGAGACAGGGGAGCCTGGTGGGCTGCTGTCTATGGGGTCGCACAGAGTCGGACACGACTGAAGTGACTTAGCAGCAGCAACTTTTAAAATATTAGAATATTTACTCTCACACTCTGGTAAGACAGAATATTTAGGTTGCTCTTTTTATTCCTGTACTAGACGCAAAAGGGCTAAGTGACCCAGTGAAGATTAAGAACATGCGGTTCCAAGTGCAGTTGAGTTTGGAGGACTACATCAACGACCGGCAGTATGACTCCCGGGGCAGATTTGGGGAGTTGCTTCTGCTCTTGCCCACGCTGCAGAGCATCACGTGGCAAATGATTGAGCAAATACAATTTGTTAAACTTTTTGGAATGGTTAAAATTGACAACTTACTTCAGGAGATGTTACTGGGTGGTGAGTTTATTTAAGAATTTCTATTTTATTTCTTAGCATCATATTACAGTGCTTTAGAGCAAGTTTGACCTGTTTACTTTTTGTCCATCATATAATGAACTCAATTTTTATTTCGCATTTAGAAAAATCTATAAAACCTATTGGCTGGGAACAAAAATACTTGAACATATTCAAACTTCCCCTCCATTCATACTCAACCTCCACCACCTTTACTCCACCCATCCCTCTTACCTCAATTTTCAGATCTTCCCAAATATGATAAATGGAAATATATTTCTTATTGTTGGTACTTCTTGGAGTATGTTATATTTTTCTATGTCTCTCCTCCTCTAAAAGCTCACCGATGGCAAAATACAACAACAACAACAAAAATACATAAAGTAAATAGCTTAAAAATAAACATTCTGCTCCCGAAATAAATTAACTGACACAACACAATGAGAAGGGGAAAATGAGATTTCTTAGCTGCACTAGATGTCAGGAATAACTTAAGAAATAATTTATTTTGTGTTCTGATCTAGATTAAATTTCCTTGTAAAATCTATTTTATTTTAGTTTAGTTTTAGTTTTCTAGTGGTTAATGTGTTTCTAATGATATCTTTCTGAAATAAAAGTTGTTTATGCTATTAGAGTGATCCCAAATACTATAAACTTGAGGTAAGTGATTCTTGGAATTGCCTTAACAACAGGCAGCAAACATAATGATTCCAGGAAACTGCACGGAAGGTCCATTATTAATATACAACATAATATGATACAACATTAATCTAGCCAGTGTACAGTGAAAGCTGACATTGTCTTTAATGTAGCAGTGGCTCTATTAATTTATTTTTGAATTCCCAAAAACCACTTTGCAAAAATAGCAATATTTAAGCTGTCAATCAAAACACTTGTTTTAAGGTAAACTTGCTGTTCCTGATTAAATATCCCTTACGCAAGCATCTTTTTATCTTCTGTAGGTGCTTCCACTGAGGCTAACCATCTCCATCATCCAATGCACCCACATTTGTCTCAAGATCCATTAACTGGACAGACTATACTTTTGGGTTCAATGTCAACACTCGTGCATACAGACCAGATCTGTAAGTATCTGGACTACTTTTGAAACACAATATTTCTTAAAAAATTACTTGAGAAAATGTGAAATTTGGGGAAAGAATCTCTTAGTTCCCAGGAATTGTAAAAATTGGATATAATTTCTTCTCTAGGATTTGATTGTGGGAGATTGTGAAGCAAGCCACTTATTCTTCTCATGTATGAGTTTTCTCCCTAAAATGGAGATATGAGTGCCTAAATCTTTCTGCTTCATATGTTTGGTAGTACAAAAGAACATATAGGATGTTCAGCCTTGCCTGGTAGTGCAAGACCATAAAAATGACATACAAACTGGTACCATGCAAAGGAATCTTAATAAGAGAAAAATTAAGATTGCTTATGACCCTTAAACATGTTTGTCAAAACATGAAGAACTCTTTTAACTATAAGTTATAAATGTATAGGGAAGTTAAAAATAGTACTTTTAATGTTTAGTACACCATAATTTAAAATATTAAAAACACTGAAAATTAATGTTATAATTTTTTGTAAAAAAAAAAATATGAAGAGTAGTTTTGACAGTGCTTGCCATGTTCTTTTTCAAGGACTTACAAGAGGAAGTGAGCACGTATGATGAAATTTACTCTTTTGGAAGTCTGATTTCCAGTATTTTATCCTTTGTATTTTCAACGTCATGAAATCATCTCTCAGAAACCATTTGATAGCAAGTTTTTTTGTCAGTTTCACTTCCTCTGGGACCTCTCTATCCTTTCAAAGAATTGGGCTCCTCATTAACGTTGACAAGTTTTCCTTCAGCTTAAGCTCTTGGCTGTATTTTTAGGGACTCAAACAATGACAATGTGAACATTTCCATGGTCTGTGCTTTCTTCTATTAACTACATTTACATTCGGTTTGAATTTTACTTCCAGCATTATCATTTTTTGTTTCTTTACTGCCCACTCTCCCCTTCCAGCCAATTCTCTTTCAGTTGTCCATGTTTGTAAAATGTCATGTGAATTTATCACTGGGAGGGAGACAGGAGGCAACACAACTATACACTTTGTTGTCAGTGTGTGAACTGAAGGAAATATGTTCATTGACCAATCACAATCATGAACAGACTGAAGGATGTGGTGTGATTGGTTACTGATCAAAATGCACATCCATTATTTGGGTAATTATTTGTAGACTGAAAAAGTTAGCTGTGAAGTTTATGAAGTTTGCAATACAGTCAAGTTTGTGAGTTTATGCAACACTCACTGTTAATTTGAGTTAACATACTAACTGAAGTGTGAACCAGGTTTTTGAAAGACTAGTGCTATTTAACTAAGCAGTGATGAGTGGAATTCATGTGTATCATAATTGGGCAAAGTGTGAGTTGTTTAGGTTTCCTTTAGTTCTTTGGAGCAAAAATGATTATATATATATATTAGGGATGACTGATGCTGAGGCTGAAACTCCAATACTTTGGCCACCTCATGCAAAGAGTTGACTCATTGGAAAAGACCCTGATGCTGGGAGGGATTGTGGGCAGGAGGAGAAGGGGACAACAGAGGATGAGATGGCTGGATGGCATCACCGACTCGATGCACATGAATTTGGGTGAACTCCGGGAGTTGGTGATGGACAGGGCAGCCTGGCATGCTGAGATCCATGGGGTCGCAGAGACAGATACGACTGAGCGACAGAACTGAACTAAACTGAAGGGATTGATAGTAGATAATCTGATATTATTGCAGATTTAGCACATTACATTTTTACAAGTCAACTCAGAGATTTAAAAAATCTTGACTAGACAAACTATCAAGAATTAATTGCTCCTGAATTTATACTAATTTAAATTGAGTTTTGATCTACTGCCTCTAAACACTAAACCAGCTATGTCACAGATTCCTTAAGTTATTGTGATATCATTATGCATACCTGTATTGCTTACGGAATCTATGATAGCCCTTAGTAACTAGCTGCAGTGTTGTTTTACCCCAAAGTTCAATGCAATGTGACCATAATTTAGTGAGTACCATCTAACTGCTCCCTAGTGGTAGGGAGAGTAGAAACCACAAAAATGCCTGCTATCACTGCTGTCCTTCAGATGCAAAGATATATGTGTAAATAGTGTCTGTAACACAAAGTTCTTTGAGTGTATGACAGAAGCAGAAATGAAATTGTTAGAAAAAATACAAATGTACAATATAGTACATTTAATTTGTGGGCCCCCATGTAATTTAAAGACATTAATTTGGGACCATTCTTTCTTTCCTTGAAGTACAGCTGATTTACAGTAGTATTTTGATTTCAGGTACATAACATAATGATTCAGATTTAGAGGTTGTATTTCATTTAAAGTTATTATAAAATATTGCTTATATTCCCTGTATTATAAATTACATCCTATATCTTATTTATTTTCTACCATATAGTTTGTGCCTCTCATTATCCTTCCCTTGGCTTTCTCTCCCTCTCCCCCTCTTCTCACTGGTAGCAACTGGTTTGTTCTCTGTTTCCATGAGTCTGTTTCTGCTTTGTTACATTTATTTCTTATTTGAATTTAACATATAAGTGAAAATATACAGTATTTGTCTCTCTGTTTAACTTATTTCACTAAGGGTAATATCCTGCAGGTCCAGCCATGTTATTTCAAGTGGCAAAATTTCATTCATGGCTGAGTGATATTCATGTGTGTGTGTGTGTGTGTGTGTGTGTGTGTGTGTGTGTGTGTGTGTGTGTGTGTGTGTGTATGTGTGTGTCTCACATCTTCTTTATCCTTTCATCTGTTGATGGACACTTGTGTGGCTTCCATATCATATCTTGGCTATTGTATATAAAGCTGCTATGAACATTGAGGTGCATGCATCTTTCCAAATTAGTGTTTTTGTGTTCCTCAAATATATACTGAGAAGTGGAATTGCTGGATACTGTGGTAGTTCTAGTTTTCATTTGTTGAGGAACTTCCATACTGGGACTATCTTGCAAAGATACCATGTTCATTTGATTAACAGTCGAGAACAGAGAGAGGCAAACCCAATACCATACCAAAGAGTCTATGAAGTTGTTTCTCTTAGAGATCAGTTATTCATAAACTTGGAAAATAAAACTCATTAACAAAACATTGAACGTTGTAGGTAACAACTTGCAAGAAAGTTTAACAATTTTGCTGGTGGTTAAATCCTTTACTTTTTAAATGCTAGTTTTCTAGTATTTTAAAAGCATACTTGCTGACCCTAATCTTTTTAGAATCACATCATCACACTTTTCATTTTTATTTTCCCTCTTCCAGCACACTATTTAAGAGATTCATTTGTAAAGGAAAACTTTGCTTTGCTTATGGTCATTTGAAGCAGTTTATATTTGATACAAAGGAAAGCATTAAACTCAAGCACACATAAAAATTAAAGTTTATGCATATTTTCTTGGTCTTTTACAGCAGGCTCCTGCAGTATTAGATCCATCCTAAATATCCAGAAATAATTTTTGAAGCAAATTTCATAATTCTTTTGTCACTTGAATTATATCTAAAAATATTGTTTTTAAGTCATTGCTAATTCTCATGTAATAATATAAAGTTAATATATTAAAGAAAACTAGGCAAAAGGGGGCTGTTCTTTTTTGTGTTTTTGAAAACTATTCCAGAAAAATAATCGATAAAGTCATTAAATTGATAATGTCTCAGTCTGATCATCAAACATTTTCTGTTTATTCTGTTAAATGCATGGGTTAATAATAAATGTGAATACTAAAATATTTCAAGTTTTAAAAATTGTAGAATGGCTCCTGGATTATTTTATAATATGGTTAAAATTTGCCAATAGAAATACTATCATAGACAATGAAATATTCAAACTATAACTGATTTTTTAAATTACTCAGTGTTCTTTGCATTGATGGGTAAGGAACAGCCAAGCGTCATTGTAACAATAATTTTGAAGTGACAAAGTCAGTATTTTTCAGATGCTTTTAACTACAACAAGAGCTTCCCTGGTGGTTCCGTAGTAAAGAACCTGCCTGGGTCAGGAAGATCCCCTGGAGAAGGAAATGGCAACCCACTCCAGTGTGCTTGCTTGGGAAATGCTTTGAAAAGAGGATCCTGGCGGCCTACAGTCCATGAAGGATCTCACAAGAGTCAAACGTGACTTAATGACTAAACAACAACAACATAGATTTCAAAGCACTTGAAGAGTTACCTTACCTTATTATTATTTTTGTTAATGTCATCTAATATTTGAGTTGGCTTTCCTGGTGGCTCAAACAGTAAAGAATCTGCCTGCCAATGCAGGAGACATAGTTCAATCCCTGGGTTGGGAGGATCCCCTGGAAAAGGAAATGGCAACCCACTCCAGTATCCTTGCCTGGACAATCCCATCGACAGAGGAACTTGGTGAGCTATAGTCCATGGGGTCACAAAGAGTCAGACACACCTAAGCAACTAAACAACAATGTTTGAGTTAGTGAAATCTAAACCAAATATGTTTTATTTTATGTGCTTTTTCGATTGCAAATATTGTAAAATTTGTATTGTGAGACTTGGAAAAAAATTAGTTTTCTGTTAATTCTTTTCATTAAAATTTTGTTTTCTGCTGAGTTTATGAGAGAATCGAATGCCCATAAATGCTATTATATAAAAGCAGATGATATCTTAAAGTGATTATCAACATTTTAAAGTATGATTTAGTTTAATGCTAATAGGGGAGTGCATCTCCAGTAGTATGTCAATGACCTGATTATGTATTATAATCACTACTTTATATATGATCTTTTAAAAACATATACAAAATAAAGTAATGCATATTGGTGTCATGCAAAACTTAATGAGATGGGCCAGGGTGACTGCCAGCATCACATACAATTCTCTGTTTCTTTTTTAGCAACTCCTGAAACCCCACTTCCTTCCCCACCTCAAGGCTCTGGACAAGAACCATACAAAATAGCTGCAAATCAAGCTTCAGTCATTTCACACCAGTCTCTTTCCAAACAAAAGCAAATGTGAGAGTATGTTTACTTCTGAATGGCACTGCATAAATGTGAAAAGTTTGTTGGTCTTAAAATATCTCAGGATAGCACTTTTGGCAGACTCTTGGCCAAGGCTTCTTCATGGTGCTGTTATAAAGACGGTATCCTGTTTTCTTGTTTATATATTCATTTTGTTTGTTGTTGCTCTTGTTTAAAACCTTTAGGTGCAACCAATGTATCGCTGAGTTTCAAAGCGTTTGTATAGTATAAACCAGTACTATGCCTGAACCAGTTGAATCTCGTGTTCTACTTTCATGTGTTGTCTTATTATTAATTTAAGTCTGTAAATAATTGCTTTATGGTGATATGATGAAGAACTAAGTGTTCTTCTTTGAGAACAGTAGATCAGAAATCCCAGATTAATATTAAATGTGCCAAGTTCTTTTTTAAAAATAAATTTTAAACTTGCAGATTCGAAAATTAAAGTGGTTGCTGTAGAATAGGGTATATTTCTTCGAAGAATCACTTACAAGCATCTTTTTGGCCCATAGTTAAATATGCCTATAAAAGATTAGAAAATTATAAATAGGCATTCCAAAGATGACTGGGTATTCCTTGAAATCTGCCTATATTTGAAGATGCATGTTAAAGTAAAATGGTAGCTTTATCAGTTGAGATACAGGCTAAATTGTATTAAAGAAACCCTTAAAAAGAGGCTCAAGCAAGACAGGCATTTATTTCTCTCTCAGAAAACAAATCTAGAAGTAGTCATTCTTTGACTAGAACTTAGCACATGCCCACATCTGGTTCTCAGGGACACTGGCAGTGTAGTCTTTAGGCAGAAAGCCTAGTGCCAACAAAGCTGTCCATCTCTGGGATTCTGATATCAGGAGACAAATTAGCCATCTGTCACACACTTGCTGCCTCATTTAGCCCTCCTGTAAAAAAGGTATTATTATCTTTTTCTTATAAATTAAGAAACCTTTAGCTTAGAGGATTTAAATAACGTAACCAAAGATCATTAAACCTAAAGAGGAGGAAAGCTGCACTCTAGCCCAGGTCTGATGGGCTTTAAGGAGAATAAATCTGTGGTATGAAAATGTGAGCTTCTTACTGTGGTTTTTAAATAAACGCAGTTGAGTGATAATTGGATATTATCCATTGTGTTACCTGTTAACACATATTTACATATAAATGAGTGTAAATTTGTTGCAACGTGAATAAGAAACCACTTTTGTACCTTTAATGAATCTTCTAACTTTAATGAGTCTTCTTCCTAAAATGAAAAGATTGTAAAAACTTTCGAACAAAGAAAATAAAAATGTATAGCAGATAGATCATGATGAAAGTACAGACAAATTAAAATCACTGACAGCATATTTTCAAAAATCCAGTGGACTGAGGAATATAGTTCTTTGGAGCCCCAAATTATTTGATATTATCTAAAGCCGGAGCTTATTTTAAAACAATTAACAGTCTGCCTCAAAAAAGTGATGTCTCTCTCTCTATCAAATAAATACACACACACTGTATTTGCTGAAGCAGACAAAAACTGGTTTAGTAATTATTAATGATAAAAAAGGGTTCCCCAAGCTGCAAGAGGCTGAATTAAATGATTTTCACAGAACTTTTCAAAATTTCTAAGATTATGATTTCATAGCCCCCACTTACCCTGCAAATAAAAAGCTTTTGG
This sequence comes from Ovis aries, assembly GCF_016772045.2. Classification (NCBI taxonomy): domain Eukaryota; kingdom Metazoa; phylum Chordata; class Mammalia; order Artiodactyla; family Bovidae; genus Ovis; species Ovis aries. The sequence continues at coordinate 51,827,433 of NC_056062.1, forward strand.
TAACTGTAACTTCTTAACTCTTAAAATGGAAAAATGATTACTTAGAAGCTAGCATTGATTTAATAGAATCAATAAAATCCCTTTAACAGCTGGTACCTGGAAACTGTAAAATATATCTTTGAGAGAGAGAACAGAAAAAAAATTAACTCATTTTTAAAAAGATTTATGCTAGTGTCTCTAGTTCACGAATAAGAATGCTTTTGATTTTTTAAGATGGAAATACATCTTGTAGTTTTCTGTTGTGCTCTTAGAAGATACTAAAAAAAAATATTTAAAATATAAAACATATAATTCATTTTTAGTGACCCTTCTAACTTATCTGCATCTATTTACTAAAACAGTCATGTTTTGGAAATTATTGCTAGCAAATTTGTTTTAATAACCATGGTCAGGGAATGTGTAATATAATATTTTTGTATACTTAACTGCCAAAAACTCTGGACAAAGAGTAACTGAAGTTTTCAGCATATCTTCAATATATTGATAAGGGAAGTTATTACTTTTATATAACACAAAGACACTTATGTAACACTTTTTTTCAGGTAATAAAAAAAATAATTTATTGTGAAATAATGATTCATTTTATAAATATAAAATTATTTTTATAAATTTCATTGTTTAAAATCAAAAATTGCTAGATTTTTTATTGATAAATTATAATGAGATTAAAATATTTCTAAGCTGTGATACCACGTTGTTTCACTGAACTTTCTAAATAAAAATTGAGAAAAAAAAACCCATAAAGTAGTGTGGTCCTTCATTATTGTTCAAAAATGATTTCATAATTTGAGAGATACTGATAGTGTCTTTTATATGGTCACTTAATTAAATTTACATAGAGTTTGCAAATACTGGTCTTTAGAGTCTAGAGCAAAATTGACTAGCACATCTTCAAATAATCATAGAGTTAGAGACACTGATTGAAGGGAGAGCTTCTCATTTGCACTTTCATTACATAGTTTTGCTTGAAACTTTTGTCACAATAATTAAAATAGATGCCTTAGATTGAATTAAACACTGTACACATACATTTATGTGATTAAAACAAGATTTGATACAACTGCACTACCTAAAGTTGACTTCCCCGGTGGCTCAGTCTGCAAAGAATCTGCCTGCCAATGCAGAGACCCATGTTCCATCCCTGAGTCAGAGGGACGCCCTGGAGGAGGAAATGGCAGCCCACTCCAGTACTCTTGCCTAGAGAATCCCATGGACAGAGGAGCCTGGTGGGCTACAGTCCATGGGGTCACAAAGAGTTGGACATGACTGATAGATTAACACTTTCACACATAAATTTGGCATGTAAAATTTTAACCTAAATGTTTTAATTGATCGTATCTGTCATTCACATTTAAGGCTTTTTTGGTAACATTTCTTATATTACCAAGAGCAGTGATTTTATTTTATTTTTTTCATTTGGCTTCTTTTTTTTTGTTTTAATCCAGAAGAGTTGTACTGGGGCTCGTGCCGCATCCTGATGATATAGATCCTGAATGGAATCATCAGGAATGGCACAGTGCAGGTGTCAAAATCAAAGTAAGGCCATGGAATTTTGAGAGGGCCCTCCAATTACTGAGAACTTGTGTTGCCCTCTCAAATGGTCTCCCGGATTTTTCTGTGTATGAGAAGGGCTTCTTATTGATGTCCCCCTGGGTCCAGACTCAGTCCTGTTCCTCCAAAAAGGTCCGGTTGAATTGCTGCATAGTAGCAAGGGCTTGTCTTCATGTCCACCTAGAATTCCAGACCCCCATTACTTCAAGTGAGCTTGAAACTGTTTTAAGTGAACTATGGCTGCAAAGTTTTCCACTGTTTTATATCTAAGGGAGCACACAATAGAGTGATTAAAGTCTGGACTCTACCCTTGTGATGAAGGGAAACAAGGAGCCCAGTTCTCAGGAATGGCATCAGTTCTCCTATGAACAAAATGCTGGGATGTGGACTTGTTGCAGGAAGGGAGACCACTTTCTGGGCCCGAAACTGGGCTCTTGGCTAACGCTTGGGAATGAATTGTCTGAGGAGACACAAGTGCTGACAAAGCAAGAGATTTTATTGGAAAGGGCACCCAGGTGGAGAGCAGTAGGGTAAGGGAACCCAGGAGAACAGCTCTGCCATGTGGCTTGCAGTCTCAGGTTTTATGGTGATGGGATTGTCTTTAGCCAATCATTCTGACTCAGAGTTCTTCCTGGTGGTGCACACCTCGTGTAGCCAAGATGGATGCCAGAGAGAAGGATTCTGGGAGGTGGTCAGACATGTGGTGTTTCCTTTTGACCTTTCCTGAACTCTTCTGGTTGGTGATGGCTTATTAGTTCCATGTTCCTTACCAGGACCTCCTGTCATAAAACAACTCATGCAAATGGTTACTATGGTGCCTGGCTAGGATGGGCAGTTTCAGTCAGTGTGCTTCCCTAACAGACTTTTGGCACATTGTAGAAATAGGAGAACTATGAATTCTGTAATGATTTTCATGCCACTGGGTCAGGGAGGCTGTCCCACTTTTAAACCTTAGTGCCACTGAACATGTTTACATCCCAAAAACCCAGTCCAGCTTTCTTTAAAGGAAAAAGAAACTATAAACCAATACCTGCACTGAAAGAGAACTAATATTCCTATGATGTCAAACTGTATGAATAACCTCCTAAAACAAAAATACCATTTTGATTTTCTACTTGACTCCAAGGGTGGGCTCTGACTGATCTGCTTAGAATTCTACTAGGTTTTATTTTTATTTTCACTCTTATCAGGGTATCATGTACACCATTTAAAACACAAATTATACTGAAGATGTGTTGAATAAAAAGGATACACCACTTTGAGAGTTGTGATTTAAGTTTTTTGGGGACTAAATAAGGACTGCAGCTCAGGACACAGCTCCTCAGTTAGTTCTGAGAGACTGCTCCAAGGAGGCAGGAGGAAAAGTCAGGCTATACAGAAGTTTAAAACATAGGGGGCAGGCAATCTGAACATTAAAGATCAGGTATCAAGTTAAGGAATTTAGCATTCAGTGTATGGGAAGATGCAAGCCTCTGGGCTCACTGATTTCATTCCTTTCATACGCACCTCAGCTATCTGGTGCCAAATACTGTTTTCTTTTCTTCATCTTAAAGAGTGGCATTGGCTGCTTCTTGCATTCCCCCAACTCCTCGGCAATCACCATGGGAGGTGGCAGCATCTGTTGGATCACAGTTTTGGGAGCCCTCATTCACATTTGGAGGCCAGAAACCGATGGTGGCTGTGACATTTCTTGTTTATTGATATGGCAGGAGATAGTTTCTCTTTGCAAGTATAACAAGAAAACCTGCAGTCCTGCATCCCATCACACCCCTGCTCTCCATGTTCTGCTCTTTAGTAACTATATTCAAATATTGCAACTGTTTAGCTGATATTTTCCACCAAGGATTGAAAGCATGTTTTCTATCACATTTTGCAAATTTTTTTTTTCATTTTTAGAGCTTATAGGTATACAACCACTCCGTCGCCACTACATTCTCTCAATTTCTTAATAAATCAATATTTTTACATAGTAGTTACTATTTAAATAATTTTTCAAACCACCATTTAAAATATGAAATAAGTAAATTTTATATTCTGAAGAATCGAAGAAATACATCCTAATCCTACAGAGAAAGTGAGAAGAGAATGAATAGTCCTCACTCCAAATCACAAAAGGAATGTGGCTTAGAATAAAGAAAACACATGAAGTATATTAATAATAATGTTTATCCTATCCCTATACTTGAGTATGATTTGGCCTGCTTTATAACTTGGTAATTTGAAATGGTGATTTTAACTTATGTTCCCCCCTTCCCTCCAATCCCTCTGAATTGCTCAGAGAAAGACTTCTTGAAAATGAAAAAAATCTATACAGGCACTGAAACTTTTTTTTTCTTTCCTGCAAAATGTGGAGCAGATGATATCAGAGTAAAGGAAATGCACACTAGTCTATGATTCAGCACAGGCTTAATGGTGTTTCTGGGAAAGAAAGAAAGAAACCAATACAAAATTCTGCAAATAGAGACTACAAAATCTTCAGTGATGTAACAGGACAGACTGAGACCAAGGAAGAGCAGGCAGCAGTCAATGGAGGTCGAGTCAAAGAACAGCAGGGGCCATGGTAAGTGACCCAGTGTAGAGGACTCCTAGTGAGATTCATCTGATCTCCATGAGGCGGACTGGCTGATCAATGAAGGAGGGTCTGGGACACAGCAATTTCCAAATGAGAGGAGCTGCATTTGGTTACAGGAAGGATGAAGAGAGCCTAGCTTCAGAACATTACAACAATCAGGAAGACAGAGAAGCCTTAATTCATGCCCACAATTTCATCAGAAGTGGAGAAAGAATTCCCAGAGAGGTTAAATTCTCAAATGAGCCAAGACAGCTACACCAGGGTTAGAGTCCTGGTGGGGAAAAATGGGACCTGGAAATTGAGATAGGAACTTCTATAGAAAATCTCAAATTTTCTGGAATTCAGTATGTAGAAATGGCCTTTTTGTTTTGTTTTTATTCAGTTGCTAAGTCGGGTCATACTCTTTACTACCCCAAAGAAAATAAAGACAATTTTAAAATCCATCTTGATCGAAGTCGAGCTTGATTGACCCCTGTTTATAATGATCTTAGATAATTTTGCTTCATTATTCAGTGTATTATGTTTGCATTGGGAGTTCTGAAAATAAATTACTTGCAAAAAAAAAAAAAAAGTAGGGGTAAGACACTTTCTGATAATAAGGACTCACTTCTTGAGGACAAGCAAAGGCCTTTTCTCCAGACAAGACATGTGTCCCTCAGGACATGTCCCCTCCTGTGCTCCCGTTGGTTAAATCAATATCTAGAGTTAAGTGACAATACTGCCAGGTCATGGAATTGCTAGGCTTGCTAAGAGAATAAGGATCTAAATCTCCAACAAAATGACATAAGATGCCAGCAGTCAGGAGGTTAGTTCTGTTAGAACTAGACTCCAGGGAATAGGATCAAGGAAGGACATAACAAAAAGTTGGGTAAGGGAAATAATATTAAGGAAACAATCTACTAGTATACAGAATTTAGCCTCTTGGCAAGAACCTTAAAATCATGGAGGCTGAGTGGTGGCGCAGAAAAGTACAAACATTTAATGAGCATCAAGGTTATAGTAGCTAAAGAGGCTTGACCTGCAAAGAGCTATGGAGATGGTGACTAGACCCAATGAGGCCACTAGACTCATAAGATGCATAGCCAACAAAGGTATTTTTCAATCTATGCATCCAGAAAGAAAGGAGGGAATGGAGGAAGAAAGGGAGAAAGGGGAAAAAAAGAACAGAGGGAGAGAAAGAAAGGAAAAATGAGATAGAAGAAGGGAGAGAGGAAGGAAGGAAGGAAAAAAAATGAGCTGAGGGTTGCCAAACAGATTTTTAAAACTGCAGTATCTTGCCACGTTCCCAGACTTGGGTCTATTTTCTAATCCAGATTCCATGGACTGAGAAAGAATCCCCAAGACAAAAAGGCCCTGTATCTCTATAGCAGGTGTGTATTTTAAGGATTCACTCAGTCCTTTTCCAAACAGACCTATGGCCTTTTACTCAAACATTCACTGGAGGAAGAGAAATAGATAAGCTTTTTTGAATTGTTGCAAGAGGCTCTTGCTTGACACTGATACCTGGAAACCTGAAACATCTTCATAGACCCTGGTTAGAATTTTGGTGGCATAGGGAAGCTAGATAATAAACAGAGCCATGAAAAATAAAATAAAATAAATAGATCCATGGCCCAAGATGAGCTTGCCATGAGTGGAGTGGATTGGTTTCAACATAACTCACTGGGATTCTGTTACAGATATTCCCTTCCCTGGATTTCTGGGTTAGTTTAGGCCACAAGAGAAAATTTGTTTGTATGAACTGGGAAAATATAAGTGAAGAAGCAGCCATGTCTGTCTATGCTCAAAAGATTAGTACAGGCGCCAGGTGCATCTGCAGCTTATACATCCGTCACTTAATTACTGGCTGACCTTGGTGTGGAGAAGTAGGCATTCTTACTTCCCTTAGTTCTGGCTGATTTTACTGCCATTGTTTCTCTGACTCCCAGGCCTTGAGCAAGGTTAGTTCCTGGAGAAATGACACCAGATCCTCAGGCAGGTCATTCACTGGATTGACGTGGGATTCTTGAAGGTAATGAGTGATCAGTAAGAATTCTGATCTCCCTTGTGGATTCCAACTCATCTTCATGTACTTTAGTCTATCTATGCTTTTACCATATTTGTGTCCCTATTTCCTTTCCAACTAATATCCTGTTGACTTCAAGCCATAGAACTATTTACAGAAGCAACAGAGTACTAAACCAGCCCTAAAACCATGTAATAGCTAACCCTGAAGATAAATTCATGATTGAATATAAACTATGGTGTTTCTGTTTCTATGATTGAATCTTGACTGATACAGTGAGTCCAAAAGTCCATCTGATAATCATTTCTCTAGTCCCTCAGTAGATTGGACATACTTTGAGGTTGTTGGAATCCAACCATCTTCTCCTTGTCCTGATGGATAAAAACTATCTTAGGGGGCAAAGCCAGAAGTAAGCCTAGGAAAATGTTCCCACTCTGCAGAAAACATCAATAACTAAAAAAATATCTTATTTGAAGCAGGTATGGGAGATGGAGAGAAAGCAAGTATTATCCTTTAAAAATCTGTAAATGGCAAGAATAGTGGCCCTTGTTATACCTCTCTTTGATTCATCAATAATGGATCCTATAAAGACAGTGAAATCCTGGAGATTAAGAGTGGACTACCACAAATTTCAGTGAAATAACAACCTCAATAACAGTGGATTAACATGGCTACAGGTATGAGGTATGTGGCTACTGATCTAATGAATGCATTCTTTTTCATTCTCATCCAAAAGAAGACTCAGGGGAGGGAGGAGGTGATGTGTGTGCTCAGTCACAGTTGATCTTTGAGACTTCATGGACTGTAGCCTGCCAGGCTCCTCTGTCCAAGGAATTTTTCAGGCAAGAATACTGGAGTGGGTTGCCATTTCCTATCCCAGGAGATCTTCTTGACCCAGGGATGGAACCCACATCTCTTGTGTCTCCTGCCTTGGCAGGTGGATTCTTACTGCTGCACCATCTGCGAAGCCTGGGAGGAGATGGCGCTGTTATCCACTGGTCTGTGGGTCTGACCAGCTGCCTGGCTCTGCCTTGCCCCCCAGGCGGCTTGGCTCCATGGCTGCCAGAATTGGAAACAATTTCCTATCATCTGGAACAGACAAAGCTCTACATTGAAAGAGTTGATCCAAGCCTATGTTGACTTTCCTGCCTTTTGCCATAATATTTTCTGAAGATCTCTAGATCAGCATCACCACTTGTCAAGCTCATACTGATTTCTATTCAGTCAGAAGCAACTGTCTTTATAGACAGAAGAAATGACTTCTTGAAGGCCCGTAAGAGAAACTAGCTTGCAGACACTAAAATTTGAAGATAGATTTCTTCAGGACAGATTATATATTCTAACTTCACCCCAAAAGGTAAAATAATTAGGTCTGGAAATCAAATGGTGGAAAAAATGGTCCTATTTACCATCATTTATAGCCCGTTTAGGTAGTTTGTGCTCTATGTCTCCACAACTCTAGGCCCTTGGTGATTAGAAGTATTGGTTCTAAAGAGGTAATTCTGAATAAGCCTTCAAATATTTTCCGTTTTATATGGAAAGAGACCAGGATATATAAAAGAAGAATCACTATACTACTAATAGAGTTGAAAAGTGAAAGTGTTAGTCACTCAGTCATTTCTGACTCTTTGCAACCCCACGGACTTTAGCCCACCAAGCTCCTCTGTCCATGGGTTCTCCAGGCAAGAACACTGGAGTGGGTTACCAGTCCTGTCTCCTGGGGTTCTTCCTGACTCAGGGATCAAACCCTGGTCTCCTGCCCAGCAGACAGATTCTTTACCATCTGAGCCACTAGAGAAATCTAGGAGGGGTAGTTGCCCCCAATTATCAGGAGGAGGTAGAGCTGCTGCCACATAGTGGGACCAGAGAGCAGGTGATCTGTTGGCCATCTCTTAGTGCCCTATCGGCCAACTGTGAAGAAAAATGGACAAAAGCATCAGCTAACACCTAAGAAGAGCTTAGTAACTAAAGCCTCAGATCCCTAAGATGAAGATCTGGATCATGCCAACATGCAAGCTGCTGTTAACTTTTCCCACCTGATGAGGGTTTCAGTATCTGCAAAATAGCTTAAAGTCATTATTACATATATCACTTGAGGGGGAACCAGGACCTTAGACCAAGGCTGAACTATAGGTCCTTTTTTTTTAAATTGTTCCTCCCTTGTTTCTTTCTTCTTCTTTTTTTTTTTTTTTCCACTATTTCCCCTCCTTTCCCTAATTAGCAGCTATTTGAATGCACTCTTTGGGACTCAGGAACAAGGGGGCTGAATGAAGCCTGTTTCCTGTAATCAAAAAATAGGGGACCCAAAAGGCTTTAGAGCCAGGAACCCCACAGGGTTCTGCTCAGTATCATTATCAAGTCAATTCCACTTACCTTTCTTTAAAAAAATTTTAATATTTACATTTAATATCTATTTTTATTTATTTGGCTATGCTGGGTCCTGGCATGCAGGATCTTTAGTTGCAACACGTGAACTTCCGGTTGTGGCATGTGTGATCTAGTCCCTCTCCAGGGACCAAGCTTGGGCCCCTGCCTTGGGAGAGTGGAGTCTTAGCCACTGGATCACCAGGAAAATCCCTTTTCTTTCTTTCTTTATTTTCTCCCAGAAAAGGGGATCCCTAAAGCCTTTCCTAATAAACAGTCGACATGCTAATTTCAGTCTGATTTCTAGGGTTAGGTAGTTATAATAAGAAAAATGAAGTGAAGTGAAATCCCTCAGTTGTGTCCGACTCTTTGTGACCCAGTGGACTGTAGACTATCCTCCTTCCATGGGATTTTCCAGGCAAGAGTGCTGGAGTGGATTACCGTTTCCTTCTCCAGGGGATCTTCCTGACCCAAGAATCAAACCTGGGTCTCCAGCATTGCAGGCAGACACTTTACCATCTGAGCCACCAGGGAAGCATAATAAGAAAAAGGAGTCCAAAATGGTGGTGGCTAAAAGACAAAGAAAGGAAAAAGCCCATGAAGATGGAACAAAAGAAAATCTGAGGATTGGAGTGAGAAATTCAGGTAAAACAAACAGCCATCCTGGCTAGCCCAATTTACATAGGGCAGGCTCAGGGGGAGGAGACAAAATATATAAAAAGAGGAGCCAAGATTGAGCCTCTCCTTTGGGATCAGCCCACCCTTGTGCCTTGAGGGCGTACTATCCTTTGCTTGTTGAAAAAAACTGAGCTGTAACTGAACTGCCACACTGGTCTGCCGTGTCAAATCTTTGCTGCGGCAAGACAGAACCAAGGAAATTACACACTCTCCCAACACTAGGGAATCTAACTTGAAAAATATTTGCACAGAAATATGAAATATTTCTGAGAGTTTATTTTCAGAAGCTGATGCAAAATTATGATCTAATGGAAATATTAGATATTTGTTTTAAGTATATTTTAACATTGACACATTCCTTCCTTCCAGAGCTTTCCAGGTGGCACTAGTGTTAAAGAGTCCACCTGCCAATGCAAGAGACGTAAGAGACCGGGGTTCCAACCCTGGGTTGGGAAGATTGCCTGGAAAATCCCATGGACAGAGGAGCCTGATGGGCTAGCATTCATATGTTTGCAAAGAGTCAGACATGACTGAAGCGACTCAGCACATCACAGCATATCCCTTCCCTTCATTTCTTAAAACATATTTTGGAGGAATTAAACTTTCAAATATCTTTTTGAAAAACATGAGATTCTTACCCAGGCTATTTATGATGAATCATCTTAATAATTCTATTGAGCTTAGGTGAATAATCCACTTTTCTAACAAGTTAAATAACACTTAGGTTATAGTCCTCCTTTAAAAAGTGATCCACATGATCTTGTATTAACCATAACTTGAATATGTACAGACATTTTAAAATGTATTGCATATTACTTCTTTTATTCAGGTAAAGCATTGCAGTAGAGAGTTACACAGACTACTCAAGGATCTACTGACCAACAGTTTATCAACATGACAACAAACATAATTATTGAACTATGAAAAAAATCCAACAAATACCTGTATATGTTGTATCAGAAAGCTTTTTGAACTTATAAACAATAAAGGGAATATACAATATCTACTTAGATACATATTTTTATCATGCTCAGTCATGTCTGACTCTTTGCAGCCTCATAGACAGTTGCCCATCAGACTCCTCTGTCCATGGAATTTTCCTGGCAAGAAAATACCACAACAGGTTGCCTAGTTTCCTCGTCCAGGTGATCTTCCCAACCCAGGGATCAAACCGTGTCTCTTGCATCTCCTGCATTGGCAGGTGGATTCTTTACCACTAGTGTTACCTGGGAAGCCATAATATATATTCTTATTATTAGATAAGAAATACCTGGTTGGAAAGGAAATGGTAACTTGCAAGGAAGTGGTTAATTCTTTGCCAGGAAGTGATGGTGCATCTGAACCAGATATCTAGAATGACCCCAAGGACATAACCCAGAAATTCAAGTTTTATATGGCAATACTTAAGATCTAGACAGCCCGAGTGATAGCCTGTGCTTCTGCTCCTCTATATGCCATAATTACACAGGTGCAATTGCAAGAGTGCTGTAAATGAGAATCACTTTAGTTCCTCTAGGTTGAGAATTTTCTGTAATTAGAAAAGGCTCAAAGTGCTAGTCACACATGGATTTTGTGATCTGGTCAAGTATTCATAGCAATTCATTCTGGGGCCAAAACTGTCTCCTAATTTCCAGATGGATTCAGATAAAATCAGATTAAAAAAAGTCTTCCCTAGAAAAATCTTTGAAAACATACAAAATAATTTCTTCAACCTGTATATTTTAAGAGCTAAAAAACAATAAAACTTTAATAGCAGTAAATATTTTAAAAGCTATTTACTTAAAGGTATATTTCAATGAATGAAATTACAATCAAGACATATGAAAATATTTTGGTTTGTTCAAAAATATCTTTTGAGGGAGATAGTAATTTTTTCCTCTAATAATTTAGCACAGAAAGGTGTCCTGGTAAATTGTAAAACTGAGCACAAATGATAGGTTAGAATGAGAAAGGTGTTATGTTGGAAGTTTGGATTTGTGTGCCATAATTAACAATAAATAATAATAATAAATAAATAAATAAATAAATAATCATGGCAGCATCCCTTTTAAACCTGTAATGGTTTCCCACTACTCTGAGTAAACATTCAATTCCATATCATGCTCCACCAAGCCCTAAATAATATATACACCCTATTTCTCCAATATAATCATTCCCCATTCAGTCCTCTTTACTCACTATGCTGGACTTGCGTACCATCACCATCACCATCATCATCATTTACTTGAGTGTAAACTAGCACTTTTGACCACGTGGTTTTTCCTATTCAGAATACTCTTCACATGGTTATCACAATGTTAACAGATTATGCTTCAGCTAGTATATCACCTCTTCAGAGAAACTTGACTTTGTTTTTTGAGTTATCTTTTTTCTCATTACCATAATGAGAGCCTTTAAACATATACCTCAACTAGCAATTATTTTATTATTTTTTTGTGTTCATTTGTCAACTTTTTCTTCCCCCACCAACCCGCTTAGAATTTAAGCTATTGGGATAAGAAACCATGTCAAGTCCATTATAATTGTAGCCCTAATAGAATAACATAGAATGTAGCTTACTTGAATTAATTAATTGAAAGACAGACTTTCAAAATCAGAGATAGCTCTGTAGACCTACTTTGCAAAATGTGTAAAAGAGAAGTTATTTAGAAAGAAGAAGAATGATGTAAGTCAGAAACTCATATTTATATAAAGAAGGATGAGCATCAGAGAAGTAATAAATGAAAATAAGTTGAAAACTTTCTTTCTATTCTTAGTTTAATTCAGTTGGTATAATAATTAACAGTTTGTTCAAGAAAATAATAACAATGCTATATTCCATTATTATAGCTAATTGATAACTTAAATGAACTGAGAGCAATGATATAACAGACGGAAGGGAGGAATTAGGGATTTTGGGGTTCCTACAAAGTACATGTACTACTTGTGCAATGGTATCAGTATTACTTCAGAGTTGACTTAGATTCATTTTAAATGCATACCGAAAACACTAAGACAATTTCTGAAAAATGTAAAAAAGTATGAACAGTAGGCTGAGACAAAATGGAATCATAAATTGCACATCAAGCCCACAAAATGCAAAAAAAAAAAAACAAGGCAAACGTAGAAATAAAAATAAGGGCAAAACCTAGAAAACAATAATGAAGATGCTAGTTATTAATCCAATTATATCAATAGCCATTTTAAATATCAATGGTCTAAATAAGCCAATTAAAACAGAGAAATCATCAGTTCAGTTCAGGAGCTCAGCCATGTCCGACTGCGATCCCATGAATCGCAGCACGCCAGCCCCCCTGTCCATCACCATCTCCCGGAGTTCACGCAAAGTCACGTCCATCGAGTCGGTGACGCCATCCAGCCATCTCATCCTGTCATCCCCTTCTCCTCCTGCCCCCAATCCCTCCCAGCATCAAAGTCTTTTCCAATGAGTCAGTTCTTCGCATGAGGTGGCCAAAGTACTGGAGTTTCAGCTTCGGCATCATTCCTTCCAAAGAACACCCAGGGCTGATCTCCTCTAGAATGGACTGGTTGGATCTCCTTGTAGTCCAAGGGACTCTCAAGAGTCTTCTCCAACACCACAGTTCAAAAGCGTCAATTCTTCCACGCTCAGCCTTCTTCACAATCCAGCTCTCACATCCATACATGACCACGGGAAAAACCATAGCCTTGACTAGACGGACTTTTGTTGGCAAAGTAATGTCTCTGCTTTTGAATATGCTGTCTAGGTTGCTCATAACTTTCCTTCCAAGGAGTAAGTGTCTTTTAATTTCATGGCTGCAGTCACCATCTGCAGTGATTTTGGAGCCCCAAAAAACAAAGTCTGATACTGTTTCCACTGTTTCCCCTTCTATGTCCCATGAAGTGATGGGACCAGATGCCATGATCTTTGTTTTCTGAATGTTGAGCTTTAAGCCAACTTTTTCACTCTCCTCTTTCACTTTTTCAGGAGGCTTTTTAGTTCCTCTTCACTTTTTGCCACAAGGGTGGTGTCATGTGCATATCTGAGGTTATTGATATTTCTCCCAGCAATCTTAATTCTAGCTTATAAAATAAAGCAGTTTCCCAGCCCTATTTTATTTTAAAAGTTCAGTCTGAGACTCTATAAACGTTTCAGCAAAATAAAAATTCAATAATCAATTATGGTTATGTAAATCATCAGACCAAATTTAGTGAGAACAGACCTAATTTGCAAACAAACTAGCCTTAATTTGGTTATATTTGATAAAAATGAGGGTAACTTTAGGGAGAAAAAGATATTTCAAAAAATGTTAAATCCCAGTTTGTTAATGGAGGTCTGCATCTAGTAAGACTCATCTCTTAGTTCTTTGCTGTTGTGTGATATTAATGTAAAATTTAATTGAATTCTTAAAGAACACCCTAAGTTTGTTTCTGAAGCTCATCTCAGTAATCTATCTTTGGATGAAGATCAGATGCCTCATGACCTACAACCAGGACTAGAAAAAGACGTAATTTAAGGGACTGTCTCCAACCTGCATGGAAGGACTTTTTTATCAGGAGAAACTATACTACACCAGGATGAGAAGACAACGACATTATTGGTAGTCACCTTCCCCAAATTGCTGGACCTGATTCATATGATCATTTATGTTAGCTTGATTTCTTAGACCTTTGCATATAAATCAAATGCTTTTCTATCATAGGTCTGATCCTACGCTAGTTTTAAAAATCAATCCAATGATTGGGTTTGTGGCCAATTACCTGTGTCTAGTTCTGGGTTACCTTGGTAAATTTCTCTGCTACCAGACTCTAACTGGCTGGCCCTGAGAAAATTTACTTAAAAAAGATTATAGTCATATTCAGGTCACTGTGATATTACTAGATAGGATCCCCTCACTGGGCCAATTAATAATGCCTGCTCTGACTCTGCCCATAAATTTGAGCTTTTTTCTATTACCCAAGCTCAATCAGAACAAGAAAAGTTTCTGCAAAGGAGGGAAAAATCTCCCACAATTATGGGATGGATTTATATAGATAACACCAGGCTATAGTAATTCAGATTTAAAGTTTCCTCTGTGTTGGAAACAATTAACTCATACTGAGGATAATCAGTCTAGTAACACTAGAAAACTGGGCTATGTGCCTTATAGATGGTGGTGCCAATACATAATTTCCCTGGAAGATAAAGATTCTACAGAGCAGACTAAGTCAGATGACCTGAGATATACTGGGCTACATCTAATGGAAGCTCGGAGAAGGCAATGGCACCCCACTCCAGTACTCTTGCCTGGAAGATCCAATGGACGAAGGAGCCTTGTAGGCTGCAGTCCACGGGGTCGCTAAGAGTTGGGCATGAACAGCGACTTCACTTTCACTTTCACTTTCTGCCATAAGGGCGGTGTCATCTGCATATCTGAGGTTATTGATATTTCTCCTGGCAATCTTGATTCCAGCTTGTGTTTCCTCCACCCCAGCATTTCTCATGATATACTCTGCATATAAGTTAAATAAGCAGGGTGACAATATACAGCCTTGACGTACACCTTTTCCTATTTGGAACCAGTGTACTGTTCCATGTCCAGTTCTAACTGTTGCTTCCTGACCTGCATATAGATTTCTCAAGAGGCAGGTCAGGTGGTCTGTATTCCCATCTCTTTCAGAATTTTCCACAGTGTATTGTGATCCACACAGTCAAAGACTTTGGCATAGTCAATTAAGCAGAATAGATGTTTTTCTGGAACTCTCTTGCTTTGTCCATGATCCAGCAGATGCTGGCAATTTGATCTCTGGTTCCTCTGCATTTTCTAAAACCAGCTTGAACATCAGGAAGTTCACGGTTCATGTATTGCTGAAGCTTGGCTTGGAGAATTTTGAGCATTACTTTACTAGCATGTGAGATGAATGCAATTGTGTGGCAGTTTGAGCATTTTTTGGCATTGCCTTTCTTAGGGATTGGAATGAACACTGACCTTTTCCAGTCCTGTGGCCACTGCTGAGTTTTCCAACTTTGCTGGCATATTGAGTGCAGCACTTTCACAGCATCATCTTTCAGAATTTGAAACAGCTCCACTGGAATTCCATCACCTTCACTAGCTTTGTTCATAGTGATGCTTTCTAAGGCCCATTTGACTTCACATTCCAGGATGTCTGGCTCTAGGTGAGTGATCATACCATCGTGATTATTTTGGTCATGAAGATCTTTTTTGTACAGTTCTTCTGTGTATTCTTGCCACCTCTTCTTAATATCTTCTGCTTCTGTTCGGTTCCTACCATTTCTGTCCTTTATCAAGCCCATCTTTGCATGAAATGTTCCCTTGGTATCTCTAATTTTCTTGAAGAGATCTCTAGTCTTTCCCATTCTGTTGTTGTCCTCTATTTCTTTGCATTGATTGCTGAGGAAGGCTTTCTTATCTCTTCTTGCTATTCTTTGGAACTCTGCATTTAGATGCTTATATTTTTCCTTTTCTCCTTTCCTTTTTGCTTCTCTTCTTCTCACAGCTATCTGTAAGACCTCCCCAGACAGCCATTTTGCTTTCTTGCATTTCTTTTCCATGAGGATAGTCTTGATCCCTGTCTCTTGTACAATGTCATGAACCTCCGTCCATGGTTCATCAGGCACTCTATCTATCAGATCTAGGCCCTTAAATCTATTTCTCACTTCCACTGTATAATCAAGAGAGATTTGATTTAGGTCATACCTGAATGGTCTAGTGGTTTTCCTTACTTTCTTCAATTTAAGTCTGAATTTGGTAATAAGGAGTTCATGATCTGAGCCACAGTCAGCTCCTGGTCTTGTTTTTGCTGACTGTATAGAGCTTCTCCATCTTTGGCTACAAAGAATATAATCAATCTGATTTCGGTGTTGACCATCTGTTGATGTTCAAGTGTAGAGTCTTCTCTTGTGTTGTTAGAAGAGGATGTTTTCTATGATCAGTGAATTGTCTTGGCAAAACTATTAGTCTTTGCCCTGCTTCATTCTGTATTCTAAGCCCAAATTTACCTGTTATTCCAGGTGTTTCTTGACTTCCTACTTTTGCATTCCAGTCCCCTATAATGAAAAGGACATCTTGTTTGGGTGTTACTTCTAAAAGGTCTTATAGGTCTTCATAGAACCATTCAACTTCAGCTTCTTCAGCATTGCTGGTTGGGGCATAGACTTGGATAACTGTGATATTGAATGGTTTGCCTTGGAAACAAACAGAGATCATTCTGTCATTTTTGAGATTGCATCCAAGTACTGAATTTCAGACCCTTTTGTTGACCATGATGCCTACTCCATTTCTTCTAAGGGATTGCTGCCCGCAATAGTAGATATAATGGTCATCTGAGTTAAATTCACCCATTCCAGTCCATTTTAGCTCTCTGATTCCTAGAATGTCGACGTTCACTCTTGCCATCTCTTGTTTGACCACTTCCAATTTGCCTTGATTCATGGACCTGACATTCCAGGTTCCTATGCAATATTGCTCTTTACAGCATCAGACCTTGCTTCTATCACCAGTCACATCCACAACTGGGTATTGTTTTTGCTTTGTCTCCATCCCTTCATTCTTTCTGGAGTTATTTCTCCACTGATCTCCAGTAGCATATTGGGTACCTACTGACCTGGGGAGTTCCTTTTTCAGTATCCTATCATTTTGCCTTTTCATACTGTTTATGGGGTTCTCAAGGCAAGAATATTGAAGTGGTTTGCCATTCCCTTCTCCAGTGGACCACATTCCATCAGACCTCTCCATCATGACCCGCCTGTCTTGGGTGAGAAATCATCAGAGTAGGTCAAAGAGCAAAACTCAAGTATATGTTGCCTTCAAGAAAACTATGTTAAATATAAAGTCTCACATAGATCAAAAGTAAAGGGATGGAGAAACATATACCATGCTGATGCTAATTGAAATAAAGCAGGAATAGCTATATTAATTTTGGATTATATATACTACAAAGCAAGGGAAATGATAGGGCATAAAAAGAGGCACTACATAAATGAAAATTGAGACAGTTTTCCATGAAAATAAAACAATCCTGAATGTGTATGTACCTAACAAGAGAGTATCCATGGAGGAAGGGCATGGCAATCCACTCCAGTATTCTTGCCTGGAGAATCCCATGGACGAAGGAACCTGGCTGGTTATAGTCCATGGGCTTGCAGAGCTGACATGACTGAAGCAACTTAGAATGCAGAGCATAGATCACACATGATAAAGACCTCTAGACCTGCAAGAGGAAATGAATGAATGTTCTGTTACAGTTAGAAACTTTTGATATTCCTCCATCTGATATGGACAGATCCAGCAGGCAGAAAATCAGTAAGGATATAATTGAACTCAATAGCATCATCGATCAGCTGGATGATATCTATAGAGCACTTCACCAATAGCAGTAGAATACATATTCTTCTCAAGCTCACATAGAACATTCACCAGGATAGATACATTCTGAGCCAACACAATATTGAAGGAAAAAACCAAAATTGGAGGAATGACACTACCCTACAAGACTTGCTACAAAGCTACAGTAATCCAGAGAGGGAGTGTCATGTTGGTGAAAAAACTGACAGATCAGAAAAACAGGATACGGATCTTAGGAAAAAAATCCATATAAATATAGTCAACTGGTCTTTGACAAAGGCGCCAAAACCAATACAATGGAGAAAAGACAGTCTTTTCCACAAACGATGCTGGAAAAACAAGGCATCCACATACAAAAATATGAATTTAGACATAGATAGCACACCCTTCACAAAAATCAATTCAAAATGGATCATAGACCTATATGTTAAACTCAAAACTATACATTTTGAGATGTTAATGTAGGAGAAAGTGAAAGTGACAGTCGCTCAGCTGTGTCCGACTCTTTGCAAGCCCATGGACTGTATCATCCATGGAATTCTCCAGGCCAGAATACTGGAGTGGGTAGCCTTTTTCTTTTCCGGGGGATCTTCCCAACCCAGGGATCGAATGTAGGAGAACATCTAGATAAATTCGGATATGTTAATGACTTTTTAAACACAAAACAAATAGCATAATTCATGAAAGAAATAATTGATAAACTGGATTTAATTGAACTTCTAAACTTCTGTTATGTGAGAGACACTGCCAAGAGGCTAGAAAGAAAAATTACAAACTAGGAGGAAATATTTGTAAAACATGGTAACAAAAGACTCACCAAGATTATAGACAAAGATTCTTAAAATTCACCCCCCATCAAACCCAACTAAAAGTGAGCAAAAGTCCTGGAGAGACCAAAGAAAATACAGATAAGCATATAATGTCTTTTCTTAATGATATATCATTTATATGTCATTAGGGAAAGGCATTTTAAAACAACAACTGGATATCACTATACACCTACTTCCTTAGATGGTAAAGCGTCTGCCTACAATGCGGGAGAACCGGGTTCAATCCCTGGGTCGGGAAGATCCCCTGGAGAAGGAAATGGCAACCCACCCCAGTATTCCTGCCTGGAAAATCCCATGGACTGAAGAGCCCGGTAGGCTGCAATCCATGGGGTTGCAAAGAGTTGGACACGACTGAGCGGGACTGTCTTTCTTTCTTTTACTATGCACCTACTAGGGTAGCCAAAATCTGGCTCACTGACAATACCAAATACTGACAAGAACATAATGTAAAGTGAATGCTCCTTCATTGTGGTAATATATTAATCTGGACAGCCAGTTTTAGAGTTTGGCAGTTTCTTACAAAACTAAACATATTCTTACCATATGATCCAGCAATCATGCTCCTGGTATTTATCCAAAGAAGCTGAAAATTTTTGTGCACACAGCAATTTGCACAAAGATGTTTACAGCAACTTTATTCATAATTTCCAAAATTTGGAAGCAACCAAGCTATCCTTCAAGTTGGTGAATGAATAAACTTTGGTGAGCATGTATGTGTGCATGCTAAGTCACTTCAGTTGTGTCTGACTCTGCAACGCTATAGGCTGTAGCCCATTAGGCTCCTCCATCCATGGGATTCTCCAGGAAAGAATACTGGAGTGGGTTGCCATGCCCTCTTCAAGGGGTTCTTCCCAACTTAGGGAATGAACTTGCCTCTCTTACATCTTCTGCATTGGCAGGCGGTTTCTTTACAACTAGCACCACCTGGGAAATCCCACACTTTGGTACATCCAAGCAATGGAATATTATTCAGCACTAAGAAGAAATGAGTTATCAAGCCATGAAAGGACATGGAGGAATTTTAAATGCATATTACCATGTGCAAGAAACCAATCTAAAAAGACTACATACTGTAGTGTTCCAACTATATGATATTCTGGAAAAGGCAATACATACTATGGAAATAGTAAAAAGATGAGTGATGCCAGGGGTTGGTAGGAGAAAGGGATGAATAAACAAAGCATGGAGGATTTTGGAGCGGGGAGGATTTTTAGGGCAATTAAACTATTCTGTATGGTACTATGAGTGTGGATATATTTCATTTCACATTTGTGAAAACCTATAGAATATACCAAGAGTGATCCCTAATGTAAAATATGGACTTTGGGTGATAAAAGTGTATCAACACAGGTTTACTAACTGTATCAAAGTATTGAACCATTGTAGTGGGAGATGTAGAAAGTGCAGGGAAACTGCTCATTATGGGGAGAAGATGAATGTAGGAATTCTAAACTTTCTGTTCCATCTTTCTGTGAATCTAAAATTGCACAAAAAATTAGGTTGACAATCCTGCTTTAAAATACAATAAAATAAAAACTTTTAAAAGATGTATAACAATGAAAGTGTCCATCATGGAACTATGCAGGTAAAAAGGCAAATAATAATTGATAATTTTCTGCCAGTGTGCTTCCAGTAACTCAGTTTAACACCATAGCAAGGCAATATCTTAATTCCCACTGTACTTGTATCTGTAGTTTGATTTGAGTTCTTCATATGTAACTGACAAGATAGTTTTGAAAAATATCAACTGAAATGGACACAGAAAATCTTGTCCAGTTTTGTGGTCTACATCACTTACAGTAATGCTTATGACAAAAATATTAATTATAAAAGTTTATTTATTGACATTGTCTTTTAAAATGTTATTTTGTAGGTTTTTACCAACGATTAGTCCTGGGTGGTCATTGGAAGGACTGATGCTGAAGCTGAAACTCCAATACTTTGGCCACCTGATGCAAAGAGTTGACTCACTGGAAGAGACCCTGATGTTGGGAGAGATTGGGGGCAGGAGGAGAAGGGGATGACACAGGATGAGATGGCTGGGTGGCATCACCGACTCAATGAACATGAGTCTGGGTAAACTCCGGGAGTTGGTGACGACATGGAGGCCTGGCGTGCTGCGATTCATGGGGTCGCAGAGTCAGACACGACTGAGTGACTGAACTGAACTACTTTTTAGTATTTAATTTTTATTGGAGTTATAGTTGCTTTATAATGTTGCCTTAGTTTCTACTGTACAGTAAAGTGAATCAGCTATATGTATACATATATCCCCTCTTTTCTGGATTTCCTTCCCATTTAGGCCATTACATCACACAGCACTAGTTTCCTGAGGTCTACAGTAGGTTGTCATTATTTATTTATTTTACATATAGTATCAGTAGTGTATATGCCAATCTCATTCTCCCAATTCATCCTAACCTCCCCTTTTTCCCATTGGTGTCCACATATTTGTTCTCTGCATCTTTTATTGCTTCTATTTCTACAAATACTACTTTTTGAAAAGTGAAAATGAAATCGCTCAATCATGTCTGACTCTTTGTAACCCCATAGACTGTAGCCTACCAGGCTCCTCCCTCTATGTGATTATCCAGGCGAGAGTACTGGAGTGGGTTGCCATTTCCTTCTCCAGGGGATCTTCCCAACCCAGGGACCCAACCCGGTTCTCCCGCATTCCAGGCAGACACTTTAACCTCTGAGCCACCAGGGAATAAACATCAAAACTTGACATTGTTGATCTCTCCTTCTTTTTGATGCCTATTTTATGTAAATACTAAATCTATTATCATTCAATTGCAATTAGTTTAAAAAATATTCTTTTGATTGCTTTATTATGGCAAATATACACAAACAGGAAATCTTATTAGTTCAAATGTGAAAATTTTGGAAACGTCTTAAATAAATCTGATGAAACAGATATTCAAAATCAGATTCATATTCTGTGATTCTTTGTTCTTTTATTAACTATAGGGAAAACTATTGTAAAGAATTTAGGAATACTAGTAAATTTAAGTCTAATATTCCGGGAAGTTCATTAATAGTTAATTTATTTCTTACTGTCATAAAGTTGTATTTCTCAAATGAACATATTACAAAGAAGCATAGTGCTCAGAATAATGTATCAGGTCAGCTTCTTTCCATCTTAAGAAAGTTTAATTCCACATAAGCAGTGTGCTCATAACACTATTTCAGTGTTGGCAGACATGGAAGTTGCAACAACAATCTTGGATACACATCCTCAAAACTGTGATGGTATCTAATAAATCACAGTAAAACCGGTGCTCAAGCCTAGAGGAGAGAGAGAAAAAAACAAAACAAAACTATAGTCTCTGAAACTTGCAGTCTTTCAACTTAGAAATGTTTGATACTTTCAACATCGGTGTGAGTTTAACTGAAGGGCAGTGGATATAAATTGAAATTAGGAAACAATGAAATCATAAAGGCTTGAAGTAACTGCAAATGTTAAACTGTATCTAACTGAAAAAGCTAGGGATGTTACAATTAAGAAATAAAATTTATTCTTAATAGCATATTCTAATATATAATATCTGTATTGGTTTTGCCGTACATTGACATGAATCAGCCATGGGTGTACATGAGTTCCCAATCCTGAACAACCCTCCCACCTCCCACCCCATATCATCTCTCTGGATCATCCCCGTGCACCAGCCTCAAGCATCCTGTATCCTGTATCGAACATAGACTGGCGATTCATTTCTTACATGATAGTATACATGTAACCAATACAGCATTGTAAAGCAAAATAAAGTAAAAATAAAAATTAAAAAAAAAGAAGTCAAAAAAATTAAAAAATATATCTAATATAATATCTGAAGATATTGACTAACAGTAGTTATTTTTTTAGCTAATTAAAGCATTACTTTACCAACAAATGTCCATCTAGTCAAGGCTATGGTTTTTCCAGTGGTCATGTATGGATGTGAGAGTTGGACTGTGAAGAAAGCTGAGTGTTGAAGAATTGATGTTTTTGAACTGTGGTGTTGGAGAAGACTCTTGATGGTCCCTTGGACTGCAAGGGGATCCAACTAGTCCATCCTAAAGGAGATCAGTCCTGGGTGTTCATTGGAAGGACTGATGCTAAAGCTGAAACTCCAATACTTTGGCCACCTCATGCGAAGAGTTGACTCATTGGAAAAGACTCTGATGCTGGGAGGGATTGTGGGCAGGAGGAGAAGGGGACGACAGAGGATGAGATGGCTGGATGGCATCACGAACTCAATGGACATTGGTTTGAGTGAACTCTGGGAGTTGGTGATGGACAGGGAGGCCTGGCATGCTGTGATTCATTGGCTCACGAAGAGTCAGATGCGACTGAGCGACTGAACTGAACTGAACTGAAGAGTTTGTTAAGTATTATCTTTTTATTTTTCCAAGACTATTTTTTAAATCTATAATGTTCTCTCTTGTACTATTATCCAGCTTTCACTTTCAGATATATCCTGTATTTCCATCACTGAATGATGTACAGAGTCATACACTTGGATACACCTGACTGTTGAAGTACAGTATAGTTTTGTAGCTCTAGTAAGATGTTTTCAGGCTCTTTATACTTCTACATAAATCTTTGCTTTTTTGAGCTTGAGACTAAACCTATCATACCAATAGTCTGATCAAGAGAGTTATCAATGTTTGTTCTTATAATACTGCATGGTGAAAGAATTTCCTTTAGGAACTAATGCCCAGTAGAGGATTTTCTAATTTGGAGGGTAAAATATAACGGAAAGTAAGAACAGGAAGGGAAATGGACTGAGATGGGTGAGAGGGGCTCTAGAGTAGGAGCTGGATATCTGATTACATAAACCAATTAGAAAACCTAGATAATCACTGCAGCAATTAAAACTTGTAACTGATTTCATTGAAAATATCTGCAATAATAAAAATATTTTCCTTTATTAATCAGATGCTTATCTTAGTTTAATGTATAGACATAATCCAGTTTAAGCAGTGCATTTACCATTTTAGAACAAAAATAGGATCACTGGCTTACTCACAGACTTCCAATGATATTACTTGGTATTCGGTTTGACTCATGTGTCAGGTTTGGACTTTGGACTTGGGAGTGCCCAATCGTGAAACCTTTGGGTTACATCGTGTTCAATTAAGTTAAAGTTTTATTTATGAGACTAAATATGTGAGATATCTATAAGTCATATGCATGATTATATAAATAACTATATATATTACTTTATTTATATAAGTTTATAGATATAAGTATGCATTATACATGCACTATGATTATTTATATAATATAATAGATTATATTCCAAGCACTGAGGTAATATGCATGCAGGAAGAACGAAATAAAAATGAGAATTGAAGTTAGATCCTGGATGGTGTGGAGTAAAGGGAAAAGTTTAAAAAGTAGAAATGATCTCCAATAGAGATCTGGATGTCTCAAATTCAACTTTCTGAACATTTTCTTCCATAACAAGTGTTAGGCATTTAGATCCCACTAATAAAATCCTGCAGCACAGTTAATCTTTAAGCTTCATCCCAGTGTTGTTCATAATTCTGTTACCTTGAATTATATTAGGAAGAATGACTGAATCAAATATGTAAAAATTTGCATATTAATCACCAGTTTCAAAATCTCTGTGTGATAAAATCTTTTTTACTTTGCCCACTGAAATATGCTATTACAACTTTTTGAGACTCCTCACCCCTATAATATACATGCCCTTTTATTAGCCTCCTAACAAGTACAAGATTTTAATTTATAACCTTCAAGCAAAATTGATAAAAATTAGCAAGTCCTGCTAGCTCAAAGCCACACAAATAAATCCCAACATAACACTAATCCAGTGGAAGATGAAGGCCTAAAATAGCCTAGTTTATATCCAGTTACCCTTCCTGCTGTAGTGAATAAACTACAAGTTCTCAAGAGAACTCCTAGAGTATTTTCCTGGCCCCTTTTGCTTGTAGGGCCTTGAACTCAATGTTCAGCCCCACCATCTACGAATCTAACAAAAATTCTGCTTAGCTTCTCAGTTACCACCTCTGGAATTAGTAATTATCTGGAGGGAAAAAGCTGTCCCTCTTTGGCTTCCTTTCTCAGCTTGTATTCATACAATGCCTCACTACTTCATGGCCTTAAAATAAAACTTTTAAAGTGCATCTCTTTTCCCTCTCTTTTTCCTAGTGTTGTCAGTAGAAGATTTAGTTTGAAAATATGTATTGTTTGCAGTACTGCCAACAATAGACACTCTACATACATATTTTTAGCCTAATTTCAAATGAGGAAACTGATGCTAGGTGGAATAATTTGTTTCAGTTCAGTTCAGTTGCTCAGCTGTGTCCAACTCTTTATGACTAAGTCCAGGCTGAAGAGAAGAGAGAGGGAAGAGAGAGGGAAGAGAGAGTCCAGTCTTCCTTGTCCATCACCAACTCCCGGAGCTTGCTCTAACTCATGTCCATGAAGTCAGTGATGCCATCCAATCATCTCATTCTCTGTCATCCCCTTCTCCTGCTTTCAGTCTTTCCCAGCATCAGGGTCTTTTCCAATGAGTCAGTTCTTCTCATCAGGTGGCCAAAGTGTTGGAGCTTCAGCTTCAGCATCAGTCCTTGCAATGAATATCCAGGGTTGATTTCCTTTAGGATTGACTGGTTTGAAGTCCAAGGGACACTCAAGAGTGTTCAAAAACATCAATCCTTCAGTGCTCATCCTTCAGTGCTCATATTTCTTTATGGTTCCAGATCTGACATCTATACATGACTACTAGAAAAACCATAGCTTTGATGAAATGGACCTTTGTCAGCAAAGTAAAATCTCTGCTTTTCAATATGCTGTCTAGGTTGGTCATAGCTTTTCTTTCAAGGATCAAGCATCTTTTAATTTCATGGCTGCAGTCACCATATGCAGTGATTTTGGGGCCCAAGAAAATAAAATCTGTCATTGTTTCCATTGGTTCCCCATATATTTGCCATGAAGTGATGGGACCAGATGCCATGATCTTAGTTTTCTGAATGTTGAGTTTTAAGTCAGCTTTTTCACTCTCCTCTTTCACTTTCATCAAGAGGCTCTTTAGTTCCTCTTTGCTTTCTGCCATAAGGATGGTATCCTTTGCATATCTGAGATTATTGATATTTCTCCCAACAGTCTTGATTCCAGCTTGTGCTTATCCAACCAGGGCATTTCACATGCTGTAGTCTGCATATAAGTTAAATAAGCAGGATGACAATGTACAGCTATTGTTCCATATCTGGTTCTAACTATTGCTTCTTGACTTGCATACAGATTTTTCAAGTCACTCATTACGTGGAGGAGCAGAATTTGAACCTAGAATTATCTGAAATAGAAATAGATTTATGTTTATTTCACCCCCAAAACTGTCTTACAGCAAGACTGAAAACAGAAGGACTTTCAGCTTCATCTCATACATAAAAGGAGATTGGAAGTCATCATTCCTCTCACAAGAAAAAACTAGGCAAACTGAGTTGTCAACAGCTTTTCCTGGACTCATCAGAGGAAGAATGTATAAAATCACTGACACCATAAAATCAGTCCATAAGTTAACAACAGTTTCTCTGCCCAACATTCTAGGAATCTGTAGACTCCCACACACCTTTTGCTCTAAAGGTGAGTGGACCTCATCACACCGCGGAGGCAGAAGCTGGGTACCAGCGGAGATGGCACCTGTGACCCCAGCCCCTTGGCCGCAATGGCTGAGCCTGCAGCCCCAGAGAACATGGTTGAAGCAAGAGAGGTAATATACACAGCTCTGGCCTCCGGGCTACGGCAGGGCCAGCAGTGACTGCTCTGCAGCCGTGGAGTCACCTGCAGTGTTGCCACCACCACTTGCAATGGCAGCACCTGCAAATCCAGCAACCTCAGATGCGGCAGAAGCACCCCCCCATCCTGACGCCCCTGCCCTACATGGAGGCAGAGCCCGAAACTCAATGACACTGGACATGGCAGACGTGCCCAGCTTCCCAGTGCCCGGCGACAACGTCAACAACAGCAGTAACACCGGCAGCAGCAAGGAACCAGTGACGCATAAAAAGTGACGAAGGCACACTGAGCAATAATACCTCTGCAGAGGCTGTGGAGGATGCCAAGTGCTGATTCTCCAAGGCAGCCGGGTAAGAGAAGCCAAAACTTGTGCTATAGCACCACCTACTGAAAAACAAAAGAAAGTAATTACTAACCTGTTGACTTGCAATTTTATTCCTGAGCTCATTGAACTGTGTTTCTGAGTTTTCTTGTAGCTTGCTGTTTCATTGTGACAGCTATTTTAAATTCTCTGTGAGATCACAGTATTCTGCTACTTTAACCTTGGTTTCTGGATAACCGTCGTTTTCTTTTGTGATATTATGCTACCCTTTTTTGTGTGTGTGCTCCATATGTTGTTTCATTGTTGGCCCATCTAAGTATTGACACTTGTCTTCTGTAGGTAAAGCTTTTTAAACTTGATTCTAACAATTCAACAGGTCCATAATCCGCCTCCAGAAATTCATCAAATTTTATTTTGGATACGCCTACCAGTTTATGGCTCTAGCAGCTTCTGTTCCATGTAAATCAATCTCAGTTGCTATATTTCTCTAGATGAACTTGTCTGTCAAGATTTTATGAATGGAAGGAATACTTTACTAAAAAGATGGAAACTCTAAAAGTGAACCAAACAGCTCCAGCTCTTCTGGAGCTGAAGAACTCAATAAATAAGATGAAGAATGCATTAGAAAGCATTAGAAATAGAAGAGACAATATGGAAGACAGAATATGTGAGCTCGAAGATAAGAATCTAGAAGTAATACAGGTAGAAGAGAAGAGAGAGATAAGATCTTAAAAAAACGAAGAAATTCTGTGAGGACTATCTAACTGCCTTAGGCAAGGCAAATAAGGATAATGGTTATCCCAGAGGAGAAAAAAAGAAGGAAACAGTTTATTTAAAGAAATAATAGCTGACAACTTCCCATATATGGGAAAGAAACTGGATATACAAGTCCATGAAGTTAAGAGAACACCTAATTACCTTCACGCAAAAAGACCTTCCTCAAGATATAGTATATTAAAACTGTCAAAAAATCAATGACAAAGAAAGAATTTTAAATGCTGTCTGGGAAGAAATGATGGTACCCTGCAAAGGACTCCCCCATCATTCTATCAGCAGATTTCTCTGCAGAAACTCTATAAGCCAGGAAAGAGTAGAATGACACATTCAGAAAAATTTGTTGACACATTCAAAATTTTGAAAAATGAAAACTGTCAAGCAAGAATCCAGCAGTTATCCTTCAGATATGTAGATGAAACAAAGGCTTTTCCCTATTAAACAAAAGCAGAGGGAATTCATCACCAGTAGACCTGACTTTTAATAATTGTTAAAAAGCACTCTTCTATCTAAAGAAAAAGAAAATGTACAGAATTTTGAGTAGGGTGACAAATAGAATCAGAAGATTGTACCTCTATACCAGAATAAGTTGTTGAATAATTAAAGCATGAAGGTTAAAGGGAAAATTTTAGATAATAACTATAATAGCTCTCAGTTCAGTTCAGTCGCTCAGTCGTGTCTGACTCCTTGTGACCCCATGAATCGCAGCACACCAGGCCTCCCTGTCCATCCCTGAGTTCACTCAGACTCACATCCATCGAGTCCATGATGCCATCCAGCTATCTCATCCTGGGTCGTCCCCTTCTCCTCCTGCCCCTAGTCTCTCCCAGCATCAGAGTCTTTTTCAATGAGTCAAATCTTCACATGAGATGTCCAAAGTACTGGAACTTCAGCTTTAGCATCATTCCTTCCAAAGAAATCCCAGGGTTGATCTCCTTCAGAATGGGCTGGTTGGATCTCCTTGCAGTCCAAGGGACTCTCAAGAGTCTTCTCCAACACCACAGTTCAAATGCATCAATTCTTCAGCGCTAAGCCTTCTTCACAGTCCAACTCTCACATCCATACATGATCACAGGAAAAACCAAAGCCTTGACGAGACGGACCTTAGTCGGCAAAGTAATGTCTCTGCTTTTGAATATACCATCTAGGTTGGTCATAATTTTTCTTCCAAAGAGTAAGTGTCTTTTAATTTCTTGGCTGCAGTCACCATCTGCAGTGATTTTGGAGCCCAACAAATAAAGTCTGACACTGTTTCCACTGTTTCCCCATCTATTTCCCATGAAGTGATGGGACCAGATGCCATGATCTTCGTTTTCTGAATGTTGAGCTTTAAGCCAACTTTTTCACTCTGCTCTTTCACTTTCATCAAGAGGCTTTTGAGTTCCTCTTCACTTTCTGCCATAAGGGTGGTGTCATCTGCATATCTGAGGTGATCGATATTTCTCCTGGCAATCTTGATTCCAGCTTGTGTTTCTTCCAGTCTAGCGTTTCTCAGGATGTACTCTGCATAGAAGTTAAATAAGCAGGGTGACAATATACAGCCTTGACGTAAGCCTTTTCCTATTTGGAACCAGTCTGTTGTTCCATGTCCAGTTCTAACTGTTGCTTCCTGACCTGCATACAGATTTCTCAAGAGGCAGGTGAGGTGGTCTGGTATTCCCATCTCTTTCAGAATTGTCCACAGTTTATTGTGATCCACACAGTCAAAGGCTTTGGCATAGTCAATAATAGCTCTAGCTACTTCAATTTGGTTAATAAACTCACATCATAAAAAGAGATTTCTGCTTCTTGCTATGAGGAGTCAATGAGAACAGACTTACTCTTTCACTGTAAAACAAACAAACTAAAAACAGCAAACTGGGCAAAATACATTAAACTATTGTTTTTAGTAGTTTCATTGGCAGATCAAAAGTGCAGGACTGTGATCACTTTGAAAGGACACCGTGTCTTGCTACCAACCTGTCTGTTTGTATGGAGGAAGAGTAGAGAAATCCATAGAGCAGGCAGAGTGGTCTCATTGAGTTGGAAACCAGGAGACAGAGATCAGAGATCAGCATGGCCAAGGTATCTAAAATTTGCTGATTAGTCTGTCCTATTTTCCCATACATTTTTAGAAAAAAAAAACTTGACTTGTGTTTTCGATGACCTCATTCACAGTACATGTTCAATGCTGAGCACTCGAATTATTCTAGCTGATCCATAGGGAAGTTATATTTCATAAATATCATACTTTCTTCAAACAATAAATACAATAATTTAACATGGAAAATTTTCATTTACCTTGGACTAAAAAAGGAACGTATTTTAAGGTATCTAAAGCTGGCAAGTAAGTATATTAAGATTTTTCTCTTGAGGTTCCAAAGCACATGGACCAGACAAGCAATCCGCTGACTGCTATATTCCTCATGTACAGTGGGCCTTAGAATGCAATGGCTTTTCTCTTAATCTGAAGGGATCAGTATCACCTGGAACATATAAATTAGCTGAGCCTCTGAGAAGCCTTATAATGACCTTAGTCATTTTGTTCAGCAGTTCTTCAAGAACAAGCCAGGGACTCACTAGTGAGCATGCTTGCAATACTGATGTTTGTACTGTGGAAAATTTTCAGAAGGGAATTCTATTTCCCTGAGCAAGTTTCCAAGCACTAAACTCTCTTTCAAATAATAAAAGAGGTTAGAGACTAACTTAGGGAACAGATTCAATTTTTCAATGTGGCGTTAATAGGAACAAAGCAAAGAGACAGATTGCATTGACAAGGAAACACAAATGGATAATGGATTTAATGGCTTGAGTTCTAATGGAAAAACTAACATTCTCTATGAGATTGTCATATTTCTAAAAAATGTGGTTACCCATTAATAGTTCCTACATGGACCAAAAAAAACAAAAAACAAAAAAAACCTTATATGTCATTATATAAATCATTAAAATTTTTCAGCAAAATTAAGGTGAAAAAATATTTCTGGTTCCTTTTTTATTGTTTTCATTATTTATGTTATTAGGGATTTCTTATATACTCAATATCATTGATAGTAAGATTTGCTGTATTGAATTTTCACTTGTGATTTTTAATTTTTTAAAATAAAAATACGGATAAGAAGGTAATTTCCATGTCAGAATAATAATTTGTGGAATAATTTTGGTAGATGTATATGATGAAAACTGGTAGAATGATCAGTGGATGATCAGATGGCTAATCAAGGGACATTTCAGTTCAAAATTTTGTTATTTGTCCCAGAACAAGTTTCCAAGCATTAAACTCTCTTTCAAATAATAACAGAGGTTAGAGACTAACACAGGGAACAGATTCAGTTTTTCATTGTGGCATTAATAGAAACA
Organism: Ovis aries; assembly: GCF_016772045.2. Classification (NCBI taxonomy): domain Eukaryota; kingdom Metazoa; phylum Chordata; class Mammalia; order Artiodactyla; family Bovidae; genus Ovis; species Ovis aries. The sequence continues at coordinate 51,857,921 of NC_056062.1, forward strand.
AAGCCAAGAGACAGATTGCAGACCACCTTCCCTGCCTCCTGAGAAACCTGTATGCAGGTCAAGAAGCAGCAGTTAGAACTGGACAGGGAACAACGGACTGGTTCCAAATTGGGAAAGGAGTGTGTCAAGGTTGTATATTGTCACCCTGTTTATTTAACTTATATGCAGAGTACATCTTGTGAAATGCCAGGCTGGATGAAGCTTAAACTGGGATCAAGATTGCAGGGAGAAATATCAATAACCTCAGATACCCAGACGACACCACCCTTAATGGCAGAAAGCAAAGAGGAACTAAAGATGAAAGTGAAAGAGAAGAGTGAAAAAATTGACTTAAATCTCAGCATTCAAGAAATGAAGATCAATACATCTCGTTCCATAACTTCATGGCAAATAGATGGGGAATCAATGGAAACAGTGACAGATTTTTTTGGAGGGCTCCAAAATCACTGCAGATGGTGACTGCAGCTATGAAATTAAAAGATGCTTGTTCCTTGGAAGAAAAGCTATGACCAATCTAGACAGTATATTAAAAATCACAGACATTACTTTGCCGAAAAAGGTCTGTCTAGTCAAAGCTTTGGTTTTTCAAGGCTGAGCACTGAAGGACTGATGCTTTTGAACTGTGGTGTTGGAGAAGACTCTTAAGAGTCCTTTGGATTGCAAGGAGATCAAACCAGTCAACCCTAAAGGAAATCAACCCTGAACATTCATTGGAAAGACTGATGCTGAAGCTGAAGCTCCAACACTTTGGCCACCTGATGTGAAGAACTGACTCACTGGAAAAGACCCTGATGTGGGAATGATTGAAGGCAGGAGGAGAAGGGGACAACAGAAGATGAGATGGTTGGATGGCATCACCAACTCAATGGACATGAGTTTGAGCAAGCTCTGGGAGATGGTGAAGGACAGAGAAGCCTGGCGTGCTGCAGTTCATGGGGTCACAAAGAGTCAGACATGACTGAGTGACCTAACAAGTCCCTGTTATATAAGATATTCATTGAAGACCATAAAATCTTTGAAAATCCTATGATTCATGAACTCATATTAATGTATATATAATGTATATATATAAGCCCAAATTTTGTCTATAATTTAGGTGATAAAAGGAAATTTGAAAATATTTGATAAAAACACTTGATTTACATTATCATGTCATAAAGTAAATAGAGGGAATGAGAACAATGAAATGATAGATAGAGTTAATATTTTATTTGATCAAAATGCAAACAGAACACATCTTAAGTGTGGCAGTTGATCTTAGCAGAGAAAAAAGCATGAAAACTCAAAAGGCTAGGATATAATATTAATTTGATATTTTGAAATAAGGGCTTCCCAGGTGGCTCAGTGGTAAAGCGTCGGCCCGCAATGCAGGAGACCTGGGTTCGATCCCTGGGTCGGGAAGATCCCCTGGGGAAGGAAATGGCAACCCACTCCAGTACTCTTGCCTGGAAAATTCCATGGACAGAGGAACCTTGTAAACTACAGTCCATGGGGTCACAAAGAGTTGGGCACGACTGAGCGACGACGTCAGGTGGCTCAGTGGTAAAGAATCTGCTTGCCAGTACAGGATAGGCAGTCTCGATCCGTGGGTCAGGGAGATCCTCTTGAGAATGAAATGGCAACCCACTCTAGTATTCTTGCCTGGGAAATCCCATGAACAAAAGATCCTGGGGGGTTACAGTCCATGGGGTTGCAAAAGAATCAGACATGACTTAGTGACTAAGCAACAACAGCAAATTTGTAAATAAATTCAGTTTTGTCAAGGTATAAGTGGAATTTTGATTATTGTATGAGAGAGAGAAAGAGTGTTTGCTAAAGGGAAGGGAAACAAAAAAGTAATATTAGAATGCCTAATAAGAGGAGACAGACAATGGAAAATTATCCTACTTTATTTCAATTCTATTTCAATATTTGTTCAAGTGCCTGATGAGCTATATGTCAGCTCTGTAGAGTGGTCTATCAGCTGGTTTCAATGAGTTTGCCATAGTGTTATTGTCCTTCAAAAACAATTAGGCAAATTAATAAGTATATCAATGAAAATAATTAAATTTGGCAAGTCCAACATAAAGAAGGAGAGAAAAACATCTCGGGAGTTAACTCTGTCTCAGTCTTAATAGGTACGTGTTACTGTATCTAATTTGAATTTTCCGTTATAAGGGTTTATGTCAGTTTGTGATCCTTAGATATTAAACATTCCCTGAAAAGCTACATGATGCAAAGCACTAATCAAAGAAATGTTTTAAATATTTATTATCTTATTTTTAGAATATTATTTGACAAACAAATAGTGGATCTTCCCCACCCAGGAATTGAACCAGGGTCTCCTGCATTGCAGGCAGATTCTTTACCAGCTGGGTTACCAGGGAAGCCAAAACAAAGAAAGAACATTCTAAATTAGTCATAGAAACCTCTTACATCCTAATGTAACATATACTTCAGAGACAGAGAGATTTTTCAGGGAATCTTAGAAATGCAGATGCTGTTTTTGATAATAGCTTACTAAGATAGGCAACTGTCTCCCTAAATATACCTCATGGATGTTTCCAAACTTGGCTGAAAAACATTTTTTTTGAATGAAGGCAAACAGTAGCTGCATTTCTATAGAGTAGTAAATGTGCTAAGACTATTAAATGACTTTTTGAGAGTATAAATAAAACTTGTGGCAAGAAGCAAAAAAACACACAAACAAACAGTAAATAGTATATATACTATAGTGGAATATATGTATAAAAATATGTGATAAATAAATTTATATATATATATACATATATGTAATATATGTACTTTTATATATCACAATCCTTAATCTATTTATGCATGAATGAAAACTTGAGTTATTTCCATATATGGTTATTATGATTTCCTATCTGGTTATTGTGAATTATGTTGCAATGAATATGGAAGTGCAAAAACATTTTTTAAATACTGATTTTGTTTCCTTGGATATATATTTAGAAGAAGATTGCTGGATCATATGGTAATTCTACTTTAACTTTTTGGGACATCTCAGTACTGTTTTCCATAATGGCTGCTTCATTTTACATTACCACCAGCAATATACAAAGGTTTCTTTTATTTGACATTCTTGCCAGCACTTATTATCTGGTGTCTTTTTGATAAAAGCAATCCTGATGGATGCTAGGTGATATCTCATAGTTTTAATAGTTTTGATTTGCATTTCCCTGATGAGTAATGATGTTGAACACCTTTTGACATACCTATTGGTCTTTTACATGTCTTCTTCGGGAAAATGTCTATTCAGGTCTTTTGCCCATGACAAAAAGGGATTATTTTGATTTCTTTTGGCCTTATGTTGTGTGATTTCCATATGTATATTTCAGATATTAACCCCTTTCAGATATATTTTTGCAAATCTTTTCACCCATTCCATAGGTTGTATTTTCATTTTATTATCCCCTTTGTTTTGCAGAACCTTTTTAATTTGATGTAGTCCTACTAGTTTTTTCTTTTTCTTTTTTTGCTTCCTGTGCTTTTGCTGTCATATACAAAAAAAAATTGCCAAGACCAGTATTGAGTAATGCTGTTGAATTCTGTTTGCTAGTATTTAGTTACAGATATTTGCATCTGTTAATATATTCATTAGGGATATTGGCTTGTAATTTTAGTTTCTTGTAGTGTCTTTTTCTGACTTTGATAACGCTGGCTTCATAAAAAGAATTTGTCATTATTTCCTTCTCTTCAAATGTTTGAAAACATTTAGAATGATTGGCCTTAATTCTTCTTTAAATGTTTGGTAGAATTTACTAGTAAAACATTCATATCCTAGAGTTTTCTTTGTTGGAAAGTTTGTGATTGCTGATTCAGTCTCCCTATTCATTTTTGGTCTGTTCAGGCTTTCTATTTTTTCATGATTCAGTCTTGGTAGATTTTAAGTTTCAAGCAATTTATCCATTTCTTCCAAGTTTTCCAATCTGTTCATAGTATTTTCTTATCATCCTTTGTATTTTTGTTTTCAGTTATAATGTTTCCTCTTTAATGTCTTATTTTATTGTCTTATTTTTATGAATTAGTCTAGTAAATGAGATAAATCTAGTAAAAATTTTTTTCAGTTAAAAAAAAATATCTTCAGAAAGCCAGCTTTTTTTTTTTTTCTGTTTTGTTTTTCTGGCCTCTATTTCATTTATTTCTATTCTGATATTTGTTATGTCCTTCCTTCTGCAATCGTTGGTCTTAGTTTCTTCTTCTTTTCCCTTGCTGCTGCTGCTGCTGTTAAGTCGCTTCAGTCGTGTCCAACTCTGTGCGACCCCATAGACGGAAGCCCACCAGGCTCCCCCGTCCCTGGGATTCTTCAGGCAAGAACACTGGAGTGGGTTGCCATTTCCTTCTCCAGTGCATGAAAGTGAAAAGTGAAAGTGAAGTCACTCAGTTGTGTCCGACTCTTTGTGAACCCACGGACTGCAGCCTACCAGGCTCCTCCGTCCATGGGATTTTCCAGGCAAGAGTACTGGAGTGGGGTGCCATTGCCTTCTCCGTTTTTCCCCTGGTTCCTTCCTATATGTATAGTTAGGTTGTTTACTTGAGGGTTTTTTTTTTTTTGTAATATGGATGTTTATTACTATAAACTTCCTTTAGAACTGTTTTGCTGTGTCTCATTTAGTAGGTTTTAGTTTGTTGTGTTTTCATTTTCATTTGCCTCAAGATGCTTTTAAATTTCTTCTCTCTTCATTTTTTTCTTTGACCCATTGGTTGTTCAGGAGGGTGTTATTTAATTTTTACCTATTTGTGAATTTTCCAGTTTTCCTTCTGTTACTGATAAGTGGTTTTCCACATTGTGTACATTATATATAACTTTTTATGATATTAATCTTCCTAAATTTTCTAAGACTTGTTTTGTGATCTAACATATAATCTTTCTCTAATGATGTTCTGAGTGCACTTTAGAAGAACATGTATTCTGCTACTGTTGAATACAATGTTCTATGCAGTTTTGCTATGTCTGTCTGTACTAGAGTTCAAGTCCAGTATTTTCTTGCTGCTTTTTAGTCTCTATGATCTCTCCATTGTTATAAGTAGAATATTGTCATCCCCTGTTACTATCGTATTATTGTCCATTTCTCCTGACATGTTAGTATTTAGTTGTTCCTGTGTTGAGTGCATACATATTTATAATTGTTATGACCTTTGAATGGACTAACTTTTTCATCATTATGTATTGACTTTGTCTTTTGTTACAGTTTTTGACCTAAAGCCTTTTTTTGTCATATAACTATAGCTACTCCTGCTCTTTTTGTTTTGATTTGCATTAAATATCTTCTACCATCCCTTCACTTTGAGCCTATGTTTGCTCAAAGTGATTCTCTTACAGACAATGTTACTTGAGCCTTGTTTTTTTTTTAATCCATTTCACTACTCTATGTCTTTTGATTGGAGAGTTTAACCTATTTATATTTAGAGTAACAAATTATTGATAGTGACTTACTAATGCCATCTTGATTATTTTCTGGCTATTTTATAGTTTCTTTCTTCCTGTTTTGCTGTCCTCCCTTGTAAACTGATGATTGTCTGTGTGCTGTGGTTTTGATCCCCTTTTCTTTCTCTTTTAATCTACTAAAGGTTTCTTCTTTGTGGTTTCCATGATTCTTACATAAAGCATCTTACAGTAATAATAGGATATTTTAAGCTGGTAACTGAAATCACCTACAAAAATTCTACCCCTTTACTTCTTTACCTGTTATTACTTTTGCTTTTGACATTATAGCTTATATGTTTTTAGAATCATTTACATTAGCAAATTATTTATAGCTATAGTTATGCTTTAATAAGCTATAGTTATGCTTTAATACATTTATCCTTTAAGATTTATATTAGAGTTAAACAATTAACATATCACTGTATTAAAATGAGAGAGTATTCTGAATGAGACTACATACTTAACCTTTATCAATATGTTTTATATTTTCATAATCCTTTATGGTACTAACTAGCTTCATTTCTTTTCAGCTTGGTGAATTACTTTCAGCATTTCTATTAATATGGACCTAGTGGGGCTGAACTCCTTCAGCTTTGTTTGTCTGGGAAAGTTGATATCTCTCCTTCATTTCTGAATGACAGCCTTGTTAATATATTCTTAGTTAACCCTTTTTTCCTTCAGCCTTTTGAATATGTCGTCCTATTTTCTCCTGCCCTGGAGGGTTAATAAATGATTACATGCTGGTGGCATGAGTGTATGACAAACCATACAGGACTGGGAATCAGGACAACTGTGGCTGTAACGCTACGGGCAGAAGGAAGAGCGAGCATAGGATAATCACCTTCTGTTGTGCAGTTTCCTCATATCTGTAAAATGGGAAGAATATGCCATTCAGTCTCTAAAATGCATTTCAACATTTTAATCAAATGCTTAGCCACATACATGGAAGTGTGGCTTGTCCTTTTATTCATATCTAGATTATTCACAAACTATAAATTACTTGAATTTCTAGGGCTTCCCTGGTGGCTCAGACGGTAAAGCGTCTGCCTGCAATGCGGGAGAATAAGTGAAGTGAAGTGTGAAGTGTTAGTCTCTCCGTTGTATCTGACTATTTGTGACCCCGTGGACTATATCCCACCAGGCTCCTCTGACCGCAGAATTCTCTAGGCAAGAATACTGGAGTGGGTTGCCATGCCCTTCTCCAGGGAATCTTCCTGACCCAGGGATAAGGCCATTAATAATTGGTAGTTCCTTAATGCTTCCATTTTGAACTGAATATAAGAAACTATAAATAATGCCATGGAAATGAAATATGTCAAGAATGTGTAAAACAAAATTGCAACTGTCACTCACTTTTTTAAGAAAAAATTGTGTTCTAAAAGTTTCCTCTGTTTAGAAAAATGACATCCTAGGATGTAAAACAATTGTTAGCATACATATTTTCATTTGAAACAAAATATTTAAATTTAACATAAAATTAAACCTCGTCTTCATTTATCTGTACTCAATCGAACCAAAATCTCTCCAGAAATTGATTAGTCTGAGCCAAGTCACAATTATATTCAAATATTATATTATATTCATATATATTCATGTGAGAGGTGAAAATTAGTGAACTGACATAATTCTGGTTGAGCCACATTTACATTCTACAAACAAGTTTTTCTTTCTAATGGAATAGCTTGACAATTCTTGAAAACATCAACTACTTGAGTGAAAATTCAATAAGTGAGTTAAGAATACCAAATGGTAACCAGGCCTTGGGGAAGCTATAGAATTGAAACACAACTTTTGTTTTGTTTTGTTTTGTTTTTTGACAGTTTGTAGTATAGCTCTGGTGGTCTGCTTCAAAATCTGTCAAAAAGATGATAACTGGACTTAAGAGTTCAGTTTGATTTTTAAACCAAATAATCGGACAGCCTGTCTGGTATTACTGCCTTTGGCCATTTAGAAAAACAACCTGAGTTTTGAAAGAGCACAGACATTAAAATCATCAAATTGTTTCTGTTTATTGGCATTTTCTAAGTTTCAGTGCATGGACATCTACTCAAGGCAACCAGATAATGAAGGCATCTTCACTGATGTCAATAGGGCTCAACAGCAAACATATCCTCAAAGAACTGGTCTTTAACAATTATGTCATCTAAAGTGATGACAAGGATCGTCAGCCTCCATTTGTTTTGATGATGATTTTAGTTTCACTTACTCAGTCAATAAGACAGTCCCCCCCCCCACATTTATTATATTGGATACTCAAGTAAAAAAAAAATTAAGAAAATTGCCACTAGAATTGCTTTTCGTTCTACCAGGTTGCTGTTTAAAAATCTATAAAATAAAAAAGGGACAGCTGAAAAGTACATTGATAATATGGTATTTTAGAATTATATATTACTGAACACATTGAAAAGTATAATTCATAGCTGTATGAATCAGTTTATTAGACCCCAGGGTATAAAGATACTTTAAATATAATATGTAGACTCTGCTACTTATGTATTCTGTAATGTCTGAACACAGACTATATAAAATTAGGCCAGTAAATCAGTAGGATCCTAATTATTTTGATGATTACTTGGATAAATAATATCAATAATAGCAGATAATGTTATTACATGCCTCTATTTCCCACAGTCTGTACTAAGTACTTTGCATGTTTCTCACTTGACTCTCAAACTCATGTTTGAATTATATTAATAGATACTATTAATATCTATTTTATGGTGAGGAGATTGAGACTTAAAGTGTCTTCATGATCTTCCCAGAGCAGTCAGTAAATGATGTTTGCAGGTGATTCTGAATCCTAATCTACCTGGATTTAAATAGAGATGTTTGAGCAGGTGTTTAGATTCATTACCTAAATAAATAATTACTTAGAGTATTTGTAAGTTTCCTACATGACCGTATTTAAGGGCTTTGAAATGGTCTACCCATTGGGAGGAAAAGAAAAAAAAAGAAAACCTCATTGTTGGCTCAGTTTAAATTTATGTTAATTAATTCAATAATACAAATTACCAAGAAATCCATCTGTATCACATTGTGTCATCATTCATCATATGCATGGGTATTATTTAGAAGATGTGGCATCAAAACATAGGTTTTAGGGGAATAGATAAGGCTGTGACAAATTCTAGCTGAAAGAATTAACATGTGGAAATGAAGCCAGAAAAAGAAATTTTGATTTTGTGTAAGGAAAAAAAGGAAGATTGCTGAAGGAGAAATGAGGGAGGGAAGAAGGGAGAAATGGAAACCCTCTGATGAGTATAAGAAGCTTTATTTCCCCTTCTGTTTAGAATTGTCCTGCTTTTATATCTCCTCAGTCTCTAATGAGACTTGCCCATTTATTTTTAGACAAAGTAAATACATTAAAAAATGTATCAAGTCTATAATGCTTATGATACATAGAGGTAATAATTGTCTCAAAATTAGACAACTATGATAAAACTGAAAATATCAGAACTGTTTTAAGGAGAACTGCTCAATGTCCTAGCCTAGACAGTTGAACACCTGCAACATCTCCAGAAATATAAAAGGATGAAGAAGGTTGTGTTTCTTAAAACTGTCTTCAGGGAAAGTTCTGTAAACAATTAGAAGATAGACTACTTCCCTGATCCTCCTTGTCATGTGAAACACTTGACTTAGGAGATAACTGTCTAGTCTTCTGCAAAGTGGAAAATACATGTTTATTTGTAACTTGGAGTATGGATACGAATTCCTCAAGGCAGCATGATATGGCCATCTGCAATTCTTTGTTTTCCCTTCTCCCTCTTAATAGATCCCAGCATCCCCCTGATTTTAAAAAATGTCGAATTGTAGTTTGACAGTATTTGTTTTGAAGGGATATCAAATTATGAGCCTTATTAGGGTGCTCATGTGTCTCAGACTAGCTAGCCCTCCTTACTGCAGACTCTGGACAGACTTTGAAAGAATATGCTATAGTTTCAGATAATTACTTATAGTAAGACCAGGCAGACAATGAAGCTCCAAACCAAAACATACAAAATCAGCAAGAAAAATGTATACAATATTTTCCCTTTCTGATATATATCATTTTATCCATCTTTTAAGTACTGGATATTCCCTTATAGCCATAACTGACTGCAGGCTAAAACTATAAAAAAAGTTTGTTATCCTTTTCCTAAAACTATAAAAAAGTTTGTTATCCTTTGCAACCCCATGGCTCCAGGCTCCTCTGTTCATGAGGATTCTCCGGGCAGGAATATTTGAGTGGGTTGCCATCACTTCCTCCCGGGAATCTTCCCAGCCCAGGGATCTAACCCAGGTCTCCTGCATTGCAGGCAGATTCTTTACCATCTGAGCCACCAGGGAAGCCCTGTTCTCCTTTCAGAGAGAACTAAATATCTAAAAGACTAACTGCTGCTCAATTCATATGTGACTCTTCTGATTCTGGATAACGGTGGGAATACTTATATAGTATTCTGGGGAATACATTTAGTAATATTTTTGCTGAGCACTGCAAAGTAAATTAATTTGTACATTCACAATGTTAAAGAGTTCAAACACAAACCCATAAGTGACATCTGAACTCTTTCACAGAATCATTGTAGTCATTGGAAAGAATGCTGGTGATGCAATACAGACTGTAACTAATGGATTTCCAAGATTTGAAAAAAGGTTCTTCTATAAATATCATATATAAACACATATATGTTCAATCTAGAAAAATGGTATAGATGTCCTATTTGCAAAGCAGAAATGGGATACAGAGTTAGAGAACAAGTGTATGGATACCAAGGAAGAAAGGAGGTAGAAGGAAATGGAAGACTGAGTATGCACATAATACACTCTTTATATTATGTATAAAATAGATAACTAGTGAGAATCTACTGTGTAACACAGGGAACACTACTTAATGCACTGTGGTGATCTGAATGGGAAGGAAGTCCAAAAGGGAATGGATATATGTATGTATATGGTCGATTCATTTTGCTATACTGTAGAAGCTAACGCAAAATTGTAAAGCAACTATACTCCAATAAAAATTAATTTTAAAAAGGAAGAAAGAGTTTTTCCAAATGACACCAGCTGTAGTTGTTTAAAAGCCAGCAGGTTGCATGGGGAGATAAAACCCCAGTCACCTGCACTCAGTTCAGTTCAGTTCAGTTCATTTCAGTCACTCAGTTGTGTCTGACTCTTTGCGACCCCATGAATCGCAGCATGCCAGGCCTCCCTGTCCATCACCATCTCCCGCAGTTCACTCAGACTCATGTCCATCGAGTCCGTGATGCCATCCAGCCATCTCATCCTCGGTCGTCCCCTTCTCCTACTGCCCCCAATCCCTCCCAGCATCAGAGTCTTTTCCAAGGAGTCAACTCTTTGCATGAGGTGGCCAAAGTACTGGAGTTTCAGCTTCAGCATCATTCCCTCCAAAGAAATCCCAGGGTTGATCTCCTTCAGGATGTACTGGTTGGATCTCCTTGGAGTCCAAGGGACTCTCAAGAGTCTTCTCCAACATCACAGTTCAAAAGTCACCTGCACTAGACATCCTGAAACTTTGAACCTCTCAGAGGTGTTCAGTTGGGAATGCATGTAAGAATTAAAGATTTTAAAATTAAAAAAATGAAAAACTAAAAAAAAAAAAAAAGAAAGAAATAGCTCAGTGTTAAAAAGAAAAATATTGTTTATAATAAATATTTTACTACAAAATTATCTTTAAACATTTATAAACTTAGAAAGTTATCCTCTGGAAATTTATTTTACTGCTCTTGTTACCAGTGAGGCATGCAGAATCACATAGTAGATGACCAGAAGTTGGAACAAAAAATGTGAGGACCCAGCCCAGAATCAGAACAGAGACACCCACCAGAACTACAATTGACTGATAAATTTATTAATTTTTATGAAAAAGATTTAGCAGTTATCACCAGAGAACCAGATCAATTCCATCAGTCCATAGTTCATACATATTTATCTATGTATTGTGCGCATATAAGTTGCTTTCTCTATGCTCAAATCGACATATATTGAGAGTGTTGTATGTTGTAGTCAATTTTCTCATTAAGGGCCCAAATTAAAAAAAAAAAAAACCTTTACAAATAAGTAATGGAACATTCAGGTATATGAAACCATTGTTTAGATAATGGTTAAAATCCAAGAAATGCTTTGCAATATAATATAAAATGAAAAAAAATCAGTTTGCAAACCATATATGTAGTAAGACAGACATTGTTAAATATGTCTAAAATATGAGAAAATATCATGATACTGTTTATTTTGGAATAATATTATGATTAATTTCTTTCAATATTTTTTTCCAGTTTTTAGGTGAGTATACATGAGTGGCTCACTTGGTAAAGAATCTGCCTGCAATGCAGGAGACCTGGGTTCAACCCCTGGGTCAGGAAGGTCCCCTGGGAAGGAAATGGCTGGATATCCTGTTCAGTGTTCTTGCTTGGGAAATCCCATGGACAGAGGAGTCTGGAAGGCTATAGTCCATGGGGTCACAAGAGTCGAACTTGACTTAGCATCTAAAGCATCAATTAAACTTTAAAAAAAAGTTTTCATTTCTTTGAGAAACTAGATACTAAGTTAGTAAGAGTGAGTGGATCAAACAATTTCAATCAGTGTAATTGAAATGGGGTCAACAGCACCATGTGCAGAAAGGTGTCAAAATGGGATCTGCTGAATTTGAGGTGTATGTAGCCCTTGATTTAAAAACTACAACAATGACAAGAACAAGTTTTATTGCACTTAAATATAATGTATTTTGCTTCTTAGAAAACAATGGTGCTGATACTGATTGCTTACTGATTTATGAGATTGCTCTTATCCTTTCCGTCTACATCTCACTGCATCAGCTCTTACTTTCAGTCCACAATGGCATGTGAAATTGTACTTGCTGAAGACAGAGACAATAGTTTATTCCAACCAGATACTGTTTTTATATATAAATAACTGTGAAGTGTTATTATGTTGGTACAAGGGGGTACTGTACAAGTAAAAAGCACTGAATCTAAATAACTAGATGGATATAATTGGCTGAGTGTTGAAAATAAAAACTTCTTAAAATCAAATTACTTTCAAGAGTGCTTTCTATCATATACAAACATTACATTGTCTTTAGCACTTTTTAGAAAAATATCTCCTTCTATTCCACACCAACCAAATTTCATTAAATAAATCCAAGCACTTTAAAAGGGGTAGGAGGTGGGGGGGGGGTTCAGGATTGGGAACTCATGTACACCCATGGCTGATTCATGTCAATGTATGGCAAAACCAATATAGTATTGTAAAGCAAAATAAGGTAAAAATAAAAATAAAAAAAATTAAAAAATAAATTGAAAACAAAACAAAACAAAAGGAATAGCCAAAACAACTTTCAAAAAGAGAATCAAATTTGAAAGACTTTTATTATATCATTTCAGGACTTAATATAAAGATATATCAATGTATTTTGGTACAGAGAAAATTATAGGTGATTATTCAGTGGAACAGAATATAGATCTGAAATAGACTCACATGTATATTATCAATCTCTTTCTACAAAGTGTCAAATAATTCAAATGGGGAAAATATTTTTTCAACAAATGGCATTAAAATTGCTGGATATATTAAAGTGATTTTTAAAAAAAGGGGGAAAAAAGAAAATAATTCTATTTCTTTCTTTAGTTTTGGCTGTGCGGAGTCTCCATTGCTGCACCGGCTTTTTCTCTGGCTGCAGTGAGTGGAAGCTAGTCTCCAGTTGCTGCGTGTGGGCTTCTCTCTGCAGCGGTTTCTCCTGTTGTGGAGCGCGGGCTCTAGGCTGCACAGGCTTCAGTAGTTGCAGCAAATGGGCTCAGCAGTTGCGGTTTCCAGGCTCTAGAGACCAGTAGTTGTGGTGTACGGGCTTAGTTGCTCCATGGCACGTGGGATCTTCCTGGACCAGGGACTGAACCTACGTGTCCTGCATTGGCAAGTGGATTCTTCACCACAGAGCCCCAGGAGGCCCCAAGCAATTTTTAAAAGAAAAACGTACTTCTTACACTAACTCTCCAGTCTTTATCTTTCTTAACCTCACTTATTTCTCACTATTCAGAGTTGTGTGTACCTATGCACACATACACACACAAACATATACATGCTCATGGTCACATGCACACTCACCTACAACAAGATTCTTTTCATCTATTTATCTATATCTATACCTCATTGTGTATATATCTACACACAAGAAAAGACTCTACACATAGACATCACCAGATGGTCAACACTGAAATCAGATTGATTATATTCTTTGCAGTCAAGATGGAGAAGCTCTATACAGTCAGCAAAAACAAGACTGGAAGCTGGCTGTGGCTCAGATCATGAACTCTTTATTGCCAAATTCAGGCTTAAATTGAAGAAAGTAGGGAAAATCACTAGACCATTCAGGTATGACCTAAATCAAATCCTTTATGATTATACAGTGGAAGTGAGAATTAGATTTAAGGGACTAGATCTGATAGATAGAGTGCCTGATGAACTATGGGTGGAGGTTTGTGACATTGTACAGGAGACAGGGATCAAGACCATCCCCATGGAAAAGAAATGCAAGAAAGCAAAATGGCTGTCTGGGGAGGCCTTACAAATAGCTGTGAAAAGAAGAGAAGTGAAAAGCAAAGGAGAAAAGGAGAGATATAAGCATCTGAATGCAGAGTTCCAAAGAATAACAGGAAGAGATAAGAAAGCCTTCCTCAGCGATCAATGCAAAGAAAAAGAGGAAAAAAAAAAAACAAACCAGAATGGGAAAGACAAGATATCTCTTTAAGGAAATTAGAGATACCAAGGGAACATTTCATGCAAAGATGGGCTCGATAAAGGACAGAAATGGTATGAACCTAACAGAAGCAGAAGACATTAAGAAGAGGTGGCAAGAATACACAGAAGAACTATACAAAAAGATCTTCATGACCAAGATAATCACGATGGTGTGATCACTCACCTAGAGCCAGACATCCTGGAATGTGAAGTTAAGTGGGCCTTAGAAAGCATCACTATGAACAGAGTTAGTGAAGATGATGGAATTCCAGTTGAGCTATTTCAAATTCTGAAAGATGATGCTGTGAAAGTGCTGCACTCAAAATTTGGAAAATTCAGTAGTGGCCACAGGACTGGAAAAGTCAGTTTTCATTCCAATCCCAAAGAAAGGCAATGCAAAAGAATGCTTAAACTACTGCACAGTTGCACTCATCTCACATGCTAGTAAAGTAATGCTCAAAATTCTCCAAGCCAGGCTTCAGCAGTACGTGAACCGTGAACTTCCAGATATTCAAGCTGGTTTTTGAAAAGGCAGAGGAACCAGAGATCAAATTGCCAACATCTGCTGGATCATCGAAAATAAGAATTCCAGAGAAACATCTATTTCTGCTTTATTGACTATGTCAAAATCTTTGACTGTGTGGATCACAATAGAGTGTGGAAAGTTCTTCAAGAGATGGGAATACCAGACCACTTAACCTGTGTCCTGAGAAATCTGTATACAGGGCAGGAAGCAACAGTTAGAACAGGACATGGAACAACAGACTGGTTTCAAATAGGAAAAGGAATGCGTTAAGGCTGTATATTGTCACCCTGCTTATTTAACTTATATGCAGGATATATCATGAGAAATGCTGGGCTGGAGGAAGCACAAGATGGAATCAAGATTGCCGGGAGAAATATCAATAACCTCAGATATGCAGATGACGCCACCCTTATGGCAGAAAGTGAAGAGGAACTAACAAGCCTCTTGATGAAAGTGAAAGAGGAGAGTGAAAATGTTGGCTTAAAGCTCAACATTCAGAAAACGAAGATCACGGCATCTGGTCCCATCACTTCATGGGAAATTGATGGGGAAACAGTAGAAACAGTGTCAGACTTTATTTTTGGGGGGCTCCAAAATCAGTGCAGATGGTGATTGCAGACATGAAGTTAAGGGACCCTTACTCCTTTGAAGGAAAGTTATGACCAATCTAGATAGCATATTCAAAAGCAGAGACATTACTTTGTCAACAAAGGTCCATCTAGTCAAGGCTATGGTTTTCCAGTGGTCATGTATGGATGTGAGTGTTGAACTGTGAAGAAGGCTGAGCGCTGAAGAATTGATGCTTTTGAACTGTGGTGTTGGAGAAGGCTCTTGAGAGTCTCTTGGACTGCAAGGAGATCCAACAAGTCCATCCTAAAGGAGATCAGTCCTCGGTGTTCATTGGAAGGACTAATGCTGAAGCTGAAACTCCTCCAGTACTTTGGCCGCCTCATGGAAAGAGTTGACTCATTGGAAAAGACCCTGATGCTGGGAAGGCTTGGGGGCAGGAGGAGAAGGGGACGGCAGAGGATGAGATGGCTGGATGGCATCACCAACTCAATGGACATGAGTTTGAGTAAACTCCGGGAGTTGGTGATGGACAGGGAGGCCTGGCATGCTGTGATTCATGGGGTTGCAAAGAGTTGGACCTGACTGAGCAACTGAACTGAACTGAACTGACTGATACCCCATTGGGTAACTGAGTCATCACTTTAAAATATCTGCTTCCTATTCTCTCAGTGTTAATCAGCTTAATCTTGTTTTAAAAATCTACCTGTGACCAATTCCTTGCTTCCATTGTTCCTTCCACTCTATGTATTCTTTAACATATTGCTGTCAGTCTCTCCTGTCACCTCTGAAATAAAATATTAATAATTGTTCCTTCCATCTTTTTGCCCCTCAGTGCTAATTTGCAGTTCTTCTGATGCTAGGACTTCGCTTTAATATTGCAGTCTTTGCTTCTTCAGTTCCCCTGGATCCTCAGATTCAGGAAGAGAACATTCCTCACTCCCCATTTCAACTATTATGCCATTTTAGAATGCACTGCCTGATATGTGAAATCTTAGTTCCCTCATCTGGGATTGACCCTGTGGCTCTGAAGTGGAACTGTGGAGTCTTAAGCACTGGACTGCCAGGGAGGTCTCCCATTCCCACTTCCAGAACTTGGCTGCACCAGACCTCAGCAACTCAACTCTGTTGACATTTATCCCATCCATTTAACGCACATCCACATAGCTGTTTAATTTAATCCCTAAGACATTCTCCTGCACAGTGACCAGTACCTAATAAAAGCTCAATAATTGTTATTTAAATGAGTTTATTCAGAAATTTAGAGCCAGACCTATTTTATTTTCTTCACTCTATTCTCTCAATCTCTGTGATTTTAATATCTATGTTAATGCTTTATTATTAATACTTTTCCATTTTCCAAAATCTTTATATTCCAGTGAATTTTCTCAACTACTTCAATCATCTGTCAGCACATACATAACTGAGACCTTGTTATCGTGCAGAAAGTGTCATCTCCACCCTCTTTTCCTAAGTACCTTTCCCACACATTCATTTCTATATAAATATGTTTTCATTCTTCTTTTGATCATCGGTTTCTTGGCCCTTATAAAAAGTTTATGAATTTATAAGTAAATTCTCACACTTTCTCTTAATTTATCTTTCTTACAGTCTTTTTAAAAGTGATATATGTGGGTAGAGTAAAAGTTACTCATTTGGATTATTTTATGCCTTTAAGTTTTTTTTTTTGTTGTTTTCAAAATAGTTACACTCCTCTTGCAAGTCAGTCTGTATTCTTCAGATTGTCTACTTTCTATTGGTTTGTTTCAAAGTTATTGACCTTTTACTCTATCATCTCCATTCTGCTATGAAGCCCATCTAGTGCGTTTTGAAACTTTCTATATTGTATCCAAAATTTTTTCCCTTTTATATTTCATCTTGCATTGGAATATAATTGCTTTACCGTGTTATGTTAGTTTCTGCTGCACATCAAAGTGAATCAGCTACACGTATACGTGCATCCCCTTGCTCTTGGACCTCCCTCCCGCCTCTCAATCCTGCTTATCCAGATCTTCACAGAGCACTGAGCTGAGCTTCTTGTGGATAGCAGATTCCCACCAGCTGTCTATTTCACACATGGTAGTGTATGTACGTGAATTGTATTTTTAAATTGCAGTTAAAAAGTTTCCATTTGATTATTGCATTTGTTTCTCAGGGCTGCTATAACTAATTACCCCAAACTGGTGACTTAATACAATAGAAATGTCTTCTCTCCAAGTTCTGGAGGCTGAAAGTCTGGAATGAAGGTGTCATCATGGCCATGCTCCATCTAGGGACTTTTGGAAAGTTTTTTCCTCACCTCTTCTGGCAATCCCTAGCATTCCTTTGCTTGTGGCAGCAAAACTCCAATCTCGACCTCTGCCTTTGCAAGGCATCCTGCCACCTGTTTCTTCTGTGTCTGAGTCTATTTTTATATAAAAATCTAATAACTGGATATAGAGCTCACTCTATTCCAGGAGGACCTCATTTTTAGTAGCTACATCAGCAAATGGGCATGAGTTTGAACAAGCTCCAGGAGATAGTGAAGGACAGGGAAGCTGGGTGTGCTGCAGTCCATGGATTCGCAAAGAGTCAAACTCGGTTTGGCAACTGAACAACAACACATCAACAAAAGCCCCGTTTCCAAATGAGGAAGCACCAGTGATTAGGAGACACAAGCACCCGTGATTAGGACTTCAACATACTTGAGGGGAGGGGGGCATGATTCAATTCACTGTACAACTCTTTTTATAGTTTCTGTTTCTGACTGAAAGTTTACTATCTTTTCTTTGATTACAAAAATATTTTCCTTCACTCTTTGAGCATAACTATAATAGCTTCTTTAAAATCCTTGTCTCATACCAACGTCTGTGTCCTCTCACAGCTGGTGATGTTGATGACCTTTGTTCAACAAGCAAGTTTGCACTGTATTCCTTGAATTTTGATTATTATGTTGTGGAGTCTCTGGATTCTGTTAGCTTCCTCCAACAGTTATGATGCTTTTTGATCTAGCATTGAATTCACATGGTGATGATGCAAACTACAAACTTTTTGCAGTGGGCAGTTCAGTTTGAGGGTTTTATTAGCTGGACTGTTTATAGACTGCTTCTTGCATTTGCTGGTGTTAGCTTGGTATCAGTGTCTATGATGTGCTAGACGTTACACAAGGGACTGGGCTCCCTTTTCTGTCTCTTTTTTGCTAGTGTTTCCCTCACATTCTGACTTCCCTGGTTGTCCTGTCTTGCTAGTTTTTAGGCCTGAAATATAGTAGGTTTTTCTAACGGAGCTTGTGTCCACCTATGCTATGTCGCAAACTGAGCCTTCCCTGAGGCTAAAGCCACAGGCTATCACCTCTTTAGAGTTTATATTTCCAATCATCTGGTCTCATTCAAAATAGGCCTCCTTTTGTTGACTCTTCAAGCCCATAAGGTAGCTGTTTGATGGTATTTTGGCCAGAGTTTAAAGCAATATATACCTGTAAGAAGGTCAGTCCATTGCAAACTTATTCCATTGTATCAAAAGTGAGACTCAACAACATCTATTAGATATATTTAGTGGCTTTGCCTTCTTGCCTTGAAATTTCAATCAGGTTCATATTTGTTTTTCTGTTTCTGAATTGCATTCAGGTAAATTCATTTAATCTATCTTCTAATTTATTAAATATCTATTCTGATTGCAAGTTTAAGGAATTCTTTTTTTTTTTTACTTTCCATTTACATTAACTAGCAGCAAATAAACAAGAAATTGATGGAACAATAATAATAAGTAATTCTTTAAGAAGAATAGTAATGCAGTCACCTACCTTTTGTCTAATTTCATTCATTATGTTCCTTTTGGTAATATTCTCTCTCTTTTTATTCTGAAAGGATTTTTTTTTTAAAGTTTCCTGTACTCTCTTCTTGACTTCCTGTATCCAAATCTATGTCCAAAACAGTGCCAGATACCATACTTTATCTTTGTAAATTGCTTTCAAAAATCATTATCATCTTACTAATTTTATTGTCTGCAAAATTTGCATTGACTATAGTCACATTTGCCGCAGATATAACTCTATCTCCTGGATCCCTGACCAAACACCAGTTTCAGTCAACGTCGTCTGCATATGTCCATATAAATCACTTCATAAATTAGAGTCTGTGTTCCCCACAGAACATGGACTCATTTTGAAACCAGACAAAGTAAATCATAAAGGAGCATCATGAAGTTAGAATTACAGCCTAATTTTCATTAAGGGCCTTCAATTAATGTAGCTTAAAGCTTCAAGTTCACAATTAAAATATTAAGCAGCTATGTTTACCTTAATTGTTTTTTCTTCCTCTTATCCAAATACACAATTCAGTCAGACAGTATTTTTTTTTTTTTTTTTCTTTTCAGGTCTTCATGCTTTTATCTGCTGGTTAACTTCACCTGTGACTTTCAAGGTCCTTTATATGATTCTGGAGAAAGTCAACAACTATTGCTTTTTAATATTTTGATGTTAAAGAGGATGGAGTCTGGATCTGGTGGCATAATATCAAACATTTCAACTGTCATCATATGTATTCATTCCTTTAATATTAATTAATCCATTAATCCATTTAACATTGATTGAATGCCTACCATGAGGGAAGCATTTGATAGTGACAAATGTTATGTTTTCTGCTTTTAATCTCATAGTCAAGTGATGGAGACTGATATATTTGAGATAAGTGCTACGAAGTATGGACATAGGAAAAACGTTTTCACCAGTTATTGCCAGCTAAATGTCTAGTGCAAACCTAAATTAGATGGAATGCTGTCAGGAATCATTGTTCATGTTATTGAAGTATCACTTTTCTAGCTGCTCAAATTCTTTGTTTCTTTATTGGCTAGGGATTATGTAAATTGTTTTGTCTACAGGTTAAAAATGTAAGGATGATTGTTTTCTGTATAAATTTTTAAACTTGTCCAAGCATTGTAAGCAGTGTAAAAGGTGAAAAGTGGGAATGTCACATGTCACAGTGTATCAGGGTAATGAGATGTCTAACAAAGACTCATAGACACACAGCTTGCAAAGCACTTCTTCGTATTCATGTTCTTGGTAATTTCACATTTATAATATAACATAAGCAAAAAACCTATTTCTTTCAATAGAACCGTGGGTCAACTCAAGGTAAACCATTATTCTATAAAAACATTGTTCAGAAATAACCTAATTAGGTCTTATAACCACATTTCTAAGGGCTACTGTTCTGTTATTATGTGTAAAATATAGGAACACTTCCCAATAAAGTGAAAATAAGGAAAACTGATATGAAATCTACAGGAGTAAGCTAACAATTTTCCAGACAACAGAGTTATATATTTTGCATTATTGTTCTGAAGACCTATAGGCTTTGATTACTTGGCACTGCTCTTTTTTTCCCCCACTCTTCCTAGCAGAGCTGCAGATTTAATTTTATCGGTATGAGAAATATGAAGCTAGGGAATTTAATAATTGTTTCACTAGGTAAGGGATGAAGTAAATTCCATTGCCTTTCGTTTGATTACAATCTTCCCTGCTGGTTTAATTAAAAACATCCATGTGAGGAAGAAGAAACATGGTAGAGGATCTAATTGTTTTATTGTATTGGATGTAGAGTAGGAACAATGAAATAGAGAGGTTTATAGTTGTAAAACTTAAATGTTTCATGTAAATCTAAAATGCAGACCCAGGTCAACCTACAGACAAATGTCAGTAGACTAGATTCAAAATGCACTGCAGGCAGAAAAGATGACATTTATCAGTCATCCATACATCAGTAAGTAAAACAATTTTAGGGTTGTCTAGACAGGCATCTATTATTTCTTAAATTTAAATCTTTAGTAGAAGGAAAACAGCAGGCATAGGATCTATATTTAGTTTCACAAGAAAGGAGACAAAGGCCTGGGAAAAATTTCAAAAACATTTGCAGGGATGTATCTGTAGAAAAGAGTCTCATTTCTGTTTTATATGCTGGAAGCAGCTATATTAGTAAATTAGCTTTCTCAGTTACCATGATACAGACTTAAAATATTATACCAAATACTGATATACATAATTCAATTTCTGATCTTTGGATCAGAAACATGCCAGTCAAATTTTAAAGAGAGAATCTTTAAGAAAAAATTTTTTATAAGTTTTTGTTCTTTTACTTGTTACTAAATTAGAAAATTGTTTTTAATACCAGTTTTGAAAATGGTAGAGTTAGGTAGCAGGATATTAAATGTGCTAGCATTGTGAAAATGTTATCCAAAAGCTGTTCCATTACTTAGAAATACATGATATTTCAGATCTGAAAACTTAAAAGCAAAAGCAAAGGAGAAATATAAAGAAACAACAAGCAAAAAACAGCACAAATGAAATCAATCTTAGCATATCAGTTGAGGGACTATTTTGAAATTTTATTTTCCCTGCTGCTATTTTATTTTACTTTTTTACCTGCAACTATAATTTTTAGTGGTATAACTTTATTATTGAATAATGTTTTCTAGGATTAATAATATACTTTTTAGATACGTAGAATATCTAGTCCATAAATTACACGTCCTCATCCCTGTCTACCATGGAGAATATATAAGCTCTACTACTTTTTACTGTTTAACTCTAAACAATTATTTTTTCCATACATTCTTTTTTAAAAAAATAAATTTATGATTTTTAAAAGTCATCCCTAGTTTGGATCCAACAATTTCTTTAAAACTATCAATGATCTTGGTTTACTAGCAACGATGTATTTTAATATACTTTTTGAATGTTGAGAAATCATGGCATTTTACTGCTATCTATTCACTGGCTTTCCAGTAAGTGCATTTTCACCCTCCCCTCAAAACATACACCAGATATACGTCTTTGTGATGAACATTATTGTGCTAAACATATTACATGGTGAATATTATTTCAGTCCACTGCTTTTAGATCTTATAGCTGTAAATCACAGCTTTTAAATATTTATAACATTCCCTTGAACACTTAAGGGAGAGAGACAAAATAAAATTTTTCATTGGGTCCTACAGTAAAAATGTTTGTGTTGGTTAAAAAATACTACAGCTTTTTTTTTTTTTTTAAAGAAATGAAGTTGCACCAAATAACCTCTCTGTATAGCTTTAGTTTTGAATGAGTTTGTCTGAGCTTTCCCCTCATTAATGTCAAAATAATTGCTAATAGGCAGGTCCTTAATATAATGCAAAGACCCCTTTATAATTTTAATTTTTTCTTTATCTGGAATATCCTTTGGCTTCTAGTGATAATCATCAAGCTCATTGTTCTTCAGACAAAAATTTAAGAGGCAATATATACTGCCAAAACACAGCAAATCAAACAAATTAATCTTCAGTTCCACTTAAAGTACATATTTCTCTGTCTAAGACCAGCTTCAATGCATGGTTCAAATGCATAACATAAAGTTGACTTAATGCTGCTCAGTGAAGACACCTTGCCTGTGAAAGAGAAGCAGGCACCTTTTTCTGAAATCCAGAGAGACAGAATAACGCTGTTTTGTACAAAACATTGAAAACAGGAGTACCCTAGTATTTCTGAAAGCCAGCAAAACGTCACAAATTAATTTGGGGTTCATTTTCGAGATTTTTATAACAAGCCTGATTTGCTGCTTTTTGTTACGTGGTGACAATTTTTTAGCTTTTACTTCTTACACCTGCTTTGCCAGTGGTATCCACTAGGTGGCGATATAATTATATTTTTTTCTTTAGGTTGAGGACAACTTGAGCATTTATGATGTTCTGTGAAAGGAATATTCATCGTCGCAATTAGAACATGCATCCTTTAATTGGTGTCTCATAAATACTGTGATGTCAATCTATATTTGCCTGAATAGTATTTGTGTATCAATCTACATTTCCTTTGTTGTTGTTGTTGTTTCTATGTTTTATTATAGATTCTAAAATATAAACTATTGATTGAATTGGTTTCATTTTTATAATGTCTTCTCTATATGGAAATACACAACTGAATGGGTATTCTCAATTTCAGAGTATAGTTCAGCGTAATCCCCCGCATTATGTAGAGATGCTTTGAGACTAAGCACAGGTTGTTGGCAGGGATTTAATTGGAGGGGTTAGAGAAAAAGAGGCAAGAAATTTTCCTTTTTTCTCTAAGCCTGGTGAGAATACTCCACTCAGCTCTATAGCTGCTAAGAAGCAAAGGGTATGAAAGCAAATGAAGTGGTTCTCAGATCCTGCAAGATCCCCTCTTCATAAAAATCTGTCTCTCTCTCTCTCTCTCCTTTCCCCCCTCCCCACTTCGTTCTTGCTCTTTCCTTCCATTCTCTTTCCTTTCTTTTGTTCTCTTTCTTCTCTTAATGTATATTTATATTTAAATCTTTATTTATCCATCTAGGTGGATATATATTTGTATCTATCCATATGGATATCCAAATCTATCTAGATGAGTATAAATACATGTACACATATATGTATATGCATTTATATGAGGTTTTTTATAATGCAGTTTATGCCACGTGTACATCACCTACAAAAAAGAGTTAAGGTTTCATTTTAAAAACCAAGAAATAAGAGGAGTATCCTTTTTTAAGAGGACTCCATTTGTTTCTATATTTCATATTCTATTTGCTTGCTTTACGGAGAATGGTTTGCTAATTATATATTGCTAGAAATAAAGCACTGCATTTTCTCCTAGTTTCTTGTTTTGCAAGAGGACGCAGGGTTTCCTGTGAACCTTGTTCAAGTACCTTTCTGGTAACTGGGGAGTTTAAACTCTTCGGACAGAAGACTGAAGGATATTCTTCCCCACTTAAGAACAAACTAGACATAAAACAAAGGACCTATATTAACTGCCTTAAATCTACGGGGGGGTAGGGGGGTACAATTTCAAAAGCTAGCTTAAAGTGAAGTTCTGAGTTAGCAAGCACAGTAGCTAATGCTTAGAGAATAGCCTCCCTCACTCTCTTCCCAGGAAATACAATCCTCCTGTTTAAGGATCTTTCTGCCAATACCTCTTCACAACTATTGAGACATGTGCACACAAAGGTGCATTTGTAAATGACAGCATCTGTACCAAAGACATGTTGAAATACACACACACACAGACACACACACACAAACACACACACACAAAGGGATCTGGATTCATCAAGCCCATATATTTGATAGTATGTAAATGCACCCAGTGTCTTAGGTTTGATGAAACGTTATTCTCTCATTTTCTGGGATTGTCTGTCCTTCTGATCCTTTAATTCTATATTACCTTGCTCAATGTAACTTTAGCTAGCAAGATTTCAAGCAACCTTATTTTTTTTTAAATAAAATAACATTTCATCTGTGGAAAGTAAATAAATCATGCTCTGAGCAATACCACCGTTTCCAATTTCAGTGTCCTATTCATGTTGTTAAAATCAGTGATATAATTGCTCTTAGATTCTAAAAGCTTTTTAAGTCCAAAGCATTTAAGGCAAATTATTGTCTCAAAATCTCCAGTTGCTTCCATTTGGTAATATTGTTGTAATGATAATGGTTTGGTGGTTTTAAACTTTTCGTTTAGTTTCTAATTGAAATAGAGACAAATATTACTGATGCTGAACTTGTTACATTTTATAATCAAACATAGTAAATCATCAAAACATAAATAGAGTCAATCTTCATACTTTTATAAAGAAATGAAAAATAATAACAATATAACTACTGTTGCTTCAAAGGGCAGCCAAGTGTTAAGAATTCATATTTTTTTTTTACCACTGCTTCTCAATGTTTTGGCAATATTTTTAAGAAATGCAAGAAAAATCAAAGAAAATAATTGGATGGTGCATTTTTGTTTATAGTTTTGATGATCAGAAATATTTTTTTGTGTACTAATGCTAACCTGTTTTGATACTGATACTATTATAGGTGGTATTGATACTGGTTTTCAAATAGCAGTTAATATCAATGTTCATCTTCTACAGAAATGATAAATGCAAGACAGTGGCTAATTTACCTGAAACAAAAATCATCATGAACTTGTAAATGGTCTTTCCCACCTCCTTTTGCTGCATACAGACTTCTTGTCTCATATAGACTCTCCATTCTTTTCAAACTATATTTAAAAATGCTAGAATAATAAGTCTTAACACTAAATTTTATTTGTATGACTCTAGGATATCTGAGTGGGGAGTAATTTTTACTACTAAGCTACATTTTGTTGTTGTTGTTATTCAACACCTTTTCTGAGCCAGGTACAATCATAATCTTTGATGATGACTTGAATTGTGTGAATTGAAATGGTGACTAGGTTACCTAGTAATCTGACTTTGATCAAATTATTTAAAGTATTCCCCAATTAAGCTCAGGTATAAAATTAAAATGATAAGTTTTTCATTTTGAAATTAATTGAATTAATGCACGTGAAGTCCTTAAAAACTGTCTGAAACTTAAATGTAAACTATTACCCACTATTAGAAATACAGGGAGTCTAAAAATATTTAAGCACTTCTTGATATTAGTTGGCTTATTTTCAAATATTCCTGCAGGGCATTTGACACTCTTCTTTTATATTAGCATTTATTTCATTCTCTTAAAAAAAAAAACAAAGATTATTTTTTGTATCCTAGGGTATTGAAAGCTCGTGGCTAAAAGATATAACTAGACTTTCCCAGAGTTTTGAACCTTATGAAAAAATAGAGTGTAGGTTATGGAGACAGTGTGCCATGCCATGCCTTATTCACCAAACATGTTACCTAATGAAACACTGTGTAAGAAAAATGAGCATTGTCTCCATTCATAATTAAGGCAGAAATACCAATACTCTTTTCATAACTACTATTTGCATGCAGTGACTCTGGAATTTGCAATTCGTTTCTCTTACTTTGTTTTATTTGCTCCCCACAATAACTGTGTAAAGCAGGCATCATTAGCCCCAAATGAAAAAAAAAGAGAGAAAGCAATGGAGGCTCAGACTTAAATAACTTGCCAAGACTCACTTAGCACGACGCAGTGGAACTGTATCTGGGAGGCAGGTTTTCTATCTCCAGAGCTCCACTCCTAAATAGATCATTAGGACTTAAATGGACCTTCAAATTTTCTAGTCTAAATCGTTATTTATTCAATGAGAAGATGGAGGACAGAGAGATAACCGACCGGACAATGTGACGGAGGCAGAGTTAGGACAGGAGTCCTTCTTGTCATTTCTAATGTAATTTTTAAAATATCACAATATCTCATTATCTACATTTTTAAGCCGTTTTAACGACAAAATTTGAGAACATCTAAAATTAAAACAAATACTTATAAGAGTTAAACATTTGAGCCAATTTATTGCCTTAGTCTGTCTTATTGAGAAAGGCAGAGTTTCATTCCACAAAATCCCCAATTCTGTTATTTGTATAGTGAGTGGTGGCAAATGTGGTCAGCGATGCTTTAGGATAGTAATTCTCACAAATGTGTGTCTCTCACAGCTAATCAGAGGCCCTGTAGTTTGCTTTACACGAGGTCTAGGTTTTTTCCTCAAACTTCAGTAGAATCTAGACTCCAGAAGAAAATAACCGAGGCAAGCAGGGAAGGCAAAACTTCCGCAAACAATGATGAATAGAAGAGATTCTTCTTCATGAGCTATGCGTTTGTTCTCTATTAGTGACAGGAATTAATATCTAACCCTGCATACACAACTAGAATAGAAAAATATTTTCTTAATGCCGTCTTCGTTTGGATGTCAGATATGTGGGGGTAATGCTAAACCTGAAGGGATTGCAGTTTATCTCAATCTGGAAGGAATTCAAAGTACCGTAAGATTTTATTCATCTAACAGTGGCCTTGAAAATAAAAATTATCAGGCAGATAAAAAGAAAAAACTTCTGGAAGGATACGCACAGCCTCCTCAGACTGAATTGTGATTCTTTGCAAAACTTAGATTTCTTTCACTTGTTCATTTATTCATTGTCATTAATTTATTTAATAATATACTCATGCAACAAACATTTACTAATATACAGGTCTGTGCTAAGTGCGACTAAGGAAGAAACAAACAAGAAGGGATGGACTGCCTTCTAAGACACTAAGCTAAGCTAAGTCGCTTCAGTCGTGTCCGACTCTGTGCAACCCCATAGATGGCAGCCCACCAGGCTCCTCTGCCCATGGGATTTTCCAGGCAAGAGTACTGGAGTGGGGTGCCATCGCCTTCTCCGACACTTGGGGGGAAGCTAAAAGTACTAAAGCAAATGGCTAAATTACCAAGTTGAGAGTAGTAAATGGCATGACAGTTAATTGTAAATGAGATTTAATGGCAGTATTAAGAAACAGGGGTGTGTCCTTGCCAGATGAAGAATTAGAGGATGGTTCATGAAGGAGAAGGATTTTGGTTCACTGAAAAGAAGACAAGTTTGTAAAAAGAGTGCCAAGGGCATTTAAAGAGAAGTGCACAAAATGGACACAAAAAGCAGTAGAAGGCAGGCAAGCAACTAGGTAGTAAGGATTATTGAGGTATTTTGACTAGAATATAGACTAATTCAGAGAGAAAAGGTTAAATGACTTTTTAAATCCTGTTTTTAAGTGAGCAATTTCATCCCTAGAAATGTATCTTTCACGTGTGTGTGTTGTACTCAGTTACTCTGTTATGTCCAACTCTTTGCGACCCCATGGACTGTTGCCCACCAGGCTCCCCTATCCATGGAATTCTCAAGGAAGAATACTGGAGTGGGTTGCTATTTCCTACTATAGGGAATCTTCTGGACTTGGGGATCAGGCCCTCATCTCTTGTGCTTCCTGCCTTATAGGCAAAGTCTTTAACCACTGCACCATCTGGGAAGCCCCCCTTAAACTTGCCAAATGAATTATGTAGAGGGTATTCATGGCAGTATTACTGAAATATCAAATTTTGAGACACCTATGTGCTAATTTACAAGTAATTAAATGATAATAGTCACATGCAATGACTGCTGAGCAGCTCTTAAAACAAACAAACAAATAAAAAATAAACCTAGGTGTTTTCATATGTACAGATATTTTGCAGCCTCCAAGGTATATTAACATCAGGTTGAAAAAAAAAAAGCAACACATGGAACAAGATGCATTGCAATTAATCAGTTGTGTAAAAAACAAACAGGACATAAACATATGCTTAAACATGTTTAGGCCACCTTTGGAAGAACACACACTGATGAAAATGATTGCCTCTGGGAAAGAGAGCTAGGTACTAGTGGAAGCTGGTCAAAAGAGTGATTTTTCACTATTTAATAGATTTAAACTTTTATAGATATTCAAGTATTTATAATATGTATTGTTTAAAGTTTATCTAGAGAGAGGTTGTGGAAAGTTAAGCTTAAAAAAATGCAATGGGAGGAAAAATAAAATAAATACTAGTTGGAAGCTACAGTGTGGAATTTTTTTTTCTTTTAATAGCAAATGTCCTGGGTGTGCTTGAAGGCAGAAGTGAGGAGATGGATGGATGGAGAGGAAATGAAATAGAAGGTAAGTGAAAATTACAGGATTTAGGGCAGAAGTGGAAAGGCTGGTGTCTGAAAAGACAAATGTCCTTTCTATGAGGTGTCTAAACAGAGCCACTGAATCACAATTTTTGGACAATAGGTCATTCTTCTGTTTGCATTTGTATCAATAGCAGTGATTAGGGAAATGTATGAGCTCAGTGTTTTACCTGGTGAAGGTACAAGATGAAGGCACGGACGGATACTTGCTTTAAGGTAAACGTTGGATGGTTGAGATGTATGAATGCATAACCCCTTCTCTAGCTGCTGAAGTGAAAGTGAGTTAGTCACTCAGTAATGTCTGATTCTTTGTGACCCCCATGGACTGTAGCCCACCAGGCTCCTCTGTCCATGGGATTCTCTGGCAAGAATACTGGAGTGGGTAGCCCTGCCCTTCTCCAGGGGGTCTTCCAATGCAGGCATTGAACTTGGGTCTTCTGCAGTGCAGACAGATTCTTTACCATTTGAGGCACCCAGGA
This sequence comes from Ovis aries, assembly GCF_016772045.2. Taxonomy (NCBI): domain Eukaryota; kingdom Metazoa; phylum Chordata; class Mammalia; order Artiodactyla; family Bovidae; genus Ovis; species Ovis aries. The sequence goes on from NC_056062.1 coordinate 51,887,039, forward strand.
AGCCCTAGCTACTTCTTTTTTCATTATAGATCCACTTGTCCATGGCCAACCAGATGGCCAACCAGATGGGTGTGTAATCAAAGCAGGAGGGATTGGAATGGAGACAGAAATAAGTGTGTTTGTCATTCTTAAGGAGTTACATGTTTCTCTCATCTGTCTATGACCTAACTGATGAATCTGGTGTGATGCTATAACCTACTCAGTTGATTTGTTTGTTAGGAATATATGGACAATATTTTTTAAGTGTGAAATATTGTTCAAAGACAAGGTAATAACAAATACAGGTGGAGACAAATTTGTTTATTTTTTTTAGTCTCTTTTTTTTTCAATAAGTTGCACTGATGGCAAAGTTTGAAATTAGGCTGTAGCCTATTCAGTCAGTGTTAGATAAATATTTTAATATTTAGTATAAATGTGGGCACTTTATTGCATTCACTCTGAAGCTGGGCAAGTAAAAAATATAATTTAATTTTGATGTACATCAAGACTCATTTTGTCTTAATTTATGTTAATCTAAGCATAATGTTAGATCCATATTTAGTGAAAGAAAGACCACTGATATCCAGAGGCATTCTGGAAAGTTGCTATAACTTTCATCTTCTCCTGTCCCCAATTTTAGGGACCAATCTAAATGTAACTGATAAAGTTTCCAAAACTGTTAAATAATGCAGTTCTAGTTTAGGGGCATGAAGATCAGTTTTAGTCATGCATTTTGAAATTTGGGGAGGAGCAAAGAACAAGAATTTTGGATTGAACAACCATAGAATAAATAAAAACTTCTTTGAGATAGTAATTAGCCTGGAATTTATTCTTTTTATTTCAAATTCACAGTGGTCTAGAGAAACTGACTCACTCTGGAAGAACGTAGAAGACTATATGTTGAGAGGGGAATATTAAAGAGAAGCCAGCGAAAGAGCATCATGGTTGAAAATATGACTACCTATACTTATAATTTTACATCTATTATCTATCTATATATATATCTATCTTCTGCTATGTATGTGTGTGCAAAAATGTGTGAACTATTAAATAAAACAATTAGAGCAATATCACTTTTCTTAATAGGGTCAGTATTCAGCTTGGAACACTTGGTACAGTGGCAAGTCACAATGAATTTAAATCAGTGTATCAGATCTGCTAAAATAACTTTAACAGTCCAGTTGAGTGTAGCATATATTTTCCAAAAATATATAAAACTTTGAGACAAATAAAACAGGACCTGAATGATAACAAACAGTCTCCCAGCCATTTGTTTATTAAACACATCACCATTACTCTAGGGAAATATTTCTCAAATTTCATTTATTCAGTCAAACATCACCTTTATAATTCTTGGTAGGACAACTGGCCATGCCAGAAGTATTTTCTTTACAATATTTTTATTTCTATTGATTTTAATTTGAATTAGATTTTATGATAGTAGTTTCTTCTTATATGATGGATTTCTTTGAAACTTTGAGTTTGATATTATAGTTTTATTGTTTCTAATTCACATAAAATAAATTTATAACTAATAAGCAATGTTCACCTGTTTGTCTCATAGCACTGAATTGAGCTCTATAATTTTTACCACTTTTATTAACTCTGGCAAAGTGAGGAGGGTCAGTAATTACAAAAACCTTTACTGTGGAGGTTGCTAACATAATTAGAAAAAGAAACTGTTAGCAATATATGTATAAAGTAAAAAGTAAAAACATAAAGAAGTGCCACCAAAGTACTCCTTAAAGGGGAAAAAATAACTTGCAGTGACTTTAGGGGAAATAGTGAAATTTTCAGGGTCTAAGCAACAAAGGGTATAAGGGTATAAGCAGATTCTGAGACAAATCTTCAAGGGCAAATAGTTTATTTGCAATGTGCATGTGTGTGTGTGTGTGTGTGTGTGTGTGTGTGTGTGTGTGTGTGTGTGTGTGTGTGAGACGCATGTGACCACTGTGAACTCATGGACTGCAGTCTGCCAGGCTCCTCTGTCCATGGGATTCTCCAGGCAAGAATACTGGAGTGGGTTGCCCTTTCCTTCTCCAGCAGATGTTCCTGACCCAGGGATCCAACTCTCCCAAATTGCAGGCAGGTTTGTTACTGTGAACCACTAGCAGGAAACATCGAAAACAAAGTAAGGATTTAACTTAATCCAGATCTGAAAAATGCACTCAGAATGATCCCACCCAACAGCGAGTGAGCTGGAAGGTTTATACCCAACTCTCAAGAGTTGTTTCTTAAAGAATGGGGAGTAGGGTTGGTATGGATTTCCCCATCCACCTTGCTTCATGTGGGCCAGCTGGCCAGATCGCTGCCCTCTCAGGCATACAACACTCACAGGGGGCAGGCTAGCAACTGGAAGTTGGCAGGAGCACACCAAACAAGTAAGTTTCAAGGATATAGCAAAGGAACTGATAGCATCTGCCACAGTAATTGAACAGGCAGGATTTTCCCTCTCAGTCTGCCGTCGGCCTGTAGCTGATTTTTTTTTAATTGACTACGCCAAAACCTTTGACTGTGTGGATCAAAACAAACCATGGAAAATTGTTAAAGAGATGGGACTACCAGATCACCTTACCTGCCTCCTGAGAAATCCATATGCAGCTCAAGAAGCAACAGTTAGAAACAGACACGGAACAACCGACTGGTTCCATACTGGGAAAGGAGTATGTCAAGGCTGTATATTGTCACCCTCCCTATTTAACTTATATGCAGAGTACATCATTCACAATCCGAGGCTCTATGTAGCACAAGCTGGAATCAAGATTGACAGGAGAAATATCAGTAACCTCAGATATGCAGTGGACATCATCCTTATGGCAAAAAGCAAAGAGGCACTAAAGAGCCTCTTGATGAAAGTGAAAGAGGAGAGTGAAAAAGCTGGCTTATAGCTCAACATTCAGAAAACTAAGATCATGGAATCCAGTCCCATCACTTCAAGACAAACAGATGGGGAACCAACAAAAACAGTGAAAGACTATTGGGCTCCCAAATCACTACAGGTGGTGATTGCAGCCATGAAATAAAAGATGCTTGCTTCTGGGAAGAAAAGCTATGACCAACCTAAACAGCATATTAAAAAGCAGAGAAATTACTTTGCCAACAAATGTCTGTCTAGTCAAAGCAAGTTTTTCCAGTAGTCATATATGGATGGAAGAGTTAGACCATAAAGAAATCTGAGCACCAAAGAATTGATGCTTTTGAACTGTGGTGCTGAGAGTCCCTTGGACTGCAAGGAGATCAAACCAGTCAGTCCTAAAGGAAATTAGTCATGAGTATTCATTGAAAGAACTGATGGTGAAGCTGAAGCTCCAATACTTTCACCAACTGATGCAAAGACCTTAATGCTGGGAAAGATTGAAGGCAGGAGGAGACGGTGATGACAGAGGATGAGATGGTTGGATGGCATCACTGGCTCAATGGATATGAGTTTGAGTAAGTTCTGGGAGTTGTTGATGGACAGGGAAGCCTGGTGTGCTGCAGTCCTTGAGGTACAAAGAGTCAGCCATGACTGAGTGACTGAACTGAACTGATACTCAATCTGCCATAAGGCTAAGAAGGAAAGAGATCAGAAAGCCCGCACACTTCTTTCCTAAGGCTTCCTACTATGCCATGATGTTGCAAAGTTGTTTTTTGTTTTGTGTTGCTTTAATTTTGATTGGAGTAGGAAATGGAAACCTGCTTCAATATTCTTGCCTGGAAAATTCCATGGACTGAGGAGCCTGGTTGGCTACCATCCATAGGTTGCAAATAGACTGAGGGACAGGGCACACACATGCACGTATTTGCTTTACAGTGTTGTGTTATATTCTACTGTACAGCAAAGTAAATCAGCCATATATATACATATATCTCCTCTTTTTTGGATGGTACAGGTGAATCTGTTTGCAAAGTTTTTTTGATATCATTATAGCACATGTATGCACACCCACAGAGGTCCAGTAGTCTTCATTTTTAGATTTTCTTTAACAATGATCATAATGACGTCTTGCTGGAAACTAATTGTCTACCAACTGCACCAGCTGTTTTAAAATTTTATATGAGGTGACTTATTTAATCTTTATGTCACTTTAGCTGTGTAATGTTACTAATACTGTTTTGGGTGAGTAGACTAATTACTCCAGGATAGGTAGCAGCAAAACCTGGGCCATTGTCCTTTCCATGTTAACACACCTCTGCCTTTTAAAAGATTGTGATGCACATCCCTTTGCAAGTTAAGGACCAAGGACAATCTGTGATTCAAGGATATGGTAGAAGTAAGATATGATAAAAAATGGAAAGTGACAAAGTGATTATCTCGGTCTGTTCAGGCTGCTGTGACAACATACCATAAGAGTTTAAACAAGAGACATTTTTTTTTCTCTCAGTTCTGGAGACTGGAAGTCCAAGATCAGGATGCTAGCATGGGCTGGGTTCTGATGAAGACCATCCTGGCAGGCCGTAGACCAACTTCTAATGTGTCCTCACATGGCGTTTCCTGGGTGCTTGTGCACATGGGAAGGGAACTCTGGGGCCCTTCCTGTTCTTGTAAGGGCACTGACTGCATCAAAGGGCTTCCTCTCTAAGGCTTCTTTACCTTAGTCACTCAATCATGTACATCTTTGCGACCTCATGGACTATAGCCCACCAGGCTCCTCTGTCCATGGAGCAGGCAAGAATACTGAAGTGGGTAGCCCTTCTCTTCTCCAGGGGATCTTCCTGACCCAGTGATTGAACCCAGGTCTCCCGCATTGCAGGCAGTTTCTTTAATGTCCAAGCCTTATTTTATTTCCTCCCAAAGTCTCACCTCCCAATACCACCACATTGGGGGTTAGGGTGTCAGCACATGAGTTTTGGAAGGACACAAACATTCAGTCCTTTATAACAATATATGGAGAAGGAAATGGCAACCCACTCCAGTATTCTTTCCTGGAAAATCCCATGGACAGAGGAGCCTGGTGGGCTACAGTTCATGGGGTCGCAAAGAGTCGGACATGACTGAGTGACTTCACCCATCTAACAATATAAGGAACAATTTCCAAAAGTGTGTTTTCAAGATAGGTGTTATATGGAAGAGGAGAGACTGTAGAAGTTGAATTTGGAACTGCGAGATTAAAACATGTTACTTTGGTTCATTTATACTTCGAAAAATTTAATTTGTTTTCCAGAAGGCTATTTTAGATTTTTCACGTGTTAAATCATATTGTGAACAGCAAAGAAGAAGATGGGGCTTCTCTGGTGGCTCAGACAGTAAAGAATCTGCCTTCAGTGCAAGAGACCTGAGTTCAATCCCTGGGTCAGGAAGATCCCTTCAAGAAGGGAATGGCCAAGAAGAAGATAGAGTATATATTTTCCCCAAGATTGTTTAAAGTAGACGCCTACTTTTCATGGAACACAGTCTGGGTAGAGAGAGCAGATTCTGAAACATATTTATACTTGCAATCTCCCCCACAGATAAATATCATTCAAGTGAATTTATTAATGAAGATGCCACTTTAAAGTTCTTAAGCAGTGATAGGTTAAGCATTAGAAGCATTTATGTTTTCTTTTTCAGAGATTAGGTCAGATGTACACATTGCAAAACATAATTGTAAATGTCGGATATGGGTTCATATGAGGTTCTACTTAGTGATTAAGGTCACACACTGCTCCCTATCATTTTAGCGCTTGCAATTATTCATAATTTCAGACTTGTCTCAGCCAGATCAACTAAATTTCCCTTGAAAAATGAAGAAGGAAGCCAGTCTCACTCAGTCACAGTCCAGAAGGAATTCCCTGATTTCAAGGACTCATATGACATGATTTCCTTTTAGTTCCGCACTTTATTTATCTCTTGGTAAATCACCTTCTCTGATTCTTCATTTTAAAATTCAAATGAATAAAGTTCCACAGTGAATTTTTTTCCAGTTTCCTCAAAATTTTCTTCAGTGACAGAGACGTCTTCAAAATCACAATAAAATATATTTGAGACCTTTCTTCTCTCTCGTAAAGTGACACTATGAAGTTTCACATAATTTCTAGTCTGCATCTCATAAAATACTGGCAAAATTTATTCAATTCAAATTAAATAGATGTAGCATAGCGTAATCTTTCTCTATTAAATATGTCACTTTTTGCAATTGTTTCTTAATATCCCTCACAGCTTCAATCTAAGATTAGCACTTTCTTTGCTGCCAGAGTTTCACTAACCTACTGAATTATTCACTGAAGCATAACCTTCAGATATCAGGTTAGAAAGACCTTGATTATGGCAGGAAGTGAACTGTATAAACCATTTTTCTTTAAAAGAAAATTTCTCAGTATAGCCAAGTCTGAAATGAGATAAGTATTAAATGTGTGTAAAAATTAAGTTCATAATTGATAGGAATTTAGCCAACTGTGACATTCCTGCATTTTGTTTATTATAATGTATAATGCCATCCTCAGCCCTGCAAAACGGCATAAAAACATGTCCATTGCCATAGGGTTTATTTCACCTAAGAAGACACTAGCCTGGCTTCAGATTTCAGGAACACAATTGTTACATGTTAAACCACATAATGTTTTTACACAGTCTCTGAGTATTCAGATTAATTAAAAAAAAAAATTGTGCTTTTTTCCTATGCTCCATTCACTGTTCTTTCCTGCACCATAGCTTTGTTTTCGTGTCCTATAGCACTAGAGTTCATGGTGAAGTCAGCAATTCACCATGAGCCTCCCTGCAGCAAATTCTATTAGTGGCATCCATTGCTTTATCTCAATTCAGTGCTGAAAGGTCATTAGAATACCGAGGAGGAGACAACAGTCTTGGAACACCTTTGCTGGTGTTGAAATCAGAAAACTCAGCACTCACAGATCAAACACTCATGACCAATCCACTGGGTGCCCAACAGCTAAAGTGCAAACGTGCTACACAGCAGTGAGATTCTACTAGATGAGAAGAAAATGCACAGAGACGATTACTGGTCTACATTTAGCTACATTTTTATCCCTCAGCCACTGGGAGAGATTTTTTTTCCCACAATATATTTGACCTAAGACAGCATTCAAATGACTTTCCAAAGACTCAGGTGGAGCATATATATTTTAAATATCAGTTCACTTATTAATGTTAGGCTTCTCTCACCATTACCAGTGTTGTAAAAGTCAACACAACTTAAGAATGTCAATAGTAAGAGATGATGCATTATTAAAGAGTATGCTTTGATCAGATTTTCTACATAGATTTGCTGTTCAGATGGAGGCAATAAACTAAGACACATTTTTCACCATGAATCATTGTAAGTAGTATAGACAACATTAACCATTTTCTTTTAATGTTGCCCACCCTATGCCTGGCAAAAGTACCAATCTCATTCTCTTCTAAAATTTTAATCTGGTTGAATGATTATTTGAAAGGCTTTTTATAAGCACTTAGGAAAGTGCCAAATAAGCATGTGAAATCACAAGTTTTTACTCAGCACAAGTAGTGCCTGGGGCGGGTGCGTGGGGGCGCGGCTCCGGGAGAGAAAGACCTAAGAAACGCACCAGTAAAGAGAAAATTGTGAAAACACCTTTTTCTTAAGAAACAAAGGAAAATGTTATTAGAACAAATGTTACAACAATTTGCCATTTTGTGCAGGTGAAAAATTCAGTTATTATAGGTACATATTATTGATTTTACTGAAGGAAACAGAATTTGAGAGTTTTTCTGGGCTTCCCTGGTTACTCAGACAGTAAAGAATCTGCCTGCAATGCAGGAGACCCAGGTTGGATCCCTGAGTTGGGAAGATCCCCTGGAGAAAGGAATGGATACCCACTCCAGTGTTCTTGCCTCAAAGATTCCGTGGACCGAGGGGCCTGGCAGTCTACACTCCATAGGGTTCCAAAGAGCCGGACATGACTGAGAGACAAACATTTTCATAAGGAGTTACACATGGGTTAATAGGGTACTAATGTATTTTTTACTCTTTTTTCTTCATTCTATGAAGTTTCATCCTGTAAGTACTTGAGTTGTTGAATAACAGTGAAAAGTAGGAAAAAAAAAGTCCCCTTTTTGTCATTTGCGTGTCGTACCTTGCTAATTTGATATAATTTTTTTTTTTTTTTACATTTGGCACTTCCATCTTTTCTGGGTGGAGTATGAATTTAGAAAATAATAATATCAGCATATGAATGTGAAAGACATTATATGAATTAGAAAGGCAGAGTTTGATACCCCGTAATAAAGAATAGAAATAGGTCATTTTCCAAGAAAACTCCTTATAAATCCTCTTCCAATTGATTAAAAAATGTGGTATAGGGTTAAATTACAAAAAATTTTTCTAGCTGATAATTTTCAGTAGAAAGAAGGAGGCGACATAAAATTCCTGTCTCATTTATAATGACTCAGCCCCTAAATAAATGTAGAAATTTCAGCCCTCAGGGAATTCAGTTTTGTGGAGGAGGTCTCAGTCTAGTCAAAGAGGCTGCTAGGTGCACTCAGTCTAGCACAGAGAGCAAATGGAGCCATGCCTCCTCTTCTTATTTTCATGTCCCAGGTACTTTCATTAGTCCTTTTTCTTGCTGATCTCAGATATGACGCCGGAATCTTTCTCAACACAGTGTACATCAACATTTGTGTTGAAACCACTTCACTATCTCTGATTTAGCTTATGGCTTTTATTCTATGATATTTCTACTGTGTCTGATGTTATGTATTCAGGATTTACATGGATGTGAAACACAGAATACATATGTTAGTATATCAGGAAAATACCTTAGTAAATTGTTTTGAAGACAAAGACAAAGACAATCAATGGTACTAATTATACGAAAGTCAGGAAATATCCCTGTGAATCAGAATTCAGGAGACAGTGTAAGGTCATTCCTCCTAGAGGTCTTCTACAGATTAAAATAAGACATGATTTGTATGATACTCTAGGTCGTAGCTGTCATGAGCTCCAAAATTGCTCTGTACAGAAGTCATCAAATTTCATTGTAATTTTTAATAGAATGCATGCTTCCATATGAGATCATCTGTTGTCTGAGGGCATAGAACACGTCTATCTTGGTCACTGCTTTGTATCTAGTATGTCATAAAGGGATCTCTAGTATACGTAAATGTTCAATAAATATTTAATAAATAAATTGATGACTATATGAAAGTGCTTGATATGTGAACGTTCAGGAAAAATTAAACAAAAATATAAATGCAAGATAAAAAATATACCATACTCATCAGCCTAAACCCAGGTATTATTTTAGTTTTTCAGAAGTTCCACTGGTAACAGATGCAAACTATGGGGTACCCCAAAAACCCAATTCTTGAGTCAGGAGGAGGGATAAACTGGGATACTGGGGTTGACATATACACTCAACTATGTATAAAATAGATAACCAATAAGGACCTACCTTATAGCTCAGGGAACTGTACTCAGTACTTTGTAATGACCTATATGGGAAAACAATAAAAAAGACTGGATATATGTATGTGTAGAGCTTCCCAATTGGCACAGCGGTAAAGAATCTGCCTGCCAATGCAGGGGATGCAAGGGACGCAGCTTTGATCTCTGGGTCAGGAAGATCCTGTGGAGTAGGAAATGGTAACCTGCTCCAGTGTTCTTGCCTGGAGAATTCCATGGACAGAGGAAGCTGATGGGCTACAGTTCATGGGATCACAAAGAGTCAGACACAACTAAATCGGTGTGCTTGCACGCATGCACGCGTGTACACACACACATGCACCCATATATATGTATAACTGATTCACTTTGCTATACACCTGAAACTAACACAGCATTGTAAATCAACTATACTCTAAAAAAATAAAAATAAAAAAACATCCAGTGCTTAACCAGCTTAATTCATGCTGAAAAAAAAAAAAAAAAGAGAAGTGAAATAGACTGCTGGGCAAAGAAATGTATAACTGGGAAATGAAGAAAGAACTTGGTAGATCTAATAGAAAGTTAATAACTAGGTAAATTAGGCATGTGTTTGGACCAAAGAAGCTTTTGAGAAGGGAAAGTGAATACAAGGATCCTGTTATGCATCCAGCTGAGAGCTGTTAAATCCTAGAGCTGAGACTTCATGTAAGGAATCGTCTCCCCCTTTATTCTCCTTCACTTTCCATCTTCTCTCTTTGTCTTCACTCCTCTTCAGATTTATAGTAGCAACTGCATTTTGCACAATGATCCAGTGTAAGCAATACTTATTCTGTGACCCTGAGATAGCTCATGAGTAATCAAACCAATGCATGTTGATTCTGTTCATCTACTTTCACTGTGTATACATATGAGATTTGGTAGTTACATCCAGGAATTTACCAAAACAATTTAGGTGACTAATTTTTCCTTCTAAAACAATTCTTTCTCACTAAGATAGATCATGAGGTTGCTGATTAGGACCATGATACAGGCCTTTTATTTACTATCTTCCTCTAGTTTGCCTGGACACCATGTTCACAGTACTAAATAGAAGTCTGCGGCTGGCATTTTGGAATTCAACAGAGCTTTTTCAAGAGCTAAATATCATTGTTTTGTGGAGACATCTTTTGCTCCCATCCCTAAAG